>NC_079192.1:104435527-105057670 GCF_029499605.1 Hyla sarda | reverse complement strand
GGATCGGGGCCCCAGGAGCAGCGGCGGCGAGGGACTGACCTGCACGGCGGCGGCGTGGCGCAGCAGTAGGAGGTGAATGACAGCCTCCTGCTGTTTCTTAACAACAACTCCCAGCATGCAAAAAGGGCATGCTGGGAGCTTTAGTTATGCAACAGCAGGAGGCAGACCACCACAACTCCCAGCATTCCCTTTTGGGCATGCTGGGACTTATAGTTTTGCAACAGCTGGAGGCACATTTTTTCTATGGAAAAGTGTACCTTCAGCTGTTGTATAACTACAACTCCCAGCTTGCACAATCAGCTAAAGTTCGTGCTGGGAGTTGTAGTGGTGCATCTGGTGGTTGCATAACTACAACTCCCAGCATGCCTGTTGGCTGTCGGTGACTGCTGAGAGTTGTAGTTTTGCAACAGCTGAAGGCACACTGAGTTAAGTAGCAAACCAGTGTGTCTCCAGCTGTTGCATAACTACAATCCCCAGCATCCCCAGCCAAAGTAGTATGCCTCCAGCTGTTTCATAACTACAAGACCCAGCATGCCCTTCCGCTGTCCGTACATGCTGGGGGTTGTAGCTTTTGCAACAGCTGAAGGCACACTGGTTGCAAAACACTGAGTTTGTTACCAAACTCGGTGTTTCACAACCAGTGTGCCTCCAGCTGTTGCAAAACTACAACTCCCAGCATGCACTGATAGACCGTACATGCTGGGAGTTGTAGTTTTGCAACAGCTGGATGTTCCACCCTCCCCAATGTGAACATACAGGGTGCACTCACATGGGTGGAGGTTTACAGTAAGTATCCGGGGCTGCAAGTTTGAGCTGCGGCAAATTTTCTGCCGCAGCTCAAACTGCCAGCGAGAAACTACTGTGAACCCCCACCCGTGCGACTGTACCCTAAAAACACTACACTACCAAAAAATAAAATAAAAAGTAAAAAAACACTACATATGCACATACCCCTAAACAGCCCCCCTCCCCAATAAAAATGAAAAACGTCTGGTACGCCACTGTTTCCAAAACGGAGCCTCCAGCTGTTGCAAAACAACTACTCCCAGTATTGCCGGATAGCCACTGACTGTCTAGGCATGCTGGGAGTTTTACAACAGCTGGAGGCACCCTGTTTGGGAATCACTGGCGTAGAATTCCCCTATGTCCACCCCTATGCAAGTCCCTAATTTAGGCCTCAAATGCGCATGGCACTCTCACTTTGGAGCCCTGTCGTATTTCAAGGCAACAGTTTAGGGCCACATATGGGGTATCGCCGTACTCGGGAGAAATTGTATTACAAATTTTGGGGGGTATTTTCTGCTATTACCCTTTTTAAAAATGTAAAATTTTTGGGAAAACAAGCATTTTAGGTAAAATTTTTTTTTTTTTTACATGTGCAAAAGTCGTGAAACACCTGTGGGGTATAAAGGTTCACATTACCCCTTTTTACGTTCCCCGAGGGGTCTAGTTTCCAAAATGGTATGCCATGTGTTTTTTTTTTTTTTTGCTTTTCTGGCACCATAGGGGCTTCCTAAATGCGGCATGCCCCCGGAGCAAAATTTGCTTTCAAAAAGCCAAATGTGACTCCTTCTCTTCTGAGACCTGTAGTGCACCAGCAGTGCAATTTTCACCCCCATATGGGGTGTTTTCTAAATCGGGAGAAAATGGGCTTCAAATTTTGGGGGGTATTTTCTGCTATTATCCTTTTTAAAAATGTAAAATTTTTGGGAAACCAAGCATTTTAGGTAAAAATTATCTTTTTTTTTACATATGCAAAAGTCGTGAATTACCTGTGGGGTATTAAGGTTCACATTACCCCTTGTTACATTCCCCGAGGGGTCTAGTTTCCAAAATGGTATGCCATGTGTTTTTTTTTTTGTTGCTGTCCTGGCACCATAGGGGCTTCCTAAAGGTGACAAGCCCCCCAAAAACCATTTGTCACTCCTTCCCTTCTGAGCCCTCTACTGCGCCCGCTGAACAATTAACATAGACATATGAGGTATGTCCTTACTCGAGAGAAATTGGGTTTCAAATACAAGTAAAAATTTTCTCCTTTTTACCCCTTGCAAAAATTCAAAAATTTGGTCTACAAGAACGTGCGAGTGTAAAAAATGAAAATTTTGAATTTTCTCCTTCACTTTGCTGCTATTCCTGTGAAACACCTAAAGGGTTAATACACTTACTGAATGTCATTTTGCATACTTTGGGGGTGTAGTTTTTATAATGGGGTCTTTTATGGGGTATTTCTAATATGAAGACCCTTGAAATCCACTTCAAAACTGAACTGGTCCCTGAAAAATAGTGAGTTTGAAAATTTTGTGAAAAATTTCAAAATTGCTGTTGAACTTTGAAGCCCTCTGGTGTCTTCCAAAAGTAAAAACTCATACATTTTATGATGCAAACATAAAGTAGACATATTGTATATGTGAACCAAAAAAAAATTTATTTTGAATATCCATTTTCTTTACAAGCAGAGAGCTTCAAAGTTAGAAAAATGCAAAATGTTCATTTTTTTTTCATCAAATTTGGGGATTTTTCACCAAGAAAGGATGCAAGTTACCATAAAATTTGACCACTAAGTTAAAGTAGAATATGTCACGAAAAAACATTCTGAATCAGAATGATAACTAAAAGCATTCCAGAGTAATTAATGTTTAAAGTGACAGTGGTCAGATTTGCAAAAAACGCTCAGGTCCTTAAAGGAGTTCTCCAACTGAAATCTTTTATCCCCCTGCTGTGCCCGGGCTGTAAAACTATACATAATAAACTTTCACTTACCTGCCTACTGTTACGCCGAGCGCTCCAGGTCCCCGCTCCTCCCCGGAGCGCTCGCAACATCCTCGCTACTACAGCGCCCCGGTCAGATCTACTGACCGGGTGCGCTGCGATACCGCCCCCAGCCGGGATGCGATTCGCGATGCGGGTGGCGCCCGCTCGCGATGCGCACCCCGGCTCCCGTACCTGACTCGCTCTCCGTCGGTCCTGTCCCGGCGCGCGCGGCCCCGCTCCCTAGGGCGCGCGCGCGCCGGGTCTCTGCGATTTAAAGGGCCACTGCGCCACTGATTGGCGCAGTTGGTCTAATTTGTGTGTTCACCTGTGCACTCCCTATGTATACCTCACTTCCCCTGCACTCCCTCGCCGGATCTTGTTGCCATGGTGCCAGTGAAAGCGTTTCCTAGTGTGTTCCTAGCCTGTGTTCCAGACCTCCTGCCATTGCCCCTGACTACGATCCTTGCTGCCTGCCCCGACCTTCTGCTACGTCCGACCTTGCTCTTGTCTACTCCCTTGTACCGCGCCTATCTTCAGCAGTCAGAGAGGTTGAGCCGTTGCTAGTGGATACGACCTGGTTACTACCGCCGCTGCAAGACCATCCCGCTTTGCGGCGGGCTCTGGTGAATACCAGTAGTAACTTAGAACCGGTCCACTAGCACGGTCCACGCCAATCCCTCTCTGGCACAGAGGATCCACCTCCTGCCAGCCGAATCGTGACAGTAGATCCGGCCATGGATCCCGCTGAAGTTCCACTGCCAGTTTTCGCCGACCTCACCACGGTGGTCGCCCAGCAGTCGCAACAGATAGCGCAACAAGGCCACCAGCTGTCTCAACTGACCGTGATGCTACAGCAGCTACTACCACAGCTCCAGCAATCATCTCCTCCGCCAGCTCCTGCACCTCCTCCGCAGCGAGTGGCCGCTTCCGGCCTACGACTATCCTTGCCGGATAAATTTGATGGGGACTCTAAGTTTTGCCGTGGCTTTCTTTCGCAATGTTCCCTGCACTTGGAGATGATGTCGGACCAGTTTCCTACTGAAAGGTCTAAGGTGGCTTTCGTAGTCAGCCTTCTGTCTGGGAAAGCTCTGTCATGGGCCACACCGCTCTGGGACCGCAATGACCCCGTCACTGCCTCTGTACACTCCTTCTTCTCGGAAATTCGAAGTGTCTTTGAGGAACCTGCCCGAGCCTCTTCTGCTGAGACTGCCCTGCTGAACCTGGTCCAGGGTAATTCTTCCGTTGGCGAGTACGCCATCCAATTCCGTACTCTTGCTTCCGAATTATCCTGGAATAATGAGGCCCTCTGCGCGACCTTTAAAAAAGGCCTATCCAGCAACATTAAAGATGTTCTGGCCGCACGAGAAATTCCTGCTAACCTGCATGAACTCATTCATCTAGCCACTCGCATTGACATGCGTTTTTCCGAAAGGCGTCAGGAGCTCCGCCAGGATATGGACTTTGTTCGCACGAGGCGTTTTTTCTCCCCGGCTCCTCTCTCCTCTGGTCCTCTGCAATCCGTTCCTGTGCCTCCCGCCGTGGAGGCTATGCAAGTTGACCGGTCTCGCTTGACACCTCAAGAGAGGACACGACGCCGCATGGAGAATCTTTGCCTGTACTGTGCCGGTACCGAACACTTCCTGAAGGATTGTCCTATCCGTCCTCCCCGCCTGGAAAGACGTACGCTGACTCCGCACAAAGGTGAGACAGTTCTTGATGTCAACTCTGCTTCTCCACGCCTTACTGTGCCTGTGCGGATATCTGCCTCTACCTTCTCCTTCTCTACTATGGCTTTCTTGGATTCCGGATCTGCAGGAAATTTTATTTTGGCCTCTCTCATCAACAGGTTCAACATCCCGGTGACCAGTCTCGCCAGACCCCTCTACATCAATTGTGTTAACAATGAAAGATTGGACTGTACCGTGCGTTACCGCACGGAGCCCCTCCTAATGTGCATCGGACCTCATCACGAAAAGATTGAGTTTTTGGTCCTCTCCAATTGCACTTCCGAAATTCTCCTTGGACTACCGTGGCTTCAACGCCACTCCCCAACCCTTGATTGGTCCACAGGAGAGATCAAGAGCTGGGGTACTTCTTGTTTCAAGGACTGTCTTAAACCGATTCCCAGTACTCCCTGCCGTGACCCTGTGGGTCCCCCTGTAACCGGTCTCCCTAAGGCTTATATGGACTATGCTGACGTATTTTGCAAAAAACAAGCTGAGACTTTACCTCCTCGCAGGCCATGCGGGCATCAAAAAGTCCTTGCAACTCATCTCTCGTTTCTATTGGTGGCCGACTCTGGAGACGGATGTTGTTGATTTTGTGCGGGCTTGTACTGTCTGTGCCCGGGATAAGACTCCTCGCCAGAAGCCTGCTGGTCTCCTTCATCCTCTGCCTGTCCCCGAACAACCTTGGTCTCTGATTGGTATGGACTTTATTACAGACTTACCCCCATCCCGTGGCAACACTGTTGTTTGGGTGGTCGTTGATCGATTTTCCAAGATGGCACATTTTATTCCTCTTCCTGGTCTTCCTTCAGCGCCTCAGTTGGCAAAACAATTTTTTGTACACATTTTTCGTCTTCACGGTTTGCCCACGCAGATCGTCTCGGATAGAGGCGTCCAATTCGTGTCAAAATTCTGGAGGGCTCTCTGTAAACAACTCAAGATTAAATTAAACTTCTCTTCTGCTTATCATCCTCAATCCAATGGGCAAGTAGAAAGAATTAACCAGGTCCTGGGTGACTATTTACGGCATTTTGTTTCCTCCCGCCAGGATGACTGGGCAGATCTTCTACCATGGGCCGAATTCTCGTACAACTTCAGAGTCTCTGAATCTTCTGCTAAATCCCCATTTTTCGTGGTGTACGGCCGTCACCCTCTTCCCCCCCTCCCTACTCCCTTGCCCTCTGGTTTGCCCGCTGTGGATGAAGTGACTCGTGATCTTTCCACCATATGGAAAGAGACCCAAAATTCTCTTTTACAGGCTTCTTCTCGCATTAAAAAGTTTGCCGATAAGAAAAGAAGAGCTTCCCCCATTTTTGCTCCCGGAGACAAGGTATGGCTCTCCGCTAAATATGTCCGCTTCCGTGTCCCCAGTTACAAACTGGGACCACGCTATCTGGGTCCTTTCAAAATCTTGTGCCAAATTAATCCTGTCTCTTACAAACTTCTTCTTCCTCCTTCTCTTCGTATTCCCAATGCCTTTCATGTCTCTCTCCTTAAACCACTCATCATCAACCGTTTCTCTCCCAAACTTTTTTCTCCCACTCCTGTTTCCGGTTCTTCTGACATCTTCTCCGTGAAGGAGATACTGGCCTCCAAGACGGTCAGAGGGAAAAAATTTTTTTTGGTTGATTGGGAGGGCTGTGGTCCTGAAGAGAGATCCTGGGAACCTGAGGACAACATCCTAGACAAACGTCTGGTCCTCAGGTTCTCAGGCTCCAAGAAGAGGGGGAGACCCAAGGGGGGGGTACTGTTACGCCGAGCGCTCCGGGTCCCCGCTCCTCCCCGGAGCGCTCGCAACATCCTCGCTACTACAGCGCCCCGGTCAGATCTACTGACCGGGTGCGCTGCGATACCGCCCCCAGCCGGGATGCGATTCGCGATGCGGGTGGCGCCCGCTCGCGATGCGCACCCCGGCTCCCGTACCTGACTCGCTCTCCGTCGGTCCTCTGCCGGCGCGCGCGGCCCCGCTCCCTAGGGCGCGCGCGCGCCGGGTCTCTGCGATTTAAAGGGCCACTGCGCCACTGATTGGCGCAGTTGGTCTAATTTGTGTGTTCACCTGTGCACTCCCTATGTATACCTCACTTCCCCTGCACTCCCTCGCCGGATCTTGTTGCCATGGTGCCAGTGAAAGCGTTTCCTAGTGTGTTCCTAGCCTGTGTTCCAGACCTCCTGCCGTTGCCCCTGACTACGATCCTTGCTGCCTGCCCCGACCTTCTGCTACGTCCGACCTTGCTCTTGTCTACTCCCTTGTACCGCGCCTATCTTCAGCAGTCAGAGAGGTTGAGCCGTTGCTAGTGGATACGACCTGGTTACTACCGCCGCTGCAAGACCATCCCGCTTTGCGGCGGGCTCTGGTGAATACCAGTAGTAACTTAGAACCGGTCCACTAGCACGGTCCACGCCAATCCCTCTCTGGCACAGAGGATCCACCTCCTGCCAGCCGAATCGTGACACCTACAATCCCCCGTTGTTCCGATATCGCCTTCCTGTTCTCCGATCCTGGTCAGCTTCCTCCTCCTGCGGGTCGGTGACTT
Organism: Hyla sarda; assembly: GCF_029499605.1. NCBI lineage: Eukaryota > Metazoa > Chordata > Amphibia > Anura > Hylidae > Hyla > Hyla sarda. The sequence goes on along the minus strand of NC_079192.1, from coordinate 105,050,658 downwards.
CACTCTGCACTCAGCCTATCAGCGGCCGCGACGGGACATTGCTGTGGCCGCTGATAGACTGAGCACAGAGTGAAGTCACCGACCCGCTGTTGCAAAACAACTACTCCCAGTATTGCCAGATAGCCACTGACTGTCTAGGCATGCTGGGAGTTTTACAACAGCTGGAGGCACCCTGTTTGGGAATCACTGGCGTAGAATTCCCCTATGTCCACCCCTATGCAAGTCCCTAATTTAGGCCTCAAATGCGCATGGCACTTTCACTTTGGAGCCCTGTCGTATTTCAAGGCAACAGTTTAGGGCCACATATGGGGTATCGCCGTACTCGGGAGAAATTGTATTACAAATTTTTGGGGGTATTTTCTGCTATTACCCTTTTTAAAAATGTAAAATTTTTGGGAAAACAAGCATTTTAGGTAAAATTTTTTTATTTTTTTTACATGTGCAAAAGTCGTGAAACACCTGTGGGGTATAAAGGTTCACATTACCCCTTTTTACGTTCCCCGAGGGGTCTAGTTTCCAAAATGGTATGCCATGTGTTTTTTTTTTTTGCTGTTCTGGCACCATAGGGGCTTCCTAAATGCGGCATGCCCCCGGAGCAAAATTTGCTTTCAAAAAGCCAAATGTGACTCCTTCTCTTCTGAGACCTGTAGTGCACCAGCAGTGCAATTTTCACCCCCATATGGGGTGTTTTCTAAATCGGGAGAAAATGGGCTTCAAATTTTGGGGGTATTTTCTGCTATTATCCTTTTTAAAAATGTAAAATTTTTGGGAAACCAAGCATTTTAGGTAAAAATTATCTTTTTTTTTACATATGCAAAAGTCGTGAATTACCTGTGGGGTATTAAGGTTCACTTTACCCCTTGTTACGTTCCCCGAGGGGTCTAGTTTCCAAAATGGTATGCCATGTGTTTTTTTTTTGCTGTCCTGGCACCATAGGGGCTTCCTAAAGGTGACAAGCCCCCCAAAAACCATTTGTCACTCCTTCCCTTCTGAGCCCTCTACTGCGCCCGCTGAACAATTAACATAGACATATGAGGTATGTCCTTACTCGAGAGAAATTGGGTTTCAAATACAAGTAAAAATTTTCTCCTTTTTACCCCTTGCAAAAATTCAAAAATTTGGTCTACAAGAACGTGCGAGTGTAAAAAATGAAGATTTTGAATTTTCTCCTTCACTTTGCTGCTATTCCTGTGAAACACCTAAAGGGTTAATACACTTACTGAATGTCATTTTGCATACTTTGGGGGTGTAGTTTTTATAATGGGGTCTTTTATGGGGTATTTCTAATATGAAGACCCTTGAAATCCACTTCAAAACTGAACTGGTCCCTGAAAAATAGTGAGTTTGAAAATTTTGTGAAAAATTTCAAAATTGCTGCTGAACTTTGAAGCCCACTGGTGTCTTCCAAAAGTAAAAACTCATACATTTTATGATGCAAACATAAAGTAGACATATTGTATATGTGAACCAAAAAAAATTTATTTTGAATATCCATTTTCTTTACAAGCAGAGAGCTTCAAAGTTAGAAAAATGCAAAATGTTCATTTTTTTTTCATCAAATTTGGGGATTTTTCACCAAGAAAGGATGCAAGTTACCATAAAATTTGACCACTAAGTTAAGGTAGAATATGTCACGAAAAAACATTCTGAATCAGAATGATAACTAAAAGCATTCCAGAGTAATTAATGTTTAAAGTGACAGTGGTCAGATTTGCAAAAAACGCTCAGGTCCTTAAAGGAGTTCTCCAACTGAAATCTTTTATCCCCCTGCTGTGCCCGGGCTGTAAAACTATACATAATAAACTTTCACTTACCTGCCTACAATCCCCCGTTGTTCCGATATCGCCTTCCCGTTCTCCGGTCCTGGTCAGCTTCCTCTTCCTGCGGGTCGGTGACTTCACTCTGCACTCAGCCTATCAGCGGCCGCGACGGGACATTGCTGTGGCTGCTGATAGACTGAGCACAGAGTGAAGTCACCGACCCGCAGGAAGTGGAAGAGACCGGGACCGGAGAACGGGACAGCGATATCGGAACAACGAGGGATCGTAGGCAGGTAAATGAAAGTTTATTATGTATAGTTTTACAGCCCGGGCACAGCGGGGTTGAAAGTTTTAGCTTAGAGAACTCCTTTAAGGTGTAAAATGGCCTGGTCCTTAAGGGGTTAAAACACACTTCCCCTTTCTGCTACCTCATCAAGTTAGGCCATAGGTGGAGGTTACTTGCCACGCTGTCACAAAATATATACTGTATATATATATATATATATATATATATATATATATATATATATATACAAACACTCACAAAATAAAATGTACTGGGAACCTTGAATAAAACTTCACTTTTAATAAGTCCTTTTTAAAAATACTGAAATAGATTATCAAAACTTACATATACTCTGACCGCCACCAGTGCTCTTGAGCGCTGCAGAGTCCCCTTATTTTGCACTATAATTCCACATACTGTAAACTTGACTGTTATTGCACAAATTGCACAGCAGCATACGGCATTACTACATGTTATTGCACATTTGTCTGTACCTTAGATTATTTCTGCTTGTGTGGGAGTTCAAGATATAAAATTACAAAAAAATATATAAGTCCAGATACTCTATTGCAGCTTCCTCATAATTATATGCAACAATATCCAGAATCATCCTGGTTATTAAGGCTCCAGTATATTATTCTTTTAGAGCCTACTATACGTCCATTGTAGAATACGGCACCCAACAACTTTAGTGCAAAATAGTCTATTGTGCAAATATATCCAAATAATATTTATATATTCACTTTCACTGCTTTATAGACATCTAGTGCATAGTTCCCATTCAATGCGGTATGTTATCATCCACTGCAATTGTCCAAGCAAGTAGCGCACTCCAAACAGTATTTATATTCACTTCCACTGCTCTATGGACATCCAGTACACAGTTCACAATTAATGCGTTATATAATCACCAACTTGATTATACAAATAAGGAGCACAAATTCAAAATATATTCTATTTCATGAACCATTTAAGTTAGTATGCATACTATGCCTTTTTTGACGCATTTTTTTGTATTCATATTTTCATAAAGTGTGTTCTGGCTATTAAAATGATGACATCGAGACGTGCAATTTATAGCCTCTTACACATGTATGCTGTTATAGGTCCAGGACAAACTGCAGCAATAATGTCCATTTACCATGTGACCATATTCAGACTCCCAACAGACATGTACTGAATAATCATACTTTACTCTGTGGGAATATTCATTGGAAGACCAGTATGTATACTAAGGATGTATTCTGGTTCCAAAGAGTTTTTCAGTACTTTGTCAATTAAAACCAGCTCATACTGTATAATTGCAATGATATTGTCTTTCCCAATTACCGTAAATACTCGAGTATTAGCCGACCCGAATATAAGCCGAGGTCCCTACTTTCAACCCGAAAACCTGCAAAAAATGATTGACTCGAGTATAAGCCTAGGGGGGAAAATACATCATCCCCCCCGTCATCATCCAGACCCCCCCTGTCATCATCCAGACCCCCGTCATCATCACCCCCGTCAAACCCCCCCTGTCATCATCACCCCTAGTCTATATCCCCCCTGCCATCATCCAGACCGCCCCCTCCGTCATCATATAGGCTCCCCTCGTTGTCTACTCACCTCCCCAGTTCACTCAGTCCTGTTGCTTAGTAGCTGCAGGGACCCTCCGCATTTTGGTGGGGAGGGTGAGCCGGTCTGGGCCGTCCATCTTCACCATGAGGCCCGGGCCGGACCCAGACTAGTGACGCTGCATTGACGCCACCGCGCTGGGACATCCATGCACAGGGACGCCCCTGATGTCAAGGACGTCTGCTGCACACGGACGTCCCTGTGTGTTGTCTTTAATGCAGCGTCACTAGTCGGATGGTCCCTGCAGCAAAGATGGCTGGCCCGGTCAACCCCCACTCAGTCCCCCCCCCCCAACAGTATTTTTTTTTCAGTTGAGTATAAGCCAAGAGGGTTATTTTCAGCAGGAAAAATTGTGCTTAAAAACTCGGCTTATGCTCGAGTATATGTGGTACATTAAATACATACATACTTTATTGTCCCAGCCATCTGCCTCTGCAAATAACAATTTGAAGTATCTTTAAAGGGGTATTCCAGGATTTTTTTTTTTATTTGACTATGCTATAGTGTAGTTCATAATATATTGTCTGTACCTGTGTGACAGTTTTCTCACAATTCTTATGTGATTTTCACTCCAATATTTATTTTTAACAGCATACAAAATGACTGTTGTCTCAGATTTTTCTCAGAACGCAATGCGGCCGAGACCTGACCTCACTAGTCAGCTGATGACAGGGAGCCTGTCTGCTTCAATGGGTGGAGGGATTGCTTGGTGGTCTTTTGAATGGATGCAGCTCATTTATGTTTCAATGGGTGGGGTGGCTGATGTGTGGGAAGGAGGAAAATGGAATTATGGGATTTGTAGTCAAAAAAAGAAAAATCAGACAGGAAATACCAGTTCACAAAAAGCTAGCCACAGTATTATGGTAATCTCACAACACAGCCATTTAGCCCCAAGACAAGCGCAGACCCTTCCTAAGCATGTCCATTACTGCCTGCCAGGTACATGCTAAAATCCCCTTATGGTGGATAACCTCTTTAATTTCTCTAAGAAGACCTCTGTAATTTTATGGATTTTTGGTAAATTAGGGAAACTCAGCCTTTATTTGCTTACTGTATGATACATATTACTGATGTCCCTGTCCTCGTTTCGTCTCTGACCACCGCAATTATTCATGCCAGCACATCTAAATGCTGGAAAAAATAAAATAAAATACATAGGGCTAATTTAATTAGCATTATAATATTGCTCCCGATAATTAGTCCCTGTAGTACCTGCATTAAGAGACGGATCAGAACAGGTGTAAGAAGTGACACCATTTGCGATCTGTCTATTAATGCAGGTACTACAGCTCCCAGCATGTAGCAGAGTGTGCTCTATGTTGGGAGCAGTAGTACCTGCAGTAAAGGAAAGATCCCAGCGGGTGTAACTCCTGACACCTGCTGCGATTGTCCTGTATAATGTATAGATGCGAGGCACGACCGCTCTTCTCTGGTCCCCTGCACTGCCGTATATATATACCTATTATTCATATTTCCCACCGAGAGTTGTGATTGGCTGGAACCATTTGGCCAATCACCCGGGGCGATCTGTTTATTAGTGCAGGTACTACTACTCCTATTATGGAACAGTTTGTTCCATGCTGGGAGTAGTAGTACTACCTAACAAATAAAGAAAAAAAAGTAGTTTAAACACAAACACACACTTTATTAAACACATTATTAAAATACATTACTAATTAAAAGTTTAACAAAATGATTCTAAAAATATACATATTTTTTACATTTAAATGGCCCCTTTCTACATTTTTTATTATTGTCAGCTACATTACTAGGTCCCTGCCCACCCGCATAGATTGGTCCCTGTTCTAATTAATTAGAATTTTGCTATAGAAATAAAATATTTGTAAAAAAATTTTACTTCAAAAACTCTGTGGAATCCTAGCCTTAGAGTAATAATAAAATGGAGTGAATGAAGAAATTCATTACCGTATTTCGAATTGAGTGGAAATTCAAATTCGGTCTGAATTGAAATTTTCATGAAAAATTTGATTCGCTCAGCTCTAGTTACCTTCCACTGTACGGATATTTGCTCTACTATTGTTTGTAATATAAATAGCAAATGGAATAGTATTTTTAGGGAAAAAAAAGTTCTATTTTTAGTAAGCAGAAGTTTGCACTGGCCAATGGAATTATTTGGGTAAAGACTACTTTCTTTACACGGAACAATGTAGGCGCAACTCATGCAGTAAAGCGTGAGAATTGTACATGTACATTTATTTTTAAAAATGGATTGGAGGATGACAATGTGAACTCTTGTGAAACTCACTGTTGCTTTTTTGTCTCTAAGTGTGACCATAATATGAGAACTCTACCTCTAGAAAGTGATTTTCCAATTTTAACAAACTTCTGATATGTTATATAGATCTGGAGATTCCCAGATCTCTGATATAATAGACTGTCTGTATGTCAAATCTAAAAACTTATGGATCACTTTATCATAATAGAGTGATAAACAAATAAAATGCCTAATGAAACATCTGTGCATTTTTCCCACCACCATATATTATACTGTCAATTCTACTAATAAGAATTTAATTCACATTATATGCTCACTTCAGTACTAATACACTACTAATACATTATTCAATCAGTACTTATTCATTGTACAATCAGTACTAATATAGTACTAACTAATATCAGGGCCAGCCTTACAATTGGTCCTGTTGGGTCCATTGGAACTAGGCGGCACCTTCACAGGGGAGGCACATTGCGGCCCCGAGAAGACTTTTGACCCCTTCTCAACCCATGACGAACCTAGTTCCTCATAGTACCGCTTAGGATGTATTGAACGGGCTTCTGACTCAACCCCGCTCCATACCGGGTGACCCCCAGCTTTAATCAGTAGCTGAGGGCCGCCGCTAATAGCCAGGATGTGGCGATTGCCGCAGACAGCTATTAACCCTTTAGATCACCACTGTCAAAGCTGACAGCAATGTCTAAAGGTAATTTTAAACCATCCATGATGGTCTAGTTTGGGTTGATCAGCCCCCCCTACGCAGCATGATCGCGAGGGGGGGGGGGGTGATCCACTGTGGAGGTAGCCGGAGGGCTTACTTCTCCTTCTGCCCTGGTCCCCGCTCTGCATTTGATAGAGCCTGGCTGCACCAGGCTCTACCAAATGATCACAGAGCACATGGATCAATATAGTTCTATGGGACTTCATTGATCTGTATGAGGAATCTAAGGGACCAATAGTGTAAAAAAAAGTTAGTGTAAAAAAAAGTTAGTGTAAAAAAAACATGACTTAACACCTCCCATATTAAAAGTTCAAATCACCCCTTTTTTTCCATTTTCCATATGAAAAACATGTAAACAAAATAAACATATTAGGTATTGCCGTGTGTCTATTTGTCCAAGCTATTAAAGTATAACATACTTAATTCAGCATGTAAATGACGAAAAGGTAAAAAAAATACAAAACCCTAGAATTGCATTTTTTTTTTGTTATGTCCTCCTGATATGCAATTTGGTTTAGTATTTAATTTTTTAGTATTGGTTTATTTAATTTTTTGGGAGGTGGGGGGGGGGGGGGGGTAGCAATTTACTCCTGGACCCAGGCAGCACAATGTCTTGGGCCGGCCCTGACTAATGCTAACAATCAGCAGGCTAATGTATAGCAACAGTTCTCATAGCACTCAAAAAACTTTACTATAGCTTTATTATTGTGGAAAAAGTCATACCATCCCTTATGGTCAAGGTGTGGAATCATAAACCACTCATATAGGATGTGATGAGCAAGTAGGAAAGGTAATAAAATACACATCTGTAGTTTATTCATATATAACACCATGGATTAAATGGACATAATTTTTTTAGGGATTCCACTTTTTGGTAACCTGATAACCAGTGCCTGCATCTAGGTGAAATCTGTCTCCGGCAAAAGAGACAAGATGGACTACAGAAGGTGGGGACAGGGGCATAGCTATAGGGAGTGCAGAGGTAACAGTTTCACCGGGCCCTGGTGCTTAAGAAGACCCCAAACCATATCTCCCCCATAAGAGACCAGTATTATAACTGGCACATGGGGCCCTATTACATATTTTGCATCAGTTACGCCTCTGGGTCGGAAAGATCTTCACTTGCATAGGAGTAAGTGTGTTTTGGCTTAGTTAGTCCTTAAAACTTAGAAATATGATAAAGGTTAGGTTTTAGGGGATTTCTTTTATCAATCATTTTTCATTCAATTTTCACTACCTTATATCTCGCCTAGGTGTCAGCCTGCTTACAACTACTGTGTTCCAATATACTGTGGCTAGTACACTGCAACTTTTTCCTCCAAACAGGGTATATTGACTGGGGGAGATTTATCAAAATCTGTGTAAAGAAAAAGTGGTGCAATTGCCCATAGCAACAAATCAGATTGCTTCTTTCATCTTTTAGAGGTCTTAAAAAAAGTTATGATTGGTTGCTATAGTCAACTGGACCATTCTTCATCTTCACAGGTTTTAATAAATCTCCCCCACTATGTGAGGAAAACTGAGCAACTGAGCATGACTGACCCCAAGAGGAATCTGCCTAAAGGACTTATGCCATGGTAACAAGCAAAAAACAAGAGAGCGTCCAGCCATTAGTGGTAGGGCGGCCTTTAAAAAAGGATTGATTTCTGATAATTATTTGTATTTGCAACTATCTATGTTTAATTTGACATAAAACCTCAGTTTATGTTTATGGTAAAACCCCTTTAAGTCTGGTGGTAGCAACAATTCCTCCAGTAATGTTCACACTGTTTATTTTGAGGGTCAAAAATTCACTTGTTTTACAAGCAAAATAAGATTTAAACGTACATTTTTGTTTCTTTATTTTATTTTTTCTACTTTAGGGTAGGGTCACATGTGTGGCATTTTGCACCATATTTTGCTGCATTTTCCTGCAGCTTATTTTGCTACCCATTGACTTTAATATGTAGAAAAGTATACAGCAGAAAATGCGCAGCAAAATACACAGATATATGGCATGTGTAACCCTACCAAAACATTTTTATGTATGTTTGTTGTTTCACAGAGCATTTTAGGTGGGTTTTTTTGGTGGTTTCTTGGGCCTTATCTTACATAAATGGCAACCAATTATGCACATATTTTTAGAGCTTGTATACATATGGCTGTGAAATCAAACGTTGTGTGTTTTCCCATTGAATACAATGCTATAAATGAATATGTTAATATACTGTATACTGGGAAAAACTATGGCCGACATTTATCATTGTAGGTGTAAGTGAAGTATTTTTCTACACCTTTTGTGTGCTGGTAATGTGTAGGAGCACCAAATTTATTAAATGGTCACAGGGCATTTGATGAATTTTGTGCAGGTCACATTTTCTAAAAATTTCACTCTTCACATACACCAAAAAGCTATGCTTAGTCTGGGCTGGTGTAGTTTTAGAGACTTTTCAGTGGCTTATGAAAAGGCCTTTTTTGCGCCTTTTCATAAAAAGGCTCTGTTCATAAAACCCTTCCATATAAGGTGTATTGCCAAAATCGATGGATTGCAACTCAAAATCAGCAGATATTTGTAAACCAAAAGGCACCTAAAAGGTCCAAATAAACCCTGCTTACGCCTTTTTGCGCCTTTTCTAGACACAAAAAAACCAGTCTAAGGACAATGATAAATGTCAGCCGAAGTGTGAATATAAAGGCCAATATTTATCATTGTCTTTAGACTGTTTTTTGTGCCTACAAAAGGCGCATAAAAGGCGCAAACAGGGTTTATTTGCTAAATTTTTTTGAGCCTTTTGGTTTACACATTTCTGCTGATTTTGAGTTGCAATCCACTGATTTTGGCAATACACATGATATGGAGGGGATTTATGAACTGCTCCTTTTTGTGAAAAGGCGCAAAAAAGGTGCAAAGCCACTGAAAAGTCTCTAAAACTCCACCAGCCCAGACTAAGCTTAGCTTTTTGGTGTATGTGAAGAGTGAAATTTTTAGAAAATATGACCTGCACAAAATTCATCATATGCTCTGTGACCATTTAATAAATTTGGTTCTCCTACACATTACCAGCACACAAACAAAGTGTAGAAAAATGCTTCACTCACACCTACAATGAGAAATGCCGGCCAAAGAGTGCAGCCAACTCTCTAAATGGTAGAGCAGCCCTTGAATGCTGCTCAGTATTCAAGAACTAGTCAGTCCCCGTAGAACTATTGCTTACCCCATTTTCCAGATGTGTCTGATTCTGTACATACAGTATATCCAGGGGAAATATCAGATGCAGTGGTCATGCTTTTTACCTTCCTGTTAACCATTGCTTTGACTTATGTCTGTTTTATTTCTTGATATAATGTATGCAAAATTATTGAACTTATTGCAGGTTGTAAATCTTGCTCTGATTATAGAATAAAACCACAACCATACCATAATAATATTCAGGCACGGTTCGTGCATCCTGGCATTAGTGCTGATTATTACTAGTAAATGGTCACGCTGTAATTCATTAAAGCAGCCAAGGGAAGGACATATTTGGCTCACTTCACAACACATCAACTGTGGAATCCAGAAAACTCGACGTACAGCTGTCGTGAGAGCAGTTCTGTGCATGTACAACACATGGCCTCAATTCTTCCCAAATCAAAAAACCTGTGTTCTGATGCCGACGTCCAACATAAGACACTGAATTCTAACACTTCCCCTTTATAATTCAGTGCATACAGCATTAGCCATAAAGAAGGAATCATTTTGCAAGCCCTGTAATGACCAGAAGTCTGTTCTTTTTTAGTGCAAAATTGCTGTGCCTGTATATGGTTATCTGAAAAGTTATTTTCTTCTTTCTTTCTTCCTTTTTTTTTTTTTTTTTTTTTTTAAGCCGTAACATATGTCGATTCGGCAGCAAGTGAAATCTCAAGTGAAATTAAAGTACTGTTAAAGAATAGACATGTGCGAGCCAAGCCCTCACGTGGAACTTCAGGGTGACAGTGGCTCGCCGAGCGTTTGAATTTTATCAGGCATGGATAGCCACATATATGGGAAGATGTGAGGAACACATTGCATTTTGACACCTAAATGAATGGAGGAAGTACTGGGAACACTGAGGGGATGTCTACTCACCATGCATTGCAGCTTGCAGCAAGATCACATGACCGCAGGTTATCCAATCATTGCTTGCATTTATGTGTCATACATCTCCCAGGAAAATCAGGAGATGGCATAGGGTTGTGTTTATGAGGCTGATAAAGTCTTATGCACTGCATTGTGGCCACCATCTTGGAGAGAGAAAGCTGAGAGTAATCAGACAGTACCCAGGAACTACTGATTCCAGAAAGCTTTCACAAATACAATAGAATTTAAAAACAAGCTGGGCAAAGCATTGAGCAATGGGCTGACCTCAGGCATTGGCCAGCATCACTTGCATAACTGTGCCTAGTTGGTGCACTATAAATCCCAGCCAGCTCAACACTGTCACTGCAAAACGAGCCATTGTTCAGTGGGCTGACCTCAGACAGTGATCTCCTGTCACCTGAAGTGCTGTGTCCAGTTGGTGCACAACAAATCCCAGCAGCAGCATGGGCCCATAAAAGCTATTATTTACAATATCTAACAAGCTGAGCAAACCAGTGTTCTGACCTGTGTTTAAAGGGGTACTCCAGTGCTTACATATCTTATCCCCTATCCAAAGGATAGGGGATAAGATGCCTGATCGCGGGAGTCTCGCAGCTGGGGACGCCCATGATCATGCACGCGGCCCCCTCCCGTAGGCCTTTGGCTGTCTGGACATGCTGGGAGTTGTAGTTTAGCAACAGCTGGAGTCTCCCTGTCTGGGAAAACACTTCCAGTAGGGTCTGTTCACATTATACAAAACGTACAATGTGAACAGAGCCTCATACTTACCAGCCTGGCTTCCGTCTGTATCCCCTACCCCTAATGACATCATCACTAGGGGCGGAGCTACACTGACACAGCCAGGACTGGAGTGAGGGAGGTAAGCACACTTCGTCTTCTGTATACCCTATATGTATAGCTATCTATAGATAGCTGTATATTCTGTATACCGCCAAAAAGGTTAACCTACACTGTCCAGCAGTGTAAGTTAACTCTTTCCTTGCTGGTCTGGCACATAGCACACAGCTAAGTTAGGGGTTAAGTGAGCCAGCAATGTGTATACTGCATACACATTGCAGGCTCACTGTAAGTTCTTGATGGGCAGTAAATATGCAAGGTATATCTACTGCTCAGCATCAGCTGATCTCCCGGTTCTGTAGCCGTCAGCACAGCTGAGACCAGAAATTCACATCAGGAGGATTGCAACGGGTGTCAGGAGTGATGCTGCGATCTGTCCCTTACTGCAGGTACTACTGCTCCCAACATGGTGCACACTCTGCTCCATGCTGGGAGTTGTAGTACCTGTACTATTAGACAGATGGCCCGGGTGTCATTTCTGACCCCCGTTGCTATCTGTCTATTAATGCACTTACTACAGCTCCCAGCATGGAGTTGAGTGTTCTCCATGTTGGCAGCAGTAGTACCTGCATCTAAGGACAGATCCCAGCGGATGCCACTCCTGACACTCTATGTGATCGTCCTGTATAATGTATAGATGGGGACTGCTCTTCTATGGTCCCCTGCACTTCCTATATATACCTATTATTCATATTTCCCGCAGACAGTTGTGATTGGCTGGAAGCATCTGGCCAATCACAGCTATCTGAGGGAAATATGAAAAATGAATTCACATCGCAGAACATGCAGGATAGCGGAGATGAGCGGCCGTGCCACTGGTGGGTGTCAGAAGTGAGGGGCAATCTGTCTATCAGTACAGGTAATACTACTCCCATCATGGAACAGTCTGTACTACCAATAAAAAGAAAAAAAGTGAAAACATTAAAAACACACATACTTTATTAAAAGCATTATTAAAATACATTACTAATAAAAAGTTTAACAAAATTAATTATAAAAAAATATATAATTTTTACATTTAAATGGCCCCTTTCTACATTTTTATTATTGTCGGCTACATTTTTAGTGCCCGCCCACATAAATTGATCCCTCTTTAAAAATGTATAAAAATGTTATTATAAAAAATATAATTTTCGGTAAATAAATTTTTTTCCATCACTACTGTATTTTTTTTTTTTTAATGGTACCCTACGAAATTTTAATAAAAAAGGTATCGCCATCCATTTTTTGGATTCCAAAAAAAGAATAAAAACCGCCTGCAAAGACGCCAACACATGGTGTTTTTCTTGGCTTTTTTTTCTCCCATAGACTTCTATGAGAGGAAAACACCAAGATTTTCCCATTAAAAAAAAGCCAACGTCTCAACAAGAGGTTGTTTTTGAAGAACTGCCAAGGAGCCAAAAAATATCTGAAAAATGCCAAAAGGATAAAAAAAAAATGCAAAACTGAAAAACGCCAAGTGAATATGGCATTTTGCAGTTCCCTATTGACTTGCAGCTAACATCTGGCTGCAGCGTTTTTTCACCCAAAAAAATGCCATGCTGCAGAATGGGCGTTTTTATTGGCGTTTTTGCAACAACAACAACAAAAAAAAAAAACAAGTGGAAACCTAGCCTAAGGCTGATACTCAGGTGATAGACAAGCCCTATATCATCCACAGGTCAGCACAGGCAAATCCTTGCACAAAAAAATAATATGGGAGAGATTTCTGATAAATGGGTCATGCACATGTTTAAGAAATTTCGCATGAGTGAATAGAAATAGGGGAATATGTTTACTACATTGTTAATTCAGTTGATCTGCAACATTACTTCAGCCTTGTAGGAACAGGAGACATCTAGAAGGACAACATATCTATTGATTCTGGTTTTCCTTCCATACAAGATTGATCTATGCATACTATTATAATATCTAATATTAATATATGGTTACAGTCTTTAAGGCTGAGTGTCTGAGAGGGGCCATCCCTTCCTACATAACATAAACATGGTCTGTGATTGATAGGTGGGTTCTACTACACATTTTTCATTAGGACCCTGAGGTTTTGGATACACATCTGTACAATGTGCCAGTCAGTGGTAACACTAATATCCAAAATGAGAAAGGTTTTCCGCATCTGGCAGGAAAATCAGTGATGATTCCTGATTTGTGGGTATTGAATCCAATGGTAACATCAGATGTTACATAGTTACATAATAACATAGTTAGTATGGTCAAAAAAAGACTAACATCCATCAAGTTCATACAAGGTATTGAAGGGAAGGGGTATGGTGGGATGTTCCACGCCCCTTATTAGTTTACTCGCGCGTCTCTGCACCTTCTCCAGCTCCACAACATCCCTTTTATGAACTGGTGACCAAAACTAAACAGCACATTCCAGGTAAGGCCATACCAATACTTTATAAAGGGGTAGTATTATGTCCCTGTCCCTCAAGTCCATGCCTCTTCTAATACATGACAATATCCTGCTGGCCTTAGAAGCAGCAGCCTGACATTGCATGCTATTCTGTAGTCTATGATGTACAAGTACACCCAGATCCTTCTCTACCAGTGACTCTTCCAGTTGTCCCCACCCTAAGACATACAATGCATGCAGGTTTTTAGTACCCAGATGCATAACTTTACATTTATCCACATTGAACCTCATTTGCCAAGTGGATGCCCAGACACTTAGTCTATCCAAGTCATCTTGTAACGTATGCACATCCTCTATTGACTGTACCGTGCTACAAAGCTTGGTGTCATCTACAGAAAACAGAAAAGTAGTGTAGGGTCTATGGGGGAGATTTATCAAAACCTGTCCAGAGAAAAAGTTTCCCAGTTGCCCATAGCAACCAATCAGATTTCTTCTTTCATTTTGCAGAAGCCTTGTTAAAAATGAAAGAAGTGAGCTGATTGGTTGCTATGGGCAACTGAGCAACTTTTCCTCTGGACAGGTTTTGATAAATCTCCCCCTATGATCCTATGTGTCATCTACAAAGATAGAAACAGAGCTGTTAATCCCATCCTCTATATCATTAATAATTAAATTAAACAAGAGCGGGCCCATTACTGAACCTTGGGGTACACCACTAATAACCGGGAGCCAGTTACAAACTAAAGTTTCCAAACCCAAAGACCTTAAAGGGGTACTCCGCTCCTAGACATCTTATCCCCTATCCAAAGGATAGGGGATAAGATGTCAGATCGCCGGGGTCCCGCTGCTGGGGACCCCAGGGATCGCTGCTGCAGCACCTCGCTATCATTACTGCGCAGAGTGAGATCGCTCTGCACGTAATGACGGCCTATACAGGGGCCGGAGCATCGTTACGTCACGGCTTCGCCCCTTGTGATGTCACGGCCCGCCCCCGTCAATACAACTTTATGGGAGGGGGCGTAGCGGTCGTCACGCCCCCTGCCATAGACTTGCATTAAGGGGACGGGCCGTGATGTCATGAGGGGCGGAGCCATGACGTCACGCTGCTCCGGCCCCTGTATCGCCCGTCATTACGCACAGAGCGAACTCGCTCTGTGCAGTAATTACAGTGGGGTGCCCAGCAGCAGGACCGAGGCGATCTAACATCCTATCCTCTATCCTTTGGATAGTGGATAAGATGCCAGGGGCGGAGTACCCCTTTAACTTACCTACCAGACATCTATGAGGGACAGTGTCAAACGCTTTTGCAAAATCCAAAATCACTATATCCACAGCCATTCCTCTGTCAAGGCTTCTGCTCACATCTTCATAAAAGCAAATTAGATTGGTTTGACAACTTCTATCCTCAGTAAACCCATGCTGGCTATCACTTATAATACTATTATCTATGTATTCCTGTATGTAGTCCCTTATGACTCCTTCAAACAATTTTCCCACAATGCAAGTTAAGCTTACAGGTCTATAATTGCCTTCTTTGACCTCACAATTCTTAGATACACACTACATAAAGGAACTCTGCTCCATTAGACATCTGCACATACAATGAACTATGTTTTTTTTTTTTTTATTATTGTTAAAGGAATAATTCCATAAATAATGTTATACCTAAAGCCCTGAAAGGCAGTTTAGAACTTTTTGAAGGTAGTTTACAGCATTTCTAGCATTTGTAATTTTTGTTTCACTTGTGACTCACTGCTGATAGTATGTGTTGTTGGGGAAAGGTTCTGAACGGAATCAATCTCCTTCCCCCTCTGGCAGCTGATAATACAGTGCCTCCTTAAAGGGGTACTTCGGTGAAAACCTTTTTTCTTTTTAATCAACTGGTGGCAGAAAGTTAAACATATTTGTAAATTACTTCTATTAAAAAATCTTAATCCTTCGAGTACTTATTAGCTGCTGAATGCTACAGAGGAAATTCCTTTCTTTTTGGAACACCGATGACAGTGAGCACAGTGCGCTCTGCTGATGTCTCTGTCCATTTTAGCAACCATGCATAGCAGATGCATGCTAAGGGCAGCATGGTGGCTCAGTGGTTAGCACTTACCTTGCAGTGCTTGGGACCTGGGTTCAAATCCCACTAAGGACAACAATAAATAAAGCGTTATTATTATTATAATAATGTCAGCAGAGAGAACTGTGCTCATGATGTCATCAGAGAGCATTCCTAAAAGAAAAGAATTTCCTCTGTAGTATTCAGCAGCTTATAAGTACAGGAAGGATTAAGATTTTTTAATAGAAGTAATATACAAATATGTTTGACTTTCTGCCACCAGTTGATTTAAAAGAAAAAAGGTTTTCACCGGAGTACCCCTTTAATTCCAATAGACTGCTCCATCTCTGACAAGCAGGACAGGTATTTCTCTTGGCTGCCATGAAGTGAATAGAGGAACATTATGCAGAGACCTGGCTTTGGGAAGAGTATGTGTGCTCCAGCACTCTGCTCACCAAGTGGATATTCATATTGCTATACACTATGAACACCAGTTGGAGCTATATTATGAAAACAAATGATTCATTTTTAATAGCATGTGGCAAACAATGTTACCTTGAATTTGATATATAGTAGTAGAAAACCCCTCTAAATTGTACACCAAGTAATAACTCAGGTTGCAAAATATATGCTTTAATTTTTGCAAACATTTAAAGATATATCCTGACACCTGAGTTATCACGGAATGTACAATTTAAAAACAAACATTCAGTATACAAAAGTTACTAATATTGTATGCAGCAGGTTTTCATTTGGTGTAGTACAAAGTTTTCTGTTTGGAAGGAGTTTTTTGGGGTTGTTTGGGGGAGATGTATCAAAACCTGTGTAGAGGAAGAGTGGTGCAGTTGCCCAACCAATCAGATTTCTTCTTTCATTTTCAAAGAGGCCTGAAAAAAATGATAGAAGCAATCAGATTGGTTGCTATGGGCAACAGCACCACTATTCCTCTACACAGGTTTTGATAAAACTCCCCCACCTGTTCAAACAACAACAGAAGCCCCCTCTTGTTGTAGGATCTCAGTGACCCAGATAGTAGTGCTCCATGGCAAGGCTGACTTGGTGAACAACCACAAATTTTAGGGTAAAAAGTTCAGATGAGAAAACTCCCTGGCCCCATCTTATATGAAGGATAACAGTTTCCCATGCATGCTTCATCTCCTTCTCTGTATTTGCAGCTACCACTTCTACTGGAAGGCTATTCCATGCATCCACTACTCTTTCAGTAAGGTACATTGGCCCCAATTTATCTTAGGGTGCATTCTCATTTCGTTTTCACTCTCAGGGAGCTGGATCCGGCAGGGGAATTTCAAAATAGCCTTTAGTATCCCATGCAGTACCTAAATGACTTCAATAAGCCGACCAGAATCATCTAGTAACTACAGTCACTCATTTTCTGACCACATCTGTTTTTTTTAGCCATGCTGAAAAGCTCAGCAGACCATGGTTTTTAGTTCAGTTTAAAAAATGGATACAGTTGGAAATAAGCCAATCATTGCTGACTCCGGTCAGATCATTGAAATGAATGGGGTATGTCACGGATCCAATAGGGACACAGCAAGAGGCGGTTTTGCAATTCTCCTTCCGGATCTGTAAAACCATCATGTGAATGCAGCCTAATCTATGCTTTTGCAAAGATATCTTTACAATCACAAACATGCAAAGCACACATTTTCTTATTGAGTAATATTCAATAATTGTCAGTGAAAATAAAGCAGCGATTAACCTCTTCATTGCCTTGGAGCAGCGGGTAACAACAGACTTTCCACCTAATTATTATGCTTAGACAGAAAGGGAAAGAAATAAAAATAGAAGTAAGAAATATGAAGCTGTTCAATGTCAAACATTTCCTCTTCTCGTTTTTCTTTCTGCCCTCTTCCTTCTGAGCATTCATGTGGTTCATGCACAGGAGAAAGGAGAGTGATAGGTGGAGACACTTTAATAACTTCTCATAAAGGGTTGCAGTAGATGTTTCAAATTTGTGGTTACCCTGCCACAGCCCTGTCTCCTCTCGATGCTCCAGATATTGAATCTTCCCGTAACTACAATTACAGAGCAAACCGCAGAATGTGAACATGCGGATTGTTTAGGGCAACACCCATTCAAAATTTACTTATATTTACACTAGAAGAATTAGTGTAAGTGCTACTGGGAACAAATATACAGACCAGGATCAATAACCAAACAATTCTTGGCTAATAAAGCACTTCTCTTTGGTCTGTGGTTGCTTCTCTCTGACTTTGTGGTTGGCCTCTAATGTCTTTCTACATTGACTTTTCCCGTAAATATGTCTCATAGATGTCCCAATCAGCTCCAAGAAGGAAAGATTGTCTTTGTTTGGTAAGAATTGCTAATTAACTAATACAGTATGTAAAATGTGTAGATAGATGCCTGCTTGTCTCTGCTGCCGTGTTAGATGGTCGGGAAAGCACAGAAGAGACGATAGGTGAGACTAATCTCAGAATATTATGCACTGCATGCATTTACATTTACAATGGGATTGTAGGGATATTTATAAAGGGTGAAAAGTTTTTAAAAAAAAGCAAACACAATATATAAAAGTAAAAGGATGTAAGGAAATGTAAACCTATAGCTATAGGTGGGTGGAGCTAAAACTCTAATCCTAATATAAATACATGCGGTATATAGAACAGGACTGTCATGTCACATATGTAGATGTTGTTGGACTTTTTTTTTAATAGGTAATAACAAACAGCTATTGCTAAATATTGTTATTCAATAGGATAATCTTTCTCATATGGTAAAGCAATGACAGTATGTTCCAGCCTCATAAATAATTGATAATTATGCCATGTTTTGTTTCGTTAGGAAACACGGTTTCTGTCTGTGATACGAGATTTGTTGAAGTCACCTTTATATTTAACTTTTTTATTTTTTTTTGGATATCTTCTTTTTCTTTTGCTAATGAGCCAAATGCTTAGGCAAACAGGATGTTGAATTATTTAACCATGTGAAATTATATTGTTATTATTATTATGTGTGAAGAACAAAAACGCTTGCATCTGTGTTTATAGCGTTCCTGTCAATTTCTATGGCACAACTGCTTACACAGTAAATATCTTAATTATTTAATACATACCGATGACAACCCAGTCACACGTTAATATTTACGTACATATTGCACACCATAAGTAAATGGTTGTTGTCTGGTATTCATAAATTAACATATATATCATGCTTGGAATACAGGGTTAAGCAGGATGTAGTTATTGCATCTGAAATATAGCAAAGTCAGATAGTGAGAGACATAAAAGAACGAAAGGTATTATCTGCTATTGTTTATATTTATATAAGTGTCTTCTGCATTAGTTATTTAAAAAAAATGTTCATGTACTATTTCTTCTTTCTCTGCTGGTTATAGAAGTAACTTATAACAAGAAATAAGGGTAACATCTTTAACACTACTTTTCCTATGAAAATTCTATTAAGCATACCTCCCACTGGTAAATATGAACAAATTCAATGGTTAGTACCAGTTGTTTCCTATAAGACAAGAAAGCCCAATGAAGTGAAACAATAAGCCACAATGAAATGTAATTAAACTGAGCACAATTTAATAGAACAAGTATCGTACACATCTTTTCCTTAGGTACTGCCTATCCTTATATCTTTTATGATACTCCATGCTCATTGACATATGTATATTTGAGATAGCCCAACTCCATATGGCTGCTTTTTAGGCTGAAATATAGAAAATGTAAAGATGTATGAAGCTGCCATCACATATCCCAGTATGACAAAAACTCATGGATCACACCCCCTTGCAATCTGCAGGGATTTGGTTTGAGCGTGCCCTTCTCTTTAGGATAGGATGTTTCATAGTGTGGTGATGCAAGATTTTTCATTCGGGTTTTTGCCTCTACTTACCTCTATATGTAACCAAAAGTTAATTATATGTGTAAAACACATTATTCATATTGCATAGTCTTTCTACAAAAACTTAGAGTACCTTTCACCAAACTAAACTTTTAATATATTGTTCCTTTTGTTATTATAAGACACTTTGCTATTTACTTGCTGTTAAAATTCTCAACCTTGATATGTTTTCAATGTAATTGAAAAAATGGCCACTAGATGGCTCTGTTCTGTTCCCAAACAATTCATTTGGTCTCAACCTGGACTTGCAGAAGTCCAAACTCAGGAAGTGCGTGCCAGGCATGACGAGGCACAGCTCTTGCAGGCTTCAGTGACGTCGCCCCTGCTGGGGAACGCCCACTTTCTCCTGCTGGGAGATCACACAATGTGAGCAAGGGGAAAGGTATGATACACAGCTTTTTAAAGGGGTATTCGGGTGGAAAACTCTTTTTTTTTTTTTAAATCAACTGGTGCCAGAAAGTTAAACAGATTTGTAAATTACTTCTATTAAAAAATCTTAATCCTTTAAATCCTTCCAGTACTTATTAGCTGCTGAATACTACAGAGAAAATTATTTTCTTTTTGGAACACAGTGCTCTCTGCTGACATCACGAGCACAGTGCTCTCTGCTGACATTTTAGGAACTGTCCAGAGCAGCATATGTTTGTTATGGGGATTTTCTCCTACTCTCGACAGTTCTTAAAATGGACAGATATGTCAGCAGAGAGCACTGTGCTAGTGATGTCAGCAGAGAGCTCTGTGTTCCAAAAAGAAAAGAATTTCCTCTGTAGTATTCAGAAGCTACTAAGTACTGGAAGGATTAAGATTTTTTCCATAAAAGTAATTTACAAATGTGTTTTTCACCGGAGTACCCCTTTAAAGCTCGGAATTTTTTTTTTAGGGCAGGAGGGGTGTTAGGAGTACTTAGGGAATATAATCTCAGTTAGTTTAGAAAACATGGTTTGATGACAGGTATTCTTTAAGGCAAATAAGGCTGGGTTCACACCACGTTTTTGCAATACAGTTCCCGTATCAGGTTTTTTGATTTAAAATGGATTCCTCAAAACCTGACTAAACTGTATCAAAACATGTGTACAAATTTAAATCCGTATACGGTTGAAAAATTATGTCCGGTTGCATCCGTTTTTTAAGAAAAAAATGTATGCGTTTTTAAAGAAAACTGTCAGCTTGCTCCCCCAGCACTAACCAGAGGTACTGGCTGGTAGTGCGGGGGACGCTGATCAGTTTGATGCTTACCGTGCCCGGATCCGCAGCGCCGTTAGGCCATAATCTTCGATTTTTGGTATATGCTAATGAGGTATTGAAGAGAGAGGGGAGGAATATTGATGAGCTGGGCGGCACTGCGGCCAGCCGCACTGGTGTCAGAGTGCCGGTTAGCCCAGCCGGTGCCAGTTAGCACCTCATTAGCATATACCAGAAATAGAAGATTATGGCCGAACGGCGTAGCGGATCCGAGCACGGTAAGCTTCAAACTGATCAGCGTCCCCTGCACTACCAGCCAGTACCATTGGTTAGTGCAGGGTAAGCAAGCTGACAGTTTTCCTTTAACTTTTCACTCCATTATGAATAAAGTTTCACTTGTTTGATTGAAATTCCAAGAAAAAAAACTGTGCAAAGTCAAAAACCGCATGGTGAAAACCAGAGGGAACTGTACGCACATACGGTTCTGTACAGTTCCCATTCACACCCATGTTAAAAAAAAAAGTATACGTTTCAATACGGTTTTTCACCCGAACCAAAAACCGTGGTAGGCTATGGTTTTGGGCACAGGAAAAAACTGACAAAACCGTACAGGATTCAAAACGGACAAAACCGGATGCATCTTTTAGCATACAGTTTTCAATAGAGTCAATGCATACGGTTTTTAATATGGTTCCCGTACGGTTTTCAAATTGAAAACGTGTACGGGAACTGTATTGCAAAAACGTGGTGTGAAACCAGCCTAAGAAAGTTGAAAGAAATGTAGAAAGTATACATTTCAAAACCAACTCAGAATGGTTTCAATTACTTTTGTGAAATTTTGGACTCCCTATGTTTTTCAAAATAAACGGGCCTTATGAACAGGCTAGGGACAAACACACATTGGGGGAGATTTATCAAAACCTGTCCATAGGAAAAGTTTCTGAGCTGCCCATAGCAACCAATCAGATCACTTTTTTCATTTCTGAAAAGGCCTCTGAAAAATGAAAGAAGTGATCTGATTGGTTGCCATGGGCAACACAGCGACCTTTTCTCTGGACAGGTTTTGATAAATATCCCCCCTTTTGTAGAAAGGGAGCCTAAACCTATGTCCTTATGTGCCCCCTCCTTTAGATACCTTGGTGCCACAGAGAAGGCACCATCCCATAGCTGCCAGCCAGGGCTGCTTTAACAAAAGAGCAAAAGGTGCCCTTGGGTCATAAATAAAATAAAAACTCTAGTGGAGTAGAGAGATATCGTTTCCCTGCTCCCCCTAACAGAAATCCAGATCACCCAACCACCGCTCTATAGCTTTAAGAACATCTGCTTGAAGCCTGGGTCACGCTGCGCACACTGCCCACAAGAAGAGAAGATTGCATGGGGAAAACACAACATCATCAAGCCTGCACATCACAGTCCTCTGTATGTGAGGGGAAGGAGGGAGTTTATATATGTATATTGGCTCTGAATACGGGGGCTTTTTATCACTTGAGCCCCTGCCTCCCCCCCCCCTAAAAATGTCCGTGAATGTCCTTGCAGCAGGCTATCCATAGGGGGCAAAGAGGAAGTAACCCAGGCCACATAAGAAGACTACAGTACTATCAACTGCAAGTGTTGGTGATGTTGATTTATGTTACATGTTTTTACATTGGTGTCCAAAAACACTTAAAGGGTCTCTCTCCCATTAAAAATGCAATTCAATCTGCCAACATCATGTTATATAGCAGGAGGAGCTAAATTGATTGATAGCTTTGGAGTTTTATAGTCAAGTGGGCAGTCCTACTAAGTTGTCAGTTACGAAGTAGGACCAATACAATTCAAACATTCACAGTGTCGGCACCAAGCCCACTTTTAGAGCAATGTTTTTAGCAGCAGTAATTGAGGTGAACAATCCCCATCAGCAAGCCAACTATATTACTGTAAAAACAGGTGCTGAACCTCAGGAGCATAAAATCCATGTACAGAATCTAATTCACAGAAGAAATGGGCAGCACTGACTGGTACAGTGAAAAATCAGTTTTCTTTTATGAATTTCAAAAACTCGCCGCATGTGCAACCGGACTAGGACGACAACAGAATTATCAGAATGGGTGACAGCTGTTGTGCACACGCAACGCATGCCCTGCCGCCTTGGTTTACACCCCATACCTAAAAACATCTGTTCCGTGATGTAGACGAAGATAAGCTCACAGAGATAATAACACAATTCTGTTAATAAAGTCTTTTTAACAAGAACACACTAAAATCAAGTCAATCATTGGAGCCTAGATTCCTCTGTGCATTAGTCTTAAGAATCCATCTCGCTTCGGCTTGTAATAGCGCTTTCCGCTTGTCTCTACTTTCTCTCACGTTCACCCATTCATATCCCATGAAAGACCAGATTGCTGACATCTCCATTATGCTTTTCATTTACATTTTCATTTTATAAAACACGGAGCAACTTTTTTGGATCGGAAATAATATATATGCACACAATATCTTATATTCATAGGTCTTTCAGTAATACCTATGTAAAAGCCCCCACACCTGCAAGAAATTACATACACTACCCACGGGGTCCTACATGTTATAGGGCCACGTACCACTATCCTGGTCCCACCAACCACAAATTACTTTCTGGGTAAAACGATAGTTGTGGACCCCATGCACAGGTGCCCCAATGATGGTTGCTCACGGGTTCTGATTTACTCAGCCAATCACAAACCTTTTACCTAGTCTGAAAAGAACTACAGTTAAGCACATCTTTCAGGTTTTTACACCTTCTAAAAGCTACTAGAGGTTTATCTTTTACTAGTTTACACAGATCAGGATAATTTTAATAAGAAATACATTTCTATTTATTGTACCTTTGATGACATTAGCAAGGAGGCTGAATTTAAAGGAGAAAAAAAAAAACAATTCCTACCATCTCTAGGTTCTTTACTCCTTTTCTTACTTTGCAACAAATTATTCCTGTCTTGCTAAAATGTGACAACGCTTTATCCCAAATTTCTTTAGGATAATCCACAGTAACCTCTCATTCAGTTCGCCAGCCTGGACCAAGAAGCCTTCATCTTAACTATTGATACAGTGGAGGCATACAAATTGTCCATAAGGTACTGCTCGTTTCACATGGTCAGGATGGTAGCTGGTTAAATGAAGACGAGAATTATAAGCTGTGTTTTTTTTTTTAAACTGAAGGTCACTAATTGCCCATCCTCAATCTGTACTAACAGGTCCAAAAATTCAAGACTTTTTTCATCTACTTAAGATGTGAACCTAAGGTTCATGTTATTTCTTTTGTTCAAATATTGCACAAACCTGCTGAATTCCAATAAGGTGCCTTCCCAGGCTACGAATACATCATCTACAAACCTGAGATAGCACCTCATGGAACCCAAAAAGGGGTTACTATCATTGAAATCAACGTAAAGATTGGCAAAAGTGAATGCAAGGGGGGTGCTGTTACGCCAAGCGCTCCGGGTCCCTGCTCCTCCCCAGAGCGCTCGCGGTGTCTCTCTCTGCAGCGCCCCGGTCAGACCCGCTGACCGGGAGCGCTGCACTGACATTGCCGGCGGGGATGCGATTCGCATAGCGGGACGCGCCCGCTCGCGAATCGCATCCCAAGTCACTTACCCGTCCCGGTCCTCGGCTGTCATGTTCTGGCGCGCGCGGCTCCGCTCTCTAGGGCGCGCGCGCGCCAGCTCTCTAAGATTTGAAGGGCCAGTGCACCAATGATTGGTGCCTGGCCCAATCAGCCTAATTAGCTTCCACCTGCTCCCTGGCTATATTACCTCACTTCCCCTGCACTTCCTGGCCAGATCTTGTTGCCATTGTGCCAGTGAAAGCGTTTCCTTGAGTGTTCCTAGCCTGTGTTCCAGACCTCCTGCCGTTGTCCCTGACTACGATCCTTGCTGCCTGCCCTGACCTTCTGCTACATCTGACCCTGCTCTTGTCTACTCCCTTGTACCGCGTTTTCTCAGCAGTCAGAGAGGTTGAGCTGTTGCCGGTGGATACGACCTGGTTGCTACCGCCGCTGCAAGACCATCCCGTTTTGCGGCGGGCTCTGGTGAAAACCAGTAGCAACTTAGAACCGGTCCACCGACATGGTCCACGCCAATCCCTCTCTGGCACAGAGGATCCACCTACAGCCAGCCGAATCGTGACAGGTGCCCATGACCACACCCCCTGATTTGTTTAAACCACTCACTATCAAACTGGAATTAATTATTTTCAAGTACAAACAATAAGGAGAGATCCAAGTCTTATGCACCTTCACCAGGAAATACCATAGTAGAAAACAGGGGAAGGAAGGAATAAGTCTCTCAGCCTTATTCTTAGATAATAAGCCTTTTTCTGTATAATATCGAAGCAGAGATTTTAAATGGGACTTAACTTTAGGGATGGGATTCTCTAACAATTTCACATAAGTTTTAACGTCATTAAGTTGGCGCTTCGCTTCATTCACTTAACATTCTGTAGACATTAATACTGTATTACCGCCTTTATCAGACTTTTTAATTATCTTGTCACTTCTTTTCTTAAGTTGTGCAAGCGCTTGACGTTTACCTACTATGAGATTGTGGGGATCAGTAGGAAAAATTAGGGCCTTCACTTCTTCTAGTACTTTCATATGGAATAGATCTAGATTGTTTCCTGGAGATACTGGGGGGCAGAACGTATATTTTACACTATATTTTACTAAACATTTTTAGCTACCACTTCCTCCCCTTCATTGAGCAAATCAACCAGATTATCCAAACATTTCAGCTCAGGTTTTGATGTTTCACTCATAATACTGAACCCAAGTGTTCCTATGCACAATGGTACCTCACCCTCTAATCTCCTACATGCAACATCTCTATTAGCAAAAACTTTTTCCAGGTTAAGCTTATGGACAGATTTAAATAAGTCAACCTCAAAGTCAACCATATTGAGGTCCTCAGTGATACAATAATTAAACCTCTTTTTAAGAACACAGAGTGCATCAGTATCAAACGTGTGGTCAGTCAGGTTGATCACTGTGCATCCATCTTCAACATATTTTACTTGTGCCACAACACTTTGTTACGCCGAGCGATCCGGGTCCCCGCTCCTCCCCGGAGCGCTCACAGCATTCTCCTGTTCGCAGCGCCCCGGTCAGACCCGCTGACCGGGTGCGCTGCGATAATGTCCCCAGCCGGGATGCGATTCGCGATGCGGGACGCGCCCGCTCGCGGTGCGCATCACGACCCGCTTAGCAGACTCGTTCCCCGTCTGTGCTGTCCCGGCGCGCGGCCCCACTCCCTAGGGCGCGCGCGCGCCGGCTCTTTGCGATTTAAAGGGCCAGTGCGCCACTGATTGGCGCATGGTTTTAATTAGTGTGTTCACCTGTGCACTTCCCTATATTACCTCATTTCCCCTTCACTTCCTTGCCGGATCTTGTTGCCATTGTGCCAGTGAAAGCGTTTCTTGTGTATCCCAAGCCAGTGTTCCAGACCTCTTGCCGTTGCCCCTGACTACAATCCTTGCTGCTTGCCCTGACCTTCTGCTACGTCCGACCTTGCTCTTGTCTAATCCCTTGTACCGCGCCTATCTCAGTCAGAGAGGTTGAGCCATTGCCGGTGGATACAACCTGGTTGCTACCGCCGCTGTAAGACCATCCCGCTTTGCGGCGGGCTCTGGTGAAAACCAGTAGCAACTTAGAACCGGTCCACCGACACGGTCCAAGCCAATCCCTCTCTGACACAGAGGATCCACCTCCAGCCTGCCGAATCCTGACAACTTTCTTGTGTTTTTGGGGGTCCAATTTTTTCTTTAGCTCTCTATTTTTTTATTTTTCTCCTATTGCCCCTTCTTGTCCTCCTCCTAATGGCAGATCTGATCTCAGCTGAGAGGCTGAATAAGACAAAAGCATTCCAGCTTCATTAGGGAGAGCTGTATTGCAAGATCCAGGTAAGTCCTCATTACCACCTAAATCTGTTGTCCAGTTGTCCGTATATTTTTTCTCCTTTCCTTTCGCCCACCTTGACAGTTGTCGCTTAGATTCCTCCCCCCCCAAAAAAAAAAAAATAAATAAATAAACACTTCCTACTTAGTCCAGAATTATAGATTTGCATAAATAAATAAAAAAAACAAGTTATCCTAAAACTTTTCTTACAAAACTATTTATCAATCTGCTTAACTCCATCTGCTCTATAACATGCTGCCTGCAGATTGGACTGCACGTTCAATGTGACAGGTTCCATTTAAATAACATTTGCCTCTGCTCATATTTCTTTACAGCAAATCTAACACAAAGATGTCACCAATGTTTGATCTATTTAGAACATGGACTTCTCCAAGGAGGGGGTCATACAGGAAGGCACTGTTGTTTCTTAGGCAATGTACAGAGTTCACATTTAGAGCGGTGGTCCAAGACTAGTCTAATATGTCTAAAATAATAAAAGTGTCTAAAATCAAATTAATTAATTAGCAATAAATATTATCCCCTTATTATGAATCAGGAAATAACAAGAAAATGTTGAACTATTGCATCTGCTTTTCTATCACATGGCTTGATGAAAGACGAGCCCTTTGGTGCCTGAAACAAAGAGATTGCCTGCTAACACGGTAAACATGGCTATTAATATGTCTTTTTCATTTGCACCTCGGAAAGCAGAGTAGGTGAGCATGTCCTAGGTGGATGCGGGTACATTATGCTTTTTATAAAGAAAGTAAGTTTCAAGCTGTGACTACAATTAGTGCACTTGTCAGATCTTCTTTTAAAACAAATACATATTAACAGGGAATCTAGGATTGTGCCCTCCTCTGGTGTGAAAATGAGACAATCAAAATCAAAATCTATTGTAATTACCTCAGTGATATTATAATTAGGAACAATTAAGTTATGCCATGCTGCTTTCTCCCTCTTGGCTACAATTAACAAAGTATATATCTTTCTGCTGCACATTATAGTAGATAAAGGAGATTGAAATCATAGTTTTGTTATAGAGTTTTCTTGCTTGCAATCACTTTTTTCAGTGTTTTTTCATTAGTAAAGCATTTCATTTTAACTTGTTTGTGCCCAGTGGCTAGTTAAAATGTTTGCCAGTCAAGGCAGCTATGCAAAATATTTATTATTTACTTATATTTGCTTGAACTATCCAGAACAAAAATGTGCTGGATGGCCTAGTGACATCTCTCTCTTCTTTATCTGGATTATACTTGTTCTGTGCCGTCACTGTAACATAGTTTTCTTTTTTTGTAAAAAAAAAAAACTAAATTGTTTAGCCCCTTCAAAACAGTGAAATAAAGGTACAGGTATGCAATTTATGGCTGCAACGCAAATGCAAACACACAAGCATAATGCCTTCATTTAGTATTTAGGGTACATTGCCGGAAGTATATTTTGGCAAGATGATGTGGATACCCTGGCATGTAATGTCCAGTCAAAGATGATTTCATGAAGAGTGTGCGATAGGAGCAGGTAACAACAAAAGGGTCTACAAATAAACAAAGTAACTTGTACCCATTGGAAAATAGAGGAGAATGAAAAAGAGCAAAAATTCCCCAAAAGAGAAGACCACCTTCTTATCCTGGCCAGATTTTGTGCGACAGGTTTTCAATCCTTCTTTTTTAAGAAAAACACAACATAAAAAACCTTTTAAATGCAGTTTCGGATGGTCTTCTCAAAGAGGTTGATTAATACTAGTAAGAACAGAGCAACAATATTAAAGGAATGTGCACTCTTTCTAAAAGAGAAAAGTGTTGCCTGGTCCTATCTCTGTGATTCATGTACATCTTGTTTTATGACATCTATGTACTTATTATTCTGTTGCATCTATAACCAATTTGCATGCCTTCACAATGTTTGGTAGAATAAGCATTTTGACAGTGTTGATTGTTGATATTAGCAATACAAAATAATTGATGTAAAGAGTACCAGTCATAGTCTCTCTTTGGCTAGGAGGATAAATGTTGGAAGCAGATATATTGGCATTGTAGGAGTAGACTTTGTTGTGCATTTCTGTCTGATCATCTTTTTTTTTCAACTTTTTAATAAATAAATATGCATTGGTAAATAAAGTTATTTTATTAGCCTTCTGAGGTCTTTCTGATTTTATTCTGCTTCTGATACAAACTATGAATTCTGCTCTGTTGTCTTCATTAGTCCACCTTCCTGTCTGCAATAAATTATTTGATGGACTTTTCGTTCCTGTGTACACTTAAACCAGGAGTTCAGCCAATTTACTGTCCTTCCCACTACATTGTCTAAATTCCCAGCTAGAGAGTACACAAGAACAGGAAGCCTGTTGCAAAATGTAATGCTAAATTATTAGACACATGAAAATAGGTTTCATTGTTGGGTATTGCTTTTGAAGGGGTTATTCAGTGTTTAAAGGAAAACTGTCATCCTGTTCACCCACACTTAACCCAATACACTGGGTTATAATGTGGGTGAACAGGAGTCTGTTGAGGGGTCACTTAATAACATACGTACCATGTCTGGAGTTATGTCTTACTGAAGATCCTCTTCTATCTTCATTGAATTGTGCGCTGGAGGTGGGACCCGTCAGCTGTATTTGCATATTCATCCATGCTGGTCACGTGAATGCTCAGTCAGCACATGCGCTCACGTGGCCAGCACTAGGATGTGAAGACCAACACCGATAAATAAGCAAATACAGCCAACGGGGGCCGCCTCCATCTTCGGTGGGACATTACTCCTGACCTAAGGTATTTCTGTTAGCAAGTGACCCCTCAACTGACTCCTGTTCACCTACACTATAACCCAGTGTATTGAGTTTATTGTGGGTAAACAGGAAGACAGTTTTCCATTAATTTTTTTTTTTTTTTTGTCCTGCCCAGGCTATTTAAAAAAACAAAGCTTCTCCTTACCTCCCATGGCCCCCACTCCCTTCTGTATCACTGCTCTGGCCTCCGCTATGATCCTCTTCCTGGTGCCAGAGGATCAATGTGTCAGACTGAACTCAGCTAATCACTTGCCACAGCGATGTACTGCCCAGTTTGTGACAAATTGAGTCCTGGCATCAGCAAAAAGGCTGGGACTCGGACTCATTGTCCATTGCCATTCAGCAATTCATTGACCAAAGAAGCATATCACTGTGGTCAATTACCTAAGCTGCACCCTGACGAGTTGACCCCCGACACCAGGAAGAGGATCGTAGTGGAAACTGGGCTAGCAAGGTACTGGTATATTTTTTATTTTATTTTTATGCTGGCAGCCTGGGCATTATTGAAAAATAAATAAAAAAGTTTAGAGCTGGAGTACCCCTCTATGATGTCTGGTGCTTCACATTGGTTATCTAACAACTATATAATAGTTTATATGTATATATGTTTATATATCTTAAAACCAGGATCATTAGGTACTAGAGGTGGGTACATTTAAAGGATTTAACAGGTATTTGTGGTCAATAGGTTAGAAATATCCTACTAAACATTGATGGCTCCAAAGTGAGCTTCAACTGAATATTCAGAAAAACGGAAGAACCAGATAGCAATTAAAATATGAGACAAGAATGTAACACTGAAGCCAAAGTCATGTACAATAGGTGTAGTTACTTTTTAGCTAAAAACCTTTTTCAATTTCCTTTCCCTTTAAAGCCTATTTTTGAGTGTCGGCCCACCAAAAAGATTTGACGCATGCTCCCCACTGAGAGAGCCAGGGTCCCGTTCTGGAGATTGCGGGAGGTACCAACATTCAAACACCCCTCCCCCATCCCCTGTGATCAGCTCCTTTTCCCTTACCTAGCAATAGGGGATAAGTTAATTGTGGCTTTAGTTTAGTCCCTTTAAGTACCAGTTCACCAGAATGTACATGTATGTCCATTATCCTTAAGAAGTTAAATAAAATGTACAAAACACATTTCCCAAGACACATCAAAATCATCAAAATATAAATCTACAGCAGATGCTGTTCTAAAAGGTCCCGGTCCTGCTGCTCATGGCTGCTCCCCATTTCCTGTGATGTCTTGTTCTTGCAGGAAATGCCCGGTCAGCCAATCACTGGCTACTGTGGATTTCAATATGAAAATGTAATAATAATTTTCATTATTATTATTAGTAGTAGTAATATTAACAGTGGTTTTATAAACAATATTAATAATATCTACTATTGTTTCATTTTAAATGTTAGTACCTTAATTTTAGCACCCAAAATAAGTTACTTCTTAACAAAACTTCAACACAATTTAACAGGTTAAGAAAGCATATACAAAAAAACACTTAGGGAAGGTAAGTGCTGGGGATGTGCACTAAAACCTAACTTTTATTATCATCAAGTAAACTATCTATTCAAAATTCAGTGTCCAAGAGTATAATATCACAACACAAACGTGGTCTGAGATTTATACAAAAACCACAGCGCACTCTGGGTTTTGCAGGGCCCAGCCAGCCCAGAGGAGCCTCACGCCAGGGGCCCAGTTTGTATTCCGCCACTCTGGGTGATAATATTTACTTATCCACCAACGCCTTTCTACCAACAGATCGGTGTTGGTTTCATCAGAGGGTAGGTACTTAAACAATGTAAAGACCACTCTCAAAGAACAAGAGAATAATAGCACATTACAGAGATATAAATGTAATGGAGCCAAAATATGAACCTAAAGTTATTCTTATGATGTCTGCAACTTTTACACACAGCCAGGATTGTTCATATGACTCAAAGGTTCCAAATCACAAAGCATACCAATGTGCAACAGTAATTGTGACCGGGACCTGCAAACAAAGGCTGACCCTATATCAATTTTGTATAAAGTATGATTCATTTAAGAGTCATTCCTGTAAGAGAAAAACATATATACTGTCCCTAATGTCCCATTTAGAGTGTTGTGCAATATTCAGCGGGATCAGGATATTCAAGATCCACCCATAAAGGAAAAAGGACGTAGTTCGATGTTTGGACCTGCATAGGAGGAAAATATAGAGCTGTGCTTGGACAGTTCTATTTACTCACAGTTAGCTGAATGTTCCAGGCTAACGACTAGTGTTGCTTGCAAATATTCGCAATTCGAATTTTAATCACGAATATCGCATATTGGGGAATTTCGTGAATATTGTGAATATAAAGCACTATATATTCATAATTACGAATATTAGCTTTTTTTTGTTCACAGTACACATCACAGTGATCACTGATCATCCCTCCCTGCGCTTCACATATGCGCATATTCGTGAATATTGAGCCCTCCCTTCTTTAACCTCTTAAGGACCCAGGACGTATGGGTACGTCCTGGGTCCTGATCCTGCGATATAACGCGGGGTCACACGGTGACCCTGCATCATATCGCGGCGGGCCCGGCGTCATAGTGAAGCTGGGACCCACCTCTAGCAAAGCTGAGCCGCGCGGCTAAAAACGAAAGTAAAACTGCCCGGCTAGCTCAGGGAGTTGTTCGGGATCGCCACGGTATAATCGCGGCATCCCGAACAGCTGTAGCACAGGAGGAGGTCTTCTTACCTTCTCCTGTGCTGTACGATCGCCGAATGAATGCTTCAAGCCAGAGATCCAGGCTTGAGCATTCAATCGCCGAAAACACTGATTGATCCATTCCTATGGAGATGGATCAATCAGTGTAAAAGATCAGTTAATTCAGTGTTATAGCCCCCTATAGGAGCTATAATATTGCATAAGAAAAGTGTAAAAAAATCATTAACCCTTTCAATTATCCCTTCCCCTAATAAAAGTTTGAATCACCCGGCATTTCCAAGAATAAAAAAAACATTATGTAAATAATACTAAAAATAAACATATGTGGTATCGCCGCGTGCGGAAATGTCCGAATTATAAAAATATACTGCTTTTTAAACCGCTTGTTCAATGGCGTACGCGCAAAAAAATTCCAAAGTACAAAATAGCGCATTTTTTATCACTTTTTATACCACAAAAAAGTGAATAAAAAGTGATCAAAAAATCTGATCAGAACAAAAATGGTACTGCTAAAAACTTCAGATGACAGTGCAAAAAATGAGCACTCGTAGCACCCTGAACACAGAAAAATAAAAAAGTTATAAGGGTCAAAAGATTACCATTTTAAACGTATAAATTTTCCTGCATGTCTTCATGATTTTTTTCTGAAGTGATACAAAATCAAACCTATACAAGTAGGGTATCATTTTAACCATATGGACCTACAGAATAAAGATAAGGTATCATTTTTGCTGAAAAATGTACTGCGTAAAAACGGAAGCCCCCAAAACTTACAAAATAGTGTTTTTTCATCAATTTTGTCGCACAATGATTTTTTTTCCTCTTTCACCGTAGATTTTTGGGTAAAATGACTAATGTCATTACAAAGTAGAATTAGTGACGCAAAAAATAAGCCATCATATAGAATTTTAGGTGAAAATTTTTAAGAGTTATGGTTTTTTAAAGTTAAGGAGGAAAAATTGAAAATGAAAAAACGGAAAAAGCCCGGGTCCTTAAGGGGTTAATGGTATAGGGTACTAAGGGGCTAGACTAGTACATTAATTACATTAATTTTTTGCCTGTAGAATCCAAAAAGCCCATTGTGGTCTATGGGGATCTCACAGTTTGTAAAACTGTAAGATAAGCAGGAGGGTCTTGGCAGTACTGTGTATGGGACACCGTGCGGTGTTTCGAGTCCCGGGGTGGGACGGAGTGTTACAGTGTTGTGGTTAAACTTTTTTTTACTCGTGATTGACAAATGTAGGTCAATTGGTAATTAAGAAAACGTTTGAATCGTGGGAACTAGGTCAATTGGCAATTAAATGAGTGTTTGAACCGTGGGAACTAGTTTAATGGGGTACCAAATATGGGTATTGGGGTTAATTGAAACTGGATGTAATGTGTAAGGCTGGGTATGAATGAATGAATGAGAGGTTAAGGAACATAATGGGATACTTTTCAATACCTGTGCAGAGTAAAGGTTGCCCAGTTGCCCATAGCAACCAATCAGATTGCTTCTTTCATTTTTCAAAGGCCTTGTTAAAAATGAAAGAAGAAATCTGATTGGTTGCTATGGGCATCTGCCATAGAAGGAGATTCATCAAAACCTGTCCAGAGGAAAAGTTTCTGAGTTGCCCATAGCAACCATTCAGATAATTTCTTCATTTTTCAGAGGCCTTTTCAAAAATAAAAGAAGCAATCAGATTGGTTGCTATAGGCAACTCAAGAAACTTTTCCTCTGGACAGATTTTGATAAATCTCCCCCATAGTGGGAGATTTATCAAAACCTGTGCAAAGGAAAAGTTTTCCAGTTGCCCATAGCAACCAATCAGATCGCTTCTTTCATTTTGCAGAGGCCTTGTGAAAAGTGAAAGAAGCAATCTGATTGGTTGCTATGGGCAACTCATCAGCTTTTCCAGGAATGTAAAGTTAAACCACAACACTGTAACACTCCGTCCCACCTGAGGACTCGAACCACCAAACGGTCTCCTATCCATTGCCGAGACCCTCCTGCTTATCTTACAGTTTTACATACTGGTTTCAATGGGCAAAAAATCACAGAGTTAATGCACTAGCCCATTAGTTCCCTATAAAGAAGGGAGAGCTTAATATTTGCAAATATGCGTATATGCGCCGCGATTTTCGAATATAAGGAATATGCGAATTTCGCAAATACATGACGAATATTCGTCCATATACGAAATATCGCAAATTCGAATATGGCCTATGCTGCTCATCACTACTAACAACGGAATTGTCCGGCTTTACTCGCTGTGTGTAGCGAGGTATTGGAGCCTGACGTCACATCCGTCCGGCGATCAAGCTTATACAGCGCGAGCGGCCACCTTAACTGCTAAAACAAGCAGTCGCGCAGGCGGAGTGACATTTAAAGACATAGAAAATTAAAGTGGCTTAGGCAGGTAAATCTGGATACTGACATTATGGCCAGTCATAACTTAGAGGCAGAATAGAGACACAATTTAAGTGTAGGTAAGTGTGTACCCAAGACCAAATTGTAAGGGGTGGAGCCCTAGATAGCAAAAATACAGAGAACATAAACTGGAAGCCATGACATGTAGTTACACGGCATTCAGAGAAAGTCAATCACCGTCATGAAAAGTTTGTACATGGGTGCATGATTAGAGTTTGTTAATGTACAGCTATGTTAGAAAATAAAGAAAAATAATATTAGATTGTTAAGAAGCAGTAGGAAGATATAATATACATGTCTAGGAGGAAAGAAAACTGCTTCCTAGCAGTAATCCCTTCATGGAAAGGATTTCTTTCTACAATGGAAAACACCTGTAGTGTAAAGGATGCATCACTCGACTACTGTTTACATTCCGGCTAAGTCATAAGTCAGGCAATGCTTGACTGCTTCCGTGCTTGTCTTGATAATTCTCATTTGTTCACATGCTGACAGTTCTGTAGAATTAAACCAAGTCAGGTTTTCTGGTAGGAATGTATATGTCTTGAAAGTTTAGACTTTGGTGGCAGGCGATCTATTCAAATTTTGTGAAGCAGGGAGGGGAGAAGGTAGGAAAAGGAGATTTTGCAAATCTGGGTGGCCTTTTCACTGTCAACACCTCAGTATATTCAAATGCACAATCCATAGTAGTACTGATCATTAATCATTGAGAACACAACACCGCGTGGAGCTGTGCATGATGTCACCAGTGACAGCTCATACACTTCTCAAAGGAAATCTTTCAAAAGCTGTTGAAGTTAAATTGACCTTTTGTTTATTAAAATAAGGCAAAGCTCTCTAAAATCTAACTTTAGGATGTGTCCAGACCTTAGATATGTCACCATATGGTATACACATATATTGTCAAACCAGAAGTTCAAAACCTCTGCAAGACAAATGATGTCAAAATGTGCACCAATCATGTAACCACCTGCGGCTAAGTCATTTTAAAAAGTGAACCCTGCTCTTTATATTGCTGTCAGGTAGAAAGATTAAAGTGGTCATCATTGAAAGAAAACCCCTTACAGAGAAGCCTGTGATCCTCTAACCCTAAGCTTCTCTAACCTAATGTAAATATTAATGTTTCTATAACCTAATGTTAATGTTAATGCATAGACGGGCTGTATCTCCGCCAGAGGAAGCAGACCTATAGGAGATGTGTGCATCTCTAAGTTAAATTTATAATCTATAATATGTCAGGGTTTGAAAAGGAGATCTATAATTTAAGTAAGCCAGTTTGTTCAACTGCTTAGTGTCCCTCACAGAGATCTTCACCTAATACCTGCTATCTCTAAAATGATTGTAGCAATGTGCATAGGCTTTTCTAGTGGTTTAGACATTACCTCTATACTGCCTCCTCATTGGCCAGGAGAACAGCTTGAAAGGCATATTTCCTCCTCATCCTTTCTGCCATGTAACCGATGTTAATTTAGCAGGTGAAGCCAAACCAAACAGTTCGAAGTCTGAATTCTAGCCAAACTGAACTTTTAGAAAAGTTTTGACACAACTTAGGTTCTATGGGGTTGGTTTGCTCATCTCTAGCAGGGACGCACCCCCAACCTGGTAACACCCAGTTGGCTATTATGTCATATATTTCTAGTGTAAGAGGAACGGCAAAACACAGAACTTTAAGAAAAAACTTTTAGAATTTTGGTTTTAATAAGGAATAGAAGTATTGCTAAAATAGCACTAAAATATTGTATGCCTGCTGCTAAGTTCACATTCATTATGTTCCATCTGGAGATAGGTTGCATTGCTGTAATGCTGTAAACATTTCGATTTACACTTATTCACATACTGGGTCAGTTATTCACTGAGGAATAAATGTGTACGCTTTCTGCTTAATAAGTAGCTTCTAGTATAGAATAAAATGTAAACTACAAAGGTGAGCAGGGACTCCTGTCATTTCGAGAGGAACCCCTGCTTTTCTACAGAAAGCAATGATGCTCTATGCATTGCTGTTTCCTTTCTTACAAGGAGATGTTTGGTTATGCTACATATTGCCACTTAAAGGAGAACTAAAAGTTTTTATTTTGCCAGGGCTGCCGTAATGAAAATATTACACCTTAACTTGGTACAGGTTAAAACGGGTTTTGGTGCCCAACACATCAAACTGCTAATCACTAGAGATGTCGCAAATTGTTCTCCGGCGAACAGTTCCCGGTGAACTTAGCATGTTCGCGTTCGCATCGCCGGGTGAACATATGTGAAGTTCGATGTATTCAGGGTCCACTTTACTCCTAAAACACTAGTCTAACATCTGCTTTAAAGAAGTACTCTAGTGCAGAGTATTCCTGTTCCGTCCTGCCCGGGCTGCAAAATAAATGAAAATGAACCGTCACTCACCTCCCTGGGTTTCCGCGGAGCGCCACTACAGCTGATCGTTCCTCCGGTCCATCCTCTTCATACTTCCAGGTGTAACGAAGCGTCACATGGCGCTCAGCCTATCGCCGGCCGAGGCAGAACATTGCCGCGGCCGGCGATAGGCTGAGCGCCATGTGACGCTTCGTTACACCCGGAAGTATGAAGAGGATGGACCGGAGGACCGATCAGCTGTAGTGGCGCTCCGCGGGAACCCAGGGAGGTGAGTGATGGTTCATTTTTATTTATTTTGCAGCCCGTGCAGAACGGAGCAGGAATACTCTGCACTAGAGTACTGCTTTAAGGTCAGCACCCAAAAAAGCCCTTTTTAGGGCTTAAATATCAGTCCGTGTGTCTTGCAACAGCTGGAGGCACCCTGGTTGGGAGGGAACCGCTGGTTAAAAGGGGTACTCCGGCGTAAAACTTAATTTCCTTCAAGCAACTAACTACAATATTAAAAGGGCTATAAGTTCAGTCCATGTGTCTTGCAACTGCTGGAGGCACCCTGGTTGGGGACCTCTGCTTAACCTTTTTTGCGCATTGTCACACTAGTGCAAATCACATTTGGTGTGACAGTTGTTCAAATAAAAAAAAATACATTTTTTGGCTGTGAAATAAAACCAGTGCTGCCTAAAGGGGGGCTCTAACTATGTGTTGCCTAATATGGGGGAATCTATGTGCTGCCTAAAGGGGGGCTCTATGTGCTGCCTAAAGGGGGGCTCCAACTATGTGCTGCCTAACATGGGGGAATCTATGTGCTGCCTAAAGGGGGGATCTAACTATGTGATGCCTAAAGGGGGGATATAACTATGTGCTGCCTAAAGGGGGCTCTATGTGCTGCCTAAAGGGAGGCTCAACCTATGTGCTGCCTAAAGGGGGGCTCTAACTATGTGCTGCCTAATATGGGGGAATCTATGTGCTGCCTATAGGGGGAATCTAACTATGTGATGCCTAAAGGGGGGCTCTATGTGCTGCCTAAAGGGGGCTAAAGCACGTTATTCCAAAGAATTTAGGAATAATAGGTGATTTATGCCCTTTATGGATTAAAACCAGAATCTGCATCAACTATGTAATTTTCCATGGGAGTTTTGCCATGGATCCCCCTCCAGCACGCCACAGTTCAGGTATTAGTTCCCTTGAAACAACTTTTAAATCACTATTGTGGCCAGAAAGAGTCCCTGTGGGTTTTAAAATTCGCTTGCCCATTGAAGTCAATGGCGGTTCGCCCGGTTCGTGAACATTCGCGGTTCGCGTTCGCCGTTCGCGAACTGAAAATTTTATGTTCGCGACATCACTACTAATCACTGGTGCCTGGGCCTGTTACATCACACTCTCGCACAACCATTCAGCTGTTCCAGGGGCACCAAGGGAAGGGCCAAAAGGTAAGTTAAGGTTTATTATTTTTTATTGCTGCGGCTCAGGCTGATTGGCAAAATAAAATAAAAAATAAATGCAGAAGTTTTCCTTTAATTCCTTACCTATAAAGTGTATGCCTCCTGCTCAGTACATCATTTCTAAGATGCCTTGGTGTGTAAACATGGGATGTGCTGCCAGCAATGATGGAAGTGAACAGTTGCATTACAATCCATTGATTTATTGTATATGCAATATGAGTGTTGCTTGTATTGGATGGCTATTTGCTTTTATGTGATGACACAAAGTATGTAAGTCTCCAATGTGATGACTCAAATGTGATACTCAAATGTGATACTGAAGTAAAAAAGGTAAATAGAATTGAGAATATAGTATACAGTATGTTTGCACACTGCTAGAAAGGGCACTAGCTATTAACCTATGAACTGTAAAAACCCCATTATATGTTAAATAGCAAGACGTACATCTGATGGCTGCTAATATTTTGTCAGGACCCGACTCGCCGACAAACTAGTGTTTGCGCTTTGGTCAAGTGATCTCTGGCCATATTACAAAGAGTAATTTTAGACAGTTCAGCTAATATTCACACCATGTAGTAGGGCTCTAGGGCATATTACAGATCAACATTAACAAGAAATTACCAGGACAAGCAGTGCCGAAATTGACATCAGAAGATAGTAGTGTTATTATTCTCAGACTGATATATTTTTGTGATTTCAAAATATAAACTGTGCATTCTGATCGTAAAGTTCTGCATCTTTTGCACTTCTTCATGACCTACCCCATAACAGACTAACAAGATATTAATGTCTATATATCCTATTGGACAGCAGAGACATTAATAATGTTTCATCTGACTACTACTGCTTGAAATAACTAATTATTCTTTGAGCACACATATATATCTCCAATGCTTCATTTGTAGAGCAATGGCATTTCCAAAGTTCAATTCCAGTAAAAAAATAGACAAAATAGTTTTCAGAAGAAACATATCAGTCTTTGGATTTGCAGAATGAAGGATATTCTGCACATCACATCATCAAAAACCTGAACATTTTATGCCAAGGTGTCAACTGTTGAAAGGAGAACAAAACCTAAATCTAACCATGAAAGAAAGAGAAACAGATGGTGCACAACTGCAAAAATGATAAGTATATCAGCTGCAAAAAATTGCCCTTATTGACCTGATTTGGCAAGTTTTTTGAACCTGTCAAGGACATGGCTAATTTTGGCTTTAAGGATGAATAATTTTCATACTTAAAATTTACCATTTCATTTAAATTCATTTTATATTTTATTTAGATGTATGATACCATTTTCTCTCTGTTCTCCAAACGCATTGAATTATAAACCATGAATAACACATACACTGACAGACAATAGTACATGCATGAATGCAGGTAAATGTATGACCAAAATAAAGTATTAGTTAATTTTCCTTCAACTGCAAAAATCATGTAGCTTGGAGCTGAGGCACTGGCTGTATGAACAGACAGGAGAAGCCTAAGTTAAGCATTATCCAGCACTTTTTAAAGTTCTTGGGATCTCTGTTACAACAGTTGAACTGAAACTAACAGCAGACAGTGAATAACAAGTTCAGTGAAAGTGAAACCCCTTGTTTCTGAAACTTTATACACATGAGGGGGTAAATGTGTAGTCCTGCAATCAGATAGGCACAAGTTGTGTTAAACGTTAGTATCCATTTAAGTGAGCTCACATAGAGTAATACTCCATGCTTTGCCACATAAACACAAAATATTTAATGAGGAGATAAGTAAGATACAAAGAATCTGGAGGCACCTGACATAAATATAACCTGCTGCACAGCCAAAGAGACATGAGGAGTCCGGTGAAACACAGTCTATTAACATATAATGGTAATGCGGTAGTGCTAGGAAATGAAGCAAATATGAAGACGTGGTCTCAGATGGCAGGAGGTTCTCAACCCAAAATGCGGATGTGCATTTATGTTTGAGGGGCAGAGCCTGTACTTATGGTCCGTTGCTATGGGTAATCCCTAGCATAAAATGCACACAATGGAGCATGCCTGCAAAGGACCACAAGTACCACAATGGCATCCTACACCAACGCCAAGGTTTCTCAAGTGGCACGAGACCTAACACTAAACCTACCTGTGCATGATAAGCACAACCAGGGGCCAGAGGGCTATTACATCAGCATTAGGTCCGACTCACAGGCTGCTCCCAGGTTATCTCCAGTGTGACTGAGCACACATACAAAAGGAGGAGGGAGACAGGCTATAAACCCCACCCAAGTTGGCTGATATGTTGCCGGCCTCACAGGTGAACCTTAATGCTACCTAAAATCATAATAAAGGCGCATTAGTATAACATTTCACAATTTACTTGTGGTCCTTAGCAGGCATCCTCCATTGTATGTATTTTATGCTGAGGATTGCCCATAGCAATGGACCACAATTGCAGGATCTGCCCCCCCCCAGCATAATTGCACATCCACATTTTGGATTGAGCACCTCCTGCCATCTGAGACCACATCTTCGTAGTTGTTTAAAAATGTTAAATGTTATACTAATGTGCCTTGTTATGATTTTAGGTAGCATTAAGGTTCACCTGTGAGGCCAACAACATATCAGCCAACTTTGGTGGATCTTATAGCCTGTCTCCCTCCTCACATTGTATGTGTGCTCAGTCACACTGGAGGTAACCTGGGAGTAGCCAGAGCAGCCTGTGAGTCAGACCTGATGCTGTTGTAATTGCCCACTGGCCCCTGGTTATGCTTATCATGCACAGGTATGTTTAGTGTCCTGTGCCACTTGAGAAACTTTGGCATTGGCATTTGGGCTCAGGTATGTCTTTCATATAAGGATATACTGGCTAATGTTTCCATTTTACATCAGTTTTGAGGGTTAGTCAATGTTATTGTTTACATCTACCACAGTAGTGCACCTATTTTTGTATTTTTTGTATTTAGGAAATGAAGCAGTCAGAAGATATGCAATAATGAATAGATCCAGAAAACTCACCACATCCTAAGACCACATCATGCTGGGATTTGCATGAAACTTACCGGTTTGTAGCCTCTGAGCCTCCTGTCCTTCTCCCAGCACCCTTCGTCGGTCTCCATGTGATGTGGTCTTTGCTGGATCTCTTCATTATTACAAAATATTTACGGTAATACTGTATCCAAAGGAGAATCTGCACTTTTAGTTTAGAAAACCTAAATTCATTCTACAACCTGTAAATGCAGCTTGAATAGACATACAGTAAACAAGGTCACCACGTACTAATATGAACTGAGGTGCAACTACAATACCAAAGTACTTTAAAATGTGTAATATTTATTATACATTATTGCTGAACTTTTCCAAAAAAATTGGTCCGGTTCAAAATTATTCACTATTAAAAATGGTTATTTCTGGTCTACAGAGAACCTCAATAGGGGGTGTAGAAAACTTTGCCTTGTTGTAAAATGCATAGGGTGTGTGCTGGGTTTGTGAAATAATACTGGTATTCAGTATAACATGCAGATCAGAGGTATCGCTATTAGAATCACTGTCACAGAACGGCACAATGACAGAGCCTGGAGGTGGCATCAGTATGAGGAGTCCAGATAGTGGCTGAATGACACAGCGTGGAGGTGGTGGCAGCATGAGGAGATCACATAGTGGCTGAATGACACAGCCTGGAGTTGGCAGCAGCATATAGTGGCTGAATGACACACCCTGGAGTTTGCGGCAGCATGAGGAGAACATATAGTGGCTTAATGACACAGAGTAGAGGTGGCGGTCGATACCCCGGAGGAAGTTGCCGACGGGCAACGGAACACGTGGGGTCTAGGGAGGCACCTGTCTGGTCCATCTTTCAATCTGCTGTCCGTAGTTTGGCTTTCCCAGTGCTGCAATTGAGTGTCTGAGTACGGGTTTTATCATCATTATTTGCTCTGGGGGAAATATTTGTATTTACTATATATTGGTTGAGGTAACGAACTACAGTGACTGGTGTAGACCATATTGAGTCAAGCAGGTGCCCTGGGAGGGGTCTTGCCCCCCCCCCCCCTGTTTGTGTGGTGGTCTTTTGGCCTTTTAAATGTTTTTAATAGTTTTGTCAGCTGCTAATGTTTATATTATTTTTGTATGTGAAATAAAATTATCTTTGGTACATATATAGATTGAGTGTGCGCTATATTGTGTATTTCTTTTTCTCTTGGTACAGAGTGGAGGTGGCGGCAGCATGAGGAGACCCCATA
Source organism: Hyla sarda (assembly GCF_029499605.1). Taxonomy (NCBI): domain Eukaryota; kingdom Metazoa; phylum Chordata; class Amphibia; order Anura; family Hylidae; genus Hyla; species Hyla sarda. The sequence continues at coordinate 105,007,826 of NC_079192.1, read as the reverse complement.
GTGGCTGAATGACACAGCCTGGAGTTTGCGGCAGCATAAGGAAAACATATAGTTGCTGAATGACACAGCGTGGAGGTGGCGGCAGGATGAGGAAAACATATAGTGGCTGAATGACACAGCGTGGTCATGGCGGCAGCATCAGGAAACCACATAGGGGCTGAATGACACTGCCTGGAGTTGGCGGCAGCAAATAGTGGCTGAATGGCACAGCCTTGATTAGCAACAGCATGAAGAGAACATATAGTAGCGGAATTACACAGCATGGAGGTGGCGGCAGTATGAGGAGACCATATAGTGGCTGAATGACACAGCGTGGAGGTGGCGGCAGCATGAGAAAAACTTATAGTGGCTGAATGACACAGCGTGGTCATGGCGGCAGCATGAGGAGACCACATAGGGGCTGTATGACACTGCCTGGAGTTGGCGGCAGCATATAGTGGCTGAATGGCACAGCCTTGATTAGCAACAGCATGAAGAGAACATATAGTGGCTGAATGACACAGCGTGGAGGTGGCGGCAGTATGAGGAGACCATATAGTGGCTGAATGACACAGCCTGGAGGTGGCGGCAGCATATAGTGCCTGAATGACACAGCCTGGATTTTGCGGCAGCATTAGGAGACCATATAGTGGCTGAATGACACAGCCTGGAGGTGGCGGAAGCATGAGGAGACCATAGAGCCTCAATAATGGTGTAGAACACTTTGCCTTGTCCAAACACACATAGGGAGTGTTCTGAGTTAGTTAAATAATACTGTTATTCAGTATGACATGGAGATTACAGGCATCGCTATTAGAATCACTGCCGCAGAGCGTCTGGATTTGGCAGCAGGGACACCATATGGCGTCAAAATTGAAGAGAATAAAGACATTTTTATATAATTTTTATTTGATTTAATTTGAATTTATTTTAAATTTTTGTGTACCCATTCTAGTGAGCATCGAGCTGGCGGTTCTCTGTTAGGCAAGATACCACCTGTTCCAGCCCCTGCCTTTCAGCATCCCCCTGACTGTGAAAGTGCAAATGTTTCATTTAATCAGTTATGGTTCATTGTTATTGCTCCAAGTGGTTTTATTGGACTCTTGTGGTAATTCCACAGGTAATATGACATAGACGTCCATAGGGCCTCAATCTGGATTTCCCAAGTTTAATGTCCCGTTGTTTACTTTGAACTAATACTGTTTGACCACAAAACCTAATCTAACAAGGAGTCCCATGGCAGCACAATGACAGAGCCTAGAGGTTGCAGCAGCCCGACGAGACCATGGGGCCTCACAATAGAAAAGATTAAAGATATTTTGTAAAATTTTAATTGAAGATTTTAGATACATTAACTTTTTTAAAGTTTAATCTAAGGTGCCAACAGCATAAGGAGACCATATGGTGGCACAATGACACAGCCTGGAGGTGGCAGCAGCATGTGGAGACCATAGGGCCTCACAATTCCAAAGATTAAAAGATACATTTTCAATTTATTAATTGAAGATTTTTGGTAGCTAGTGCTAGCATAACATTTTTAGGTAATGTCCCAGCAGCATGATGAGACCATAGGGCCTCACAATCCCTAAGATTAAAAGACACATTTTAAAATTTTAAGTAATGATTTATGGTAGCTAGTGCTACCATAAAATAAATGTAGGTAATGTCCCAGCAGCATGAAGAGACTATGTAGGGGTCTCCTCATGACATAGCGTGGAGGTGGTGGCAGGATGAGGAGTCCATATAGTGCCCGAATGACACAGCGTGAAGTTGGCAGCAGCATATAGTGCCTGAACCACACAGCGTGGAGGTAGTGGCAGCATGAGGAAACAATATAATAACTGAATGACACAACGTGGAGTTAGCAGCAGCATATAGTGGCTGAATGACACAGCCTGGAAGTGGCGGAAGCATGAGGAGACCATATAGTGGCTTAATGACACAGCCTGGAGTTGGCGCAGCATGAGGAGAACATATGGTGGCAGAATGAGTCTGCCTGGAGCTGGCATCAGCATGAGGAGAACATATGGTGGCAGAATGAGACAGCCACGAGGTAGCATCAGCATGAGAAGAACATATGGTGGCAGAATGAGACAGCCTGGAGGTGGCCTCAGCATGAGAAGAACATATGGTGGCAGAATGAGACAGCCACGAGATTGCAGCAGCAGCATCAGGAGTCCTGAAAGTGACCCAGTGACAGAGTGGTGAGGTGGGGGGGGGGGGGGGGGGCAGTACCAATACCCGGTGAGGAAGGTGGGTGAAAAATTGAGAACTTTGCATCAGATGTGTGCCATCAGGCAGGTGGCAGGACCAGAATAGTAGCTGACGCAGGTAGACAGAAGAAAACGGTCTCTTTTGTAAAAATGTTTGTGTGCACAAGTAAGTATTGAGGATATGCATTACATAAAACTTAACTTTTAATGATATGCTTAGGATAAAATATATGGACCCCAATTTCTTTTTTAAATCAATCAAAAGGAAAGGTGTGCAAAAAACACAATATGCCACCTACACCACCAAGTATTGTTGTGATGCAACGACCTCTAATAGGTGAAAGGGAACAAGGTATTGTCCATTGTAGCACGTGGGGGTAAAAATTTCACCTGTAGGGCCCTACTCTCACCCAATCAATTCCCTTCTTCGCAAGTGTTACTCACCCTAAAGGGTTGCCCCACACAGTAAATTCTCTCTATTTCCACCTAAAACCCTGGGAAGTGACAGTGTTTGTAGGAGGAAATAAGAAGAGGTTCCTGTGTGGGGCTTCCCTTCCCCTTTTAGGGTGAGTAACACTTGCAAACAAGGGAATTAATGCGATAGTAGGACCTTACAGGGGAAGTTTTTACCCCCCCCCCCCCCCCGGTTACAATGGACCATGCGTTGTTCCCTTCCACCTTTTAGAGGTCTTTGCATCACATCAATACTTGGAGGTATAGGTGGCACATGGTGTTTTTTGCAAACCTTTACTTTTGTTTGATTTAAAAAAAACTTTGAGTACATATTTTATCCTAAGAAAAGTTAAGTTTCAGCTAATGCATGTCCTCAATAGTTACTTGTGGTCTGATGGCGATGAATGTATGTAACTGGGGAGCAGCACCTTAAACATGTTTTGCACTATCCATATTTCTTTGTTGGTGTGGCACCACGGTCAATCTACTCTGATGAATCAGGCATTGGTGGATGGAAATCCTGGCTGATTCATCTTCACAAAGGTCAGTCTCTCTACATTTTTCGTAGACAGATGAGTTCTACTTGGGGTTAATATGGCCCCTGCTGCACTAAACTCCCACTCTGATGGCACACCACTGGTCGAGCAGGACAGCTTTTCCAGGGCAAACTCTGCTAGTTACGGCCGCAAATTAAGTTTGGCTGCTCAGAAGTCAAGCGGATCTTCAAGGTGTGTTGGCATGGTCATGTCAAGGTATACCATCACCTGTTGGTTCAGGTCCTGCTCCAGGTCTGCCTGCTGCTGATGAGTTGATTTACTATGCAGGTGAAGAAAGCTACTCATCAGTGACTGTAGAATCAGGCTGCTGCTGATGGAGCTTGTACTACTTCTGCCACCCCACCCCTCCCCGGCAGTCATGGCAGTGGAAGGTGAGCATTGAGGGCCCCACGAGTCACACCTGTGAGAGGATGGACAATGGCCAACTGGCTGTGTAGGACATTTCCACTGCATACTGCCACAGTGTGTCTGGGTCCTCTGTCTCGCCTTCCTCATAACCCTCTAGCTCCGCTAGCTTCTTCTGCTTCTCCTCTTCCGCCCATCTTGCGAAACCTAAACTGTGCTCTACTGTGCTCCTCCCCCTCCTCCTCCAGTTCAGCCCCCACTGGGCTCATATTGCCGTGAGATGTAGGCACCACGTCTCCAGTGCCCTGACCAGCCATCGTTTCCAACACGTGTTGTAGTAGAAGAAGCAGTGGAATGACGTCATTCATCCCGTATTCCTGGCGACTGACTAATAAAATGGCTTCCTCAAAGGGCCTGAGCAAACGGCAGGTGTCACATATGAGCTGCCACTGGTTGACATTGAGGTTACACAGGGGAGTCCCTCTATCCGCTTGGATCATCAAAAAATCAGTGATTGCTTTTCTCTGTTCGTATAGTCAATCCAACATATGGGTGGAATTCCAACTTGTGGAAACATCGCAAAACAGACTAAGGTGGGATGCCGTTCTGACACTGCAGCTCAAGAAGGGTGTGCTTTGCGGTGTACGAGTGGATGAAGTGCATGCAAAGTTTCCTTCCCATTGTTAGTGTTGAGCGGCATAAGCCATATTCGAATTTGCGAATATTCACGAATATATGGACGAATATTCGTCATATATTCGCGAATATTCGCATATTCGTTGTATCCTCGTTTTATTTTCGCATATGCGAAAAGTCTCGTATGCAAAAATTTACATATGTTAAAATTAGCATATATAAAATTAGCATACACGAAAATTCGCATATGCGAAAATTAGCATATGCTAATTTTCGCATATGCGAACTTTCGCACACCAGTCTCACACAGTAATATTACAGCCTTCTTTACACCACACAAGCTGGAAGCAGAGAGGGGTGATCACTGTGATGTGTACTGTGAAGAAAAAAAAATAAAAATAAAAAGAATATTCGTAATTACGAATATATAGCGCTATATTCGCGAAATTAGGGAATTCGCGAATATGCGATATTCGCGAATAATATTCGAATTGCGAATATTCGCGAGCAACACTACCCATTGTTATGATGTCTTGCAGATGGGGAACCGCTTGAGAACCAGATTGAACACGTGCCATACAGGGTGCATGGCTCAGACTTCCTTGTCGCAGCGCAGACAAGATGTTCTTCCCATTGTCGGTCACCATGTTCCCATTTCCAGTTTTCGTGGAGTAAGCCATGATTCGATTTGATACGATTCGATTTACAAATGACTTTTAGCAGTTCCTCCCCTGTGTGACTTCGTTCGCCAAGGCAATCCATGTGAAGAACAGTGTGACACCGCCGTGCCCTGCACACATGGTATGCTGGAGGGGCACTGAGACTGAGGCTGAGGAGGCGGTGGAGGATGAGGAGGCGGAGTCGCACACTGTCACAGGACCAGCGGCCTGAGAGCATGGAGGCGGAAGCGGCTTGTCCTTTCCAAGTTGTTGTTGTGGCTGTGCAGGAACCACATTCACCCAGTGGGCCGTAAAGGACATGTATTGTCCCTGACCGTAGTAGCAGCCCCACACGTCGGTGCTGCCATGTACTTTGGTACACACTGACAGGCTCAAGGACTGGCCGGACTTCTGTTCCACAAAATTGTGCAGGGCTGGTACTGCTTTCTTCACAAAGAAATAACGGCTTGGGACTCTCCACCTCGGCTCGGGACAAGCCATCAGTTCTTTGAAAGGGGAAGTGTCAACCACTTGAAAAGGGAGGGACTGCAGCACCAGCAACTTGGACAGGAGCACATTCAGCTTCTGCGCCATTGGATGAGTGGGCGCATACTGTTGCCTCTTGGACATGGTTTCGTTGATGGATTGCTGGCGGAATGACTGACTCGAAGTAGGAGGAGCAGTAGCATCTGGAGTGACAGAAGATGGATATGACACACAGCTCCCTTCAGCTGAGGTGGTGGAGCCTTGTGTGGCTGAAACAGGGAGCGGCATGCCACTGGGTGATGCAGCAGGCTGGACCACCACATCGGAGCCACGGTACTCCCAGGCCGCTTTATGGTGATGCTGCATATGTTGACACAGGACCGTGGTGCCAACATTGGGACCTTGGCCACGCTTCATCTTCTGCAGACACATCTTGCATGTGGCCATGTTAATCTCCTCCGGATGCTTGATGAAAACTGCCACATCACCGAGTAGCTGATTTTCCCACCAACAGTCCACACTGATTGACTGCTACTGCTGCCGTCTCCGGGAACCCCTGTTCCACTACCTCCCGGGAAGGTAGGCTGCCGCGAAGCAGGTGGTCTACCCCGGGAACGTTTGGCTCCAGACATTCCTCTTCTGCCACCATGCTGACTGCCAACCATGCCACCACCTTGCTGGCTCAGCTGCTGCTTCACGGGCAACCTGCAACCCTCTTCTCCTGACGATGATGAAGCCCCTTCTGCACCCAGCTCCCAAATGCGATCGACTTCATCATCATCAAGTTGTGTCTGCACATCACTGAAGTCCTCCTCTGGTTCCTCAATGGTGTCTGCATCAGGAGCCTGAATGCTTGCAACACCACCTCCCATGCCACTCTCCTCATCACTATTTGCCCACCAAGCGGAGGAAGCAGCGGATGTCTCCTCCACTTCTTGGCTGGGCAGTAGCTGCTGACTGTCCTCTAGATTGTCCTCACTAAATAGAGGAGCTGAACCCACAGCATAACATATTTCTGTGGGGGTGGGACCAGATTAGGACAGAGGCATTGGGAGGACAGGGATTTCTCCCAGGCCATGCCAACTGAGGGTTGTGTCTGAGGAACCCACTGAATGTTGACTGGGGGTGTAAGATGTCACTTGTGATGAAGTGAAGGACCGTGTGAACCAATCGATGATGGCAGATGGGTTGCTGGTCGAGACATGACCGCTAACTGATACCTGGAGCTCAGGCCTCTCCCTGTGACTCCTGCTGCCACTCGCCCCTAGTCTGCTGCAACCTCTGCCTAATGAATTTAGGCCTCTGCCACTCTTCTGTGCACGTCCTGGCACTTCTCTGCCTGACACACTTAGTGCGTATATGATGGGGAGTACGATACGCTCCAGTACGCTTAAATCAGTATTTTTCCCACAACAACAGCAGGTGTGTACTTTTGGCTGGCCTTTCACAGTATATAGGCCCTTGAGGCTTTAACACGATCAAAATAGGACACCACTTAGATGTTAGTATGTGGTATGCACTTATGAGGGGAAGACAATGCGCTACAGTTCGTTTAAAAAAGTATTTGTGTACAACACCATCTGGTGAGTACTTTTGCATGGCCTTTCACAGCATCTAGGCCCTTGAGACTTTAACAGGAACAAAATAGTACACCACTTAGATGTACGTATGTGGCATGCACTTATGAGGGGAGGACAATGCGCTCCAGTACTCTTAAAAAAGTATTTGTGTAAAACACCAGCAGTACAAACCAGTGCTGCAGCACATAGTCGCTGCGTACTACACCCAAAATTGCACTTTCAAACTCACTCCCTTCCCTATTAGTGCCTCTAGGCAGGATTTGTGCTTGAGCTGAATCGCTGTTTTCTGTGCAACATACTGCTCTCTGTCCCTCTCTGTAATAGAACGCTGAAGTGACTGGGAGGTGAATCGCTGCTGGACAAAAAGCTTTTCTGGCCAACACACACTGCTGTCTGTCCCTATCTATTTCTTTGCAATGAAAGGCTGAAGTGACTGGATGCAATATGGCTGCTGATTAAATAGGGCTGTGACATCACAGGGGTGACTGGCTGCTGATAGGCTTCATGCTGCATGTGATTCAGGGTCATCTCGACTACCCTTGTTCCCGCCTTCACAGGAGTCCTTGCCCCATGTCCTTACATGTGGATCCACCATTTTAGATGCCCTGGAGCCTGGACCACACTAAATGGAGTTTAATGAAGCGATTTGCTGGATCGAATTGCGCCAATATTCACATTTGTTGCGAATTGAATTTTTCCTGAAATTGGTAACAAATTTGGATTTGTCAGATTCAATTAGCTCATCCCTAATTATAGTTTTATCATATTGCTCTATCCCATTGCAGCCCTTGTTTGCAACACAATATCTACATTCCTCCTAAGTTGCTTACAGCTAGAGAAATAGTGAAAATGAAGATGGAGAAGAAAAGTAATGAACTCATTTATCCTTTTTTCCTGAAATGTTGAATTAAAGGCGCATGGGCAAATAGGAAAGTAATCCAAACTACAATGACCCTTAAGACAGTCTCGGAAGATTGGTTGCTGTGAAGTGAGGACAGGTAGATATTAAAAGGTCTCAAGAGGCAATAGGTGTTGAATAAGTTGTTAAGCAGGAGAATTGGAAGTCTTTTGTCATCATTTCCTGGATCATATTGATTGATGCACAGAGAGGTAGTTATTGGACTTGGATAAACAAGACAGTGAAGGATCAAGAGCGACCAGTAGCAAGAGTTGGATTTAATGTGCTTCATTTATTAATAAGACATCCAGGGTTATAATGTGGACGTACAGCTGTACAGCTACCCCCAATGATAAGAAGATTCATATGCTAGCTATACCTGGCATACTGACCCGGTTTAAGGCATTCTCAGAACAGAAATGAGATTATTGCATTTATTGAACTTGGTAGAAACAAAGCATATCAGGTACAGAAGAAATATATTTTATTGTATATACCAAAATTTCATAGTATTTTGGTTCAGTTAAAGGGATTACCCAGCTTCTCTTTAAAAAACATACTTACCTAGCCAAACATACTTATCCAGCACTGGTCATCATAGCTCGTTTGCCTCCTTCTAGTCCCCCAATCTCTTCTTACTTCCTAAGATGAGTGCTCAAAGCAGGACCTCCTTGTATACTTGGCGGTCATCTAGTTAAGGTAAGGCTTCTTTTAAATAATACTTATTTGTTATCTTTCCCTCTTCATATGCAAGCTTAATGTCTAGATTACTCTTCCCCTTAAGCAATTTTAACCCCAAGACTCTACTGGGAAAAATATTAGCCTCATCTTGCAGATAAACCAAGGCCCTAATGTCACAAAATACAATATGAGTTTATGAAAAACCTCTAATGTGGACCCAAGTTGTACTGGGTGACAGAAACTGAACTTAACCCCTCCCATAAAGTTACACTGTGTCCACCTCCTCCAGACGTTCCATTGCTTTAACCCCTTAAGGAGCGTTTTTACGTTTTCATTTTTTCCTCATCACCTTCTAAAAATCATAACGCTTTCAATTTTGCAAATAAAATTCCATATAATTGCTTATTTTTTGCGCCACCAATTCTACTTTGCAGTGACATAAGTCATTTTACCAAAAAATCCACGGAGAAACGGAAAAAAAAAATTACTTGTGCGACAAAATTGAAGAAAAATGTCATTTTGTAACTTTTGGGGGCTTCCGTTTCTATGCAGTGCATTTTTCGGTAAAAATGACACCTTATCTTTATTCTGTAGGTCAGTGATTCCCAACCGTGGTGGCGCTGAATTTTGCTGTGATTTTTTCGTTTTTGTTTTTATACCCCGCCCCGGCCTGCGCGCTTATGACTGGCAGCACATGGGGAATGGGAAGCCTGCGTGCGCACTGCGCACACAGCGTCCCCCTCCCCCTGCGTCCCACTGCTTCCCACTGCGTCCCCTGCGTCCCACTGCGTCCCCCTCCCCACTGTGTCCCACTGCATCCCCTGCGTCCCCCTCCCCCTGCGTCCCACTGCGTCCCCTGCGTCGCACTGCGTCCCACTGCGTCCCCCTTCTACCTTGCGTGCCTGCCGTGGACCTGCAAGCTGCGCGGGCCAGCTTGCTTAAGGTACCATACCCTTTCCACCCCTTCTCAACCCTGTTCAAACCTACCCCACCGTCACCCAGGTCCACCCTCTACCCCCCATCACTCATGTCCGCCCCTCCTGTCATCCATGTCCGCCTTGTCCACCACCCTGTCCATCCCTGTCACACATGTCCACCCCTCCGTCACCCATGTCAACCCCCCCTGTCACCCATGTCCATCCCCTCCTGTCACCCATGTCCAACCCCCCTGTCACCCATGTCCACCCCCATCACCCATGTCCACCCCCCAAAACCCATGTCCACCCCCCCTGTCACCCATGTCCACCCCCCGTCACCCATGTCCACCTCCCCTATCACCCCTATCACCCCTGTCCACCCTCCTGTCACCCATGTTCACCCTCCTGTCACCCATGTCCCCCCCCCCTGTCACCCCTGTCCACACCCATGTTCACCCTCCTGTCACCCCTGTCCACCCCCCGGTTACCCCTGTCTACCCCCCTGTCACCCCTGTCCACACCCATGTTCACCCTCCTGTCACCCCTGCCCACCCCCTGTCACATATGTTCACCCTCCTGCCATCCCTTTCACTCATGTCCAACCCCGTCACTCATGCCCATCCCCCCTCTCACACATGTCCACCCTCCTATCATTCCCGTCACCCATGTCCACCCCCCGTCACTCATGTCCCACCCCCCCTCTCACCCATGTTCACCCTCTTGTCATCCATGTCCACCCTCTTGTCATCCATGTCCGCCTTGTCCACTCCCGTCCATTCCTGTCACGCATATTTCCCCCCCATCTACCCACGTAGTCTACCCTGTCACCCATGTCCACCCTCCTGTTCACCCATCTGTCCCTTTGTCACAGTCCACCCTTCTGTCACTCCTGTCCCTCTTTTACCCTTGTCACCTTTGTCCACCCCTCTGACCCCCTGTCTCCCATGTCCACCCTCCTGTCATCCATGTCCACCCCCCATCCAACCCTCTGTCACCCCTGTCCATCCCTGTCACCCGTGTTCACCCTCCATTGTCCACCCATCTGACCACATCCCTGTCACCCATGTCCACCCCCCCCGTCACACATGTCCACCCCCCTGTCACCCATGTCCACCCCCCTGTCACCTATGTCCACCCCCCCTATCACCCTTGTCACCCCTGTCCACCCTCCTGTCACCCATGTTGACCCTCCTGTCACCCATGTTCCCTCTCCTGTCCACCCCCCTGTCACCCCTGTCCACACCCATGTTCACCCTCCTGTCACCCCTGTCCACCCCTCCTGTTCACCCATCTGTCCCTTTGTCACAGTCCACCCTTCTGTCACTCCTGTCCCTCTTTTACCCTTGTCACCTTTGTCCACCCCTCTGACCCCCTGTCTCCCATGTCCACCCTCCTGTCATCCATGTCCACCCCCCCATCCAACCCTCTGTCACCCCTGTCCATCCCTGTCACCCATGTTCACCCTCCATTGTCCACCCATCTGACCACATCCTTGTCACCCATGTCCACCCCCCTGTCACACATGTCCACCCCCCTGTCACCCATGTCCACCCCCCCATCCAACCCTCTATCACCCCTGTCCATCCCTGTCACCCATGTTCACCCTCCATTGTCCACCCATCTGACCACATCCTTGTCACCCATGTCCACCCCCCTGTCACACATGTCCACCCCCCTGTCACCCATGTCCACCCCCCTGTCACCTATGTCCACCCCCCCTATCACCCTTGTCACCCCTGTCCACCCTCCTGTCACCCATGTTGACCCTCCTGTCACCCATGTTCCCTCTCCTGTCCACCCCCTGTCACCCCTGTCCACACCCATGTTCACCCCCCTGTCACCCCTGTCCACCCCCCCTCACCCCTGTCCACACCCATGTTCACCCTCCTGTCACCCCTGTCCACCCCCTGTCACCTATGTTCACCCTCCTGCCATCCCTGTCACTCATGCCCCCCTGTCACTCATGCCGATCCCCCCTCTCACACATGCCCACAATCCTATCATTCCCGTCACCCATGTCCACCCCCCGTCACTCATGTCCACCCCCCCTCACCCATGTGTCCACCCCCCGCCACTCATGTCCACCCCCCCATCACCCATGTCCACCCTCCTGTCATCCATGTCCACCCTCCTGTCATCCATGTCCACCCATTCCTGTCAATCATGTTTACCCCCCCCCCGTCTACCCCCGTAGTCTACCCTGTCACCCATGTTCACCCTCCTGTTCACCCATCTGTCCCTTTGTCACCCCAGTCCACCCTTCTGTCACTCCTGTCCCTCTTTTACCCCCGCTGCAAACTCGTTACCGACTCCAGACTCCCGCTGCCTGGGTTGTAGCTGGAGTCGGTAACGAGTTTGCAGCGCTTACTTTTCTTACATTGTAACTAAATATCGAGTGAAGGACTGAAGCCACTCTCTTAATGGCTGCGATCAGGAGTTTTCGCACAGAGCAGCCACGCACCGTATCCTAACATGTAGGCCGGAAGCCCGTGGTGGAACTTCCGCCAGGCCCCAAAGTATCGCTAAATTCCGCCGGGAGCTGCGAGCGTCAGTGCGCGTTCGCAGGAGAGGAGGAGTTATTCAGGAGACTCCAGTTGAATGCATAAGAAGACATCTAGTGGATATTCCTCAGTAAGATCCCGTTTCGGGATCGAAACGCGTTGCTAATAAAGAAGTTTACTTTCATCTCCGGGTACCTTCTTTAGAGGAACTTGTTCACATATATCTTTCCATTGTTATCCGCCGGACTGACTGACGTCACACCAGTTCCTCGTGGCACCGGTTCCATTCGATTTCCTGCATATAGACGCTACTGTAGGTGTTGTGCTCTGAGCGCAACACCTAGGGGTAAGAACCCATCTTTGCGTTATCTCCTTCATTTTATATAAATGGTCCTCACTAGGGGTGCACCTCTTGTTGTTTTTTCTCGTTGATATATTATCTTTTACCCCCTTGTCACCTTTGTCCACCCCTCTGACCCCCTGTCTCCCATGTCCACCCTCCTGTCATCCATGTCCACCCCCCCATCCAACCCTCTGTCACCCCTGTCCATCCCTGTCACCCATGTTCACAATCCATTGTCCATCCCTCTGACCACATCCTTGTCACCCATGTCCACCAATGTCCACCCACTATTCACCCCTCTGTCACCCCCTATGCCCCTGTCATCCATGTCCCCTTTTCTACATCCATCTGTCACCCTTGTACACCTCCCTACACCCCTCTATACACTCCTCTACACCCCTCTGTCACCTATGTACACCCATGTATCACCCATGAACACTCCTCTACACCCCTCTGTCAACCATGTACACCCATCTATCACCCATGTCCACTCCTCTACACCCCTCTGTACACTATTCTACACCCCTTTGTCACCCATGTTCACTCCTCTACACCCCTCTTTCATCCATGTACACTCCTCTACAACCCTCTGTCACACATGGACACTCCTCTACACCCCTCTGTCACCCATGTCCACTCCTCCACACCCCTCTGTACACTCCTCAACACCCCTCTGTCACCCATGTACACTCATCTACACCCCTCTGTCACTCATGTACACTCCTCTACACCCTTCTGTACACTCCTCTACACCCCTTTGTCACCCATGTACACTCCTCTACATCCATCTGTCACCCATGTACACTCCTCTACACCCCTCTGTCACCCATGTACACTCCTCTACACCCCTCTGTACACTCATCTACACCCCTTTGTCACCCATGTACACTCCTCTACACCCCTCTGTCACCCATGTACACTTCTCTACACCCCTCTGTACACCCCTCTGTCACTCATGTATACTCCTCTACACCCCTCTGTCACCCATGTACACTCCTCTATACCCCTCTTTCATTCATGTACTCACCTCTACACCCCTCTTTCATCCATGTACACTCCTCTACATCCATCTGTCACCCATGTACACTCCTCTACACCCCTCTGTACACTCATCTACACCCCTTTGTCACCCATGTACACTCCTCTACACCCCTCTGTCACACATGTACACTCCTCTACACTCATCTGTCACTCATATACATTCCTCTACATCCCTCTGTCACCCATATCCACTACTCTACACCCCTCTTTCATCCATGTACACTCCTCTACATCCATCTGTCACCTATGTACACCACTCCTCTACACCCCTCTGTCACCCATGTACACTCTTCTACACCCCTCTGTACACTCCTCTACACCCCTCTGTCACCCATGTACACTCCTCTACACCCCTCTGTCACCCATGTACACTCTTCTACACCCCTCTGTACACTCCTCTACACCCATTTGTCACCCATGTACACTCCTCTTCACTCCTCTGTCATCCATGTTCAGTCCTCTACACCCTACTGTTACCCATGTACACTCCTCTACTCCCCTCTGTCGCCCATGTACACTTATCTACACCCCTCTGCCACTTATGTACACTCCTCTACACCCCTCTGTACACTCCTCTACACCCCTTTGTCACCCATGTACACTTCTCTACTCCCCTTTGTCACACATGTACACTCCTCTACACCCCTCTGTCACTCATATACATTCCTCCACATCCCTCTGTAACCCATGTCCACTCCTCTACACCCCTTTGTCACCCATGTCCACTCGTCTACACCTCTCTGTACACCCCTTTGTCACCCATGTACACTCCTCTACACCCCTATGTACCCCATGTACACTCCTCTACACACCTTTGTCACCCATATACACTCCTTTACACCCCTCTTTCATCCATGTACACTCCTCTACACCCCTCTTTCATCCATGTACACTCCTCTACATCCATCTGTCACCGATGTACACTCCTCTACACCCCTCTGTCACCCATGTACACTCTTCTACACCCCTCTGTACACTCCTCTACACCCCTATGTCACCCATGTACACTCCTCTACACCCCTGTGTACACTCCTCTACCCCCCTCTGTCACCCATGTACACCCCTCTGTCACCCATGTACACTATTCTACACCCCTCTGTACACTCCTCTACACCCATCTGTCACCCATGTACACTCCTCTTCACCCCTCTGTCACCCATGTTAAGTCCTCTACACCCCTCTGTCACCCATATTCACTCCTCTACACCCATCTGTCACCCATGTTCACTCCTCTACACCCTTCTGTCACCCATGTACACTCCTCTACTCCCCTCTGTCACCCATGTACACTTATCTACACCGCTCTGTCACTCATGTACACTCCTCTACACCCCTCTGTACACTCCTCTACACCCCTTTGTCACCCATGTACACTCCTCTACACCCCTCTGTCACTCATATACATTCCTCTACATCCCTCTGTCACCCATGTCCACTCCTCTACACCCCTTTGTCACCCATGTACACTCCTCTACACCCCTCTGTCACTCATTTACACTCCTCTACACCCCTCTGCACACTCCTCTACACCCCTTTGTCACCCATGTCCACTCCTCTACACCCCTCTTTCATCCATGTACACTCCTCTACATCCATCTGTCACCTATGTACACCACTCCTCTACACCCCTCTGTCACCCATGTACACTCTTCTACACCCCTCTGTACACTCCTCTACACCCCTCTGTCACCCATGTACACTCCTCTACACCCCTCTGTCACACTCTTCTACACCCCTCTGTCACCCATGTCCACTCCTCTACACCCCTTTTTCATCCATGTACACTCCCCTACATCCATCTGTCACCTATGTACACCACTCCTCTACACCCCTCTGTCACCCATGTACACTCTTCTACACCCCTCTGAACACTCCTCTACACCCCTCTGTCACCCATGTACACTCCTCTACACCCCTCTGTCACCCATGTACACTCTTCTACACCCCTCTGTACACTCCTCTACACCCATCTGTCACCGATGTACACTCCTCTACACCCCTCTGTCACCCATGTACACTCTTCTACACCCCTCTGTACACTCCTCTACACCCCTATGTCACCCATGTACACTCCTCTACACCCCTCTGTACACTCCTCTACCCCCCTCTGTCACCCATGGACACCCCTCTGTCACCCATGTACACTATTCTACACCCCTCTGTACACTCCTCTACACCCATCTGTCACCCATGTACACTCCTCTTCACCCCTCTGTCACCCATGTTAAGTCCTCTACACCCCTCTGTCACCCATATTCACTCCTCTACACCCATCTGTCACCCATGTTCACTCCTCTACACCCTTCTGTCACCCATGTACACTCCTCTACTCCCCTCTGTCACCCATGTACACTTATCTACACCGCTCTGTCACTCATGTACACTCCTCTACACCCCTCTGTACACTCCTCTACACCCCTTTGTCACCCATGTACACTCCTCTACACCCCTCTGTCACTCATATACATTCCTCTACATCCCTCTGTCACCCATGTCCACTCCTCTACACCCCTTTGTCACCCATGTACACTCCTCTACACCCCTCTGTCACTCATTTACACTCCTCTACACCCCTCTGCACACTCCTCTACACCCCTTTGTCACCCATGTCCACTCCTCTACACCCCTCTTTCATCCATGTACACTCCTCTACATCCATCTGTCACCTATGTACACCACTCCTCTACACCCCTCTGTCACCCATGTACACTCTTCTACACCCCTCTGTACACTCCTCTACACCCCTCTGTCACCCATGTACACTCCTCTACACCCCTCTGTCACACTCTTCTACACCCCTCTGTCACCCATGTCCACTCCTCTACACCCCTTTTTCATCCATGTACACTCCCCTACATCCATCTGTCACCTATGTACACCACTCCTCTACACCCCTCTGTCACCCATGTACACTCTTCTACACCCCTCTGAACACTCCTCTACACCCCTCTGTCACCCATGTACACTCCTCTACACCCCTCTGTCACCCATGTACACTCTTCTACACCCCTCTGTACACTCCTCTACACCGATCTGTCACCCATGTACACTCCTCTACACCCTTCTGTCACCCATGTACACGCCTCTACTCCCCTCTGTCACCCATGTACACTTATCTACACCACTCTGTCACTCATGTACACTCCTCTACACCACTCTGTACACTCCTCTACACCCCTTTGTCAACCATGTACACTCCTCTACACCCTTCTGTCACCCATGTACACTCCTCTACTCCCCTCTGTCGCCCATCTACACTTATCTACACCCCTCTGTCACTTATGTACACTCCTCTACACCCCTCTGTACACTCCTCTACACCCCTTTGTCACCCATGTACACTTCTCTACTCCCCTCTGTCACACATGTACACTCCTCTACACCTCTCTGTCACTCATATACATTCCTCTACATCCCTCTGTCACCAATGTCCACTCCTCGACACCCCTTTGTCACCCATGTACACTTCTCTACATCCATCAGTCACCCATGTACACTTCTCTACACCCCTCTGTCACCCATGTCCACTCCTCTACACCCCTCTGTACACCCCTTTGTCACCCATGTACACTCCTCTACACCCCTCTGTCACCCATGTACACTCCTCTACACCCATTTGTCACCCATATACACTCCTTTACACCCCTCTTTCATCCATGTACACTCCTCTACACCCCTCTTTCATCCATGTACACTCCTATACATCCATCTGTCACCGATGTGCACTCCTCTACACCCCTCTGTCACCCATGTACACTCTTCTACACCCCTCTGAACACTCCTCTACACCCCTCTGTCACCCATGTACACTCCTCTACACCCCTCTGTCACCCATGTACACTCTTCTACACCCCTCTGTACACTCCTCTACACCGATCTGTCACCCATGTACACTCCTCTACACCCTTCTGTCACCCATGTACACTTATCTACACCACTCTGTCACTCATGTACACTCCTCTACACCACTCTGTACACTCCTCTACACCCCTTTGTCAACCATGTACACTCCTCTACACCCTTCTGTCACCCATGTACACTCCTCTACTCCCCTCTGTCGCCCATCTACACTTATCTACACCCCTCTGTCACTTATGTACACTCCTCTACACCCCTCTGTACACTCCTCTACACCCCTTTGTCACCCATGTACACTTCTCTACTCCCCTCTGTCACACATGTACACTCCTCTACACCTCTCTGTCACTCATATACATTCCTCTACATCCCTCTGTCACCCATGTCCACTCCTCGACACCCCTTTGTCACCCATGTACACTTCTCTACATCCATCAGTCACCCATGTACACTTCTCTACACCCCTCTGTCACCCATGTCCACTCCTCTACACCCCTCTGTACACCCCTTTGTCACCCATGTACACTCCTCTACACCCCTCTGTCACCCATGTACACTCCTCTACACCCATTTGTCACCCATATACACTCCTTTACACCCCTCTTTCATCCATGTACACTCCTCTACACCCCTCTTTCATCCATGTACACTCCTATACATCCATCTGTCACCGATGTGCACTCCTCTACACCCCTCTGTCACCCATGTACACTCTTCTACACCCCTCTGTACACTCCTCTCACCCCTCTGTCACCCATGTACACTCCTTTACACCCCTCTGTACATTCCTCTACACCCCTCTGTCACCCATGTACACTCCTCTACACCTCTCTGTCACCCATATACACTCTTCTACACCCCTCTGTACACTCCTCTACACCCATCTGTCACCCATGTACACTCCTCTTCACCCCTCTGTCACCCATGTTCAGTCCTCTACACCCCTCTGTCACCCATATTCACTCCTCTACACCCATCTGTCACCCATGTTCACTCCTCTACACCCTTCTGTCACCCATGTACACTCCTCTACTCCCCTCTGTCACCCATGTACACTCCTCTACACCCTTCTGTACACTTCTATACACCCCTTTGTCACCCATGTACACTCCTCTACACCCCTCTGTCACACATGTACACTCCTCTACACCCCTCTGTCACTCACATACATTACTCTACATCCCTCTGTCACCCATGTCCACTCCTCTACACCCCTTTGTCACCCATGTACACTCCTGTACACCCCTCTGTCACTCATGTACACTCCTCTACACCCCTCTGTACACTCCTCTACACCCCTTTGTCACCCATGTACACTCCTCTACACCCCTTTGTCACCCATGTACACTCCTCTACACCCCTCTGTCACCCATGTTCAGTCCTCTACACCCCTCTGTCACCCATATTCACTCCTCTACACCCATCTGTCACCCATGTTCACTCCTCTACATCCTTCTGTCACCCATGTATACTCCTCTACTCCCCTCTGTCAGCCATGTACACTTAGCTACACAGCTCTGTCACTCATGTACACTCCTCTACACCCTTCTGTACACTCCTATACACCCCTTTATCACCCATGTACACTTCTCTACACCCCTCTGTCACACATGTACACTCCTCTACACCCCTCTGTCACTCATATACATTCCTCTACATCCCTGTCACCCATGTCCACTCCTCTACACCCCTTTGTCACCCATGTACACTCCTCTACACCCCTCTGTCACTCATGTACACTCCTCTACACCCCTCTGTACACTCCTCTACACCCCTTTGTCACCCATGTACACTCCTCTACACCCCTTTGTCACCCATGTACACTCCTCTACACCCCTCTGTCACACATGTACACTCCTCTACACCCCTCTGTCACTCATGTACATTCCTCTACGTCCCTCTGTCACCCATTTCCACTCCTCTACACCCCTCTTTCATCCATGTACACTCTTCTACATCCATCTGTCACCTATGTACACCACTCCTCTACACCCATCTGTCACTCATGTACACTCCTCTACACCCCTCTGTCAACCATGTACACTCCTCTACACCCCTCTGTCACCCATATACACTCTTCTACACCCCTCTGTACACTCCTCTACACCCTTCTGTCACTCATGTACACTCCTCTTCACCCCTCTGTCACCAATGTTCAGTCCTCTACACCCCTCTTTCACCCATATTCACTCCTCTACACCCATCTGTCACCCATGTTCACTCCTCTACACCCTTCTGTCACCCATGTACACTCCTCTACTCCCCTCTGTCACCCATGTACACTTATCTACACCGCTCTGTCACTCATGTACACTCCTCTACACCCTTCTGTACACTCCTATACACCCCTTTGTCACCCATGTACACTCCTCTACACCCCTCTGTCACACATGTACACTCCTCTACACCTCTCTGTCACTCATATACATTCCTCTACATCCCTCTGTCACCCATGTCCACTCCTCTACACCCCTTTGTCACCCATGTACACTCCTCTACACCCCTCTGTCACTCATGTACACTCCTCTACACCCCTCTGTACACTCCTCTACACCCCTTTGTCACCCATGTGAACTCCTCTCCACCCCTCTGTCACACATGTACACTCATCTACACCCCTCTATCACTCATATACATTCCTCTACATTCCTCTGTCACCCATGTCCACTCCTCTACACCCCTCTGTCACCCATGTACACTCCTCTACACCCCTTTGTCACCCATGTACACTCCTTTACACCCCTCTTTCACCCATGTACACTCCTCTACACCCCTCTTTCATCCATGTACACTCCTCTACATCCATCTGTCACCCATGTACACTCCTCTACACCCCTTTGTCACCCATGTACACTCCTCTACACCCCTCTGTACACTCATCTACACCCCTCTGTCACCCATGTGCACTCTTCTACACCCCTCTGTCACCCATGTACACTCCTCTACACCCCTTTGTCACCCATGTACACTCCTTTACACCCCTCTTTCACCCATGTACACTCCTCTACACCCCTCTTTCATCCATGTACACTCCTCTACATCCATCTGTCACCCATGTACACTCCTCTACACCCCTCTGTCACCCATGTACACTCCTCTACACCCCTCTGTACACTCATCTACACCCCTCTGTCACCCATGTGCACTCTTCTACACCCCTCTGTCACCCATGTACGCTCCTCTACACCCCTCTGTCACTCATGTACACTCCTTTACACCCCTCTGTCACCCATGTCCACTCCTTTACAACCCTCTGTACACTCCTCTACACCCCTCTTTCACCCATGTACACTCCTCTACAACCCTCTGTACACTCCTCTACACCCATCTGTCACCCATGTACACTCTTCTACACCCCTCACCTATGTAAAAAAAAAAAAGTGCAGAGCCTAATAGGTTTGTTTTGCAGGTTTAACGGTGAAGAATTGTGTGCGGCCCGGACCAGATGGAGAAGAGAAGGCAATAATGCAAATTAGAGAAGATGTCATTGGTGAGTTGCTGTATAAAGCAGCACTTTAAACTATATACCCACTGATAAATAGATATAGTGCAGTGCATTTTTTCCCCTTTTTTTTTAATTTTTTTGCTCGTCAACCTCGGTAGCAGTGCCCCATGGAAATTTCATTTCCGAGGTTGGGAAACACTGCTGTAGGTCCATATAGTTAAAATTATACCCTACTTATATAGGTTTGATTTTGTCGTACTTCTGAAAAAAAATCATAACTACATGAAGCAAAATGTATACGTTTAAAATTGTCATCTTCTGACCCCTATAACTTTTTTATTTTTCTGCGTACGGGCCGGTATGAGGGCTCGTTTTTTTTGCACCATGTTCTGAAGCTTTTATTGGTACCATTTTTGAATTGATCGGACTTTTTGATCGCTTTTATTAATTTTTATGATATAAAAAGTGACCAAAAATATGCTATTTTGGACTTCGGAATTTTTTTGCGCCTACGCCATTGACCGTGTGGTTTAATTAACGATACATTTTTATAGTTCGGACATTTATGCATGTTTATTTTTATTTTTATGTACACATTTTTTTTATGGGAAAAGGGAGGTGATTGAAACTTTTATTCGGGAAGGGGTTAAATGACCTGTATTAACTTTTTTTTTCACCTTTTTCTTCGAGTGTTATAGCTCCCATAGGGGGCTATAACACTGCACACACTGATCTTTTACCCTGATCCTTGCAAAGCCATAGCTTTTCATGGATCAGTGTTCTAGGGGCTCAATTGCTCAAGCCTGTAGCTCAGGCTTGAAGCACTCAAATGTCGATCGGACGCGACGGAGACAGGTGAGGGGACCTCCGATCGCGTCCTAGCTGATCGGGACATCGCAATTTTATCGCGATAGTCCTAATCAGCCCAACTGAACTGCCGGAAAGCTTTTACTTTTGTTTTGGACTGAAGGGTTAATAGCGCGTAGCACAATGATCTGTGCTACAGGCTATTAGCCCAGGGTCCCGGCTGCTAATGATCATTAGCAGCCGGGACCGACCCGGTGTGATGCAGAGTCACGGCGTGACCCCGTTTTAAACACTGGGACTAGGCATAAGGCATACAGGTATGCCCTGCGTTTCATGAGCTGCATGGAACGCAGATTGCTCCATGGCTGATGGCGGGCAATACAGGGGCCAGGGTATCGTGACAGCATGTCTCTTCCCTGCCCCCCTCAATGCAAGCCTATGGGAGGGGGTGTGATTGCTGCCAAACCCCCTCCCATAGACTTACACTGAGGGGGTGGGATGTGAAATCACGAGGGGGCAGAGCTGTGACATCATGATACCCCAGCCCCTGTATCGCCCGTCATTGGCTACAGAGCAATCTTTGCTCCATGCAGCTCATGAACGGGGGTGCTGCAGGAGAGATCACGGGGGTCCCCAGCAGCAGGACCCCCACAATCAGATGTCTAATCCCCTATTCTTTGGATAGGAGATAAGATGTCAAGGGGCGGAGTATCCCTTTAACCCTACATGATGTATTCATAATTTCCCCCTCCATAGTGGAAAAATCTGGGCAATGCAAGGGCCATAGAAACCTTGCGGCAACCAGGCTTGTTAAGAGAAGGGAACACTACTCTATGACATCTATGTGCCGTGTTTGAGTATATGGACAAAGGTTGTCTTTAGGATTATGAGAACACTACATAAATTATATTATACATATTATATGTATTATAGACTTAACGTGTATTCATTATTCCACAGGCTTTAATTCTACAATGTTGCAGCAGTTGTATTTTTAGAAAAAAAAATGAATGAAACACATTGAATTGAATGAAACACATTAAATGAATAGGTTGAGCATTTTAAGAGCAAGAATAGTTATTCTTCATAAATCAAAAAGTAAATTTTAATTAAATGCAGCATCGGCCTGGACTTTCTCTCATGACATACTTTGGGTAATGTAGAAAAATCCAATACTACTTTACATAAAACAAATTCTTGGCTGTAAACTATGATTTCTGACCCTAAAACCTTTAGAGAAACTTTAGCTTTTCATCAATTCCTCCCCTTTAATTACAATATGTAGCTTGTGCTTAGCGGAGCAGTAATGGTCAATTGATTATTTTATTAACAGGGGATGTCAATGTTCCATCATTGCATTTCTGTACAGAGTGAAATATAATCAACAATTATTACATCATCAATTCAATGTGTATGGTTATTGGATTACAAAAAATTTGGTTAAAACCACATGTACCTAATATATAAGTTAGTTCTTTTCTAGACAAATATTGATTGGTGAGTTTCAGCCAGAGACATGGAGGAACATCAAGTATTTAATGAGATTTCATGGTTGTATAATTCAATATGCAGGCCATTAGAAATCATGGCAACCAATTAAAATCTCACATTTTCGCAATGTAATATATATCCCATAAAATGCAGATTGGTACCTTCAAGTGATTGCTGTCATATATTAGATAAAGGAGATATATCACGCTAAAAACGTATCCACTATCCCCTGCGATCTGCTGCATGGGGCTCCGTCTCTCCCCGTGAGCAGGGAGTGCCGACTCCAGCAGGAAGCGGTGGCTGAAACCCCCCCTCAATGTATCTCTATGTTAGAGCCGTTCGGCTATCTTCGGCTCTACCATAGAGAAATATGGAGGGGGCGTGTCGGCTGCTGCTTCATGCGGGGTCATGATGCTTTGTTTCCGGAGAAAGCTTGTACCCCATACAGGAGATTGAGGGGGGGGGGGGCGGGATGGTCCCAGTGGTCGGACCTCACACGATCTAAAACATATCCCCTGTACTTTGGATAGAACATAAGCTTTTCAGCATGATATATCTCCTTTCAAGAGGTTTTCCACTGAAGCACTTTTATGATATGTCAAACAGAATTATCATAATTATTGTTCAGTGTGGGTCCAGCAGATGAGACAAAGGGTATGTAGAAAATAAAGTCACCTAGGAGTGCGGTATCATACAACTCAAGGGTTAAGCTAAAATAACATAGGCAGCCCTAGGGTAATGTATGCAACGTTACTGCATTCACCATCACAAACCATGTAACCGATGCATTTCATCATATCCCATAAAATAATGCAATGAAATGAGACAAGAACAAAGCATTTACAACAATACAACATACAGTATAAACATGTTATACGTGATAGCACTTCACCACTGGTTCATAATTTACTCATAGTATTCCAAAGGAATTTAAGATCTTTAGTAGAGATAAGCGAATTTTTTAAAAATGTGATTAGGCCCATTTGACGAATATTATGAACAAAATGGCTATTTCTGGCCTACAGAGAGCCTCAATAGGGGTGTAGAACACTTTGCCTTGCTGCTACATGCATAGAGTCTGTGCTGGGTTAGTGAAATAATACTGTTATTCAGTATGACATGCAGATAAGAGGCATAGCTATTAGAATCACTGTCGCAGAGCGGCACAATGACAGAGCCTGGAGGTGGCATGAGTATGAGGAGACCATATAGTGTCTGAATACACAGCTTGGAGGTGGCGGTGGCATGAGGAGACCATATAGGGGCTCAATGACACAGCGTGGAGGTGGCGGCAGTATGAGGAGAACATATAATGGCTGAATGACACAGCATGGAGGTGGCGGCAGCATGAGGACAACATATAGTGGCTGAATGACACAGCCTGGATGTGGCGGAAGCATGAGGAGACCATATAGTGGCTTAATGACACAGCTTGAAGTTAGCGGTAGCATGAGGAGACCAAATAGTGGCTGAATGACACAACATGGAGGTGGTGGCAGCATGAGAAGACCATATAGTGGCTGAATGACACAGCCCAGAGTTGGCGGCAGCATGAGGAGACCACATAGTGGCTGACTGACAGCCTGGAGTTGGCGGCAGCATATAGCGGCTGAATGACACAGCCTGGAGTTTGCGGCAGCATGAGGAGAACATATGGTGGCTGATTGACACAGCCTGGAGTTGGTGGCAGCATGAGGAGACAACATAGTGGCTGAATGACACAGCCTGGAGTTTGCAGCAGCATATAGGGGATGAATGACACAGCGTAGAGGTGGCGGCAGCATGAGGAGACCATATAGTGGCTGAATGACACAGAGTGGAGGTGGCAGCAGCATGAGGAGAACATATAGTGGGTTAATGACACAGCCTGGTAGTGGCTGACTGACCAAGCATGGTAGAGGTGGCGGCAGCATGAGAATAACATATTGTGGCTGAATGACACAACATGGAGTTTGCGGCAGCATGTGGAGACCATATAGTGACTGAATGACACAGCGTGGTGGAGGTTGCGGCAGCATGTGGAGAACATATAACGACTGAATGACACAGCCTGGAGGTGGCGGCAGCATGAGGAGAACATATGGTGGTAGTATGAGACAGTTTGGAGCTGGCATCAGCATGAGAGGAACATATGGTGGCAGAATTAGACAGCCTGGAGGTGGTAGCAGCAGCACCAGGAGTCCTGAAAGTGACCCGGTGACAGAGTGGTACGGTGGGTGGCAATGCCAGTACTCGGTGACGAAGGTAGGTGAAAAAAAAAACTTGGCATCAGATGTGTGGCTTCTGGCGAGTGGCAGGATCAGAATAATAGCTGAGGCAGGTAGGCAGAAGAAAATGGTCTCTTTTGTAAAAGTGTTAGTGTGCATGAGTAAGTGTTGAGGATACTCATTATGTAAAACTTAACTTTTAATAATATGCTAAGGATAAAATTTATGGATCAATTTTTTTTTTTTTAAATCAAACAAAAGGAAAGGTGTGCAAAAAACACCATGGGCCACCTATTGATCTGATGCAAAGAGCTCTAAGGCTAGGTTCAGACTACAGAATCTCCAGGCAAAACATTTCCGCCCGGAGATTCCGAGTGCGGCCAGCGCCGGCTGAATCAGTCGGCGCTAGGACTGCGCGGACACTGCAGTCTCCAGTAGACTGCAATGTGTTCCGCGTGGATTTCCGCCTGAAGAAAGAGCACCGTCTTTCTTCAGGCGGAAATTTCCAATCGGATTGTCCGTTCACAAATTCCGCTTCACAAATTCTGAAGTGTGAATTTGTGTACGGAAAATCATTCACTACACTATAAATTTTAGAAAGTGGAATTTCCGCCTGCAATTTCAAAGCAAAATTGCAGGCGGAATTTCCGTAGTCTGAACCTAGCCTAAAAGGTGGAAGGGAACAATGTATGGTCTGTTGCAACCGGTGGGGGTAAACACTTCCCTTGTAAGGCCCTACTCTCGCATTATTAATTCTGTTCTCGGCAAGTGTTACTCGCCCTAAAAAGGGCAGCCGCACACAGGAACCATTCCCTATTTCCACTTACAAACACTGCCATTTCCCAGGGTTTTTAGGTGAAAATAGGGCTTGGTTCCTGTGTGGGGATGCATTTTTTAAGACGAGTAACACTTTCCTCGAAAAGGTGGAAGGGAACAATGTATTGTCCATTGTAGCAGGTGGGGGTAAAAACTTCCAATGTAAGGCCCTACGAAGGCGCTATTAAAGGGGTACTCCACCGGAAAAAAAAAAAATTAAAAATCAACTGGTGCCAGAAAGTTAAGCATATTTGTAAATTGCTTCTATTAAAAAATAGTAATCCTTCCAGTACTTACAAGATGCTGTATGATCCACAGAAAGTTATTTTCTTTTTTAATTTCCTTTCTGTCTGACTCAGTGCTCTCTGATGACACCTCTGTCCATATCAGGAACTGTCCAGAGAAGGAGAGATTTGCTATGGGGATTTGCTTATGCTCTGGAGAGTTTCTAAAATGAGTCAGCAGAGAGCACTGTGGTCAGACAGAAAGGAAATTCAAAAAGAAAAGAACTTCCTGTGGAGTATATAAAAGCTGATAATTACTGGAAGGACTGATTTTTTTTTTTTTAAATAGAAGTAATTTACAAATCTGTTTAACTTTATGGCACCAGTTGATTTAGAAAAAAAAAGTTTTCCAGTGGCGTACCCATTTAATTCTCTTCTTGACAAGTGTTACTCACCCTAAAAAGGGCAGCCCCTGACAGGAGACTCTCTCTATTTCTACCTAAAAACCCTGGGAAATGGCAGTGTTTGTAGAGGGAAATAGGGAGAGATTCCTGTGTGGGGCTGCCCTTTTTAGGGCGAGGAACACTTGCAAAGAAGGGAATTATTAATGTGAGAATGGGGCCTTACAGGGGAAGTTTTTAACCCCAGCGGTTGCAATGGACCATAATCTGTTCCCTTCCACCTATTAGAGGACTTTACATCACTAGTTGGTGGTGTAGGTGGCACATTGTGTTTTTGCACACCTTTCCTTTTGTTTGATTTCAAAAAAACTTATGAGTACATACATTTTATCCTAAGAAAAGTTATGTTTTAGCTAAGGCATGTCCTTAATAATTACTTGTGATCTGATGGCAAGGAATGTCTGTAATTGGGGAGAATCACCGTAAACATCTTTTGCACTATCCATATTTGGGAAGTGTTGGTGTGGCACCATGGTCAATCTACTCTTATGCATATGGCATTGTCGAGTGAAAATCCTTGCTAATCTATGCTTGATTCATCTTCACAAAGGTCAGTCTTTCCACATTTTTCGTGCACAGACGAGTTCTCCTTTTGGTTGCTATGG
Source organism: Hyla sarda (assembly GCF_029499605.1). Classification (NCBI taxonomy): domain Eukaryota; kingdom Metazoa; phylum Chordata; class Amphibia; order Anura; family Hylidae; genus Hyla; species Hyla sarda. Next base: position 104,980,623 of record NC_079192.1, on the reverse strand, counting down.
CCCCAGCTGCACTAAATACCCACTCTGATGGCACACTACTGGCCGGGCAGGACAGCTTTTCCAGGGTAAACTCTGCTAGTTACAGCCACAGATCAAGTTTGGCTGACCAGAAGTCCAACGGATCTTCAAGGTGGGTTGGCATTGTCATGTCAGGGTATGCCATCACCTGCTGGTTCAGGTCCTACTCCAGGTCTACCTGCTGCTGATAAGTTGCTTCACTGTGTGGGTGAAGAAAGCTACTCATCAGTGACTGAAGACTCAGGCTGCTGCTGATGGAGCTGGTACTGCTCCTGCCAGCCCACCCCTCCCCAGCAGCCATGGCAGTGGAAGGTGAGTGCAGAGGGCCCCCCGAGTCAGACCTGCAAGAGAATGGACGATGGCACAGATAGGCATTGTCCAACTGACAACGTTGTATGTCTTAGTAGTAGGTCAGTTTGTCCTCCCTCTCAGGGTGTGAAAAAGGCCCCCATTTTGTGCCGGTAGCGAGGATCCAATAAGGTGGAGAGCAAGAAGTCATCCCGCTACTGAATGGTGACAATTCAGCGGTCATTACACAAGCAAGTGAGCATGCATCGTGCCATTTGTGCAAGTAATTCAGAGTAATTCCATCTCCACTGCATACTGCCATGGTGTGTCTGGGTCCTATGTCCCGCCTTCCTCATAACTCTCTAGCTCCTCTAGCTGCTCCTGCTCCTCCTTTCCTGTCAGATGACTTAAAAAACTGCTCATATTGTGAAACCTAAATTGTGCTCCACTGTGCCCCTCCCCCTCCTCCTACTCCTCCAATTCATCCCCCACAGGGCTCATGTGGCCATGAGATTTAGGTGCCACATCTCCAGTGCCCTGACCAGCCATCATATCCACCACGTGTTGTAGTAAATGAAGCAGTGGAATAACGTTGTTCATCCCATAATCCTGGTGATTTACTAATAAGGTGGCTTCCTCAAAGGGCCTGAGCAAACGGCAGGTGTCACGTATGAGCTGCTACTGGTTGACATTGAAGTTACACAGGGGAGTCCCCCTATCCACTTGGATCATCAAAAAATTGGTTATGGCTTTTCTCTGTTCGTATAGTTGGTCCAGCATATGGAGAATGGAATTTCAACTTGTGGAAATGTTGCAAATCAGACTATGTTGGGGGATGTTGTTCTGATGCTGCAGCTCAAGGAGGGTGTGCTTTGCAGTGTATGAGTGGCTGAAGTGCATCTAAAGTTTCCTTCCCATTGTTAGGATGTCTTGCAGATGGGAAGAACACTTCAGGAACAGCTTGACAACCAGATTGAACATGTGTGCCATTCAGGGTACATGGCTCAGGCTTCCTTGTCGCAGCGCAGACAAGATATTCTTCCCATTGTCGGTCACCATAGTTCCCATTTCCAGTTTTCGTGGAGTAAGCCATGATTCGATTTCTTTAGGAATGACTTTTAGCAGTTCATCTGTGTGGCTCAGTTCGCCAAGGCAAACCATGTGAAGAACAGTGTGACACCGTCATGCCCTGCACACATGGTATGCTGGAGGGGCACTGAGACTTGTCCATGCAGGGGAGGTTGAGGAGACGGTAGAGGATGAGGAGGCGGAGTCGCACACTGTCACAGGACCAACGGCCGGAGAGCGTGGAGGCGGAAGTGGCGTGACCTGTCCAAGTTGCTGTTGGACCCAGTGGGCCGTAAAGGACATGTATTGTCCCTGACCGTATTTACATCTCCACACGTCGGTGCTGCCATGCACTTTGGTACACACCGACAGGCTTAAGGACTGGCCCACCTTCTGTTCCACAAAATTGTGCAGGGCTGATACTGCCTTCTTTGCCAAGAAATGACAGCTTGGGACTCTCCACTTCGGCTCGGCAAAAGCCACCAGTTCTCTGAAAGGTGCAGAGTCTACCATTTGAAAAGGGAGGGACTGCAGCACCAGCAAATTGGACAAGAGCACATTCAGCTTCTGTGCCATTGGATGAGTGGACGCATACTGTTGTCTCTTGGACATGGCTTCGCTGATGGATTGCTGGCGGAAAGACTGACTCGAAGTAGGAGGAGCAGGAGCATCTGGAGCAACAGAAGATGGTGTGACACACAGCTCCCTTTGGCTAAGGTGGTGTAGCCTTGGCTGGCTGAAACAGGGAGAAGCGTGCCACTGGGTAATTCAGCAGTCTGGACCACCAGATCGGAGCCACTGTTCTCCCAGGCCACTTTGTGGTGATGCTGCATATGTTGAAGCAGGGCCGTGGTGTCAACATTGGGACCCTGGCCACGCTTTACCTTCTGCTGACACATCTTGCATGTGGCCATGTTAACCTCCTCCGGATGCTTGATGACAAACTGCCACACCACAGAGTAGCTGATTTTCCCACCAACAGTCCGCACTGATTGACTGCTACTGCCGCCCACTCCAGGAAACCCTGTTCCACCACCTCCCGGGTAGGTTGGCTAACACAAAGCAGGTGGTTTACCACAGGCATATTTGGCTCCAGAGTTTCTACTTCTTTTAAAAGGCTGAATGCCAACCATGCTACCGCCTTGCTGGCACAGCTGCTGTCTCATGGTCAACCTGCAACCCTCTTCTCCTGATGATGATGATGAAGCCCCTTCTGCACCCAGTTCCCAAGTGCGATCGGCTTCATCATCATCAAGTTGTGTCTGCACGTCACTGATGTCCTCCTAAGGTTCCTCAACAGTGTCTGCTTCAGGAGCCTAAACTCTTGCAACACAACCTCCCACGCCACTCTCCTCCACTTCTTGTCTGGGCAGTATCTGCTGACTGTCCTCTACATAGTCCTCTCTAAATAATGGAGCTAAACCCACAGCATAAGATACTGCTGAGGGGGAGGGAACAGTAGAGGACAGAGGCAATGGGAGGACAGTTACCGCTCCCGGGCCATGCCAACTGAGGGTTGTGTCTGAGGAACTCACTGACTGTTGACTGGGGGTGTCACTTCTGAAGTGGATGACCGTGTTAACAAATCGATGACAACAGATGGGTTGCTGGACGATGTACGACTCCTAACAGATACCGCTAGCTCAGGCCTCTCGCTGCAAATCTTGCTGCTCCTCGCCTCTAGTCTGCTGCGACCTCTGACTGATGAATTTAGGCCTTTGCCACTCCTCTGTGCACGTCCTGGCACTTCTCTGCCTGACATGCTTAGTGTGTATATGTAACATACTGCACTCTGGCCACAGACACCGGCCGTGACCACAGCCTCCCCGTGTCCCTGAACGCCGGCGGGGCCGGGATTCGCATCTCGGGACCCGCCCGCATGCGAATCCCGGCCCGTCTCTTACCTCACTCCACTCCTACAGCTGCTTCCTATCAGCCCAGGCGCACGTATCACAGTCCCTTAGGGCGCGCCCGCGCCAATGCTTTGAAATTTAAAGGCCAGTGTGCCCATAATTAGTGAATTCACCTGTCACCGTGTTGTAAGTTATTTGCACCTCCCACGCCTCCTTATGGGATCTTCAGTGCTTATTCCCTAAGAAAAAGCATTCCCATTGCCTGTTTTACCTACCCATGTTTCCTGACCTTCCTGCTATGTTTTTTGACTCTGAACCTTTGCCGCTTGCCTAGACCTTCTGCTACGTTGACTTCTCCTCTGCCTCATCCTCCAGTATCCCGCTTTTCCCAGTTACCTGTGTGGTCGAGCAGTGTCGGGGGTAGCGACCTGGGTCTCACCTGCCGCAGTAAATCCATACTGCTTTGCAGCGGGCTCTGGTGAAGACCAGCGGCACCTTGGACTCCGCTCCCCCGATACGGTCCGAGTAATCAGCCACACAGGTAGAGGATCCACATTCCTCCACTGTGATGGCTCTGCTGAGTCTTTCTCAGGGCAACTCCACTGCCGGAGAGTATGCCATCCGTTTCCGATCCCTGGCTTCGGAGTTTGCCTGGAATAATGAAGCTCTCTGCGCTACCTTGAACAGAGGATTACTGAGTCAAATTAAGGATGTCCTTGCTACCCGGGAATTGCCATCTACCTTGAATGAACTAATACAATTGGCATCCCTGATCGATATCCGTTCCTCCGAGCAACGAGAGGAACTACAACAAGAAAGGGAATCTGCACGACCTCAACGCATTCCTCGGCTGGTGCCAGTCTTCCAGCAACCACCGCAATCGTCTACGTTGCCCACCGCAGTGGAGGCTATGCAAGTGGATCGGTCTCGCCTTACCCTGCAGGAAAGGACTCACTGACGAACCGAAAATCTTTGTCTATACTGCGCCAGTGCAGACCACTTCCTTAAGGACTGTCCTCTGCGTCCTCAGCCACAGGGAAAAACTCACACCTAGGGTTTGTTGGAGAGGCCTCCCTAGGTGTGAATTCCTCCACTCCACGCTTAACCTTGGTTGCAGCCTTATGCCCCACAGTTGGATTGGAAAACCGGAGAAGTCCTTTTGCTGGGGTCTGCACTGCAACAATCACTGCATTCACATACGTGTGACCAAGTTGGAACCTTCCTCTAGACCTCTACCCGGTTTACCTTAATTTCTCCAGGATTTTGCTGATGTCTTCAGCGAAAAGCAAGCTGAAGTTTTGTCTCCACATCGTCCATATGATTGTCCAATTGACTTGCTGCCCGGCACCAAACCTCCCAGGGGCCGTATCTACCCATTGTCTGTTCCAGAAACCCAGGCCATGTCACCCTATATCCAGGAGAACCTACAGAAAGGATTTATCAGGAAGTCCTCTTCTCCTGCCAGAGCTGGCTTCTTCTTCGTGGAAAAGAAAGATTGGTCATTGCGTCCTTGCATTGACTACCAGGGACTGAATAAAATTACAGTTAAAAACCGTTATCCCCTTCCTTTAATCTCGGAGTTCTTTGACCGTCTGCAAGGTGCCAGGATTTTCTCCAAATTGGATCTTCGAGGTGCCTATAACTTAATTCGTATAAGAGAAGGGGAGGAGTGGAGGACCGCGTTCAATACTCGAGATGGACATTTCAAATATCTTGTTATGCCATTTGGACTATGTAATGCTCCAGTAGTCTTCCAGGAGTTTGTCAATGACATTCTTTTCTACTCCTGTGTTGTCTATTTGGATGACATCCTCATCTATTCACCCAATCTCCACACACATCGTCTCCATCTCCGTCAAGTTCTGCAGCATCTCCAAGACAACCAACTCTGCGCAAAACTTGAAAAGTATACCTTTGAAAAGACCAGCCTTCCGTTTCTGGGATAAATTGTTACCAGTTAAGGACTACAAATGGATGCTAACAAGTTATCCGCTGTACTGGAGTGGCCTCAACCAACTGGACTGAAGGCGATTCAGCACTTCCTTGGCTTTGCCAATTACTATGGACAGTTTATTCCCCACCTTGGTTGCCCCATCGTATCTCTAACCAAAAAAGCTGCCAATCCTAAGGTCTGGACTCCAGAGGCTGAAGAAGCCTTCAAAAAGTTAAAGTCTGCCTTTGCATCTGCTCCTGTTTTGTCAAGACCTGATCCGGACATGCCATTTACTTTAGAGGTGGATGCGTCTTCTGTTGGTGCAGGAGCAGTCTTGACACAAAGATCCTTCAAGGGTAAGACTGACTTGTGGATTCTTCTCGAAGACCTTCTCTCTGGCAGAGAGAAATTATACTATAGGAGATCGAGAGCTCCTGGCTATTAAGTTGGCCTTGGAAGAATGACGTCATCTCTTAGAGGGCTCTCTGTATCCAATAACCATCTATACAGATCACAAGAACTTGCTTTATCTTCAGTCAGCTCATCTCTTGATCCTCATCAGGCTCGCTGGTCCCTGTTCTTCTGCAGATTTAACTTTTTTATTCTTTTCCGTCCAGCAGAGAAGAATCTTCGGGCTGATGCTCTATCTAGATCTTCTGAGGTACAAGACCTGAAACCCCATCTGCAACATATTGTCCCTCCGGATCGTCTTATTTCCGCAGCACCGGCAAGACTTCAGCATCTCCCCCCTGGGAAGACATATGTTTCTCCTCGTTTGAGACTCCGGATCTTGAAATGGGGTAATTCTTCTCTGTTGGCAGATCATGATGGTATCCGTAAATCCTTGCAACTAATTTCTCAACCATTTTATGCTAGGGACGTTAGGGACCCACTCTCAATAGGTGGCCTTGACGTGGCGAGTGGGCTTGTACTTTTTGATCAAAAATGTATACTAACAACCTGTTAGTTTTTGATATTATGCTGAGAAGCAATCAGATCATTATACAAGATTGTAGATGTGCACCATGTCTGTTTTTCTACCCGAATTCACACTGTGATTTCTATCCCCTCTTTTTTTTTTGTTGTTGTTTGAACATGTTGTCTGCACTCTTCCCCACCCCCTCAGCCCAACCCTATATAAGTAGTAGTTAGCTACACATGGGTCATTTCTTTCCTAGCAGCCTCCCAGTCTGACTGGGAGAGCATGGTAAGTGAGCCATTACACCTTGTTCACACTGGTGTGGTGCTGTGCGGTGTCCGTTACTGCCGTGGCGCCGTGTCTGCGGGGAGGTGCGGCCCGTAGACTGGTTTGAGTGGCATTGGGGCCGCTCTGCCGGTGGGTCGTTCCCCCCCTGTGGGCATTGGTGTCGCGGCGGTGGTGGTCGCCGCTTGGTGCTGCGCCATTTTATGCTAGGGACGTTAGGGACCCACTCTCAATAGGTGGCCTTGACGTGGCGAGTGGGCTTGTACTTTTTGATCAAAAATGTATACTAACAACCTGTTAGTTTTTGATATTATGCTGAGAAGCAATCAGATCATTACACAAGATTGTAGATGTGCACCATGTCTGTTTTTCTACCCGAATTCACAATTTCTCAACAGTATTGGTGGCCCACTCTGAAACAGGATGTCATGGACTTTGTTAGTTCTTGCTCTGTTTGTGCCCGGGACAAAACACCACGACCCAAGCCTGCCGGTGTACTACATCCTTTGCCTGTTCCTGAGCTGCTCAGGTCTAACATTGCAATGGACTTTATTATGGATCTTCCTTCTTTTAGCGGCAATACAGTCATCTGGGTTGTGGACCGATTTTCTAAGATGGTTCCTTTTGTGCCTTTGCCTGGGTTACCATCCGCACCACAACTAGCCAAACTGTTCTTTTCCCATATCTTCCGTCTCCATGGATTGCCGACACATATTGTCTCTGACCGAGGAGTCCAGTTCGTCTCCAAATTCTGGAGGGCACTCTGTTCACAACTTCAAGTTAATTTGGATTTCTCCTCTGCCTATCACCCCTAGTCTAATGGTCAAGTTGAGAGGGTGAATAAGATTTTGGGGGATTATCTTCGCCACTTTGTTCCCTGCCCGCCATGACGACTGGTCTGATCTTCTACCCCGGGCTGAGTTTTCGTACAACCATAGGGATACCAAATCCAAAGGAACTTCACCCTTCTATGTAGTCTATGGACTTCATCCTCGTCCTCCTCTACCCTTACCTTCTTCCTCCGGAGTCCCTATGGCTGATGAACTAGTACAGAACTTCACCGCCATTTGGAAGAAGACTCGGCTCTCCCTTCTTTGTGCCACGACCCATATGAAATCTCAAGCGGACATGAAAAGGCGTCATCCTGAATTTTCACCCGGGGACAAGGTATGGCTGTCATCTTAATAAATGTATCCACTTCAGAGTACCTTGCTACAAACTGGGACCACGCTATTTGGGGCCTTTCAAGGTCAAGAGATGTCTTAATCCAGTGGCTTATTCGCAACATCTGCCTTCCTCCCTCCGGATCCCAAATTCTTTCCACGTCTCCCTCCTGAAACCAGTCATCTATAACCACTTCACTAAAAAGGACATTTCTCCCACTCCCATCTCTGGTACCTCTGATGTATATTTTGTGAAGGAAATTCTGGACTCCAAGCTCATCAGAGGTAGAAGTTTCTTTCTTGTAGATGGGGAGGGATTCAGTCCTGAAGAGAGGTCTTGGGAGCCACAGGATAACATCCTGGATCAGGATCTTCTCTTGATTCTTGAGCCGTAAAAAGAGGTGGAGACCAAAGGGGGGGTACTGTAACATACTGCGCTGCGGCCACAGACACCGGCCGTGAGCGCAGCGTCCCCGACTGCCAGCGGGGCCGGGATTCGCATGGCTGGACTCGCCCGCATGCGAATCCCAGCCCGTTTCTTACCTCACTCCACTCCTGCAGCTGCTTCCTCTCAGCCCCGGCGCGCACGTCCACGTCCATTAGGGTAGGCGTGCCAGAGCTTTGAAATTTAAAGGGCCAGTGCGCCCATAATTAGTGAATTCACCTGTCACCTCCCACACCCCCCTGCCGGATCTTCAGTGCTTATTGCCTAAGAGAAAGCGTTCTCATTGCCTGTTTTACCTACCCAAGTTTCCTGACCTTCCTGCTACTTTTTTTACTCCAAACCTTTGCCGCCTGCCTAGACCTTCTGCTACGTTGAATACGCCTCTGCCTCATCCTTCGGTACCCCGCTTTGCTCAGTTACCAGTGTGGTCGAGCTGTGTCGGGTGTAGTGACCTAAGTGACGCCTGCTGCAGCAAATCTGTCCTGCTTTGCAACAGGCTCTGGTGAAGACCAGTGGCACCTTAGACTCTGCTCCCCTATACGGTCCGGGTCATCAGCTACACAGGTAGAGGATCCACATCCAGTTTAGTGACGGCCCGCAATCAGGTGCGTGACAGTATATGAGGGGATTACAAAACGCTCCACTACGCTTTAAAAGTATTTGTGTACAACACCAGCCGGTAAGTACTTTTGCCTGGCCTTTCACAGTATATAGGCCCTTGAGACCTTAACAGTAACAAAATAGTACACCACTTAGATGTACGTATGTGGTATGCACTTATGAGGGGAGGACAATGCGCTTCAGTACGCTTAAAAAAGTATTTGTGTACAACACCAGCCAGTGAGTTCTTTTGCCTGGCCTTTCACAGTATCTAGGCCCTTGAGACTTTAACAGGAACACAATAGATGTACCTATGTGGTATGCACTTATGAGGGGAGGACAATGCACTACAGTTGGCTTAAAAAATATTTGTGTACAACAACATCAGTTCACACCAGTGCTGCTTCACACAGTCGCTGTGTACTAAAGCCAAAATTGCTCTTTTTCTCTCAGTCCCACTCCCTTCCCTATCAGTGCTTCTAGGCAGGATTTGTGCTTGAGCTGAATCGCTGCTGCTCTGTGCAACACAATGTGCAACACACTGCTCTCTTTCCCTCTCTTTAATAGAACATTGTAGTGACTGGGAGGTTAATCGCTGGTGTAAGAATTATTTTCTGTGCACACACTGCTCTCTGTCTCTCTGTGCAACAGAACGCTTATGTGACTAGGAGGGGAATTGCTGCTGGAAAAAAGCTTTTCTGGCCAACACACAGCACTGTCTGTCCCTATCTATCTCTCTTCAATGAAAGGCTGAAGTGGCTGGCCGCACTATTTCTTGCCGATTAAATAGGGCTGTGACATCACAGTGGTGACTGGCTGCTGATAGGCGGCATGTGATTCAGGGTCATCCCGCCTACCCTTGTTCCCGCCTTCCCAGGATTCCTCGCCCAATATCCTCACATGTCGATCCACCATTTAAATGCCTTTGATCCTGGACTGCACTAAACAGAGTTTAATGAAGCAATTTGCAAGATCAAATTGTGCCGATATTTACATTTGTTGCAAATCAAAATTTTCCTGAAATTCATAACGAATTTGGATTCATCAAATTCAATTTGCTCATCCCTAATCTTTAGCATTAATGGATGCCTGTATCACTTGAAATCTCCTCTATTGGTCAGAATGTCTATCATTTATTCATAAGTGTCAAATGCTACAGTTATAGTTAGAAATGCCCGAACCAAAGTTGTTGGACACAGGTTCGGTAAGAACTAACAGCTCTGTTCAGTGAAAACTTTAATTTTGGATGGCTTTTTTTAACCTGCTTAAATAGTGTCAGCCATATGGCAGAAAGGCTAAGGAGAAAGGATCACATGACCGTAGGGTAGCCCACAATACTCTCTCAAAACAGCTCTCCCAGCCAACCAGGAGGCAGTATAAGAGTCATGTCAGAACCACTATAAAAGCCTATGCATATAGCTTAAGAAGGTGACCTAACAGTGTTATATAGGGCGTTTAGGGCTTGTAGACAGTGGTATACATGAGTGTTAAAGGGGTACTCTGGTAAAAACCTTTTCACTTTTAAATCAACTGGTGGCAGAAAGTTAAACATATTTGTAAATTACTTCTATTTAAAAAACTTAATCCTTCCAGTACTTATTAGCTGCTGAATGCTACAGAGGAAATTCCTTTCTTTTTGGAACACTGATGACATCACGAGCACAGTGCTCTCTGCTGACATCTCTGTCCATTTTAGCAACCATGCATAGCAGATGTATGCTAAGGGCAGCATGGTGGCTCAGCGGTTAGCACTGCTGCCTTGCAGTGCTGGGGACTTGGGTTCAAATCCCACTAAGGACAACAATAAATAAAGCGTTATTATTATTATAATAACATCAGCAGAGAGAACTGTGCTTGTGATGTCATCAGAGAGCATTCCAAAAAGAAAACAATTTCCTCTGTAGTTTTCAGCAGCTAATAAGTACAGGAAAGATTAAGATTTTTTAGTAGAAGTAATTTACAAATATCTTTAACTTTCTGCCCCCAGTTGATTTAAAAGAAAAAAGGTTTTTGGCCGGAGTACCCCTTTAAGGCTATGAAGAAAATGAATTAAACTAGCAGGGTCCGAACCAAACTTTTTGTCCAAGTTTGGAAAACTAGCTGAACCGAACTTTTGAAAAGTGGTAATGGTCCCAAGCAAAGCACAACACCATTGAATCTGACTTTGGGTTTTTTATATGAGTTAATTCACACATAACCAATAAGATCTTATAAATGATTTACCCTGCATGGGTAATGAAACAACAAAATTATGATTCATATCAACTAGAACATGGACAGGCTCTGTATCAATAGAAGTATAAATGATTCCTTATATGGGAAGAGACTTATATCCCAGTAAGAGACAACTGGTTTGCAGCCTTTCTGCTTAATACACACTGGTGGTGGTAGGTGTCACTCTTTGGGTTCCTTAGAGCTCTTCTGCTGTTCTCTAAGTGGCTGTATCCATTTTAAAGATGGACATGAAATATCATACTATCACAGGGGGTTGATAAATTTGGAGCACATAAGAAAAACTCAAAAGTCTCAGCCTATGTGCGACATTCACACTTCATAAATACCTGACCACTGCAAAGTAAAAAACTGAAAATTGCTTAGGTAAGACTGTTTGCAATTTTATGCTTACCCACAAAAGTTGCACAAAAAAAGTGCTTAGTCGCACGTACGACTTTTTGATAAATATCCCCCATAATGTTTTTATACTCTAACCGGTGAATGCCACTAGATATTTGCAATATTTGCCTGTTTTCCTATAGTTGAGCACACTTGGCCTTTGTGGTACGGACTTTTTTCGTCTCTGTACTTTCTGCCCTGCAGAGACGTTGGTTCTATATGCAATGATTTTATGCACGTTTTAATAAAGTGTTTGAGCTTTTATTTTGCATCTTGGCTCAATAAAGTAAGAAAGTAATAGAACTTATATTCTACACCCTGGATCATTTCTTTCAATACAGATTATTGTTTGGTGCCAAGACTGGGCCCTGGATCCATGTCAGCCAGGGAAATGCCTTGTAAGGGATGAATTCTTCATTACTAAGGACACACGACTGCACCATCTACACCATAGCTGTGTCCATTTCATTCTCAGGACTTGTGGGGACCCCTCAGACCAGACCCCAGTAATCATAAAGTAATGGCCTATACTAGTGATATGCCATTTCTTTATGAGATGGGAAAACCCCTTTAACCCCTTACCATAAATTAGATTTTTATTTAGTTTATTACCATGGGCAGCCCTGGTTCTTAAGAAAAAAAATATATAAAAAAAAAACAAATAAATATATATAAACATTTTTGAAGATAAAGAATAGCAGTTGGAAGAAGGAAATGAAAAACAACAATAAAATACCTGTATTTTCTAGGATAGTTAAGATAGTGGAAGTCAATTCTCCAAAGACACATTTCCTGCTTTAGTTAGACTCCCCCATCGTATTGGGTATTAAAGTCATAATACCCATATATTGTTGGTTGGTAAAATAAATATTACTTAGTTTTTATCATCCACATGTTATTTTGTTGAGATTTTAAAATATCATTGGTAACATTGTAAATTGTTTTGTTAAAGTTCATTTAAAAGCAAATGGGGAAAAAAAACCACTAAAAACAAATAATTTATTGTACCAGTTAATACTTCATTATATTATGGCTATGGACAATTTTAAGCTACATTTGTGGTTCTAACTGAAAAGGACATGGTGGGCTGTGACATGCACGGAAACAGCACAAAACAGCAGTGCTGCATTAATGAACCATCGCTCTACGGTATTTAACATTTAGAGCCTATTTGGCCATTAAAAATAGAGAACCTGATTCCCTTCACATTTGGATTTCAGGAGACAAAATAATCTGATTTTTTGTTTAGATATTTGCTGCCCTACACATTCATTTTATTATCATTGATGTTTGTCCTGTTGTAAAATGTCATGAAATGGCAAATGGCAGTTCTGCAGAAAACACTGGTGTTTAGATATGCAATGTAATGATGGCTAGCTTCTGTTCCATGGGTTTTATGTAAGGTCTAAAAATGCTCTGAAAACTGTTCTGTGAAAGACTGTCTTGTCCAAAAAAAAATAAAAAATGAAAAAACAAACAAACAAAAACTAATTACAGGACATAATTCATTGACAAGAAAAAGTAAATGTTGGATAAAGCCAATGTGGATACACCCTATAAAAACTCTAGTACAGTGGTCTCCAAATGGCTTACCGGCCAATGTGGCAAAACTACAACTCCCAGCATCCCGGACAGCCAACGGCTGGGAGATGTAGTTTTGCAACATCTGATGGTCCACAGTTTGGAGATCACTGTCCTAGAGGCTTTGTCACATAGAGTTGAGTAAAGTTTTGAAAAGTTAGGTTCTGCCGGTTTGCCGAACTCATACCCAGGACTGGTGCAAGAATTTTTGACACCTTAGGCAAAAGCTAAATTTGCCACCCCCTTGCGAATTGCTCCCCCTTTGACACAGAGGGTGCTCTAGGTGGCTACTATTTTGCCTATAGACCCTTCTTGTACCTGTACTTCACCAATAACCTAAACATATATGTATAACACTGTATATACAATATATATATATATATATATATATATATATATATATATATATAAATATATATATATATCTATATATTTATATATTTATATATATATATATATATATATATATATATATATATATATATATATATATTTATATATATATATATATAGATATATATATACTTCTAAGCTGGTTTTAAGATAAAGTTAGTTTCAAAGTTATGGCAATATGTATGGTTATGGTAAATGAAAGGTGCTCAATGCTCAGTGGTTACTTACAAGTTGGATAAATGGGGACGATTATAGCTATACAAAATGGTTGTGTTGTAACATATGCAAAAGAAATCCTAAACATATTGCTCGTTCCTATTTTTTCTTTCTGTTCTTATTTTCTTTCTTCTCCTGTTTTTCTCTTCCCCCCTCTCACTGTCTTTACAGGATTGGTTTTGTTTACCTGTTGGATTAGTGAAATATTTATGAACAAGTGATGGGTGCATTGGATTTTCTTATAATGCAATATTGGGGAAAATATAGTGATAAATAAATGGAATGGGTTCACATATATCAGGCGTCCGGGATAGTTTCCCTCCGGTGTGCACCGGAGGGAAACTGATGCTAGAAGTGATCCCATTCTTTTGAATGGGACAGTTCACAATCATCCAGGGTCTCAATTTTGACGCCGGTTATTTGGACACGCCGGAAGGCACCAGACAGGGGAACGCAGCATGCTGCGTGGATGCAAGATGCAATGCAACTGATGACAATTTGTCATCAGTTGTGGCATCAGATGTGTCTAGATTTAGGCTGAGTTCACCTATTCCGGAATCTGGACATATGTGAACCCATCCTAATAAAGTAATCTTGAATAAAAAAAAAAAACACACACACACACACAACACCAGCCGATTCTTTAACGCTTACATATATATTTTTTTTTGGGGGGGGGGGGGGGGGGGAGTAGCAACAGGTCTTTTGCCTGAAAAGGGAAAAAGCAGCAGGCTTTTTTCAAGCCATTTTGCCATTTTGGGACATAACAACAGGATTGGCATCTTAAAGAGTGCACAATCGTGAGACAGTGCTGCTTTTATATGTGTGGTCCCACTCCTATTTCTGTTGTTCACTGCTTAGGGTCCCTAGTGTCCCTCACAGAGATCTTCAGCTAGCACCTCCTATCTCTAAAATAGATGCTATGTGCTTAGGCTTTTATAGTGACATCACCCCTATTCTGCCTCCTAATTGGTGGGAGAGTTGTTTTAAAGACACAATTTGATTCCCCGAGATCATATGATCCTTCCTTCTTCTCCTTTCCGCCATGTGGCTGATATTATCTCAGCAGGTTCTGCCAAACCACCTAAAGTTGGAGTTCTAGCTGTACAAAACTTTAAGCTTAAAAGTTCTGGCTGAACTACGGGTTTGCTTAACTACTTCTTAATGCATACTCCTGACCCTAGATCTAACCACATATACATAAAGGACAAAGGAAGTTGTTCTAGAGTCTGTCTTGGAAAAGCATTTGATAGAAAATGTTTAAAGTAACATCTAAATAAAAGCTAACAGCAAACAGCAGAAGAAGCAGGGATTGAGGGGGAAATTGCCTTCAAAATGGAAGCACATGAAGTTTATGCACTATATAAAATATTGCCCTTACTTTAGCACCACAGTTTAGGTGAAAGCAAAGGCATATTTCTGAAGGAGATATAACTATTTAAGGACAATTTTAGCACTGCTTTCTATTTCAATTGTTCTCAAGATGTAAGTTGCCTTTAATGTCTAAATGGAGCATTAAAATGCTTTAGCAACAAGAATTGAAGACCTTTCAGATAAAGTAAAGTGCAAAAATCACAAGATTTAGATAATACCGACATGTCCCTGCTACTGTATAAACATAAAAAAATATACATTCTGATTCACAAATATACATTATGTTATTATGTAATGGACCATAATTTAATGTAACATTATTTAAATGAATGGTCATGAATGCATCTCTTCATTCTGAATTATAGAGGGGTTCTCTGTAGGGGGTTCGCTCTAAGACTCTAAAGACCCTAATAGGGCATATGGACAATCCCTTAAAGTTCTCGATCTTGTAGACCATAAATTTTCAGGTCAGTTGAGCTATATTTTCATTTTGCAGCATTCGTAACAATAGTTACTTAGTTTTTTTTTACATATATTACAACACATAACAGATGTTTACCAGTGATTTCAGCAAATTCATAGTATGCAGAAGGAGAGTGACTTACTGGAATAATAATTTACACATTTTATGTGTAAAACTCTAATAATAGCATTCTTGTAGGTTGGAGGTCAAGAGCATGATGGCACCCTAGGTGACAACTTACAACTCGAGTTGTGAAAGGCTCAAAATGTATTTAGTGTTTCTTTGTTTATTATGTGTTTTCTTCTTTCTCAATTTCAATTTTATTAACAATGAATAGACCTTTACAATTGGTTCAATATTACCACTTTTCAATAATACATACAAATGATGTTGCTTAAATAGCACCAATTTATTTAGCAGTGCAGTGCAGAAATTTTCACCATCCTTGTCTCCCATGGGGCTTACATCCATCCCTGACTCCCATGGGCTTCAAACTCCCCTTCCCCTTCATGCTGGTTTGCCAGAGAAATGGGGGGGGGGGGGATTTTACTTTTTCTTCACCTATGATTTTTTTTTATTTAACAGACTTCTCTCCTTCCATTTTCACCAATTCCCTCAAATAAAAAGGTTACATATTTTACCAAACAATATAAAAATCCCTCATACTATTTTATTACAACTCCATATAATATGTAAAAAGTCTGCTTCCCTCACATTACTGGGGTGTCACTAGACTACAGAACCAGACTTGGCCTATAGTAACCACCTTTTTGGGGTTCTAAGCTTGGCTCCAAGTACACTGATGCCCCCAGGACTTAGAATCATAAGACCCACCAGCAATCCATCAAGAAACAAATGCAAGCTTGTATTAATGTTAGCAGTAATGAATAACTGCTCACCATAGCATGAGACGAGGGTTATAGTACTTGCATGATAACTCCATAGAAACAATCAAACAAAATTGATTTGGCTGTGTTTGGAACTAATGTTCCAAACGCTGTGCATGCGCTGCGGGGGTCGGCCATGCCCCCTTGTGTTATCAGGCCACGCTCCCTTTATGAAAGTCTCTGGAATGGGGCATGGCTGCCGTTACACCCCTCCCATAGACTTGTATTGGAGGCATGGCCTGATGTCACAAGGGGGCGTGGCCGACTCCCGCAGTGCATGCACAGCATTCGGAACTAAATGTTCCGAACTCAGCAGGAAGCCTGGCCAGTGAGGTACCCCTTTAATGTTATCTTTACCACTAACAGGACAGGGCAGAGAGCACAAACACACAAAGTAACTAATATTTCTGTAAGTGAATGAGATACATGGATCCATCAGGATGAACCAAAAATCCAGCATGAATCCATTCCTCCAGCAAAAGTCAAAGCTGCTGCCAGTAACAAAACAAAGAAACAGGAGATATCATGGCAGATTCCTAACATGGAAGAAATTAAACCAGACAGTGATCAAAGTTTAACAAAGAATGCCTAATATTCGCAGATTTCTATTGTCTAAGGGTTTTAGCCTATTTTATTCTCACATTTTAAGAAATGTTGTAGTATTTAACAATTTTGATATAAAAATAAAAGTTATTTTTAATATGTAAAACCTTTTTTAGATGTAGTTTTAGTTGTTGGAAAAAATTAAGTACTATGATTCCTAAAGTACATGCTACATGCGTCACCAGGGTTTGGACTAATACTACAATGGGTATTGGGCAACCACCCCTAACTTGGTTAACTCTACAGCCGCCAAAGAAATATGTAGTCATGCAATCACCCAAACCATCTATTAGATAACCATACCAAATGGTTCCAAAAGTTCCTTTCTACTAAAAGCCCTTCTATAACCTTGGACATGAAGTATTAATAAAAAAAAAAAAAAAAAAAAACATGAAGCTTAAAGGCAATGCTTTCAACAAAATCATAAGAATGGTAAAAAAAGATGAAAACAAGGGAGGAGAAGGAAAGGAAACTAAGTCAAGGTCAGGGATAACATTTAAAAAAAAAAGTTAAATGTGCCTCGAAAAACATTTAGAGTACACATTAGATCATATATTATAACACAAAAACACAAGACAGAGTCATATTAACCTTGTAACTTGGTGACAGTTTCCTATTGATGTCACTACATATAACCAAACAAACCAAATTACAAGATAGTATTGAGATGACACAGTATTTTCCACTGTATGTAGCTGTGAGACGTGAGTTAGGGACATTATACAAAGCTAATCATTTTTTGCCCTAAAACACTGGCATAAATATCACAATGTGGATAATGAGTTTGTACAGATAGGTGGTAGAGTTTTCAAAGAATCTTTTATTTGACAAACTACAATATGGATGAAATGCTTTACCAACAGATTCATGTCAATGACTTGGAGATTAGCTTGGACGGGAGGCTTGATGCCTAGAAGAAAAATTTGGCCTTGAGATCACAATTTTCAAGAGTTCATTTCAAAACAGTGCTAATGCTTCACAGGAAACATGCAACTAAACAAATGACCTCTGCATGGATGAGTAATATCAATAGATGGCTTTTCCTAGTTTATGTGATTTTAAATAAGAATTATTAAATAAAATGAAGAAAAGTTACCTAAGTGGAGAAGATCTTCAATAGATAACTGGACCAGATGTCAATACAAGTGTGGCAAAGAGAAAAACAAAGAAAAAGGGATTCTTTTGTAAAGTTCTTAATTGTGCATATAATAATGCTAAATATCCATCCTCTACAGAGGAAGTCACACAAAATAAAAATTTTGAGACTGTATATTGTGTTAAAAAACACTCATTGACAAAAAATATAAGACACCAAGAAGAAATTATTGGAATCAAATCAAACGTCATATGCTCGATAGGAGATAACTCTGGTAACCGAACAGACCAAGGAAGTGTTGCAATCTAGTTGAGACATTCTTGACAAACCCTTGCTGCATTTTATCCTGCTAAAAAATGCCAGTTTTCAGCCCTTCCATGAGAAGCAACAAATGTGGCCACAGAATGTTCTCCACATATTACCAACCTTTCGGTATCCCTTGTATGGCTGCTAGAGACGGCTGACTGTCATATGTGAGGGCTCTTCAGATCATCACCTCAGATCATCACACCAGCAGTTGGGGCAATGTGTTGCTCCACAGCAAAGGCAGGGTTGAAGAGCTAACCACAATGCTTCCATACTCAAAGCCAACTGTTATCGGATCCCAAACAGGACCTAGATTCAAAGCTAAAACTATATTATGGTTCCTGTCCATAGCAATCGAGGTTTCTCATTCACAATACAACTACAAATCATGGTGACTGTGGCTGGCTATCAATGGCAGGAAAAGTAATGGGTGTCAAAATTTTCTGACTAACCCCTTCTAAGTGTCTGGAAATTTTCCTGGAATAAACAGGGCTGTGTGATGAAGGTTCCAACTGTGCCTGGATAGCGGACAAGGAAACTGTTGGAACGACACATACTTGTTAGAGGATTAAATGACCCCCCCCCTCCCCCCTGCTGGTGGTCTGTCTAGGTCGTAGGGAGCCTGTCTGCTGTGTGCATGCCCTCAAAGAAAACAACGCTCGAAACACCTTCTAAAAGTTGGTGGAATGGTTGGTTTGGTTGGTTTTCTACCCATATTGGCATTCAGTGCCGAAATGTAAATGCTATGCAGTATGATGCCCAAATAAAAGAGCCTTATGTTGGCCAAACAACACTTCCATTCAGTTTTTTGAAAACCAGTGATAGATAGTGCACCCCCTCAACATATACTGCAAAAATAATATACTTTAGAGTTCATAAGTAGCAATACAACATAGTACTATCACCAAGTCATTAAACAATACTATCATGAAGTGAATAAACTTTGAATCTGCATTTATGGTAAATATTGACACAAAATATTTGATGTTAAGATTCATTGTGGTTCCAAGCTATGGGTATCAGTCCATCTGAGGCACTTTCCTAAGTCACTGCAGAGTTGAATGATATATCTTGCATTTGATGCCATTTTTTTTTTCTGAAGATCCATTTATACTGGCCAGTCATAGTCACCAAGATGTGAGCAGGGAAGATCAGCCATTAATCTTCATTGCTGAAGATAATTGTTCATCTGGTCTTCTCCGCATTTACACAAGTCATTTCCGTGTAGCAAACTTTTCTTGTCTTCCAACCCACTGACACTAAAGAGATCCTACTGATGGAAATGTCTATGAGAAACTTAATATAGTTTTTTTTAGTAAAAAAAAATTGCTCTAAAAGTAATAAAAACGACTTTCTTTTTATACTTTTAATATTATTGTGCTAGTCACACTCATATCACTAAATCACACTGAGTGCTCTTTCCTACAATGAGACAACAATGCATGAATCACAGCTCATCTAAACAAATTCTTCTGTATTCTTTATCCTTTCCCAAATTATTTGCTTTATACTGATGACAAAAGACAAGTACTTTGTCATTGTTTGCAGCCAAGCATTGATGGATCTAGTGTTGAATGAGTATTGGGTTTTAGTTAAACATGACAGAACAAGAGATTTATAGGCAATAGTCACAGAAGTTGTTTGAATGGCCCAATAACGGTTGAGTAGTCAAATGTGTAACTGGCATTCTCCACTGGTAAATAACTAGTCAGCATTTCACCTTCATTACACAGCTCTGAAAGCAGAAGATTGGGAGGTCTATAACGACTTTCTATGTAAATAACAGGCAGTCTGGATCTGTCTTCCATCAAAGAAGCAACACTAATGAGAATAAATTGTATTCCAATCATGGGATGTCATTGCTTTCTAATTTGCTGTTCAGATCAGCTTTTTCCCTTTCCAATAGGATTTTTCTCAGTATTTTCCACTGGAGAAGGTGATGACTTATATGATACATCTCCCTAAGATTTTTCAAGATTTGCTTTTTTAACTTATCCATTAAAAACATGTGGCAATCGGAAATAATAAAGTCACTCATCTACTAGGACAAGACACATTACAATTCCAGTGAATGGGATCACTATGCAATTCTCATTTACTGCTGTTAAGATACTGTATATTGTCAGGATCCGGACTGGCGGCTGGTGAGGACACTGAAGGTGGATCCTCTGGACCAGAGAGGCAATGGCGCGGGTCGTACTGGGGGATCGGTTCTAAGTAGTTACTGGTGTTCACCAGAGCCCGCCTCAAAGTGGGATGGACTTGCTGCAGCGGTAACTACCAGGTCGTGTCCCTCAGTAGCGACTCGACCTCTCTGGCAGCTAAGACTGGCACGGTACACAAGGACTAGACAGAGGCGAGGTCAGACGTAGCAGAAGGTCAGGGCAGGCGGCAAGGTACGTAGTCAAGGGCAACGGCAGAAGATCTGGATACACAGGCAAGGGAACACAGAAACGCTTTCTCAGGGCACTAGGCAACAAGATCCGGCGAGGACAGGAAGGGGAAGTGGGTTTATATAGGAAATGGAGGTGATTGCACTTGATTGGGCTAGGCACCAATTAGTGGTGCACTGGCCCTTTAAATTTCAGAGAGCTGGCGCGCGTGCACCCTAGAGAGCGGGGACGGTACGGAAGGAGGACGGGACAGGTGAGCAGAACAGGATGCGACCCGCGGGTAGGCACATCCCGCCGCGCGGATCGCATCCAAACCGAGGGACTCAGAGCAGTGATCCCGGTCAGCGAGTCTGACCGCGAGCGCTCCTGGGGAGGAGCGGGACCTGGAGTGCTCAGCGTTAAAGTACCCCCCTTGGGTCTCCCCCTCTTTTTAGAACCCAAAAATGTATAAATGAGTTCTTTGTCCAAGATATTGGCTTCAGGTTCCCAAGACCTCTCTTCGAGGCCACAATTCTCCCAATCAACAAGATTTTTTTTTTTTTTTACCTCAGATGACCTTGGAGGCGAGGATCTCTTTCACCAAGAAGACATCAGAGGACCCAGTGACAGGAGCAGGAGCGGTGACCTTGGGGGAATAACGGTTAAGTATGAGAGGTTTGAGAAGAGAAACATGGAAAGAATTAGGAATGCGAAGAGAAGAAGGAAGATGGAGCTTGTAGGAAACTAAATTGATTTAAAAGGCCTGAGGTAACGAGGAACCGAATGTATTTGGCAGAGAGCCATACTTTGTCACCAGGGGCAAAGACAGGAGGAGTTCTTCTCTTCTTATCCGCATGTCTCTTCATGCGAGATGAGGCCAGTGAGAGCGACTTTTGAGTCTCTCTCCAGATAGATGAGAAGTCCTGAGTTAATTCATCTACGGCAGGAACTCCAGATGAAGTGGGAATGGGGAGGGGGGGGGGCAGCGGGTGACGGCCATACACTATAAAGAATGGTGATTCAGCGGCAGACTCAGAATTCTTGAAATTGTACGAGAATTCGGCCCAGGGCAGCAGGTCAACCCAATCATCTTAGAGGGAGGAGACAAAATGTCGCAGGTAGTCACCAAGAATTTGGTTCACTCTCTCCACTTGTCCTTTGGATTGAGGGTGATAGGCGGACGAGAAATTCAATTTGATCTTTAACTCCTTCCCGCTATTGGACGTATGCATACGTCCAGGCGAATTACACGTTCGTGCAAATGGACGTATGCATACGTCCAAGCGATCTCCTGCTCTGCCGCGGGCAGCGCAGGAGATCGCGGGTGGGACTCAGCTTTCAATCACAGCCGGAGTCCCACCGCAGCTGCCGGGGCCGCGATCGCGCCGGTCCCGGCAGCATTAACCCCATAGATGCCGTGATCAGTTCTGATCACGGCATCTATGGTGTTTGCAGGGGGAGCGCTCTCCCCCTGCCCATCAACGGTGGCGCCACGATAAAATAAGGGGGATCGGGGTGTCCAAGACACCCTCGATCCCCCTTGAAGAGATAGGAGTGAGGTGGCAGGGTTGCCACCCCTCCTATCCCTGCTATTGATCGGCCGAGCGACCGACCAATAGCAGACTGGGGGCGGGGGGGTTAAAATTCGGTTCCCCCCCGCTATGCCCACCCATCGGTGTCCGGGCTCAGCGGGGGGAACCGTGTAATAGCGGCGGCGGCAGCGGCGGTCACTTACCCGGCGTCGGCTGTGATCACGGCGGCGGTGGAGGTGAGTATGACGCCGCGTGTCCGGTAGTCTGTTGCCTAGCAACATCTGCAGGGCGACAGTTTAGAGAGTGGTCTCTAAACTGTCGCCCTCCAGATGTTGCAAAACTACAACTCCCACCATGCCTTGACAGCTGTTTGCTGTGTTGGCATGCTGGGAGTTGTAGTTTTGCAAAATTTAGAGGGGTTCAGGCTGGAAATCACTGACAGTGGTCTCTAAACTGTAGCCCTCCAGATATTACAAAACTACAACTCCCAGCATGCCCAGACAGCAGTTTGCTGTCTTAGCATGCTGAGATTTGTAGTTTTGCAACATCTGGAGGGCCACAGTTTAGAGACCACTGTCAGTGATCTCCAGCCTGAACCCCTCTAAATCTTGAAAAACTACAACTCCCAGCATTCAGGAACAGCAAATGGCTGTCTCGGCATGCTGGGAGTTGTACTTGCGTGCCTCCAGCTGTTGCATAACTACATCTCCCAGCATTCCCTTTGGCAATCAGTACATGCTGAGAGTTGTAGTTCTGCAAAAGCTGGAGGCACACTGGTTGGGAAATACCGAGTTAGGTAATAGGTTCTATTACCTAACTCAGTATTTTCCAACCAGTGTGCCTCCAGCTGTTGCAAAACTACAACTCCCAGCATGCACGTTCTGTCAGTGCATGCTGGGAGTTGTAGTTTTGCCCCCCCCCCCTCCCATGTGAATGTACAGGTTACATTCACACTGGCGGCGGATTACAGTGAGTTCCCTGCTTCAAGTTTGAGCTGCAGCAGCCGCAGTTCAAACTCCTAGCGGGAGACTCAGTGTAATCCGCCGTCAGTGTGAATGTATCCTAAAAACACTACACTAACATAAAATAAAGAGTAAAACACTACATATACACACGTATACTGCCCCCCCCCACCACCACCCCTTCCCCCCCCAATAAAAAGGAAAAACGTATCCAACAGCAGTGTTTCCCTAAACGGAGCCTCCAGCTGTTGCAAAACAAAAACTCCCAGCATTTCCGGACAGCCATTGACTGTCCAAGCATGCTGGGAGTTTAGCAACAGCTGGAGGCACCCTGTTTGAGAATCACTGGTGTAGAATACCCCTATGTCCACCCCTATGCAAATCTCTAATTTAGGCCTCAAATGCGCACGGCGCTCTCACTTTGGAGCCCTGTTGTATTTCAAGGCAACAGTTTAGGGCCACATATGGGGTATCGCCGTACTCGGGAGAAATTGCCTAACAAATTTTGGGGGGCTTTTTCTCCTTTTACCCCTTATGAAAAGGTAAAGTTGGGGTCTACACCAGCATGTTAGTGTAAAAAAAAAACATTTTTGTACACTAACATACTGGTGTTGCCCCATACTTTAAAATTTCACAAGCGGTAAAAGAAAAAAAGCCTCCAAAATTTGTAACGCAATTTCTCCTGAGGACGGAGATACCCCATATGTGGGCGCAAAGTGTTCTGGGGACGCACAACAAGGCTCAGAAGGGAGAGTGCACCATGTAAATTTGAGGTCTAAATTGGTGATTTGCACAGGGGTGGCTGATTTTACAGCGGTTCTGACATAAGTGCAAAACAATAAATACCCACATGTGACCCCATTTTGGAAACTACACCCCTCACGGAATGTAACAAGGGGTACAGTGAGCATTTACACCCCACAGGTGTCTGACAGATCTTTGAAACAGGGGTCTGTGAAAATGAAAAATAAAATCTTTAATTTGCACAGCCCACTGTTCCATAGATCCGTCAAATGCCAGTGGGGTGTAAATTCTCCCTGCACCCCTTATTACCTTCCGTGAGGGGTGTAGTTTTAAAAATGGGGTCACATGTGGGGGGGTCCACTGTTCTGGCACCACGGGGGGGCTTTGGAAATGCACATGGCCAAATTCTCTCTTCAAAAGCTCAATGATGCTCCTTCTCTTCTGAGCATTGTAGTTCGCCCCCAGTGCACTTCACGTCCACTTATTGGGTATTTCCATACTCAGAAGAGATGGGGTTACAAATTTTGGGGGGTATTTTCTGCTATTAACCCTTGTAAAAATGTAAAATTTGGGGGAAAACAAGCATTTTAATGTAAATTTTTTTTTTTTTTTACATATGCAAAAGTCGTGAAACACCTGTGGGGTATTAAGGTTCACTTTACCCCTTGTTACGTTCCCCAAGGGGTCTAGTTTCCAAAATGGTATGCAAGCAAAATTTGCTTCCAAAAAGCCAAATGTGACTCCTTCTCTTCTGAGACCTGTAGTGCGCCAGCAGAGCACTTTTCATCCCCATATTGGGTGTTTTCTGAAACGGGAGAAATTGGGCTTCAAATTTTGTGGGGTATTTTCTGCTATTACCTTTTTTAAAAATGCAAAATTTTTGCTAAACCAAGCATTTTTGGTAAAAAAATATTTTTTTTTTTTACATATGCAAAAGTCGTGAAACACCTGTGGGGTATTAAGGTTCACTTTATCCCTTGTTACGTTCCTCAAGGAGTCTAGTTTCCAAAATGGTATGCCATGTCATTTTTTTTTTGCTGTCCTGGCACCATAGGGGCTTCCTAAATGCCACATGCCCCCCCCCCGAGCAAAATTTGCTCTCAAAAAGCCAAATATGACTCCTTCTCTTCTGAGCATTGTAGTTCGCCCGTAATGCACTTCAGGTCCACTTATGGGGTACCTCCATACTCAGAAGAGATGGGGTTACAAATTTTGGGGGGTATTTTCTGCTATTAACCCTTGCAAAAATGTAAAATTTGGGGGGAAACACACATTTTAGTGAAAAACATTTTTTTTTTTTTACATATGCAAAAGTCATGAAACAC
Source organism: Hyla sarda (assembly GCF_029499605.1). NCBI lineage: Eukaryota > Metazoa > Chordata > Amphibia > Anura > Hylidae > Hyla > Hyla sarda. The sequence goes on along the minus strand of NC_079192.1, from coordinate 104,955,584 downwards.
TTGTGGGGTATTAAGGCTCACTTAATTCCTTGTTACGTTCCTCAAGGGGTCTAGTTTCCAAAATGGTATGCCATGTTTTTTTTTTTTTTTTTTGCTGTTTTGGCACCATAGGGGCTTCCTAAATGCAACATGCCCCCAAAAAACCATTTCAGAAAAACGTACTCTCCAAAATCCCCTTGTCGCTCCTTCGCTTCTGAGCCCTCTACTGCGCCCGCCGAACAATTTACATAGACATATGAGGTATGTGCTTACTCGAGAGAAATTGGGCTACAAATTCAAGTATAAATTTTATCCTTTTACCCCTTGTAAAAATTCAAAAATTGGGTCTACAAGAACATGCAAGTGTAAAAAATGAAGATTTTGAATTTTCTCCTTCACTTTGCTGCTTTTCCTGTGAAACACCTAAAGGGTTAAAACACTTAATGAATGTCATTTTGAATACTTTGGGGGGTGCAGTTTTTGTAATGGGGTCATTTATGGGGTATTTCTAATATGAAGACCCTTCAAATCCACTTCAAACCTGAACTGGTCCATGAAAAATAGCGAGTTTGAAAATTTTGTGAAAAATTGTAAAATTGCTGCTGAACTTTGAAGCCCTCTGGTGTCTTCCAAAAGTAAACACTTGTCAATTTTATGATGAAAATATAAAGTAGACATATTGTATATGTGAATCCCAAAAAAAAATATTTGGAATATCCATTTTCCTTACAAGCAGAGAGCTTCAAAGTTAGAAAAATGCAAAATTTTCAATTTTTTCATCAAATTTGGGGATTTTTCACCAAGAAAGGATACAAGTTACCACAAAAATTTACCACTATGTTAACGTAGAATATGTCACGAAATAACAATCTCGGAATCAGATTGATAAGTAAAAGCATTCCAGAGTTATTAATGTTTAAAGTGACAGTGGTCAGATGTGCAAAAAAGGGCTGCGTCCTAGAGGTGAAAATGGGCTGTGTCCTTAAGGGGTTAATTGAGTGCAGAGTGCTCTCCAAAATTTTGAGATTAATTGAACACCTCTATCAGAGACGATATACGTGGGAAGCCCATGGAGACGAAAAATGTGCAGAAAAAATTGCTTCGCCAACTGTGGCGCAGAAGGAAGGCCCGGAAGCGGGACAAGATGAGCCAATTTGGAAAAACGATCAACGACTACCCAAATGACGGAGTTGCCATGAGATGAAGGAAGGTCCGTGATGAAGTCCATGGCTATGTGGGACCATGGCTGTTCAGGCATCGGCAGTGGGTGGAGAAAACGTGCAAGCTTCTGGCGTGGAGTTTTATCACGTGCACATACAGTACAGGCCCGTACGAAATCAGTCATATCTTTTTCCAGGGAAGACCACCAGTAGTGTCTAGAAATTAACTGTATGGTTTTTTTAATTCCGGCGTGACCAGCCAGATGGGAGGAATGACCCCATTTGAGAGTCTGGAGACGTGGAGACGTGGAGGAACATACGTTTTTCCTGGAGGAACTGGCACCAGAGAAGCAGGAGCAGAAGAGATCAGGCACTCAGGAGGTATGATGTGCTGAGGAAGGGTCTCGACTTCGGAGGCATCAGTGGAACGTGATAAGGCATCTGCCCTGATATTCTTGTTTGCAGGACAAAAATGAATCTAAAAATTGAAGCGGGCAAAGAACAACGACCACCTGGCCTGGCGAGGATTTAAACGCTGGGCGGAGTGAAGATAGGACAGATTTTTATGATCTGTATAGATGGTGATAGGATGACGGGACCCTTCCAGGAGATGTCTCCACTCTTCAAGTGCCAACTTGGTGGCCAACAGTTCACGGTCTCCTATAGAATAGTTTTTTTCAGGAGACGAAAAGGTTTTAGAGAAAAAAACGCAAGTGACATTTTTTCCCTTAGCGGTTCTTTGAAGAAGGACGGCCCCGGCTCCTACTGAAGAGGCGTCAACCTCAAGGAAGAAAGGCTTCAGTGGATCTGGTCTAGACAAAACTGGTGCAGACCCGGAGCGCTCGGCGTTACATATATATTGAGATTTGGTTGAGCTGGTTGAAACGTTGATGTTTGGAAAAACACTTTTGTCTATAGAATAAACTTCACAGATTGTTTATAACTCGTGTGCTGTGGAGAGATCCTTGTTTTCTACCTTAAGGTGGAGTATTTATCTATCTATTTGTTTATCAATCTATGCGGGGAATAAAAACAGCACATCCCATAGATAGTAAAGTCCTTTAGCTGGTGCATGCAGAAAACGGTTGGAATTTCTGGCTCCACCACTCACTGACTGGGTTCACTGATGCTGCAGTGATTGACTAAGTGGGCATTTCCCATGTGTTGAGATGGAACCAGGAAGTAAAGAGCAGTACGTGATTAATCCTTATCTTATATTTGTAACCCAGTTTGCTCCTGTAATCCTGTCAAACAAAGCCTTTAAAAGGAATCTGTCATCAGTTTCATGCTGCCTGAACCACAAATCATCACAGCCCATTGGCTACTTCCTGCCCTACTGACCATGACTATTAAATCTGTTCCTATACTCAAAAAGGGAAAGATCTATCAATCAATGCTGGTGAGTGGGGAGATTCCATTGGGGATCACCCCAGTGTCCCATGTTTCAGGCAGAATGAAAACAATGACAAATTTCCTTTAAAGGACATCTGTACTGCATGAATTTTACATCTTCCTGTGCCTGGGCTGCAAAAATAAACAAAATACACTTTAACTCACTTTCCTACTTTCCCCCGTTGCTCTGATATCAGCCTCACTGTTCTCCGCTGCGATCCTCTTGCTGCTTCCTGGGGACGGTAACTTCACAGAGCCGTCAGCGTATCACCGGCCGCAAGGATGTCCCGGCCAGAGCTCCCTACAAGACAGTGCGCTCTGCCTATCACCGACTGTGGCAGGACATCGCTGCAACGGGGGAATGTAGGAAGGTGAGCTAAAGTTTATTTTGTTTATTTTTGCAGCCCAGGTACAGGAATATGTAAAATTCATGCCATACAGATGTCCTTTAAGTTACTGCACCGTTCTGAATGGCTTATGGATTTAATTCTCTCTGTAACTTTTTTTGGACAGGGACTACATGGCTGAAAGCCCCACATCATAAAATACGAATTTCTTGTTAAAGATGCAAAGATTTATCAAAACCTGTGCAGAGGAATAGTTGCCCAGTTGCCCATAGCAACCAATCAGATTGCTTCTTTCATCTTTCAGTGGCCTTTTTGTTACAGTTACTGTGAAAATTTTAACGATTTTAAACATTTTATTGTTGGGCAAGGTCCATTTCTGGCAGCGCAAAGAACTTTGTTGTGAAGATTTGGAGCTAGCATTGCAAGAAGCATAGTTCTAGCATCCAAGGCTTCTTTATTTTTGTGATCGGTTTAGGCTCCAGCACAAGGAACCCAATTTTCAACAGTCTATTTTATTTAAAATACATTTAGAAATACTTTTTTTTCATTAAATTGGAATTTTTTATTTATTTTCATACATCAATTCCTCAAAAGCTGGTCATAGGGCAGGGTAAAAGCAGAATCTAATTCTCACTGTCATTCTCCCATGGCGAGAGCACTTCCACACTTTATAAATTTGCATTGGTAGTGAAATATAGTTTCTCACTTGGAAACTAAGAAATCTCTTTGTCAGAGTGAACACAGTTGAGTATCACCTTCCTGTTCCTCCAGGTCTACATTTTAATAGACATAAATAGACACATGAAGATCTAAGCAGAAAATACTAAAACAGTAGAGCTGAAGGACTAGGATACATTCACTTAGAAGTGCATTTGATTTCATTGGAGAAATGATGACATCATTTTATATTATTTAAGAAGTACCTCAATTTGAATGTGCTTATGTCTGACTTTTAGTGTTTCTTGACCATAACAACACTATGCTTGTCATAGTCACAATATAGTAGAAAATTATTTCCCAGCACTCACCACAGTGCCAAGCAATTATTAGATGCTTTATTGATATCTTTGATAATAAGGATATTAATAAAGCATCTAAGAATTGTGGAGAGTGCCGGGAAATTATTTTCTACTATGCTCTGATTCATCCTCGTGCACCTCCCAAAAAGACGCCAGTGCCGATATTACATCTTTTACACAAAGCACAGCATCCAGGCTGCAAGGTTTGGAGGTAGCAGGATCATTTGTGAAGAGGTTTTTCTGCAGCCACTTGAAGGATTGTCTAAGAAGAGGGTAAAATGAAGGCAGCAAAGCAACTGTTCATTTGGAGAGAGTTTGAACAGTATTGCAAAAAATAATTGTAATTGGTAAAAATGCAAATATAAGAAACACTTTAACATAGGTAAAATATTTTTCCATGACCAATAATATCAGTATACAAGGAGAAAATATATTCCACCTCACAATAACTGGATAATACTGCCATACTGTACTGAATAAAACCACTATACACACACCAGTATACTATACAGGGTCTGTATACTATATAAGTGATGAAATACAGTGCCCATGTAGTGGTAGATACCAACTGTACAGAGATCTGTATACATATAAGTGATTATATAAAGGACCATTTGACAGTAGATATCAACTGTAAACAGGATCTGTATACCATATAAGTGATTATATACAGGATCATACACAGGTAGTTACCATCTGTACATAGGATCTTTATACCAAATATGTGATTAAAGTTACATCTAGGGACTCACAATTATGTCTATTCTGATAAGAGGCATCCTATTTCCTTTTTCTCTCCATCTGGAGAGCCCTTTTGCACAGTTAAAGGGCAAGTATGTATGTAGCCAGGTAGGTAGGTAACTAGGTAGGTATATCAGGAAGCAAGATTAGGGTAGGTGACTAGCCAGGTAGGTAGGTAGCCAGGCATGTAGGTAGATGGCTAGCTAGGAAGTTAGGCAGCCATTTATGAAGGCCAGGTATATACATAGTTAGGTAGTCAGGTATGTAGGTAGGTAGTTAGGCAGCCAGGTATGTAGGTAGTAAGATAGCCAACTAGGTAAGTATTTAGGCATTCAGGTATAAAGTTAGGTAGCCAAGTAGTTATTCAAGTAAGTAGCCATCACCCCCTTCCACCCAGTGGCGGATCCAGAGTCTTGTCTCCGGAGGAGTATTTTGTGTTAGCGGACAGAAAATAAGTGTTGCTGAACCACTTAAGGACCCAGGTCGTACAGGCCCTAATTCCCTGGTACTTGAGGACCCAGGGCATACCTGTATGCCTGTTGGAATTCTGCTCCCCACCGCTCGCTGGGCAGGGACCGGACCGGGATGCCTGCTGAAATTGTTCAGCAGGCACCCCATGCAAAGCCCCCATGTCGGCCGGTCAATTCAGAGTTTGTTACCTAACTCAGTTTTTCGCAACCAGTGTGCCTCCAGTTGTTGCAAACTACAACTCCAAGTATGCCAAATACCACACAAGAAAAAACTTAACTAGAGATAGATTCCCAAAATGTAACAACATTTTATTAATAATACACAATTCACATATAATTATCTACAAATTTAAATAGGCAAAGGTACCCAAAAATGTGGGGGTAGCTGGTGCAGCAGTTATATACAATTACAAATTATGGCCAATGGATACAAAGTGCTTGTGCTATATAAGGAGCAATAGTAAATAATTGTCTCACTGGTCTGGCCTGTGCCTGAACAACTGGAGTATCTGCTCTATTTACACCTTATAGTTCTTCAAGTAACTACCAAGTCATTGCATTGCCATGTACAATCAAAAGTATGCCTTACCCATGTGGGACTGCACTCCTGCTGCACTCCTGCTGCAAGTTTAAGTTGTGGCAAATTTTCCACCGCAGCTCAAACTCCCAGTGGGAAACTTGCTGTAAACTCCTGCCCATGCGAATGTACCCTGGCAGACCTATAGCTGTTGCAAAAGTAAAACTCTCAGCATACCCTTTGGCTGTCTGTGCATGCTGGGAGTTGCAGTTGTGCAACAGCTGGAGACACACTGGTTGCAAAACACAACACTACACTACACTACACCTACACAAAATAAAAAGTACAACACTACATATACCCCTACACAGTTACCGCGCCCAATAAAAAAAAAAAAAACATCTTGTGCGGCACTGTTTCCAAAACAGAGCCTTCAGCTGTTGAAAATCAACACCTAGACAAGAAACCACAGAGCGCTCCGTAGTGCAATAAATGAAGGTGAAAATCTCAAACAAATTAGTGAGAAAATTGCTCACCCCGTCGGTTGTGCTACCAGTCAGACACAACACTGATGTCAGCATGTAAGTTGAGGTTCCACCATGCAGCCGATCCCACCACCAGGAATTAGGTGTTAAGCAGGAATTAGGTGTTAAGATACAATAATAAAGCCTCCAACCACTCAAGGATTTAAATGGCGCAACAGGTGATAAGCAGCAGTAGTCCCAAGGTCACTCAGGAAGTAGCAAGATAAAGTGATAAAAGAAATTTTTTCGAACAACGCGTTTCAACGGCCGAGCCGGCGTCATCATCAGGTTCACCTGCCAGTATTGCCGGACAGCCATTGACTGTCAAGGCATGCTGGAAGTTTTGCAACAGCTGGAGACACCCCGTTTGGGAAACACTGCCGTAGGGTATTTTGGTGGCGGATGCAAATCCCCAATTTAGGACTCAAATGCGCATGGCGCTCTATTGCTTTGGAGCCCTGTCATATTTCAAGGCAACAGTTTGGGGTCTACACCAGCATGTTAGTGTAAAAAAAATTCTATTTTACACTAACATGCTGGTGTTGCCCGATACTTTCAGTTTTCACAAGGAAAAAAAGACCCCCAAAATTTGTAACACAATTTCTCCTGAGTACGGAAATACTCCATATGTGGACACAAAGTGCTCTGCCAGCACACAACATGGCTCAGAAGTGAGAGTGCACCATGTACATTTGAGGTCTAAATTAGTGATTTGCACAGGGGTGACTGATTTTACAGCGGTACTGACATAAACGCAAAACAATAAATACCCACATGTGACCCCATTTTGGAAACTACACCCCTTATGGAATGTAACAAGGGGTATAGTAAGCCTTAACACCCCACAGGTGTTTGATGAATTTTCATTAAAGTTGGATGTGAAAATGAAAAAAAAAAATGTTTCCCTAAAGGCTGGTGTTACCCTATATTTTCATTTTCACAAGCAAGGCAGAATAGGAAAAAAGCCCCCCAAAATCTGTAGCCCCATTTCATCTGAGTATGGAAATACCCCATATGTGGATATAAAGTGCTCTGCGGGCGAACTACAATGCTCAGAAGAGAAGGAGCTCCATTGGGCTTTTGGAGAGAGAATGTGTCCGAAATTGAAGGCCATGTGTGTTTACAAAGCCCCATGGTGCCAGAACAGTTGACCCCCTCCCACACGTGACCCCGTTTTGTAAACTACACTCTTCACAGAATTTAATAAGGGGTACAGTGAGCATTTAAACCCCACTGGTGTCATTTGCACAGCCCACTGTTCCAAAGATCTGTCAAACACCAGTGGAATGTAAATGCTCACCCCTTATTAAATTCTGTGAGGGGTGTAGTTTCTAAAATGGGGTCAGATGTGGGGGGTCCACCACGGGGGGCTTTGGAAATGCACATGGCCCCCAACTTCCATTCCAAACATTCTCTCTACAAAAGCTCAATGGCGCTCCTTCTCTTCTGAGCATTGTAGTGCGCCCGCAGAGCACTTTACATTCACACATGGGATATTTCCATACTCAGAAGAAATGGTATTACAAATTTTGGGAGGCTTTTTCTCCTATTAACCCTTGTGAAAATGAAACATTTGGGGTAACACCAGCATTTTAGTTAAAAAAATCTAAATTTTCATTTTCATGTCCAACTTTAGTGGAAATTTGTCAAACACCTGTGGCTAAATAATAATAGATAAATCAGGAATCTAAACACCTTTCATCAATAATGCTCCCAGTCTATGAAAATGGCACAATGATAGGGGAGTGAATTAAAACATAACTTTTACTTGTAATCTACTAAAACAAACAGATATTCGTGAGGATATGTAGAAATGAATGTAGGTAAATTATTACCTTTCATTCAACGCAATATAGACAACTGTTAGAATCATAGATATCTTAATGCTCAGAGTCGTATGTAATGTCACTGTCCAAATCAGGCGTCTCCATATAAGGCCCGACGCGTTTCTGACATACAGTCAAATGTCTTCCCCAGGAGCATGAAGGGAGACAGTGACCCACTATAAGTAGTCAGTAAGACTTCATAGCAAAAAGATTCACAAGGTGACTACCTAGGTGGCTGATACAGTAGCAACCTAGGTTACAGTACTAGTGTGCACAACAGTCTATTGGCACAATGAGCCCTGAGTGAGCGGGAGTCGCCTCATAAGGTTCAGTCTGTAGACCTGTTAGGCGTCTGCGTCCACGCTCGTCTCCAGCGCAAACCCGCTGTGGTGGGGAGCCGTGCAATTGTGCCGGCTACTGTGCACGTGGGCTCATTGTGCCAATAGACTGTTGTGCACACTAGTACTGTAACCTAGGCTGCTACTGTATCAGCCACCTAGGTAGTCACCTTGTGAATATTTTTGCTATAAAGTCTTACTGACTACTTATAGTGGGTCACTGTCTCCCTTCATGCCCCTGAGGAAGATATTTGACTGTATGTCTGAAACGCGTCGAGCCTTATATGGAGACGCCTGCTTTGGACAGTGACATTATATATGACTCTGAGCATTAAGTTATCTATGATTCTAACAGTTGTCTATATTGCGTTGAATGAAAGGTAATAATTTACCTACATTCAATTCTACATATCCTCACGAATATCTGTGTGTTTTAGTAGATTACAAGTAAAAGTTATGTTTTACTTTACTCCCCTATTATTGTGTCAAACACCTGTGGGATGTAAAGGCTCACTGTACCCCCTGTTACATGCCTTTCAGCAAAATTTGCTTTCCAAAAGCCAAATGTGACTCCTTCTCTTCTGAGCATTGTAGTGCGCCCGCAGTGCACTTAACGTTCACACATGGAGTATTTCCATACTCAGAAGAGATGGGCTTACAAATTTTGTGGGGCATTTTCTCCTATTACCCCTTGTAAACATATAAAATTTGGGGAAAAAACTGCATTTTAGTAAAATCATTTACACATCCAACTTTAATGAAAAGTTGCCAAACACCTGTGGGGTGTAAAGGCTCACTGTACCCCTTGTTACATGTCTTGAGGGGTATAGTTTCCAAAATAGTATGCCATGTGTTTTGTTTTGCTGTTATGGCACCATAGGGGCTTCCTACATATGACATGCCCCCAAAAAGCCGTTTGCGAAAAACTCACTCTCCAAAATCCCATTGTCGCTCCTTTCCTTCTGAGCCCTCTAATGCACCCACAGAGCTCTTAACATCCATATATTAGGTATTTCCTTACTTGAGAGAAATTGGGTTACAAATTTTTGGGTGATTTATCTCCTTTTACCCCTTGTAAAAATACAAAAACTGGGTCTACAAGAACATGTGAGTGTAAAATATGAAGAATTTGAATTTTCTCATTCACTTTGCTGCTATTCCTGTAAAACACCTAAAGTGTTAAGACACTTTCTGAATGTCATTTTGAATACTTTGAGGGGTGCACTTTTTATAATGGGGCTATTTATGGGGTATTTCTAATACAAAGGCCCTTCAAATCCACTCCAAACCTGAACTGGTCCCTGAAAAATTCAGATTTTTAAAATTTTGTGAAAAATTGGAAAATTGCTGCTGAACTTTGAAGCCCTCTGATGTCTTCCAAAAGTAAAAACATGTCAACTTTATGATGCAAACATAAAGTAGACATATTGTATATGTGAATCAATATTTAATTTATTTGGGATGTCCATTTTCCTTATAAGCAGAGAGTTTCAACTGTAAAAAAAACCACAAAATTTTCAAATTTTTCATCAAATTTTGGAATTTTCACCAAGAAATTGAGCCAGTATCGACAAAAATTTACCACTTAGTCACAAAAAAACTGTCTTAGAATCAGAATGAAAAGTAAAAGCATCCCAAAGTTATTAATGCTTAAAGTGACAGTGGTCAGATATGCCACTAGATAAGGTGAAAATGGGCTGGGTCTTTAAGGGGTTATGGAAGTTACAGGTAGGTAATTTCCTACCTGTATGGAAGTTACAGACAGGTAATTCCCCCAATTAGGTCCCCAAGACGTAGTGGCCACTGGTAGATCATGCCCCAGGTAGTTCATTTCCCCCAGGTAGGTAGTCATTCCCTCTAGTTGGTAATCCCCCAGATAGTTAGCCACTGTATGAAAACCCCCTATGTAGGTAGCAGGTAGCCTCCCCTATTAGTTTGGTAGTTTGACCCCATATTAACTAGGCAGGAACATATTAGATAGTCCCCCATATTAGTTAGGCAGCAGAGTTCCCCCGCAATAGGTATAGGCAGAAGAGGCCCCCCACAGTAACACAGTAGGTATGGGCAGCAGAGTCCCCCCAGACCCCCCCCCCCCCCCCCCCCAGAATGGAAAAAAATGCTCACCTGACTATGTAGCTCCAGCGATCTCCTCCGGAGCGCAGCAGGGGGTCGTGTCTTTCATTCTCTACAGTGACGTCATAGGTGCCTGCACTGCGCAGCAAGGTCGGAGGTCACGTCTCCTCTCAGTGTCGGCCGCAGATGCCGCTCACACAGAGAGGAGGCTCTCTGCTGTTTGTGCGTGAGCCGCACATACAGCAGAAAGGAGCGCTGTCTGCCTAGGGATTCAGGACGAGTGTTCTGGATCCTCAGTAGCAGCCGCCACGGTGGGCCCTTTATCCGAATGGATAAACATCCATCCGAATGGACCAGCCAGTCAGTCCATCCCTGGACACAGACAATCTACACAAATTCTGGTACCAGATGACAAAGGAGCCTCTATCAATAATTAAGATGAGGATTATGGTTTTTAATTGTAATGAATCAGTCAGAGATATTTTTTAAATTATTATTTTAGGTTAATTACTTGTTTACTTTAACATCAAAGAATCATTAACTGTTTTTTAATGCACAGTTTATGATCAACTTGGTAAATGTCACATCAAGAAGGGAGCAATGCAGACCTAAATCCTGTCCCAACCACAGTTTCTACCTGCTTGTATCTGCCCTTAACAGTGCCCCCCAGCTGGGCAATGGTACCTAAATTGGACTGTGCACACAAACAATAAAGGTCAGCAACACATGGGCAGAATAAGGACAAAAGCAACAGACATGGGACTAACCAGAGACATACTTAAATCAAAACAAAGAGGACTGTGCTGAACACAGACAGGATGCAGAGCAACATCAGGGCAAGCAAGGCCAAACCACCAGAGTAGCATAGTACAAAAAATCAGCAGGAGGGATCATCAAGGAACAGGCAGAGGTCAGGTCACTAGAAATAAAATCAGGAATATGCAGGAACAAAAACGTTGGTGAAAGGCAAAACTACAATCAAAGGCATCTTTCACCAGCAGAAGCCCATTTAAATCTCCCACCGCCAGCACTGCAGCTGATTGAACAAGTTCTCCTACCTGCTGATTGGCTAAATCCTCTACATCATTCAGTGACTAGTGGACCTGCACCATGCAGGGCTGGTCACCACTGACAACAAGGTACAGTGTGGTGTGAGAGTCCTCAAGGCCAAAATGGGGGGTGTGGCCGTTACATCACAAGTGGGGCACAGCCATGACATCACGAGCCTCCAGCGCTGCACCCGATGCTCTAAATGAACGCCGGGTTCAGCAGGGAGAACAAGGGGGTTCCCAGTAGCGGAAACCCCGCGATCAGACATCCTTTACCCTATCCTTTGGATAGGAAATAAGATGTCTAGGGGTGGAATACCCCTTTAAGGGGTGAACACCTATATAGCCTACTGAGATAAATTCTCAAAGGCAGACTGTTATGTGTAGAGGAATAGGAAAAAATTTAAGAAAGTTTGCAGGTGCATTCTCACATGCCAGTTTGATAGTTTACTAATGCAGTTTTACATTGCAACACAGTTTGTTAGAAAACATTAAAGATATACAATTCAACCTTTTTGTACTTACAAACCACAATTTGTTTAGAGGAAGGCAAAACAAGACACCCTGTGTATGATATGCTATTCACCATGATATACAAAACAATTCATTCCTGACCCCCTGATGGCAATTGGAGCGGTCAAAATTCTGTATTAATACCAGCAATACTGTATATTGCATTTGGTTTTATAAGTACCATTTTCTTATGTTTATGTATTTAACCCATTAAATGGGCAGTGTCATTAAAATATTTTTGCATATGATACAGCAGGTAAAATAAATAAGATTTGTAATTTACTCCCTGTAAAAAAATGTCTTTTCATTTCACTTTTATGGCCCTATAAATCTGGCCCCTAGGCCAGCATGGCATGACATTATGTTGTATATCTAGGAAACAAAAGAACTTTGTGTTATCTGTGAATACAGAGAATGTACTATGGAGTCAAACCTTTGCATTATTTATGAACAGGTTAAACAATAATAATCCCAGTAAAGACTGAACTAGAAGTGGATTAAAACAATGAGAGAAGTTGAAAATTACCTATAAAATTCTTCTCCTTTTCTATCCATCCCTGGCTTTGGTTTCAAAAACTGCATGAAAATTTTATGTGTAAAAGCACCCTAAAGTAGCACTTAATGCTCATTTTGCAAATGACAAGAGAACCATAAAAGCCATAACATGCGTGCATTGTAATGGAAGCAAAGCAAGGAACAGTGAACAAAACTGATGATTGAAAGGAGGGTGGAAAGAGATTACAATGGAGAGAAGATATTGTATTATTTCAAAGCAAACTTGGACAATCCTCATCTTGCTTTTCTGTGTAACCACATAAGTGAATTTCCTTGAACGATGCTTTCCCTGATTTACACACCTGTGCTGGGGATGTTGAGAGCAAGCACCATTATGGCAAGAAGTGAATAGCTATGAATAAAAAACATAAGGCGGTGACAGTTATCTGCGATAAAACACTTTTCAGCTTTAAAAGGTTCTATACAGCCAGTTCACATGAATGACATCCATTCTGAACATTAAAGGGAGTTTTATGGAAAAACAGTGCATGGTAAATACTTCCCGGAGAGTTGACAGATCATTCATCCTAACAGTTTGATGAGTGTTCGGAAAGTCAAAAGTCTGTACTTTCTTTAGCCTTCTGGTGAAAGATTTTCGCAGCTTCTAGAAAAAAACATGACTTGACACTTCTAATAGATTCCCAACCGCAGTTGATATGTTACATCACCAGTAGTATGGCTAAGAAGGGTAGAAGACATGGACTATTGGAGTAAAAGTGATCAGATTGCATCCACATCCAACAGTCTAGGTGACATCACCAGAACATTCTGCTATCTTACTTGCTTGGGGAAATTACTGCAAGGGACATTTTAAGCTAAAGTCAATGATACTGGTAACTAATTTTCCACCATCTTGTCTCTCTTTTCAGATTGAAGCTACAAACATGGCTTCCCCACCTTCCCCAGACTGTCAAAAAGAGTTTTTTTTTTGAAAGTTTGAGTTTTATATTGAGTCACAATTATTTTATATATGAGGACCAGTTTTGTATTCAGCTCCATAGAAATTCACAACTTTGTATATGGGTACTGTAGAAAAAACATGTATAGAGGATAGTCGTCAGTTGAAACATATAACATTTTATAAAAGATATATAGACGACTTAATTATAATTTGGGAAGGGAGTAAAAATAGATTTTATGAATTTATTAATGAACTTAATGCAAATCAGTGGGGTTAAAAATTCACCGAACATATAGAAGGCAATCACCTTTATAGACTTAGAAATATATATTACAGAAAATAAGATAAACACAAAAACCTTTTTTTAAATCTATAGATGCTAATGGGTATCTGCACTTTAAAAGTATTCAACAAAAAAATTGGAAGGTGAACATACCGTTTGGACAACTCAACAGGATTAAAAGAAATAGTTCAGAACAAAAATGCTACGAGGACCAGGTAAAGATTATAGAAAAAAATGTTTTAGAAAAGAGTTACCCCCTAACAGTGGTAAAAGGAGCAAGAAAAAAAGCAGACTTAATTATGAAGACTGAACAATTAAAAAAATAAATTCTCACCTTTATGAAAAAGACTGCCAATAAAAAAGTGGAATTTTGCACAGCGTTCATCTCCCGTTTTTCGGGGGATGTGAAAAAAGTAGAAAATATTGTTAAGAAAAATTGGGACATATTGCAACAAGAACCTTTTTTAAAGGAAACTATAGGGACTGATAATTTTAAACCCAAATTTATTTATCGGCGGGCAAAAACTGTGGCACAAGAAATAGCACAATCTTACCCAAGATTAAGTAAAACTAAAAGAGAAGAGACACAGCAAAAAGGTTCTTTTAAATGTAACCAAAAAATATGTGGTATGTGTTCACACAAAGTATAACATGTGCTTCAATAGGTGAAAATATCCCCATTAAATCACATCTCAGTTGCACGAGTGACTATGTGGTTTATGTGTTGGAGTGTCCGTGCAGGGCCCAGTACGTGGGCCGCACATCTCAGACACTCCGTAAGTACATAAATTCACATAGGTTCAACATAAAACACAAGTATCCAAAGCACAGTGTTTCCCGACACTTTGCTATGTGCCACAATGCAAATCCTGGGTTGCTTCGGGTGATTGCCGTAGAACAAATAGCAGAGGGTTTACGTAGGTTCTCTACCCTATGCAGAAGAGAAAGTTTTTATATTTTTAAGCTTTACACATTGGTCCAAAACGGTTTTAATGAAAATAATGAAAAATTGAGCATCCCTGAATATGATTAATATTGGAAGAATTAGCAGGTGTTTATGTTATGAATGTGTTTCATTGGAATGAGCTTCCGGGTGAAAGGGAGGAGAAAATGAGGTATATAAGATGGCCACAGTTAGATAACAGTATATCCCTGAGGAAGGGGAATAATCCCTGCAACGTTTCGGATCCATATGTACTAGAACTTTTTTAATATTTTATAACATTGGTATATGTTAATAAATTGTTACCTTGCATATGAAAAAGAAGTGTTTGGATCGCGGCTGCTTCTGAAGTGAGGAGGATTGAGGAGTTCTTGCTGATCCAAGTGTGGAGAGGAAACGTGGAGAGGAAGCATGGAGAGGAAGGAACTCAGAGTAGTTATTTGAAGGCTTGCAGGAATTTTTTTTTTTTTTTTTTTGGATGTACAAACCCCTCTCCGGCAAGTAAGTGTGGAGAGTTATTTCGTATGACACTGTATGCACTTTAAAGTGGAATCTGTCTGCTCTTCAATTTTTTGTATTTTTTTTCTACCAGGTAAGGAAGATTGAGACTTGCAGTGTGTTAGTTATGTAGATCTGAGATTGAAAAACCCCCTTTATGTCTGTATGTAAAAACATCTTTGTGTTTCTAGACAAATTCTTACATTTAAAGAGTGTTTCCATTAATGAAAATACATCACCTATGCAGTGGCTGATCAATGGGGCATCTGTCCACTGGGACCCCTACCTCTCATGAGAACAGGCTCCTTGTTAAAATGGAGCAGTGATCAATTATGCATATTGCTGCTTTATTTCAAGTCTAAGGAAATGAGTCCAGTACTAAAGTATTGGAGTCCCATAGAGTTTAAATGGATTGACAAAACACATACACAACCATTCCATTCAAACTGGAGTATTTGGAATCACATTTAGTAATCTGTTGTAATCCTAGTGGTAAGAACCCCAGCAATCAGATACCTAGGTTGTCATTACGGGAAATCTTGTTTGAGCACCACTTTTTCTTTAGACTTACACTGTAAATAGTGGTTATAAGCTGCAATATTCAATAGTTTAAAGGGGCTATCCAGGAAAAAAAATTTTTTTATATGTCAACTGGCTCCAGACATATTGGTAAATTAAACATACTGATAAATAAACATATTGGTAAATTAGTAGTGGTAGGAAAAACTATGCACTCCTGCACCCCCTGCCCTCCACACGCTGTTTTTATGTCTCTTCACCGGTCCTGAATAAATAAGAAAGTTTGTACCTGCTACTGCGGTGAGTGCATCGTTTTTCCTACCACTACTACATTGTCTATGCGATTTGTGCATTACTCAGTAGCACCACCGCCAGCATACCTGAGATCACTCCCAGTATCACAGCCACTGCATAAAGCGGAACGGTGTGGATTGACAGTGGGAGAGCTTTAAGGAAGAATCCTGCGGTTGTGCCGGACGGGATTTGTTTCTCATATTGCATATATTGGTAAATTACTTCTATTAAAAAATCTTAATCCTTTCAGTACTTATGAGCTGCTGAAGTTGAGTTATTCTTTTCTAAGTGCTCTCTGATCACACCTGTCTTGGGAACTGTCCAGAGTATAAGCAAATCCCCATAGTAAACCTCTTCTATTCTGTGCAATTCCCGAGACAAGCAGCGATATCAGCAGAGAGCACTGTTGCCAGACAGAAAAGAACAACTCAACTTCAGCAGCTGATTATTATTGGAAGGATTAAGATTTCTTAACCCCTTAACGACCACGGACATATATTTACATCTGTGGACGGCTCCCGATCTGTGAAGAGTGCTCAGAAGCTGAGCATGCTTCGTATCTGCCGAGTCCCGGTTAATTTCAGCAACCAGGACCCACAGCTAATACCGGACATCGCCGATCGGGCTGATGTCTGGTATTAACCCTTTAGACGCCGCAATCAAAGTTTATTGCAGTGTCTTAAATGGGAGAATACACTGCCGATTAGCTCAGCTGAGTTGTTCAGGGCCGCCACAGTAAAATTGTGGCATCCCGAACAGCTGAGAGGACAGCGGGAAGTGTCTTACTTCCAGCTGTCCATTCAGCGTTTGGTTGCTCCAAGCCTGAAATCCAGGCTTGAGCAATCAAGCATAGAAAACACTGATCAATGCATTCCTATGGCAATGCATTGAACAGTGCCTGCAATCAGTGTATGCAATATTATAGCCCTAGAGGGGGCTATAACGCTGCATAAGGAAAAAAAGTTAATAAATGTGATTTAACCCCTTCCCTAATAAAAAAACAGAATTACCCCCTTTTTCCATTTAAAAAAAGTGTGTAAATAAACATAAAACAAACATATGTGGTATTTCTGCATGTGTAAATGTCCAAATCATAAAAAAATATATTGTTAATTAAACCTCATGGTCAATGGCGTACGCGCAAAAAAATTCAAAAGTCCAAAATAGCTTTTTTTGGGCACTTTTTATACAATTTTAAGTCAGTTCAAAACAAAAAGGGTACCAAAAAAATCTTCAGATCACGGCGCAAAAATGAGCCATTATGCTGCCCCGTTCGTGGAAAAATAAAAAAGTTATAGGGGTCAGAAAATGACAATTTTAAATGTATTAATTTCCGTGCATGTTTTTTTGTGCATGATTTTTCCTAGAAGTATGACAAAATCAAACCTATATAAATAGGATATAATTTTAATTGTATGGACCTACAGAATAAAGATAAGGTGTCATTTTTACCAAAAAATGTACTGCATAGAAACGGAAGCCCCCAAAATTACAAAATAAAGTTTTTTTCTTAAATGTTGTCGCACAATGATTTTTTTCTGTTTTGCAGTAGATTTTTGGGTAAAATGACTGATGTTGTTACAAAGTAGAATTGGTGGCGCAAAAAAAAGCCATCATATGGATTTTAAAGTGCAAAATTGAAAGGGTTATGATTTTTAAAATGAAAGGAGGAAAAAACGAAAGTGGAAAAACTGAAATACGCTTGGTCCTTAAGGGGTTAATAGAACTAATTTACAAATCTGTTTAACTTTCTGGTGCCAGTTTATATTAAAAAAAAAAAGTTTTTTCCTGGAATACCCCTTTAAGAAACATGACAGCATAAAACAAGAAGAAATTTTTTCATCTGGTAAGTCAGGGGGAAGTGGTTAGTCAGTGTGAGGTCATCAGAAACAAAAAACAGGGATCTTCTTAAATGTGTATTCTATCCTATAAATAATATGTCAGCTTAGCAACCTATTCTGTGTGTTCTATTATGGATCTTTTCTTTGTTGTACAAAAGGGGCGGGAGAACTTTTACTTAAAGTACTGTTTAAAGACTTAGGGGGGGGGGGTATTTATCATTGTCTGTGTAAATAAAGTTGTTGTCTGGGAGTACGTCATGTGCACTTTCCTAAAGTTTATCTGAAAGGTGCATGTTCTTCATAAATAACTAAACAGTGAAAATCTTGGCAAGTTGTGATCTAGGCTGGTGTGAGACTGTGCATAAATGTGAGTGTTTGCACAAACATTTTGCAACAATTTTAATAAGTCACATTTGATAAATCACTGACCTCGGTAAAAAGCTAACCATGACACATTACCTTTCTTTTCTTGAAAGAGTCTAAATGAAAAGCCATCAAATCGAGTCACCCAATGAGCAATATTAGTGACTATTTAACACAGAAAAAAAGGGCAAACCTAATGATAAATTCCCCCTTTAGTGTTGCAGGAGATTCCATTAGACATACCTAAAGTAGAAGAGACCATTGTAAACTATAATTGTAGAACTAGATTCATATTTGATGGGTTAAGGATGATTAGGTTTTTTGTAGAGTCCACCTTTAAAGAAAATGTACAATTGTATTTGCTGTTATGATCTTTACTTCAACTCCATGGCCCAGATTTATCAAAGAATGTCTACATTAGAGCTATTTCCCCCCGTTTATTTGGGTGGTGGGTTTGACTAGCGTGCATCTTATTTATCAAGAAGGTGCAGCAGGATGATTGTTACGCCGAGCGCTCCGGGTCCCCGCTCCTCCCCGGAGCGCTCGCTTCTCTCTCTCTGCTGCAGCGCTCCGGTCACGTCCTCTGACCCGGGGCGCTGCGATCCCGCTGCCAGCCGGGATGCGATTCGCGATGCGGGTAGCGCCCGCTCGCGATGCGCACCCCGGCTCCCCTACCTGACTCGCTCCCCGTCTGTTCTGTCCCGGCGCGCGCGGCCCCGCTCCCTAGGGCGCGCGCGCGCCGGGTCTCTGCGATTTAAAGGGCCACTGCGCCGCTGATTGGCGCAGTGGTTCCAATTAGGGTAATCACCTGTGCACTTCCCTATATTACCTCACTTCCCTTGCACTCCCTTGCCGGATCTTGTTGCACTTGTGCCTAGTGAAAGCGTTCCCTTGTCTGTTCCTAGTCCGTGTTCCTGACCTCCTGCCGTTGCCCCTGACTACGATCCTTGCCGCCTGCCCCCGACCTTCTGCTACGTCCGACCTTGCTTCTGCCTACTCCCTTGTACCGCGCCTATCTTCAGCATCTTCAGCAGCCAGAGAGGTGAGCCGTTGCTAGTGGATACGACCTGGTCACTACCGCCGCAGCAAGACCATCCCGCTTTGCGGCGGGCTCTGGTGAAAACCAGTAGTGGCTTAGAACCGGTCCACTAGCACGGTCCACGCCAATCCCTCTCTGGCACAGAGGATCCACTACCTGCCAGCCGGCATCGTGACAGTAGATCCGGCCATGGATCCCGCTGAAGTTCCTCTGCCAGTTGTCGCTGACCTCACCACGGTGGCCGCCCAGCAAGCCCGACAGATCGCCCTTCTAACCCGTCAGCTGTCGGAAATGTCCACCATTTCGCACCAACTTCAGTCGCAACTTCTCCAGCAATCTTCTCCTCCGCCAGCTCCTGCACCTCCTCCGCAGCGAGTGGCCACTCCTAGCCTCCGCCTGTCCTTGCCGGACAAATTTAATGGGGACTCTAAGTATTGCCGTGGCTTTCTTTCGCAATGTTCCCAGCACTTGGAGATGATGTCGGACCAGTTTCCTACTGAAAGGTCTAAGGTGGCTTTCGTGTTCTGCCTTCTGTCTGGAAAAGCCCTGTCATGGGCCGCACCGCTCTGGGACCGCAATGACCCCGTCACTGCCTCTGTACACTCCTTCTTCTCGGAAATTCGAAGTGTCTTTGAGGAACCTGCCCGAGCTTCTTCAGCCGAGATTGCCCTGCTGAACCTGGCCCAGGGTGTTTCTTCCGTTGGCGAGTACGCCATTCAGTTCCGTGCTCTTGCTTACAAGTTGTCCTGGAATAGTGAGATTCTCTGCGCGACCTTTAAAAAAGGCCTATCCAGCAACATTAAAGATGTTCTGGCCGCACGAGAGACTCCTGCTGACCTACATGAACTCATTCATCTAGCCACTCGCATTGACATGCGTTCTTCCGGATGGCGTCTGGAGCTCCGCCTGGATATGGACTTTGTTCGCACGAAGCGTTTTTTCTCTCCTCTGGTCCTCTGCAATCTGTTCCTGTGCTTCCCGCCGCGGAGGCTATGCAAGTTGACCGGTCTTGCTTGACACCTCAAGAGAGGACACGACGCCGCATGGAGAATCTTTGCCTGTACTATGCCGGTACCGAACACTTCCTGAAGGATTGTCCTATCCGTCCTCCCCGCCTGGAAAGACGTACGCTGACTCCGCACAAAGGTGACACAGTTCTTGATGTCAACTCTGCTTCTCCACGCCTTACTGTGCCTGTGCGGATATCTGCCTCTACCTTCTCCTTCTCTACTATGCTCTTCTTGGATTCCGGATCTGCAGGAAAAATTTTTTTGGCCTCTCTCATCAACAGGTTCTACGTTCCTGTGACCAGTCTCGCCAGACCCCTCTACATCTATTGTTGTTACAATAAAAGATTGGACTGTCTCGTACGTTTCCACACAGAACCCCTCCTAATTTGCATCGGACCTCATCACGGAAAAATTGAGTTTTTTTTCCTCAGGTTCTTTGGCCCCAAGAAGAGGGGGAGACCCAAGGGGGGGGGTACTGTTACGCCGAGCGCTCCGGGTCCCCGCTCCTCCCCGGAGCGCTCGCTTCTCTCTCTCTGCTGCAGCGCTCCGGTCACGTCCTCTGACCCGGGGCGCTGCGATCCCGCTGCCAGCCGGGATGCGATTCGCGATGCGGGTAGCGCCCGCTCGCGATGCGCACCCCGGCTCCCCTACCTGACTCGCTCCCCGTCTGTTCTGTCCCGGCGCGCGCGGCCCCGCTCCCTAGGGCGCGCGCGCGCCGGGTCTCTGCGATTTAAAGGGCCACTGCGCCGCTGATTGGCGCAGTGGTTCCAATTAGGGTAATCACCTGTGCACTTCCCTATATTACCTCACTTCCCTTGCACTCCCTTGCCGGATCTTGTTGCACTTGTGCCTAGTGAAAGCGTTCCCTTGTCTGTTCCTAGTCCGTGTTCCTGACCTCCTGCCGTTGCCCCTGACTACGATCCTTGCCGCCTGCCCCCGACCTTCTGCTACGTCCGACCTTGCTTCTGCCTACTCCCTTGTACCGCGCCTATCTTCAGCATCTTCAGCAGCCAGAGAGGTGAGCCGTTGCTAGTGGATACGACCTGGTCACTACCGCCGCAGCAAGACCATCCCGCTTTGCGGCGGGCTCTGGTGAAAACCAGTAGTGGCTTAGAACCGGTCCACTAGCACGGTCCACGCCAATCCCTCTCTGGCACAGAGGATCCACTACCTGCCAGCCGGCATCGTGACAATGATGAATTTTGCGCAGCTCTGCTTTGGTGGGAAAAGCTCTACCACATACACTTTTTCAAACATTTGTGAGGGAGGGAAGTAGACACTTTCCCGGGTCCTGAATTTGGCAGGTTAGGTGTTTTTACTTGCTTTCACAGAGCTGCCGGGACATTTTTACTTGCATTTTAGACATTACAATCAAATTTGATTGCGATGTCTAAGGGGTTAAAGCCGGGCATCACCGTAATCGGTGATATCTGGCATTAGAGATGGGCGTTGGTGGCAGATAGCCACCAGGACCACCCAGCTATGATCCGCGCTCACCTCCTGAGCGTGTGTCATGGAAGGGGAGTGAGACGCTGTCGTCCACAAGAGGTTAAAGGTTGAATTGTGGAAGGTAGAAGTGATTCTCATGCCTACTGGTAGGTGGTGTAGCTTTGCACCTAAAAAATTACCTTTGCGCACAAAATAGCAACTTTTGACAAAAGTCGCTAATTATGAATACGTGACCACTGCATGGTCAAAAAGAAAAAGTTCTACGGGTAGGCAAAAAGAGTAAAACTGTCTATATCAAAAGGTGCATAAAAGTCTCAAAATATGCTGCTTGCGCTTGAACTGCGCCTAAGCATAGCCAAAAAAAATGCTCTAAAAGCAATGATAAATCTCCCCCCATGATCTTTAAAATTATTTTAGGTCTACATGCAACGTTTAGGACCATTACACATATGAACCATTTGCCAAACTATATAGTATCTCTGCTCTCCCTATTTTATCGCAGGGAGAGTCTGATGATAATTGCCCTCTCGGAGGGGACCTGACATAAGCATCATTATCGCTGGTGAATTTTCAAACACTGATGCCTTGTCGTTCATAGGTACAAAGTTCGTCCCCTCTGTGTCAGTTTCACAGTGAAGCTGCCTTGATGCTTATCCACCCCGCAGTTTCTCCTCACTTCATCTCCCAATAAATAAAAGTTTAACTTGCTTATTGAATTGTATAAGAAACCAGCCTTCACCCTCCTGCTGCTCTGGTGAAGCATTGCAAAACCTCCCCATAGATTTACCTCCGTTTCTTCCAGCTGTATGTTAGTACCTTTTTATATGCAATTTTTACTTCATTTAGTCTTTAAGGTTGTGCCTGGGGTTAGTTTAAAAGGTTAGTTAAATGTTAATGGATGTTAATGCTGCAATTAAATTGTTAAATCAATTGAAAACTGTGGCTCTATCTCTGTCTCTGTTAGTGGCGGCCCGAGCTACATTGGCGTATAAATTAAAAGCTGTAAATCTACTGAAGTCTAATTAGAGACCACATTTCTCATTTATCTTATTTTCACAGGACTGTAAGCACTGATAGATAATCAACTGAGGGCTAAAAGTTTTTAACATTAAAAAACTATTTTATCTATTTTAGGATTCAGGTGACTGATTATAATTCCGATCCAATTACTGTGAAAGGTTACATGTGCGGGGACGTTCCCAGAGACACAAGTTTTATTTTGCCATTTAGTACACAAGTCGATTCTGCCTTCCACTATAAGGAAAATGGATAGGATGGTGGATTGCTTTGTGTAAACTGGAAATCGTAGTAGGTCCAATTTCTTTATCCAACCAGTTGACACCTACTGTATATCATTGACACCTGTTGATAATGAATGCCAGGAACAAAGTATGGTCCGGTGTATTCTGAAACCCCTGTTATGTTGAGCACCAAGAAAGCTTGTACTGCACCCTGGGAAATGTAAAGCTGCATTAAGATGCTGTCGTTTTAATATAGCTTTATGGGCGTAAGAAGAGAAGACATTTCTGCGTGTCAATGTTGCATGCAAATCTTTTGCATTTCTTCTATTAAAGACACACGGTAAGACATTGCCAGAAAAGAAGTTACACATTTCATCTGAAGCTCAACCTTAATCATGCACCAAGGACGTAAGTGCATCATGGGTGTAACCAGGGCCGTTTGAAGGAATTTGGGGGCCCGAAGCAAAATGGACATGGATGTTCACGCACGTCACGCTCTAGGGCCGGCGTCAGGACACAGTAACGCCGGCCCTTGAATTCTGGGAGCGCGATGTGAGCGAATGTCGATACGAAGCCCCCACATTAGGTGCAGCAGTGTACCCCCCACCTTAGGTGCAGCAGAGTTCCCCCCACATTAGGTGCAGCAGAGTTCCCCCCACATTAGGTGCAGCATAGTTCTCCCCACATTAGGTTGGCAGTGTTCCCCCCACATTAGGTGCAGCATAGTTCTCCCCACATTAGGTTGGCAGTGTTCCCCCCACATTAGGTGCAGCATAGTTCTCCCCACATTAGGTTGGCAGTGTTCCCCCCACATTAGGTGCAGCATAGCTCTCCCCACATTAGACTGGCAGTGTTCCCCCCACATTAGGTGCAGCATAGTTCTCCCCACATTAGGTTGGCAGTGTTCCCCCCACATTAGGTAGGCAGAGTTCCCCCACATTAGGTGCAGCAGAGTTCTCCCCACATTAGGTGCAGCATATTCCCTCCACATTAGGTGCAGCAGAGTTCTCCCCACATTAGGCTGGCAGTGTTCCCCCACATTAGGTAGGCATAGTTCCCCCACATTAGGCAGGCAGTGTTCCCCCAGATTAGGCTGGCAGTGTTCCCCCCACATTAGGTGCAGCATAGTTCTCCCCACATTAGATTGGCAGTGTTCCCCCCACTTAGGTGCAGCATAGTTCTCCCCACATTAGGTTGGCAGTGTTCCCCCACATTATGCTGGCAGTGTTCCCCCACATTAGGTTGGCAGTGTTCCCCCACATTTGGCTTGCAATGTTCCCCTACATTAGGCAGGCAGTGTTCCCCCACATTAGGCTGGCAGTGTTCCCCCACATTAGGCAGGCAGTGTTCCCCACAGACATACAGCCTCCAGCAATATACAGTGTATGGCTGGAGGCTGTATGCCTGTGTACTGCCCCACTTCAGTGCTCCGACGATCGCTCCTCCGGTCCGGCCATAGCATTAGTTCCGGGACCGGAGAAATGGTGGTCGGAACACCTTAGATGACGTGCTGCTGGTCACTTACCAAGCTGGCCAGCGCACGTCTTCCTCCTCCTCGATGCTCTGGTCTTCTGTGCTCCCGTTGCTATGGGCGAACGCACGGGACGTCAGTGACGTCCCGGCGTGCGCTAACACCCAGGGCCCCTGCGTTTTTAAACTTAACGCGGGGCCGCAGGTAGTTAACGGGGGCATCCCTGTGTCCTGAAAACATCTTTCGGGACACAGGGATGTCCTTATTAGTGATGGGGGAATTGCCCCGTCGCTACAGGACGGGCAAGCACCGGCTCTGCTCGGGGACCCTGGCCAACTCAGGGCCCAAAGCAATTGCTTGGTTTGCCTGTCCTGTGGCGACGGGCCTGGGTGTAACTTCCAGAAGGGTTGGAGATGCCATAGTGAACAGTATGGGCTATGCTGGTTTTTCTATAACCTGTAGAGTTTGAGCAGCATTTATTCTATATATGAGTGGCAAATGCATGCTGTAGACATGCTTTGTTTGTTCAGTATATGAGTGACATGTAGTACGTGAGTTAACACATTTAGTTGTGCGCTATTACTGTTCACTCCACTACATCTATATGTTGCACCTCCATGGACTGCATTTTACATGTTGCCCTAGGCTCTTGGACTGAATATGCATTAGCGTGATTCCAGAAGTGTGAACATTTTTTCATGCAGATCTGTCAAAATACACACTGAAAACTGCATGCATCTGAAGCAGATTTTGTAGCAGATTTACTGTGGATCTCAACCCATTACACAAAACATAAATCCATCACAAATCCACAAGATAGTTAGTGGCTACGGCTTCAAATCTGCTGGTAAAATTAACAGCTGTCCCATGTGCATTTATCAAAGGAATGGAAATATATTTTTCCAGGCTACAGCATGGTGGCAGCAGCTACATCAAAAGGGTATATATATATATATATATATATATATATATATATATATATATATTTGACTCACTCAAGTGATGCCCCCTTAACACTGCTTCCCTAGGCACTGGCCCACATGTATCAAATGCTAAATATGGCACTGACACCTCATGATGTACAACGTGAACATTACTGCATGCATTGTTCTTGTAAATGTTTTAACTGGTTGACAGGAAGCGTAGCTTTATTTTTGCACCAAATTATTATTTTTGCAGCAAATGATTTAACAAACAGCTATTACAGATGAGGTTCAAAACTGATGTATTTGGTTCATGTTCACACGGAGTGAAAACTAGTCATCCGGTTATCAGAAACATCCAACTAAGAATCGGTTCATGCATGTCTGGTTTTCGAATGTTCTTATATTGTATTACACGTGACCTGTTTTTCGGGTATTTTACCTGCATGTTGTATTTGTGAATTTAGTCTACGATTAAGCACCTGCTAGTGCGAAACGCGTCAGACATTCCTTTACCTGTAATTGTGACTCCAGTCAAGCAATAAAGCAAGTTTTTAAGTGCACACCAGGCGCGGGACAATCTTTCCTTGTTGGATTTTCGCTGTGAAGCCGGGGCAGGACCGGCGGGTCCGATTGCGCAGGTGGACCTTATCGGTCGTTGATTTGGAGCATGCAATTCTCCTTGTTTGCAGTGCATGTTTCCTGATTGTGCATGCTCCCAACAAGACCAGCCAGAAAAATAGCTTGGAAAAATTATGGAGTCATCAGTGAACTACTACATCATGGCAGCACACGAGACGGACAATTTACAGGTCCGGAATGGGCCATGAAAGCATGTACGGTCCTCGAGAATTATGCTGCCCCAGCAAGGAATGTAGTCCCACCTGACATGCTTACTACTACCAGACGAATGGAGGATTTGATGATTAAGGAGACTAAAACATGGTGGGATCACCAAACACTTACTACGTATTTGCAAAAAAGACCAGTGAAATTATATTCACAAGCCTTTATTCTAAAGTGGGACACTGCCCTCCTGGATTGTTCAGCAAAATTAATGTCTTATATAGTAGAAGAAGAGGAGCTGGAACTTTAAAACTTGCAGCTTGAGATCGAAAAACTAAAAACGTCATTGGATACATTTAAAAACCATCAAGAATTTAAGCGGTTTGAAACCAAAGTACTGAGTAAAATTGATGCCATTGAAAGTAATATCATGGACATTAAAAAAGCTACGTTTCGCCAAGATACGGAGGACTATAACCAAGATCAAATATTCTCATGGCATCAAAATAAACAAAAGCAGGAAGACTTGCCTAAATCTATTTTACGTACTCCAAGATCCAAAGTCAGACGCAGACCATGGGGGCTCCAGGGATTCCTTGCAGGTGTCTGGTGTTGAAAGAGTTAAATTGGGTGTAAGAGGAGGAGACATTAAGGGAAGACTTATCAATAGGGAAACCTATTGGATTTTTCTCCTCGACACCAGACATCCACGAGGTATGAATAGGAGACTTGTCACGCCGAGCGCTCCGGGTCCCGCTGCTTCCCCTGAGCGCTCGCGGCGTGCCTCCATATGCAGCGCTCCGGTCGGCACCGCTGACCGCGAGCGCTGCTCCCATGTTCCCGGAGTGGACGTGATCCGAGGTGCGGGATGTGCCCGCTCTCGGATCGCGCCCGTGTCTCTCACCTGCCCCGTCCTCCTGCTCAGTCCCGGCGCGCGGCTCCACTCTCTAGGGCGCGCGCGCGCTGGGTCTCTCAGATTTAAAGGGCCAGTGCACCATTAATTGGTGCCTGGCCCAATTAGTTCCTAACACTCCCTACACTTTATAAACCCACTTCCCCTTCCTGTCCCTGCCGGATCTTGTTGCCTTGTGCCCTGAGAAAGCATTTCTGTGTGTTCCATTGCCTGTGTACCCAGACCCTTGCCGTTGCCCCTGACTACGAACCATTGCTATCTGCCCAGACCCTATGCTATGTCCGACCTTGCTCTTGCCTTATCCTTGTTTACCGCACCTGTCTCAGCCGTCAGTGAGGTTGAGTTGCTATCGGGTGGAACGACCTGGGGGTTACCTGCCGCTGCAAGTCCATCCCGCTTTGCGGCGGGCTCTGGTGAAAACCAGTAACCCCTTAGATTCCGTTCCCCTGGTACGGCCCACGCCATCACTGACACAGAGGATCCACCACCCGTGTCCTCTCCGCATAGCAGTCCGAATCCTGACAAGACTAGATTTAATCATGACTTATTGATCTATGCGGTTTTGTTACATTCATTGTTAAAGATTTTTTTGGAATGTTTTATAACCATTACAGTTATTAGGTTCATTAGGACCTCAGTTGGTAAATATACAACAAAGTAATCTTACAGAAATTGATTTTCATGGTAAGATGCATTGGTAAAAAATAGTGGAAAAGGAATAGGGTTCATTGTAAATTTCAACTAAACTAGTTTTGGGTTATAAAATTCTATCATGCTCAAAAATATGTACGTATCTCCTCCACTGTTTGTACCTATAAATCTAAATAAATTAAAATGCATAAATACTGGTGTGTGAAAAATACAGAAAATATTAATCCATCTAACGCCAGTATTTTCACATGTTCTATGGTAATTTACATTTTGAATACTACACATCTGCAGATATAACACACGAAGAATCATCTTATTTATAAATTATAAGAATTTGTTTGGTTCATGTTCACATGGAGTGAAAACTAGTAATCTGGTTAATCAGAAACATCCATCTAAGAATCAGTTCATCCATGTCTGGTGTTTGAATGTTCTTTTATTGTATCACACGTGACCTGTTTTTCAGATATTTTACCTGCATGTTGTATTTGTGAATTTAGTCTACGATTAAACGTCTTCGAGTGCGAAACGCGTCAGCCATTCCTTTACCTGTAATTGTGACTCAAGTCAAGCAATAAAGCAAGCTTTTAAGTGCACACCAGGTGCTGGACAATCTTTCCTTGTTGGATTTTCGCTGTGAAGCCGGGGCGGGACCGGCGGGTCCGATTGCGCAGGTGGACCTTATCGATCGTTGGTTTGGAGCATGCAGTTCTCCTTGTTTACACTGATAAATGTAAGGTTATCCCCATGGGGAGGAAAAAAGTACTGGGCACCAGTGTACAAGAAAGATATAGTAGAGCTGGAGAGGGTTCAAACACCAGAGTAATACGGGGAAGGAGAGGACTACAAAAATATTATCATAATTAGGGTAATTTTGTTCAGAAAAAAGAAGGCTTAGGGGCGACTAAATAACTATGTATAAATATATCAGAGGGCAGTACAGAGATCTCTTCCATGTATCTATAAAAAGGGGGCATCCTCTATGTCTTGAGGAAAGAAGGTTTCTACACCAGCACAGATGGTTTTTTTTTATTGTAAGAGCAGTGAAACTGTGGAATTCTCTGCAAGAGATATTGGTCATGATCGGACATCACCATCGGGCCGGCTGCCTAGCCGTGCCAGTCTGCAGGACTGTCACCCCAGAATTTTTTCCCATACAGCGGTTCTGTGAGTGGTGCAGAGCACCAAACTAACAGCAAGATACAGTATACTCTTGATTCATCACAAATAACTCTGTTTGCTACATTCTTCGCTTGCTACAATCAGCAACATATTCCAGTGAAATAGGAGGCTGTTTAACAGACTGTTCAATTACTGGCTACTATAACAATAGGTGGCTGTTTTATATGGACATTTTACCCTTACACATTGTGCAATAATTTATCTATTTTTATTACTATATATATATATATATATATATATATATATATATATATATATATTTATATATATATATATATATATATATTTTAACTGGTCTGTCACTATACACTCATATATATATATATATATATATATATATATATATATATATACTACAAAAACCAGGTTGGAGCAGCACGTCCTGTAATAACATAATGGTGGTGCAAGCAGTGAAGAAAGCTTTGGTCAAAGCTAGTCAGACATCTAGGAAGGATGCCGCAGCACACAAAAAGGGTTCAGGTGCAAAAAAACAGTGGTTTATTCCATGGTAATACAGTGCAGCCTTTTTCAAGCAACAAAATAGTGACCATACAGAGTATTTATATGCAAATGAACAAACACATCAATCAAAATTGTGATACATCAATTAGTGCAAATAAGTAGCAAAAAGTGCATTTAAGATATAGGGTTGCTCAAACCACTATAATGACAATATTGCACAAGTGCCCTGTGGTGTATTAAAACTGATTTACATATGAAAAAGCTGCACATGTTATAAAAAGTAGCATTTTAACATTCATTACAACAGGTGAATCAAGTGATTAGTAAAAAGAGGCGGGGGCAAGGTGGTCGCACCCATCCTACCTGTCTCTATGTACAAAACCGCTGTTGCTATAGGTAACAGTAGGGCCTGGGTGTATGATGTATCTATCCGCGCTCACAGAATGCCGGGAGTGGCCAGGCGACCTCCCCGCATCACCTGACCTAAGTGTCACGTGACCGCTCCCCCATCTGCACGCTCGCACTGGAAAAAGGGATGTCAGTGATGCCATGATAAGTGAGGGAAGACCAGGCAGTCCAACGGCGCGATCCGGGGTGTGCCCTACCAAGGACACGGACCAGAACGCAACCGTGGCCGCACGGTCTGAATATGTGATAAAGTGAAAGCCGGACAGCCGGACAGCCGTACACCGCGACCACAGGTGCGCCGCAAACAGAGGCACGCACCCAATCGCAGGCGGCAGGCGCACGGTCTGAATGTGTGTATGTGAATAAAGCAAAATGAAGTGTAGTGTGAATGTGAAATAGGTAGATAAGGCAAGAATGGAAATAGAATCAATAAAATAAATTAATAAAGGAAATTAAGAAAAATTTTAAATGAATTAAAAATAAATGACCTCACTCAGAGGCACGTAACAAAAAAAGAATTATAAAGATAGATAAATAATAAAAAATAGAAAGTAAAAAGTAAAAAATATAAAAAATAACCGTAGATATAAAACTTAAATCATAAAATCATATATATAGATAAAGTTGTAATGCAATCAAGGCAATGATCCCGGCTCCACGCACAAATGTCACACATATCGGTTTATTAGTGGCCCTAACACCTCAACTGCCCCTGCTCCCCCAATTTGTCGGGGGAGTCACCACAAGGTCCCCGCCGGCGTCATGCGTCAGATCGGGTCCATAGTGGTAGGCTTATGGAGGTGGGTATTTACCCAGAGCAGCCCTGCGATCATCTATCACACACTGAGCACGGGTACCAAAAGGTATTTTTTTGCCATCTATGTAAATAATATAAAATAATAATGAAAAATAATAATGGATGAAAAATAAAAAAATGTAATTAAATAAACAAAAATAAAAATGAATTTTTAAAATAAAATTTATTAAAATTAAAGCAAAAATAAAACAAAAATAATAAAGTGATAATAAAAATAAATAATGAAAAATAATAATAAATAAAAATAATAAAATTGAACAGAAATAGAAATGAATAAAAAAAAATTATAAAATTAAAACAAAGACAAAACAAAAAATAAGGTGATAATAGAAGTGTATGATTAGGTATGTCAAAGAAAAAAGGTAGTGTAGGAACATTTTTGTTAATGTGTAAAGAATACAATATAAGTGAATCAGCATAACAATTATTTTCACCATGGCAGCAGAGGTAAATAGATGACATTTTTCTATAGATATCATAATCAAGAGACTACAGGTAGGAACATCTGCGGCCACCTTGCTCCCAAAATTGTCTGAAAGAAAAAAGAAAAATACATATAAAAATGTAGTCATAACAATATATAATTATATTTAGAATAATATATACAAAAGGTCACTGTCCCTACTCCTAGAGTACATCGATTCATTCTGACACCAATGTTATGCATTGTAAATTTGGGGCGTAATGGTAAAATCTACATTAAGCCCCCTGGGTCTAAGAGCATGTGTCTCAAAAATCCATCTAAGTTCCAGTTTCTTAAATTTACTGGTGCGATCACCCCCTCTCTTTATTGGGGGGACATGATCCACCAGAACAAACTTCAGATCCCATTCCAAGTGGCCTTTTTCCATGCAATGTTTTACCGCCGGTAAGTCTAATCGTTTTTTGTGGACCGTGTATCTGTGATGGTTGATGCGAGTTTTGAAATCCCATGTGGTCTCACCCACATAGATGAGACCACATGGGCATATCAAAATGTAGATGACAAATGTCGAAGTACATGTTAAATAATGTTTCAACTGGTAGATCTTACCGGTGGCAGGATGCACAAACTGAGGTCCCTTCAACATCTGTGGACAATTGATGCACTGGCAGCAGGGATATGATCCCTTGTTTTGTACTGTCAAATACCGTTGTGTCGAAATACATCTTGATATGTCAGCCTTCACAAGCCTGTCCCTGAGGTTGCTTGACCTCCTGTAGGACATCAGAGGAGGACTCCCAAGCTCAGGGATATTGGGAAAGCTTTCTTGAAGGATTTTCCAATGTCGGTTGATTATTCTAGCTAATTGGCTAGAATGTGAACTGAATGTAGTAACACAAGCTATTCTAGAACTAGATGGCCGATTTCTAGACTCGTGTATAAGATTGTGTCTGTTCATTTCCATCACTTTTTTCTTACTATCCTTTAATAATCGTGGTGGATAGCCACGTTGTAGAAAATTGTTCACCATCTTATCCAATGCTAATTCAGCTTCATCATCCCGCTCGATGATGCGAAGTGCCCGCAGCATTTGACTTGCTGCCAATGAACGCACCATGGGGCGGGGATGATTACTTCTAAAATGTAGCATAGAGTTGGTATCGGTGGGTTTGACGTATAAATTAGTTACAAGTTTTTGATCTTGAATAGAAACCAATATGTCTAAAAAGTTAACGGAATTTCGTGAATGTGTTAGCGTGAATTTAATATGCTCATCAATAGAATTAAAAAAATGATGGGAAGCAAATAAAGAATCTTCCGTGCCCTTCCAGACCAGGAAGACGTTGTCTATGTACCTCCACCACCCCAATAAATTATCGGAGTGGTGGGATACATAGACGAGGTCTTCCTCCAGCACCGCCATGTACACGTTGGCATACGTGGGCGCCAGTAAACTTAAGAAACTGGAACTTAGATGGATTTTTGAGACACATGCTCTTAGACCCAGGGGGCTTAATGTAGATTTTACCATCAAGCCCCAAATTTACAATGCCTAACATTGGTGTCAGAATGAATCGATGTACTCTAGGAGTAGGGATAGTAACCTTTTGTATATATTATTCTAAATATAATTATATATTGTTATGACTACATTTTTATATGTATTTTTCTTTTTCTTTTTTCTTTCAGACAATTTTGTTATGCTGATTCACTTATATTGTATTCTTTACACATAAGCAAAAAAATTTCCTACACTACCTTTTTTCTTTCACATACCTAATCATACACTTCTATTATCACCTTATTATTTTTGTTTTGTCTTTGTTTTAATTTTATAATTTTTTTTTTATTCATTTCTATTTCTGTTCAATTTTATTATTTTTATTTATTATTATTTTTCATTATTTATTTTTATTATCACTTTATTATTTTTGTTTTATTTTTGCTTTAATTTTAATAAATTTTATTTTAAAAATTCATTTTTATTTTTGTTTATAAAATTTTTTTTTTCATCCATTATTATTTTTCATTATTCATTATTATTTTATATTGTTTACATAGATGGCAAAAAAAAAAATACCTTTTGGTACCCGTGCTCAGTGTGTGATAGATGATCGCGGGGCTGCCCTGGGTAAATACCCACCTCCATAAGCCTACCACTATGGACCCGATCTGACGCATGACGCCGGTGGGGACCTTGTGGTGATTCCCCCGACAAATTGGGGTGAGCAGGGGCAGTTGAGGTGTTAGGGCCAATAATAGCCCGATATGTGTGACATTTGTGCGTGGAGCCGGGATCATTGCCTTGATTGCATTACAACTTTATCTATCTATATGATTTCATGATTTAAGTTTTATATCTATGGTTATTTTTTATATTTTTTACTTTTTACTTTCTATTTTTTATTTTTTATTATTTATCTATCTTTATAATTATTTTTCTGTTACGCGCCTCTGAGTGAGGTCATTTATTTTTAATTCATTTTTTATTTTTCTTAATTTCCTTTCTTAACTTCTTTTATTGATTCTATTCCCATTTTTGCCTTATCTATCTATTTCACATTCACACTACACTTCATTTTGCTTTATTCACATACACACATTCAGACCGTGCACCTGCCGCCTGCGATTGAGTGCATGACTCTGTTTGCGGCGCACCTGCAGTCGCGGTGTACGGCTGTCCGGCTTTCACTTTATCACATATTCAGACCGTGTGGCCACGGTTGCGTTCTGGTCCGTGTCCTTGGTAGAGAATACCCCGGATTGCGCCGTTGGACTGCCCGGTCTTCCCTCACTTATCATGGCAGCACTGACATCCCTTTTTCCAGTGCGTGCGCGCAGACGGGGGAGCGGTCACGTGACACTTAGGTAAGGTGATGCGGGGAGGTCGTCTGGCCGCTCCCGGCGTTCTGTGAGCGCGGATATATACATCATACACCCAGGCCCTACTGTTACCTATAGCAACAGCGGTTTTGTACATAGAGACAGGTAGGATGGGTGGGACCACCTTGCCCCCGCCTCTTTTTACTAATCACTTGATTCACCTGTTGTAATGAATGTTAAAATGCTACTTTTTATAACATGTGCAGCTTTTTCATATGTAAATCAGTTTTAATACACCACAGGGCACTTGTGCAATATTGTCATTATAGTGGTTTGAGCGACCATATATCTTAAATGCACTTTTTGTAACTTATTTGCACTAATTGATGTATCACAAATTTGATTGATGTGTTTGTTCATTTGCATATAAATACTCACTATTTTGTTGCTTGAAAAAGGCTGCACTGGCAGCTGAAACGTCGCTTGTTTGTATTACCATAGAATAAACCACAGTTTTTTGGCACCTGAATCCTTTTTGTGTGCTGTGGCATCCTTCCTAGATATATATATATATATATATATATATATATATATATATATATATATATATATATATATATAGCCAAAGTAGATGTGGAGCAGCATAACCCAAAAAAGGAAAAACGGTGGTGGGTGCCAGCAACTTGTTGTTCCAGGTAACGGGTCAAAGGATACACAGCAAAGAAAAAATTGCAGCACTCCAGATTCCAATGCAAAAAGTGTAGGATTTATTATCCTGGCGGCATAGCGACGTTTCGGCTGCCCACTTGCAGCCTTTCCCAAGCTTGAGAAAGGCTGCAAGTGGGCAGCCGAAATGTCGCTATGCCGCCAGGCTAATAAAGCCTACAATTTTTGCATTGGAATCTGGAGTGCTGCAATTTTTTCTTTGCTATATATATATATATATATATATATATATATATATATATATATAAAAATATATATATATATATATATATATATATATATATATCTTGAGGTCTGTATCATAATTTGCAAAAATAAGAAAATAAGTGAACATATCTGGTATCGCTGCATGCATAAATGTCCGAACTATTAAAATATAGCGTTAATGATCCCGTACGGTAAATGGCGTGAACGTTAAAAAATAAAAAAGGTTGGAAATTGCTGCATTTTGGTCACATCACTTCCCATTAAAAATTTATTAAAAGTGATCCAAAAGTCACATA
Organism: Hyla sarda; assembly: GCF_029499605.1. Lineage (NCBI taxonomy): Eukaryota > Metazoa > Chordata > Amphibia > Anura > Hylidae > Hyla > Hyla sarda. The sequence continues at coordinate 104,920,611 of NC_079192.1, read as the reverse complement.
TACGCATAAGTTTTTCCAATAAAAACTACAGATCATGGCGCAAAAAATGAGCCCTCATATGGGTCTGTGGGTGGAAAAAAAAAGTTATGGATTTTAGAAGGCAAGGAGGAAAAACGGGCTTTGTCCTTGAAGGGGTACTCCCCTGCTCAGCGTTTGGAACAAAATGTTCCAAATGCTGAGAATCGGCGCCGGGAGCTTATGTCATCATAGCCCCGCCCCTCAAGATGTTACGCCCTGCCCCCTCAATGCAAGTCTATGGGAGGGGTCGTGATGGCTGAACATTTTGTTCCAAATGCTGAGCAGCGGATTACTCCTTTAAGGGGTTAAAGCACTAACAATTTACATTTACGTATTATGGATACAAAATTATAATGCTGTGTGCACATATTTACCCTCCTGGTGGGGGGTCAGGACTACTTCCTCCTCCTCCTCCGAGTCATCACCAGCTGGGGGAGGGGGGGGGGGGTATGAGTCTCCTCTTCTGTCCCCACCACCACATTTTCCCCCACATCAGGTGGTGTTGCTGGAGCAGGTTCCTGATGGGAGGTTCCTGCCTGCTCTCCATCTCCGTCATCATCCTCCTCCTCTCCTGACATAACCACCACCTCCATCTTGTCGTCGGCTGCTCTCCTCTGCCGCCGTACAGCAAGTGGAAGTTGAGCCCCAGGAATCACACAATGTTCAGAATGTAGATAAACAACTTTAACAATAGACTTTTTTATGCGCAAAACATTTCCCTTCTATTAATGGATGATCAGACTCTGGTGCATGTGTTGCTGACATTGATTACATTGTGAATCCCTGGCTACCCATATAGCAGCCACAGAATGTTGATATCGTATTTTTCCATGTCTTTTTCAATGAATTCAACGAGTTTGTGGCAATTTGGAGTGCTGCACTTTTGTTTTCTATTTTCATAACTGTATATATACATTACAGTGTTGGCGAGAGAAACAAAAGTAATGTGAGCATTGTACCTGGGCAATGTTAGTTTCGGATTCTTTTGATCTGACCAATTTTGCGTCTTTTCAGGTCTGACCATCTTTTCACAATGGTCAGATAGGTGAAATGTTGATGAAATTTCCTCTTCAGCTCCTTTTGACCTGCTATGACCTGATTCTCTGCCTGGACCCGGATCTGGTCATAGCCTCTCTCCAAAAAACGCTGCAGGATAAAGATGCAAGTATATAATCACAATTTTGTTTATCACAAGTATTGAAAAGTATTTCCTCAACAAAAACATCTAAAAGTATTTAAGTCTTTAAAGGGGGCCCTGCTGTGAGTGCCATCTAACAGGGGCCCTATGACAGTAGCAGGTCTCCCCTTTATATGACAGTAGCAGGTCCCCCCCTTTATTTGACAGTAGAAGGTTCCCCTTTATATGACAGTAGCAGGTCCCCCATTTATATGACAGTAGCAGTCCCCCCTTTATAGGACAGTAGCAGGTCCCCCCTTTATATGACAGTAGAACGCCCCTCTTATATGACAGTAGCAGATCCCCCCTTTATATGACACAATCAGGTCCCCCATTTATATGACAGTAGCAGGTCCCCCCTTTATAAGACAGTAGCAGGTCCCCCTTTTATATGACAGTAGCAGGTCCTCTTTTATATGACAGTAGCCGGTCCCCCTTTATATGACAGAAGCAGGTCCCCCTTTATATGACAGTAGCCGGTCCCCCTTTATATGACAGTAGCAGGTATCCTCTTTATATGACAGTAGCAGGTCCCCCTTTATATGACAGTAGCAGGTCCCCCTTCATTTGACTGTAGCAGGTACCCTCTTTATATGGCAATAGCAGGTCCCCCCTTTATATGACAGTAGCAGGTCCCCCCTTTATATGACAGTAGCAGGTACCCTCTTTATATGAGAGTAGCCGTTACTTACAATGATCAGGAGGGGCCTACTAACAAAGGGGCCTATGCAAACTATATGAAACACATACCCTTAAACCCCTCTATATAGCTTTTATTGCATAACCCCTTAAGAATCATGATGGGGACATATGCCCTGCAACCACTTCTGCAGTTTGAAGAACGCTCAGGAGCTGAGTGCACTTCATGCCCGGTGGGTCCAGGCTCCTATTAGTAGCCGGAACACATAGCTAATGGTTGACATCGCCGATTGGGCAAATGTTTGGAGATTTAGCTCCAGGTGGCTAATCAGATGGTGGAAGGGCCCTTAACTGCCTCCTCACCGTTCGATGAAAGGCTGCACTAATGGAGCACCAATAACACTGATTTCTATAGGAAAAAAGTAATGGTTTCTTATAGGAATGAAATAATTGTAAAAAAAAAAAAAAGTAAAAAAAAAAAATTGTAAATAAGCCCATTTCAAATAAAATTAGACAATCCACCTTTTCCCCTTTTTCAAATAAAATTATGTACAAAAAATATATGTGGTATCACTGCGTTCGAACTATTAAAATGTTAGGTTACTTAAACCTACACTACATTCTAAAACTGCGCATTTTTGGTCACTTTATATATAAAAAAAAGATTATAAAAAGCTGTCAAAGTGTCCCATAAAAATGACAAGGTAGGACGTCCAGCACACAATATTCGTTGTAATATGGTTTATTGGCATAAAAGCAGATACATGAACAGAACAGAGCGTGAGCCTACGCATTTCGGGTGACAAGACCCTTAGTCATGGCATAAAACATACCAAAAAGTAAAACAATTTATAGTATAGCAGTTGGTCTTGTGACTGCCTCCGCAGATGGAAGTAAAACATGGCACTGGTTTACAAATATTTTAAATTACATACATAAAGGCAAAAAGTGAAAATAGACATAGCAGGACATACATACTATCTTTTCCAAATTAGTTATGTCATGAATGGATAAATAATATCATAATAAGATTAACCTATAACATTTTCTCCATATATGATTTAATTTGCACTGTGCATCCAGGGCATAGAACTCCAATATACTGAACCCAATGCAACCCATATAATGACTATGCTAAATAATGTTGCAATTGGCATTGGAGCACTATGTCATGGGTGCACGGCGCGATAAGGGACATGGTATATTAATACGTAAGAATAAGGTCATGTCTTAAATTAAGTCCAGCTGGTTGCCGGGTGCCCAGTAAAAAAATCCAATAGGACTCCCGGTTTAGGAGAGATCTCCTCAAATCACCACCCCGTGACATCTTTTTGACACATTCTATTCCCACCACTCTGAAGGACTCTGTATTGCCCTGATGTATATCCCTAAAATGTTTGGATAGTGCTGAGATATTAAACTGTAGATTTGTACAGTCAGAGAAATGTCGTCTAATTCTCACTTTCAATGGTGTAGACGTACAACCTACATATTGACACATGCATGTCTCGCAGGAGGCCAAATATACCACGTATTTCGAATTACAATTAATGTATTCTTTAATACAGTATTGTTGGTTATTACTATATGACCTGAAATCCCTCGATACATGCATGTGTCTACAGGTGACACACGTGTTATGGCCACTGTCACGATGCCGGCTGGCAGGAGGTGGATCCTCTGTGCCAGAGAGGGATAGGCGTGGACCGTGCTAGTGGACCGGTTCTAAGTCACTACTGGTGTTCACCAGAGCCCGCCGCAAAGCGGGATGGTCTTGCTGCGGCGGTAGTGACCAGGTCGTATCCACTAGCAACGGCTCAACCTCTCTGACTGCTGAAAATAGGCACGGTACAAGGGAGTAGACAGAAGCAAGGTCGGACGTAGCAGAAGGTCGGGGCAGGCAGCAAGGATCGTAGTCAATAAGGTAATAGCAGGAGGTCAAGTACACAGTAACGCTTTCACTAGGCTCTAAGGCAACAAGATCCGGCAGGGGAGTGCAGGGGCAGAGATCAGATATAGTCTGGGAGCAGGTGGAAGCCAATTAAGCTAATTGGGCCAGGCACCAATCATTGGTGCACTGGCCCTTTAAGTCTCAGGGAGCTGGCGCGCGCGCGTCCTAGAGAGCGGAGCCGCGCGCGCCAGCACATGACAGCAGGGGATGGGAACGGGTAAGTGACCTGGGATGCGATTCGCGAGCAGGCGCGTCCCGCTGTGCGAATCACATCCCCGACGGCCATGACAGTGCAGCGCTCCCGGTCAGCGGGACCGTCCGGGGCGCTGCGGAGAGAGAGACGCCGTAAGCGCTCCGGGGAGGAGCGGGGACCCGGAGCGCTAGGCGTAACAGTACCCCCCCCCCTTAGGTCTCCCCTTCTCTTTGTCCGGTAACTGCCTCCCCTGGGATGAGGACACCGGGAAAGAATGGAGGGATTCCTCAACGGCAGGCAGTACAGCAGGAGTGGGAATGGGGAGGGAGGGCAGAGGGCGAGGCCTGGCACGGGGCAGTGTGACACCAGGACGGGGGCCATGAGGAGGCACCGAGGCTTGCCTGACTGGACTGGGAGGGGGGGAGAGGCACTTCTTATGGCAGGCAGAGTCCATAAAGACTTTAGGGAGACCGGATACAGGGGAACACACAGGGTCACGGCAGGGAGTACTGGGAACCGGTTTAAGGCAGTCCTTGAAACAAGAGGTACCCCAGCTCTTGATCTCCCCTGTGGACCAATCCAGGGTTGGGGAATGGTGTTGAAGCCAGGGTAGTCCAAGGAGAATTTCGGAAGTGCAATTGGAGAGGACCAAAAACTCAATTTTTTCGTGATGAGTTCCGATGCACATTAGGAGGGGCTCCGTGCGGTAACGCACGGTGCAATCCAACCTGGCTCCGTTGACCGTGGAAATGTGGAGTGGCTTGACGAGACGGGTCACCGGGATGCGGAATTTATTCACCAAGGACTCCCGAATAAAATTCCCAGAGGCACCAGAGTCCAGGCAGGCCACGGCTGAGAGGGAAGAGTTGGCTGAAGGAGAAATCCGTACAGGCACCGTGAGACGTGGAGAAGCCGACTTAGCATCAAGAGACGCCACACCCACGAGAGCTGGGTGCGAGCGTGCGTTTCCCAGACGTGGAGGACGGATAGGGCAATCCACCAAAAAATGTTCGGTACTGGCACAGTACAGACAAAGATTCTCTTCCCTACGGCGATTCCTCTCTTCCAGGGTCAGGCGAGACCGATCCACTTGCATGGCCTCCTCGGCGGGAGGCCTAGGCGCAGATTGCAATGGAGACTGTGGGAGAGGTGTCCAGAGATCTAAGTCTTTTTCCTGGCGGAGCTCTTGATGCCTCTCAGAAAAACGCATGTCAATGCGAGTGGCTAGATGAATGAGTTCATGCAGGTTAGCAGGAGTTTCTCGTGCGGCCAGAACATCTTTAATGTTGCTGGATAGGCCTTTTTTAAAGGTCGCGCAGAGGGCCTCATTATTCCAGGATAGTTCAGAAGCAAGAGTACGGAATTGTATGGCGTACTCGCCAACGGAAGAATTACCCTGGACCAGGTTCAACAGGGCAGTCTCAGCAGAAGAGGCTCGGGCAGGTTCCTCAAAGACACTTTGAATTTCCGAGAAGAAGGAGTGTACAGAGGCAGTAACGGGGTCATTGCGGTCCCAGAGCGGTGTGGCCCATGACAGAGCTTTTCCAGACAGAAGGCTGACTACGAAAGCCACCTTAGACCTTTCAGTAGGAAACTGGTCCGACATCATCTCCAAGTGCAGGGAACATTGCGAAAGAAAGCCACGGCAAAACTTAGAGTCCCCATTAAATTTGTCCGGCAAGGACAAGCGGAGGCTAGGAGTGGCCACTCGCTGCGGAAGGGGTGCAGGAGCTGGCGGAGGAGATGGTTGCTGCTGTAGCAGAGGCAGAAGTTGCGACTGAAGTTGCTGCACCATGGTGGACACTTCCGACAGCTGGTGGGTTAGATGGGCGATCTGTCGGGATTGCTGGGCGACCACCGTGGTGATATCAGAGATATAAGGCAGGGGAACCTCAGCGGGATCCATGGCCGGATCTACTGTCACGATGCCGGCTGGCAGGAGGTGGATACTCTGTGCCAGAGAGGGATAGGCGTGGACCGTGCTAGTGGACCGGTTCTAAGTCACTACTGGTGTTCACCAGAGCCCGCCGCAAAGCGGGATGGTCTTGCTGCGGCGGTAGTGACCAGGTCGTATCCACTAGCAACGGCTCAACCTCTCTGACTGCTGAAAATAGGCACGGTACAAGGGAGTAGACAGAAGCAAGGTCGGACGTAGCAGAAGGTCGGGGCAGGCAGCAAGGATCGTAGTCAATAAGGTAATAGCAGGAGGTCAAGTACACAGTAACGCTTTCACTAGGCTCTAAGGCAACAAGATCCGGCAGGGGAGTGCAGGGGCAGAGATCAGATATAGTCTGGGAGCAGGTGGAAGCCAATTAAGCTAATTGGGCCAGGCACCAATCATTGGTGCACTGGCCCTTTATGTCTCAGGGAGCTGGCGCGCGCGCGTCCTAGAGAGCGGAGCCGCGCGCGCCAGCACATGACAGCAGGGGATGGGAACGGGTAAGTGACCTGGGATGCGATTCGCGAGCGGGCGCGTCCCGCTGTGCGAATCGCATCCCCGACGGCCATGACAGTGCAGCGCTCCCGGTCAGCGGGACCGTCCTGGGCGCTGCGGAGAGAGAGACGCCGTAAGCGCTCCGGGGAGGAGCGGGGACCCGGAGCGCTAGGCGTAACAGCCACATTTCCAGTTGCCTGGACTGTGTAGCCAGGTGGGATTGCTAGAAGGTGCACTGGTGCCAAACATACTGGGTGACAGTCTGTTTCCCAAAGAAGGGCCTCGTTTTGAGACCATTTTGAAACCTGCAGGTGCAATTTTACCTAGGATCGGATCCTGATACAATATTGGAAGATATTTCCTCATGATCCGTCCTATCTGATTGTACTGTCTACTGTACTGGGTGATGAAAAAAAGGAACAGATTCACCACATTTTTGTGTCTCCTTGCGTTTGTCTGTGTGTACAATGAGTGACTCTCTGTTTAGTTTGTCTGCCCTGTCTTTGGCTAACTTGAGTAGTTTATCATCATAGCCCCTATCTCTCAGTCTATTATGCAGTTGTTCAGACGTCAGATTTTCCTCAGAAGGACAGCATGTTGTTTCTTCTCCATTTCGTAAAGAAATTGCAGGGAGCACTATTCTGCAGGCAACATCTTGCCATCCCCACCATGTTACGGCTAATATCCCGTACGGGGAGTGGTGTAGGTTGCGGCAGAACTGCACTAAGAATGACATATACGAAGTGGAGTCTGAACAACTGCATAATAGACTGCATAATAAAGATAGGGGCTATGATGATAAATTACTCAAGTTAGCCAAAGACAGGGCAGACAAACTAAACAGAGAGTCACTCATTGTACACACAGACAAACGCAAGGAGACACAAAAAAGTGGCGAATCTGTTCCTTTTTTCATCACCCAGTACAGTAGACAGTACAATCAGATAGGACGCATCATGAGGAAATATCTTCCAATATTGTATAAGGATCCGATCCTAGGTAAAATTGCGTCTGTAGGTTTCAAAATGGTCTCAAAACGAGGCCCTTCTTTAGGACACAGACTGTCACCCAGTATGTTTGGCACCAGTGCACCTTCTAGCAATCCCACCTGGCTACACAGTCCAGGCAACTGGAAATGTGGCCATAACATGTGTGTCACCTGTAGACACATGCATGTATCGAGGGATTTCAGGTCATATAGTAATAACCAACAATACTGTATTAAAGAATACATTAATTGTAATTCGAAATACGTGGTATATTTGGCCTCTTGCGAGACATGCATGTGTCAATATGTAGGTTGTACGTCTACACCATTGAAAGTGAGAATTAGACGACATTTGTCTGACTGTACAAATCTACAGTTTAATATCTCAGCACTATCCAAACATTTTAGGGATGTACATCAGGGCAATACAGAGTCCTTCAGAGTGGGGGGAATAGAACGCGTCAAAAAGATGTCACGGGGTGGCGATTTGAGGTGATGTCTCCTAAACCGGGAGTCCTATTGGATTTTTTTACTGGGCACCCGGCAACCAGCTGGACTTAATTTAAAACATTACCTTATTCTTACGTATTAATATAGCATGTCCCTTATCACGCCGTGCACCCATGACATGGTGCTCCAATGCCAATTGCAACATTATTTAGCATAGTCATTATATGGGTTGCATTGGGTTCAGTATATTGGAGTTCTATGCCCTGGATGCACGGTGCAAATTAAATCATATATGGAGAAAATTTTATAGGTTAATCTTATTATGATATTATTTATCCATTCATGACATAACTAATTTGGAAAAGATAGTATGTATGTCCTGCTATGTCTATGTCTATTTTCACTTTTTGCCTTTATGTATGTAATTTAAAATATTTGTAATCCAGTGCCATGTTTTACTCCCATCTGCGGAGGCAGTCACATGACCAACTGCTATACTATAAATTGTTTTACTTTTTGGTATGTTTTATGCCATGACTAAGGGTCTTGTCACCCAAAACGCGTAGGCTCACGCTCTGTTCTGTTCATGTATCTGCTTTTATGCCAATAAACCATATTGCAATGGATATTGTGTGCTGGACGTCCTACCTTGTCTGCTGTATTGGGCGGTTGAGCTTCCGCCAGTCCGCGCACACCTGTGTCCAGTGGGAGGTGAGAGCTGTCTACTTACCGGCAATAAAAATGGTACCGATAGAAACTACATATCATGGTGCAAAAAATTAGCACTCATACTGCCCCGTATTCGGAAAAATGAGAAAGTTATATGTCTGTCTCACTTTTTACTGTCTTTGTAGTACTAAAAAAAAAAAAAAAAAAATTGGGGTGGGTCGTAAGGGAGGTCTAGGGGCAGAGTCAGGGGCCTATAAGCGGAGTTGGCGCGGGCCACAGCAGGGGTCGGGGGGTCGGGTGGCAGGCCTCTAGCTGTGTAAGGGGCACCAAAATTCCTGATGGCAGCTCTGGATGAGTTGCTGGCAACTCAGCTACTCTTGTGAGATTAACCACTTTTTTAGGATTTCTTCATTTATAGATAAAAAATTTTACTCTGAGTTTGATACATTTTAAAAACCTTTAATGGTTTTCTAGGCAAATATGAAGATAACTTGGCCGCTTACCTCCCCTGTTCCCCACTGCTTCTGATTTATAGCTTCTGGTAAGCGCTGTACTCCTGTTCTGCCAGTTTCCAATGATGTCCGACTCTCCACAAAGCCAACCTCAGAGCTGAGCATGAGTGGGGTATAATTGGAAGCTTGGGAGACCAGGTATGCAGCAAGGACTGAAACATCTAACAGCAGGAGAAATAGGGAAGGTAAGTATGCCACACGTTTTTAATGCATAGGTAGGTAAATGGATAACTTTTTTATTTGCTTGGTAAACCCCTATAAAAACCTTTCTGAGAGTTTAGTTTCAAAATAACTTCAAAACCATTTCAATTCCTTCTGAAATAATATTTCATCATAACAGCATTTATTTAAAAAAATAAATAAATAAAAAATTTGCAGTAAGGCATATTTACTGCATTGTGCAGTTTGCGTCTGCAGTATATGTTGGGCTACAGCCTGTGCTATTTGGTTCTGCAGATAAAAATACAGGGCAATCCTTTTTTGGCCTCTGTGAGGTAACAGGGGTCTATTGCTATGTTTACTGTATACTGTGGGAGATTTTTTCGCATAGGATGCACGGTCACCAAAAATGGGGAGTAAAATGTGTCTTAAGTGGAAGGTTCAACCCAATAAATAGTGGGATATAAAAACAGATATTAATGTAACCAGTTAGGGTTAAGGGGGAGTTGTGTGTGGGTGTTATTGGAGTTTTATTCTTAAATAATCACTGCTCCTAAAACAAATGTGCATAGATTGATTAGTAGTACAATAAAAAAAAGAAAAAAAAAATAGAAACCCTTGTAATATATCACTGTCACGATGCCGGCTGGCAGGAGGTGGATCCTCTGTGCCAGAGAGGGATTGGCGTGGACCGTGCTAGTGGATCGGTTCTAAGTCACTACTGGTTTTCACCAGAGCCCGCCGCAAAGCGGGATGGTCTTGCTGCGGCGGTAGTGACCAGGTCGTATCCACTAGCAACGGCTCAACCTCTCTGACTGCTGAAGATAGGCGCGGTACAAGGGAGTAGACAGAAGCAAGGTCGGACGTAGCAGAAGGTCGGGGCAGGCAGCAAGGATCGTAGTCAGGGGCAACGGCAGGAGGTCTGGAACACAGGCTAGGAACACACAAGGAAACGCTTTCACTGGCACAATGGCAACAAGATCCGGCAAGGGAGTGCATGGGAGGAGATCAGATATAGCCAGGGAGCAGGTGGAAGCTAATTAAGCTAATTGGGCCAGGCACCAATCATTGGTGCACTGGCCCTTTAAGTCTCAGAGAGCTGGCGCGCGCGCGCCCTAGAGAGCGGAGCCGCGCGCGCCAGCACATGACAGCAGGGGACCGGGACGGGTAAGTGACCTGGGATGCGATTCGCGAGCGGGCGCGTCCCGCTGTGCGAATCGCATCCCCAACGGCCATGACAGTGCAGCGCTCCCGGTCAGCGGGACTGACCGGGGCGCTGCAGGGAGAAAGACGCCGTGAGCGCTCCGGGGAGGAGCGGGGACCCGGAGCGCTAGGCGTAACAGTACCCCCCCCTTAGGTCTCCCCTTTTTCTTGTCCGGCAACTGCCTCCCCTGGGACGAGGACACCGGGAAAGACTGGAGGGTTTCCTCAACGGAAGGCAGTACAGCAGGAGTTGGAATGGGGAGGGAGGGCAGAGGGTGAAGCTTGGCACGGGGCAGGGAGACACAAGGACGGGAGCCATGAGGAGGCACAGAGGCTTGCCTGACGGGACTGGGAGGGGGGGAGAGGCACTTCCTGTGGCAGGCAGAGTCCCAGTTCCTGATCTCCCCGGTAGTCCAATCAAGGGTGGGAGAATGAAGCCGGAGCCATGGCAGACCGAGGAGGACCTCAGAGGTACAATTGGGGAGAACGAAGAGCTCAATCCTTTCGTGGTGGGGTCCAATAGACATCAGGAGGGGTTCTGTGCGGTAACGCACGGTGCAATCCAATCTGACTCCGTTGACCGCGGAGATGTAGAGCGGCTTGACGAGACGGGTCACCGGGATGCTGAATTTATTCACAAAGGACTCCAAAATAAAATTCCCGGAGGCACCAGAGTCCAAGCAGGCCACGGCTGAGAGGGAGGAGTTGGCTGTAGGAGAAATCCGCACGGGCACCGTGAGACGTGGAGAAGAAGACTTAGAACCAAGAGATGCCACACCCACGTGAGCTGGGTGCGTGCGTGCGTTTCCCAGACGTGGAGGACGGATAGGGCAATCCACCAAGAAATGCTCGGTACTGGCACAGTACAGACAGAGATTTTCTTCTCTACGGCGATTCCTCTCTTCCTGGGTCAGGCGAGACCGATCCACTTGCATGGCCTCCTCGGCGGGAGGCCCAGGCGTAGACTGCAAAGGATGCTGTGGGAGAGGTGCCCAGAGATCTAAGTCTTTTTCCTGGCGGAGCTCTTGGTGTCGCTCAGAAAAACGCATGTCAATGCGGGTAGCCAAATGGATGAGTTCTTGGAGGTTGGCAGGAATCTCTCGTGCGGCCAGCACATCCTTGATGCGACTGGATAGGCCTTTTTTAAAGGTCGCGCAGAGAGCCTCGTTATTCCATGATAACTCGGAAGCAAGAGTACGAAATTGGATGGCGTACTCGCCCACAGAAGAATTACCCTGGACCAGGTTCAACAGGGCAGTCTCGGCAGAAGAAGCTCGGGCTGGCTCCTCGAAGACACTCCGGACTTCAGCGAAGAAGGACTGGACTGTGGCTGTGGCAGGATCATTGCGGTCCCAGAGCGGTGTGGCCCAAGACAAGGCCTTTCCTGAAAGAAGACTCACTACGAACGCCACCTTAGACCGTTCTGTAGGAAACAAGTCCGACAACATCTCCATATGCAGGGAACACTGAGACAAAAATCCACGGCAGAGTTTAGAGTCCCCATCAAATTTGTCCGGCAGGGACAAGCGGAGGTTAGGAGCGGCCACTCGCTGCGGAGGAGGTGCAGGAGCTGGCGGAGGAGATGGTTGCTGCTGTAGCAGAGGCAGAAGTTGCTGTAACATGGCGGTCAACTGCGACAGCTGCTGTCCTTGTTGGGCAATCTGCTGCGATTGCTGAGCGACCACCGTGGGAAGATCAGCGAGACTTGGCAGCGGCACCTCAGCGGGATCCATGGCCGGATCTACTGTCACGATTCGGCTTACGGGTTGTGGATCCGCTGTGTCAGCGAGGGATTGGCGTGGACCGTGCTAGTGGACCGGTTCTAAGAGGCTACTGGTTTTCGCCAGAGCCCGCCGCAAAGCGGGATGGTCTTGCTGCGGCAGTAGCAACCAGGTCGTATCCACTAGCAACGGCTCAACCTCACTGACTGCTGAGAAGGCGTGGGACAGAAGGACAAGGCAGAGGCAAGGTCAGACGTAGCAGAAGGTCGGGGCAGGCAGCAAGGATCGTAGTCAGGGGCAACGGCAGGAGGTCTGGAACACAGGCTAAGAACACACAAGGAAACGCTTTCACTGGCACAATGGCAACAAGATCCGGCAAGGGAGTGCATGGGAGGAGATCAGATATAGCCAGGGAGCAGGTGGAAGCTAATTAAGCTAATTGGGCCAGGCACCAATCATTGGTGCACTGGCCCTTTAAGTCTCAGAGAGCTGGCGCGCGCGCGCCCTAGAGAGCGGAGCCGCGCGCGCCAGCACATGACAGCAGGGGACCGGGACGGGTAAGTGACCTGGGATGCGATTCGCGAGCGGGCGCGTCCCGCTGTGCGAATCGCATCCCCAACGGCCATGACAGTGCAGCGCTCCCGGTCAGCGGGACTGACCGGGGCGCTGCAGGGAGAAAGACGCCGTGAGCGCTCCGGGGAGGAGCGGGGACCCGGAGCGCTAGGCGTAACAATCACATTAGAGAAAATTCCTCATTATTCACTTATAAACTACATATTGTCGTCTACCTACATCAATAATTCACTGTAATTTCCCTGCAAGATTCACCTGAGAGACAGCATGGATCATAAATTCATTGAGGGATCAGGTGGCGTGGTGTCTCTATGCAGAGAGAGGGGGAAAGGATAAGCTGATAGAGAGAGAAGGAAGCAGTAAGACACAGACAGACAGCTGCAACATTTAGTAAGTGTTCTATCTCATACTACTGATTGGTTCCCAGCTTATACTGCTTAGTACTACTTTATAATGTCCTCAATATAATGTCCTCTTATGCTTTTGAGGGTATGCTATAGTGAGATATGGGGGCAGGATCTCCTCTTCTTTGTGCTGTGGTAAAACTCCACCCAAATTGGAGGTGAACTAAGGTAAAATTTTAAATGTTTACAATACAGATATATAATGGCCAGATATAGGGCTACTCATGTACATACAATTCAACTTATTCTGAAATATCACCTTAAAACATAAATATGCGATAGGTAAATACAATAGTAATTAAGTTGCTGCATTAAGGTTCTCTTTGTCTAATATTACAGTTTGTTTACAGATCCAACACTTTTTAGTGGCACTGATATGAAGTTAGGCTTTGGTGGTAAGATGTCTGGAAGGGGACATATACCTTTTTACACTATTGTTTCTTTTTCTGAAAAGGTTTTTAAAACATACATGAGAGATGTGATACTATACAGAGACATCACAAAGTAAGCCACTGCAAAACATTATTATAATGGTAACATAACTTGGAATATATGATAGGCATTATTTGGACACATGCTGTTTGCAAACAATGGAGCTACAAAGAGTTTGGTAAATATAGAGTTTGCGATCCGTGAGGAAGTTACAAACACTGGAACTGATATTTTGACTATTTCGAAACAAAACTCTCCCGAGTCTTCCCAGCTGGGACTAATAGCGCAACGAAGGGGGAAAAAGCTTCCTGGGCCTGCAGGTTTCAGACAGGAAGGCTCAAGGGGAAACAAGAGAAACCCATTAACTAACCACAGTATTATCCTGATCCTCTCAGAAAAACGAGTGAGGGACGGCTAATGAACTAACCTTAACATTTCAAACTGAATGCACCTCAGGGAGCTCTGAAAGAACAAACAGTGTGACAGATTAATGCCTGAGTCCTATATCAAGAGAAAAGGTTATTTGCTCCTCTAAGGAATAATGGGATTGGTACTCCTCTATGATAGCATCTCTATCCTTTCAAATACAGCTGGCCTTGTTATATCTTTATGTTGTACCTCCTCATATCAAAGCTCATTAGCGTGAACATTGACAGCAACATTATTGCAAGAGCTTGGCATCAGGTTTGGCAAGGCTCAGGACTCCGATTCTATTCATATAATTCTGAATTCTATGATCAGCTGGAACTTTGTAAAAAGCAAACTTGATACGTCAGTGCCACTCTATGCGGGGAATGACTGACAATTTCAAATGAATGGTCTTCAAGGTGAAAACCAGGACAGGTGATAAAGAATATGGAGGTGTTAAGTTAGTTACGCAAATGTGAGAATTACATTTTGTTTAATCGTTCGGAGCGTTTTCTTCTCTCTTGATGTTTTGTGATTTCTTTCTGAGTCGTTAATTAAAAATCTGTTAAAAATATTTTGATGTCTTTGCAAGAATTATCTGCATAGAGAAGAATAATACAACTGTACTGCAGACCAGTGCAATGATGTTCTGGGGGTTATGATGTCTACCCTGTCATACTCCAGCAAAGGGAATGTCTATGCTATATCACATAATATAACTTCATTCTATCAAAAAAATATGTAACCATTGTTTTCTTAATGGATATTTATGCTTAAATATGCATGCTCATTAAAAATTTTTATATGTTACACCTTATCACAAAAATCTTTCTAATATATTTATTTTAAAAATATGTAGTTTTATAGGTGATTTTCAACTTTCAAATCCCGGCCACTAGGGGTCTCCCTACTGGTGGATTAGCCCCCCCTCGCGCGCACTGAGTTTGGACTTCTGCTGGCAGGGCAGAAATCCAAACTCAGGAAGTCACCTCAAGCTGTAACCCTCTCTCTGCCTGTATATGAAACACTGATAATACTCCTAATACACTGAGCCCGCAGCCGGGGCACGGCAGATCTGTTCTCAAATCTTCCTTCTCTCTGTATGGCACGTACAGTGCTAAACAGAGAGGAGGAGACTCAGGAGCTGCCGGCCATGCTGCGTGCTGACTCGTGTTGGATCCGCCTGTAGTGTGGTTTTCCAATTTGATTTTGAGTGGGACTCCACATCTAGACCTCCATGGGTTGATAAATTTGATAAACCATTGATAATCTTAGTGTTTCCTTTATTTTTTTGAGCAGTATATATATATACATGGGAATGTGGCACCCTCTCTAGCCGTGCACCCCTCCCCTTTTTCACAGGAGGTTTTTAAATTGATAGTGGATCCAGCATGTCACCCAGTCAGAGGCCATTTGCCCAGCAGAGGTGAGTCAAATGAGTGTTAGGGTCCCATCCGAAATGAGGCCACCTCCACGTGGTGGATGAGGGACACGTTTTGATCAAAAAGTGCGCTAAGAGCCTCTACTTTTTGGCCAAGAGTGTATACACTGTATGTGCCACAGCAGCGTGCACCCCCCGTGTATTAGGTAGTTGTGCTGGCTATGTTTCTTTTTGTTTTTGCTATATATATATATATATATATATATATATATATATAGCAGCCAGGGCAGTAGGTACTTCATGCAGTTGAGGTATATAACCCTGCAGTAACTGTCTGTATACCACTGACTCTACTGGCTTATAGAAGTTATATATATATATATATATATATATATATATATATATATATATATATATATATATATATATATATTTATATATATATATATATATATATATATATATATATATATATATATATGCGCCATACAGTGTCGTTTACTGTACAATAACACTGTTGTGACATCACTGCACTGTATATTAGCCCTGTTCTGTGACAATAATATGTATATTAACCCCTTAAGGACCGAGCCCATTTTAACCTTAAGGACCAGGCCAATTTTATTTTTGGGTTTTCGTTTTTTCCATCCTCTCCTTCTAAAATCCATAACTCTTTTATATTTCCATCTACAGACCTATATAAGGGCTTGTTTTTTGCGTGACCAATTGTAATTTGTAACAAAACCTCTCCTTTTACCATAAAATATACGGCGAACCCCAAAAAATGTATTTTATAGAAGGGAAATTTAAATGAAAACCACAATTTTGTGCATTTTGGAGGGTTTTGTTTTCACACTGTACATTTTACGGTAAAAATTACATGAGTAGTTTATTCTGTGGGTCACTAGGATTACAATGATACCCATGGCTAGATACTTTTATATTTTTGTACCGCTTAAAAAAAATCAAAAACTTTTTATACAAAAAATAATCTAAAATTGCCCTATTTTGACCACATATAACTTTTTCATTTTTCTGTATATAGGACGGTATGAGGGCTCATTTTTTGTGCCGTCATCTGTACTTTTTATCAAAACCACATTTATATATATAAAACTTTTAGATAATTTTTTGGACTTTTTTTATTTTTTACATTTATGCCGTTCACCGTACGGGATCATTAACATTATCTTTTGATATTTTGGACATTTACGCATGCGGCGATACCAAATATATTTATTTAAAAAAATGTTAATGCTTTTTGGGGGTAAAATTGGAAAAACTGACAATTTTCATTTTTATTGGGGGAGGGACTTTTTATTTTTACATTTTTCAACTTTTTTTTTACACTTTTTATGTCCCCATGGGGGATTGTCCAGCAATCATTTGATTTCTAATACTGTTAAGTGCTATGCATAGAGCATAGCACTAATCAGTATTATCGGTCATTTTCTGCTCTGGTCTGCTCAATCTCAGACCAGAGCAGAAGATGCCGGGAGACGGAGGGAGGCAGGTGAGATGATCAGATCGCCATTACAGATGATCAGATCGCCGTGGCAGCGATGCGGGCGATCTGATCATCTATTTTAATGTGCGCATCTGTACTGATCACGGCATCTGAGGGGTTTATGGCGGACATCCATGCGATCGCGGATGTTGGCCATTACCGGTGATAGCAGCCAGAACCTGCCGTGTATGACGCGAGCATCGCTCCAATTTTCGCGGTCATAGACAGGACGTAAATGTTCGTCCTGGTGCTCAAAGTACCGCCAAACCAGGACGTACATTTACGTCAGTGGTCGTTAAGGGGTTAACAATGTACTGTAATGTCACAGGTAGGGATGAGGGAATCGAATCTGACTAATCCGAATTTCAGGAAAATTTTGATTTTTAACAAATGTGAATATTGCCACTATTCAATCACGCGAATCACTTCATTAAACTCCATTTAGTGCAGTCCAGGCTCCAGGGCATCTAAAACGGCGGATCCACATGTGAGGACATGGGTCAAGGAATCCTGGGAAAGTGGATAGGCGGGATGACCCTTAATGACATGCAGCATCAGCAGCCAGTCACCCCTGTGATGTCACAGCCCTATATAATCAGCAGCCATCTTGCGGCCAGTCACTTCAGCCTTTTACTGCAGAGAGAGAGAAATAGGGACAGAGAGCAGTGTGTTGCACAGAAAAGCATTTTCACAGCAGCGATTCACCTCCAAGTCACATCAGCATTCTATTGCAGAGAGGGACAGAGAGCAGCTTTGCACAGAAAAGCTTTTTTACAGCAGCGAATCATCTCAAGCCCAAATCCAGCCTAGAAGCACTGATAGGGAAGGAATTGAGATTGAGAAAGAAAGTGCAAATTTGGGTGTAGTACACAGCGACTGTGTGCTGCAATACTGGAATGTACAACAACTGAAATACTAATAGTAGCCAGCCAGTTAGGGTGAGCAGAGCACTAAAAGCATATTGTCCTGTATTAAGTGTAACCTGTGCGTACATCTGTACAAGTCATGTACCATTGTGTTCCTGTTAAAGTCTTAAGGGCCTAGATACTGTGAAAGTCAAGGCAAAAGTACACAACTGCTGGTGTTGTAGACAAATACTGTTTTAAGCGTGGTGGAGCGTATTGTACTTCCCTCATACACGCACTTTATCAGGCATAGAAGTTTCAGGACGTGCAAAGAGGAGTGGCAGAGGCCTAAATTCCTCAAGCAGAGGTCACAGCAGACTAGGAGCGAGTGGCAGCTAGAGTCGCATGTCAGGAGTCGCAGAGAGACTAGCGGTCGTGTCTCGACCAGCAACCCATCTGCTGTCATCGATTGGTTAACACGTTCTTCCACTTCATCACAAGTGACATCTGACAGTCGGTGGGTTCCTCAGACACAACCCTCAGTTGGCATGGCCTCTGTCCTATGGAGTTCCCTCCCCCACAGAAGTAACTTATGCTGTGGGTTCAGCTCCACTATTTAGTGAGGACGATCTACTAGAGGACAGTAAGCAGCTACTGCCCAGCCAAGAAGTGGAGGAGACATCCTCCGCTTACTCCGCTAGGCGGGCAAGTAGTGATGAGGAGAGTGGTGTGGGAGGTGGTTTTGCGAGCATTCAGGCTCCTAAAGCGGACACTTTTGAGGAACCTGAGGAGGACATCAGTGACGTGCAGACACAACACAATGACGATGAAGCTGATCGCACTTGGGAGCCGGGTGCTCAGTAGAAGAGGGTTGCAGGTTACCTGAGAAGTAGCATCTGAGCCAACAAGGTGGTAGCATGCAACCTACAAAGTAGGACCACTACATATATGGGGTACAAAAAAATTCCCCAAATAGCAAACGGTAGAGTGCTACCTAATATATAAACCTACAGAAAATCTACCTTAAATAATAAAATAAATGCTAGTGCAAGGTAATGATCAAAAATTGATAATCTTTATTACACAGATAATGATACAAAAACTGAAAACCCCATTTCCCCATTAAAGGGCTTGTGCGCTGCCCTGACTTTCCGAGCTCCGCTCACAATGTCCGGAAGTTCATTACTCCCAATGCTGTGTGCAGTCGCGCCCCCTTCCCATAGACTTTCGTTGAGGGGGCAGGCGAGACGTCACGAGGGGCCGGGCATGACGTCACGCCCGGCAGCTGCGAACACGGAAGCCCACACACAGCGTTCGGAGTAATGAACTTCCGGACGCTGTGAGCGGAGCTCCGAAAATTAGGGCAGCGCACAACCCCTTTAAACCATAAAAAACATATACACATGAGACAATGTTAAAACAATGGATGGGGAAACATCCTGGAAATATTATATCACAATGATTGTAAAAGTGCACACCCTTACTAATAAATGTTTGTAAAGCTACAAAATAACTATTGCACTAAGACCCCAATAATAGTAATAGTATATATATATATATATATATATATATATATATATATATATATATATCCAATAATATAGATAATTAAACTACTATATGTGCAAAAAGATGTTATCTAGCACTAATCATAAACATCATAATAAATATAGCAGCATATACATAGGGTCTTATGCAAAATAGCAGTATCAAGAGGTGCAAATCCTAATCAGTAAATCATGTTATCAATAGTGCAGCATATAAATAGGGCAAGGTGCAATGTGCAGCATAACAGCATTTACCATGGTGTAATAACCAGCAGCAATATAAAGTAAGCCATAACGCAAAAAGAGAGAAGGCTAACAGTATGCACCAGGATGCTCCCCCACCTCACACTCCGACGTATTTTGCCAAGCTTCCTCTAGGAGGTGGTAGCATGGTTGGCAGTTAGCATGGTGGCAGAAGTGGAAAGTCTGGAGCCAAACGTGACCAGGTAAGACCACCTGCTTCACGGCAGCCTACCTTCCCGGGAGGTAGTGAAACAGGGGTTCCTCGAGTTGGCGGCAGTAGCAGATAGTTAGTACTGACTGTTGGTGGGAAAATCAGCTACACAGCGGTGTGGCAGTTTTTCATCAAGCATCCGGAGGATGTTAACCTGTCCACGTGAAAGATGTGTCGGCAGAAGTTGAAGCGTGGCAGGGTCCCAATGTTGGCATAACCGCCCTGCGTCAACATATTCACAATGAAACGGCCTTGGAGAACCGTGACTCCGATGTGGTGGTCCAGCCTGCTGTATCACCCAGTGGCACTCTGCTCCCTGTTTCAGCCAGCCAAAGATCCACCACTTCAGCTGAAGGGAGCTGTGTGTCATACCCATCTTCCAGATACTCCTGCTCCTCCTACTTCAAGTCAGTCATTCCGCCAGCAATCCATCGGCGAAGCCATGTCCAAAAGACAACAATATGTGCCTACTCATCCAACGGCACAGAAGCTGAATGTGCTCCTGACCAAGTTGCTGGTGCTGCAGTCCCTCACTTTTCAAGTGGTGGACTTTGCACCTTTCAGAGAATTGATGGCTTGCGCCGAGCAGAGGTGGAGACTCCCAAGCCGTCATTTCTTTGTGAAGAAGGTAATACCAGTCCTGCACAATTTTGTGGAACAGAAGGTGGTCCAGTCCTTGATCCTGTCGGTGTGTACCAAAGTGCATGGCAGCGTCGACGTGCGGAGCTGTAACTACAGACAGGGACAATACATGTCCTTTACGGCCCACTGGGTAAATGTGGTTCCTGCACAGCCCCAACAGCAACTTGTACCGCTCATGCAGGCTTCTGCCTCCATGCTCTCAGACCGTTGGTCCTTCGACAGTTTGCGACTCCACCTCCTGATCCTCCACTGTGTCCTCGGCCTCCATTGCACAGAAAAGTCTCAGTGCCCCTCCAGCATACCATGGGTGCAGGGCACGGCCGTGTCACACTGTTCTTCACATGATTTGCCTTGACGAATGGAGTCACACAGGGGAGGAACTGCTAAAAGTCTTTCATCAAGAAATCGAATCATGGCTTCCTCCACGAAAACTGGAAATGGGAACCATGGTGACTGACAACGCAGAGACATGCACTCTGCATGGCACATGTGTTCAATCTGGTTGTCATGCGATTCCTGAAGTGTTCCTTTGCATTCACTTCAGCAACTCGTACACCGCAAAGCACACCCTCCTTGAGCTGCAGCATCAGAATAGCCTCCCCCAACATAGTCTGATTTGTGACGTTACTACACGTTGGAATTCCACCATCCATATGTTGGACCAACTGTACGAACAGAGGAAAGCCATCCCCAATTTCTTGATGAGCCAAGTGGATAGGGGGACTCCCCTGTGTAACTTCAATGTCAACCAGTGGCAGCTCATACGTGACACCTGCTGTTTGCTCAGGCCTTTTGAGGAAGCCACATTATTTGTCAGTGGCCAGGATTATGGGATGAACAACATCATTCCACTGCTTCATCTACTACAACACGTGTTGGAAACAATGGCTGGACAGGGCACTGAAGACATGGTGCCTACATTTCACAACCACATGAGCCCTATGGGGGCTGAACTGGAGGAGGAGGTGGAGGGAGAGGCGCACAGTAGAGCACAGTTTAGGTTTCACAAGATGGGTGGTTTTTCTAGTCATCTGACAGGAGAGGAGGAGCAGGAGCAGCTAAAGGAACTAAAGGGTTATGAGGAAGGCGAGACAGAGGACCCAGACACCCAGGCAGTATGCAGTGGAGATGGAGGCAGGGAGTCCCTCCGAGTCACTTGCACAAATGGCACAATGCACTCTCACTTGCTTGCGTAGTGACCGTCGAATTGTCACCATTCGACAGCGGGATGACTTCTGGCTCTCCACCTTTTTGGACCCTCACTATCGGCACAAAATGGGGGCCTTTTTTACACCCATTGAGAGGAAGGACAAACTGACCTACTACAGAGACATCTTACGGCACCATTGTCCACTCCCTCGCAGGTCTGACTTGTGGGACCCCTGTACTCACCTTCCACTGCCATGGCTGCTGGGGAGGGGTGGGGTGGCAGGAGCAGTACCAGCTCCATCAGCAGCAGCCTGAGTCTCCAGTCGCTGATGAGAACCTTTCTATACCCGCATAGTGATGCAACTCATCATCAGCAGGTAAACCTGGAGTAGGACATGAACCAGCAGGTGGTGGAATACCTTGACATGCCCATACCAACACACCTTGAAGATCCGCTGGACTTCTGGGCAGCCAAACTTGATTTTAGGCCGCAACTAGCAGAGTTTGCCTTGGAAAAGCTGTCCTGCCTGGCCAGTAGTGTGCCATCAGAGCGGGTGTTTAGTGCGGTGGGGACCATAGTAACCCCAAGGAGAACTCGTCTGTCCATGAAAGATGTGGAGAGACTGACCTATGTGAAGATGATTTAGGCATAAATTATCCAGGATTTCCACCCACCAATGAATCCGAGTAGATTGACCATGGTGCCACACCAACACATCACAAATATAGATGGTGCTAAACACATTTAAGGCACTGCTCCCCAGTTACAGACATTCCTCCATATCAGACCACAAGTATTGAGGATATGCATTAAGTGAAATCTAACTTTTCATAACATTCTTAGGATAACATATATGTACCTAACATAATTTTTTATATCAAACAATAGGAAAGATGTACAAAAAACACCACTAAGTCTTGATGTGATGCAAAGACCTCTAAAAGGTGGAAGGGAATAGCGTACGGTCCATTTTAACAGGTAGGGGAAAAAATTACTCTAATATTACCCTACTCTCGCATTATTAATTCCCTTCTTGGCAAGTGTTACTTGCCCTAAAAGGGTGGTCCCACACAGGAACATCTCCCTATTTCCACCTACAAACACTGCCATTTCCCAGGGTTTTTAAGTGGAAGTAGAGAGAGTTTCCTGTGTGGGCCGCCCTTTTTAGGGTGAGTAACACTTGCCAAGAAGGGAATTAATAAGGCGAGATTAGGGCCTTACAGGGGAAGTTTTTACCCCCTTCTGCTACAATGGACAATACGTTGTTTCCTTTCACCTTTTCGAGGAAAGTTTTACTCATCTTAAAAGGGCGGCCCTACACAGGAACCAATCCCTATTTCCACCTAAAAACCATGGGAAATGGCAGTGTTTGTGGGGGGAAATAGGGAGAGTGTTATGCCTAGCGCTCCGGGTCCCCGCTCCTCCCCGGAGCGCTCACGGCGTCTTTCTCCCTGCAGCGCCCCGGTCAGTCCCGCTGTCCGGGAGCGCTGCACTGTCATGGCCGTCGGGGATGCGATTCGCACAGCGGGACGCGCCCGCTCGCGAATCGCATCCCAGGTCACTTACCCGTCCCGGTCCCCTGCTGTCATGCGCTGGCGCGCGCGGCTCCGCTCTCTAGGGCGCGCGCGTGCCAGCTCTCTGAGACTTAAAGGGCCAGTGCACCAATGATTGGTGCCTGGCCCAATTAGCTTAATTGGCTTCCACCTGCTCCCTGGCTATATCTGATCACTTCCCCTGCACTCCCTTGCCGGATCTTGTTGCCTTGTGCCAGTGAAAGCGTTTAGTGTGTCCAAAGCCTGTGTTACCTGAACTTCTGCTATCCATCTTGACTACGAACCTTGCCGCCTGCCCCGACCTTCTGCTACGTCTGACCTTGCCTCTGCCTAGTCCTTCTGTCCCACGCCTTCTCAGCAGTCAGCGAGGTTTAGCCGTTGCTAGTGGATACGACCTGGTTGCTACTGCTGCAGCAAGACCATCCCGCTTTGCGGCGGGCTCTGGTGAACACCAGTAGCCTCTTAGAACCGGTCCACTAGCACGGTCCACGCCAATCCCTCGTTGACACAGAGGATCCACTACCAGTGAGCCGAATCGTGACAGTAGATCCGGCCATGGATCCCGCTGAGGTGCCGCTGCCAAGTCTCGCTGACCTTCCCACGGTGGTCGCTCAGCAATCGCAGCAGATTGCCCAACAAGGACAGCAGCTGTCGCAGTTGACCGCCATGTTACAGCAACTTCTGCCTCTGCTACAGCAGCAACCATCTCCTCCGCCAGCTCCTGCACCTCCTCCGCAGCGAGTGGCCGCTCCTAGCCTCCGCTTGTCCCTGCCGGACAAATTTGATGGGGACTCTAAACTCTGCCGTGGATTTTTGTCTCAGTGTTCCCTGCATATGGAGATGTTGTCGGACTTGTTTCCTACAGAACGGTCTAAGGTGGCGTTCGTAGTAAGCCTTCTTTCAGGAAAGGCCTTGTCTTGGGCCACACCGCTCTGGGACCGCAATGATCCTGCCACAGTCCAGTCCTTCTTCGCTGAAGTCCGGAGTGTCTTCGAGGAGCCAGCCCGAGCTTCTTCTGCCGAGACTGCCCTGTTGAACCTGGTCCAGGGTAATTCTTCAGTGGGCGAGTACGCCATCCAATTTCGTACTCTTGCTTCCGAGTTATCATGGAATAACGAGGCTCTCTGCGCGACCTTTAAAAAAGGCCTATCCAGTCGCATCAAGGATGTGCTGGCCGCATGAGAGATTCCTGCCAACCTGCAAGAACTCATCCATTTGGCTACCCGCATTGACATGCGTTTTTCTGAGCGACACCAAGAGCTCCGCCAGGAAAAAGACTTATATCTCTGGGCACCTCTCCCACAGTATCCGTTGCAATCTACGCCTGGGCCTCCCGCCGAGGAGGCCATGCAAGTGGATCGGTCTCGCCTGACCCAGGAAGAGAGGAATCGCCGTAGAGAAGAAAATCTCTGTCTGTACTGTGCCAGTACCGAGCATTTCTTGGTGAATTGCCCTATCCGTCCTCCACGTCTGGGAAACGCACGCACGCACCCAGCTCACGTGGGTGTGGCGTCTCTTGGTTCTAAGTCTGCTTCTCCACGTCTCACGGTGCCCGTGCGGATTTCTCCTTCAGCCAACTCCTCCCTCTCAGCCGTGGCCTGCTTGGACTCTGGTGCCTCTGGGAATTTTATTTTGGAGTCGTTTGTGAATAAATTCAGCATCCCGGTGACCCGTCTCGTCAAGCCGCTCTACATTTCCGCGGTCAATGGAGTCAGACTGGATTGCACCGTGCGTTACCGCACAGAACCCCTCCTGATGTGTATTGGATCCCACCACGAAAGGATTGAGTTATTCGTCCTTCCCAACTGTACCTCTGAGGTCCTCCTCGGTCTGCCATGGCTCCAGCTTCATTCTCCCACCCTTGATTGGACCACCGGGGAGATCAAGAACTGGGACTCTGCCTGCCATAGGAAGTGCCTCTCCCCCCCTCCCAGTCCCGTCAGGCAAGCCTCAGTGCCTCCTCATGGCCCCCGTCCTGGTGACACACTGCCCCGTGCCAGGCTTCGCCCTCTGCCCTCCCTCCCCATTCCCACTCCTGCTGTACTGCCTGCCGTTGAGGAAACCCTCCAGTCTTTCCCGGTGTCCTCATCCCAGGGGAGGCAGTTACCGGACAAAGAAAAGGGGAGACCTAAGGGGGGGGGTACTGTTACGCCTAGCGCTCCGGGTCCCCGCTCCTCGCCGGAGCGCTCACGGCGTCTCTCTCCCTGCAGCGCCCCGGTCTGTCCCGCTGTCCGGGAGCGCTGCACTGTCATGGCCGTCGGGGATGCGATTCGCACAGCGGGACGCGCCCGCTCGCGAATCGCATCCCAGGTCACTTACCCGTCCCGGTCCCCTGCTGTCATGCGCTGGCGCGCGCGGCTCCGCTCTCTAGGGCGCGCGCGCGCCAGCTCTCTGAAACTTAAAGGGCCAGTGCACCAATGATTGGTGCCTGGCCCAATTAGCTTAATTGGCTTCCACCTGCTCCCTGGCTATATCTGATCACTTCCCCTGCACTCCCTTGCCGGATCTTGTTGCCTTGTGCCAGTGAAAGCGTTTAGTGTGTCCAAAGCCTGTGTTACCTGAACTTCTGCTATCCATTTTGACTACGAACCTTGCCGCCTGCCCCGACCTTCTGCTACGTCTGACCTTGCCTCTGCCTAGTCCTTCTGTCCCACGCCTTCTCAGCAGTCAGCGAGGTTTAGCCGTTGCTAGTGGATACGACCTGGTTGCTACTGCATCAGCAAGACCATCCCGCTTTGCGGCGGGCTCTGGTGAACACCAGTAGCCTCTTAGAACCGGTCCACTAGCACGGTCCACGCCAATCCCTCGTTGACACAGAGGATCCACTACCAGTGAGCCGAATCGTGACAGAGAGGTTCCTGTGTGGGGCTGCCCTTTTTTAGGGCGAGTAACACTTTCCAAGAAGGGAATTAATAATGTAAGAGTAGGGCCTTACAGGATAAGTTTTTACCCCCACTGGTTACAATGGACCATACGTTGTTACCTTCCACCTATTAGAAGTCTTTGCATCACATCAATACTTGGTGGTGTAGGTGGCACATAGTGTTTTTTGCACACCTTTTTTTTTTGTTTGATAAAAAAAAAAAAATTGGTCCATATACTTTATCCTAAGCATATTAGTAAAAGTATTTTATTTAAGTTTTATGTGATGCATATCCTCAACACTTACTTGGGCACACTAGCACTTTTACAAAAGAGACCATATTCTTCTGCCTTCCTGCGCAAGCTATAATTCTGATCCAGCGACCCGCCTGATGCCCCACATCTGATGCCAAGTTCTCCTTTTTTCACCCACCTTTGTCATCAGGTACAAGTATTGCCACCCACTGCACCTCTCTGTCACTGGGTCACTTTCAGTACTCCTGATGCTGCTGCTGCCACCTCCAAGCTGTCTCTTTCTGCCACCATATGTTCTCCTCATGTTGATACCAGCTTCAAGCTGTCTCATACTGCCACCATATGTTCTCCTCATGCTGCTGCCACCTCCAGGCTGTGTCAGTCAGCCACTATATGGTCTCCTCATGCTTCTGCCACCTCCAGGCTGTGTCATTCAGCCACTATATGGTCTCCTCATGCTGCCGCCACCTCCACGCTGTGTCATGCAGGCACTATATGTTCTCATGCTGCCTCCACCTCCACACTGTGTCATTCAGCCACTGTATGGTCTCCTCATGCTTTCACCACCTCCAGGCTGAGTCATTCAGCCACCATATGTTCTCCTCATGCTGCCGCAAACTCCACGCTGTGTCATTCACCCACTATATGCTGCTGCCAACTCCAGGTTGTGTCATTCAGCCACTATATGTTCTCCTCATGCTGCCGCCACCTTCATGCTGTGTCATTCAGCCACTATATGGTCGCCATATGCTGCTGCCACCTCAATGCTGTCTCATTGTGCCACTATATGGTCTCCTAATACTGATGCCACCTCGAGGCCCTGTCATTGTACCGCTCTGCAACAGTGATTCTAGTAGAGACGCCACTGATCTGCATGTCATACTGAATAACAGTATTATTTCACTATCCCAGAACACATCTTATGCGTGTTACAGCAAGGCAAAGTGTTCTACACCCCTATTGAGGCTCTCTGGAGGCCAGAAATAGCGATGCGCTGTGAATAAATTCAGACCCAAACAAATTTTTGGGAAAAATTTGGCAAAGTGGCTACATTTTTCAAAAATTCTCCCATCTCTGGTCCCAGGGTTACAGTGACTTACAGTAGAGGGTTGACCCCTTCCAGCAAATGGATGTATATTTACATCCATTTGCTGGAAGGGGTCAACCCTCTACTGTAAGTCACTGTAACCCTGGGACCAGAGATGGGAGAATTTTTGAAAAATTTAGCCAATTTGCTACATGTCCCATGTCACCGGCATGTGTATACCCGCCCTCTAGGACGTGCTCGCACTGACCCAGGGGTGCCAACATTTACGCCCATGACTGTATATTTACAGTCATGGGTGTAAAGGTTGGCACCCCTGGGTCAGTGCGAGCACGTCCTAGAGGGCGGGTATACACATGCCTGTGACATGGGACAGTGGAGGAAGCAGGAAGTGAGTAACGGCCCGGCATTCACATGCGAGCGTGTCCCTCGATGCGAACTGCGGCACCGCCGCCAGAGGAGGGCGGGGAAGGAGAGCACTCGCGGACAGCGTGTCTGGCAGGAGCGCTACTTGTAACAACCTACAGAATAAAGCTAAGGTGTCACTCATACCAAAAAGTATACCTGCGTAGAAATGGAAGCCCTCAAAAGTTGCAAAATTGTGTTTTTTTTTTGTTTTTGATTTGTTTTTTCAATTTTGCCCTACAAATAATTTAGTTTGTTTCACTGTAAATTTGGAGGTAAAATTTGTGATGTCATTAAAAAGTACAATTGATGATGCAAAAAAGCAAGCCCTCATGTGGGTTGGTAGATGGAATAATAAAATAATTATGTCTATTAGAATGAAAGGAGGAAAAAACTAAACAACAAAAGAAAATAAAAAAAACAACAAGCTCAGTCCTAAGGGTTAATATGCACAGTGACTTCACAGTACAGGGTATTTATACACAGTAATGTCACATCTTAGTACAGGAATAATAAACAGTGATGTCACTGTACAGGAATCACAGGGATGTCACAGTACAGGTATAATATACACAGTAATGTAACAGTACACAGATATACACAGTGATGTCACAGTACAGGGATATTGTACATAGTAATGCAAGAAATAGATAGCAGGAACTGGTGAAAATATATATATATATATATATATATATATATATATATATATATACGCAGTTATGTTGTCATGTACCGAGGTGCAGTAATATGGAGTAATCCGTGGAATAAATGTATGAATGATTGTGCTCAATCCAATGATATCAGGAAATCATAGAGAATGTGGAAGAAGGCGGAGGCACTCACCATGCCAGTAAAATACTGTACTTTATTCCAACAAAAACATAAAATATACAGGTGCGTACACGTGGGACGCCAGCAGGAGTTGTGATAGCTATTTTGCACCGTTAGCACTTCTTCAGATCACTCCCTCCCCACCTGAGCAAGGATTAAATACTCCTACTTGCCTACGTAGGTGGGGAAATGCGTTTACATTGTGCAATTTAAAACAGAAATAAACACAATAAAAACAATCCAACATGTGCAATATTTACCAAAAAATACTGATTATACTGATTAAGTCTAACCTGTCATTTAGACCAAAATTGCCTTCTGCCCTTGTGCAGATACACAGCTTTGTTGCTCCACCTCCTGCAACAACCGCCTGCAGTCATACCTAGAGAGAGAGCCTGCAATCAGAGACAGGGTGCAGCTGCAGAGTCCTACTTATAGAGGTATCATTCATGACAGTGTAACCTGTTAAATGTGAAGTGATAGTATTACAGTTTTCAGATCATATTTGTTGCCACAATGCTCTGTCTGCTCTGTGTTAAGGAGCTGTTACTGTACAACACGATGTGCAGAGCACTGACTGTCCTCTATACAGCTCTGCTGCTCCTCACTCTGGTCTATTAATAATAGACCTGGGTGAAGAGTAGCAGAGCTGTGTAGAGAACATAATAGAATACTATCTCTGATGTTCGTTTCGCATAAGGCCTCACGAAGTCTAGAGCCGCCTCTGGCTGGCCCTGCCGTTGCACTATGGCTCACGCGGTGCTGCGGACTTTAAAACAGTGAGCCTGCAGCCGGGACTGACGGGGGACGTGCAAGAGATGTTCCTCCGCAGACCCACACAGGAGGACGTCAGCGACGTCACACGTCAATCCCGTCTGCCGCAGGAAAGAAGAAACCAAGGATGGCCAGATGAGTTTGTCTGTAAGTGTATCTGTCTGTAGTGTGTGTCTGTAAGTGTATGTCTGAAGTGTGTGTCTTTAAGTGTATGTCTGTAGTTTGTGTCTGTAAGTGTATGTCTGTCAGTGTGTGTCGGTTGGTCGGACAGGCAGGGGGGGCGGGGGGGGGGGCAAAAAAATTGCTTGCCCGTGGTCCAATCAAAATTAAAGACGGCCTGGGCTGGGTTCGCATATGTCCGGCATCCGACATAGGTGAACTAAGCCTAAATCTCGACATAACTGATGCCACAACTGATGACAACGTGTCAACAATTGTATGGCTGCTTTCCCCTGTCCAGTGCCCTCCAGTGTGTCCAACCATCCGGCGTCAAAATTGAGACGCTGAATGATTGTGAACTGTACCATTCACATAAATGCCATTAGTTCTAGCATGAGTTTCCCTCCGATGCACGCCACAAGGAAACTGTGCCCTGGCCGCACATATGTGAGTCCAGCCTCACCCAGACAGGCATGTGTATGGGACAAAAGTAGAGATAGTTATTGGCAGGACAAGCTTTGAGACGGACAAGTGTGCTCTTTAGGGAGCTGTCTGCGGTTTCTCCCAACCATTCATCTTTGCTCAATTGGTTTATATATGTGAATTTAATACTTAATATACAGTAACAGTAAAGGTGCTAGAACACAGTGCTGTCAAGCCGTATTCTCATGTGCATTATCGATAATTGCCATGCTGCACTTGGACATGCAACCTAAAAACTTAAAGAGTCATTTATCAAAGCCCTACATTTTTTTGCAAGGTCGCAAAACACAGTGTTCATCACATTTATTATTTGACTCTCACACGCGAATAGAGCTTTCTTCACCAGCGAATCCTGTAAGTATTTTGTGAGAGTAGTTTGGGAGCTGTCTAGAGCAGGATAGGTTTTCTATGGGGATTTGCTTCTAATCTGGACAGTTCCTAAAATGGACAGAGGTGTCAGCAGAGAGCACTGTGGTAAGGCAGAAAGGAAATTCAAAAAGAAAAGAACTTCCTGTGGATCATACAGCAGCTGATAAGTACTGGAAGGATTATTATTTTCTAATAAAAGTAATATACAAATCTGTTTAACTTTCTGGCACCAGTTGATTAAAAAGTTTTTTTTCCAGTGGAGTACCCCTTTAAAGAAAATGGTTACATGGCTTGGCTGCAACAGGTTTTAGCGTCCATGAGCATCAGATGGAAGGAACTTGCCTAAATAAGAACAACAAAAAAAGTATATCAGGCTACAATGTGCACATAATATTGACATATTAATAGGGAGAGGTCTATATTAGTTTAGGGCATCTTAATGTCAGAGCAGCAGCCACCATAAAAAAAGAATGCCTAGTAATGATGCCAAATAAATACATGGATGGATAGATATAGATAGATAGTAATGCCCACACATATGCCCACAGTGTAGTTGTTCTTTGGAAGTGACTTGTGCTTCTTGTATGTTCCAGAAAAACAATAAAGCACATTTTGTTTGAACATAAAGCGTAGACCAACTAAGAGAGACTTAAAAAGGTTTTCTAACAATTTGCTAATGCTCGAACCAGATCCAAATACTGTCCTAACATTGTCTATTTATAAAGTCATCGTGGTAGAGAATGATTAATGAATTCAATTGGGCAGTGAGAAATTCAGTTCACTGACCCATGTTTTCAGCCCAGGTATTGATGTGAAGCTAATGATAAATATGCTGGGGAAAATTTTAATGTTTATTCCAATTACTGAACGACATATTTAAATGGTAGAATCACTATGTAACCTTAACCTTCCTTTTATATTGTACAACACACAGCTGCTGCACCCTCCTTACCAGATCAAATATTTTACATTCAAAAATTCCACTTAGAGCCATTTTATATCCTCCCCATCTTTACCGAGGTTGTACCTTTTAGTTTAGTCAGAATTCCACCTATTATTGTGTGCAAATTCCGAATTCTACTGTTAGCTAATGCTGGTCCTCATTAAAGAGAAATGGACATGTTAGAAGCATCTGCCGCCAAATCCTTCAGCTCCATGGATCAGTATTACCATCCAGCATTACAATATTCTATATATACATGAAAGTAGGGACCACATTTTTTATATTGGATCTTGTACTATGTAAATTGGAGTGCTGCCATGTATTAATACAATGTATTAAAGAAGCAGGAAGTTTGTGGGGCCTGAAATATCAGCATGCAAATACAAATGCAGTAACTTTTTTGACTTTACTGCATAACTCACTGGGATGAGCGGTGGCTCTTGCACTTATGATGTGAGAACGCTGAGGGCAGTGACTGGCTGCAGTTCATGAATGATTTACATGATGTCATTTCTGCAGGTTCGGCAGGGATCACTAGAGTGGTAATGGTGGTGGAATTTATGAGTGAGGCTATTTATTTTCCAACATTTAATTACTTATTTCGACCCCTTAAGGACCCGGGCTTTTTTCCGTTTTTTAATTTTCAATTTTTCCTCCTTAACTTTAAAAAATCATAACTCTTTGAAATTTTCACCAAAAATTCTATATGATGGCTTATTTTTTGCGTCACTAATTCTACTTTGTAATGACATTAGTCATTTTACCCAAAAATCTACGGTGAAACGGGAAAAAAATCAATGTGCGACAAAATAGATGAAAAAACACTATTTTGTACGTTTGGGGGGCTTCCGTTTTTGCGCAGTACATTTTTTGGCAAAAATTACACCTTACCTATATTCTGTAGGTCCATATGGTTAAAATGATAACCTACTTGTATAGGTTTGATTTTGTATCACTTCAGAAAAAAATCATGAATACATGCAGGAAAATGTATATGTATAAAATGGTCATATTCTGACGCTTATAACTGTCAATTTTTGCGCCGTGATCTGAATTTTTTAGCGGTACCATTTTTGTTCTGATCAGACTTTTTGATCACTTTTTATTCACTTTTTTGTGGTATAAAAAGTGATCAAAAATGCGCTATTTTGGACTTTGGAATTTTTTGGTGCGTACGCCATTGAACGTGCGGTATATTTTTATAATTCGGACATTTCCACACATGGCGATACTACATATGTTTATTTTTATTTACACAGTTTTTTTTTTATTCATGGAAATGCCGGGTGATTTAAACTTTTATTAGGGGAAGGGATAATTCAAAGGGTCAATGATTTTTTTACTTTTCTTATGCAATATTATAGCTCTTATAGGGGGCTATAACATTGCATTAACTGATCTTTAATAGTGTTGAGCGGCATAGACCATATTTGAGTTCGCGATGTTTCGCGAATATATGGACGAATATTCGTCATATATTCGCTAAATTTGCATATTCGTAATATTCGCATTAAATTTTCGCACATGCAAAAATTAGCATATGTGCAAATTAGCATAACAAAATTAGCATAAGCGAAAATTTGCATATACGAAAATTAGCATATGCAAATTTTCGCATATGTGAAAATACGCACGCCAGTCTCACACTGTAGTATTAGAGCCTTCTTTACACCACACAAGCTGGAAGCAGAGAGGGGTGATCACTGTGATGTGTACAGTGGAGAAAAAAAAACAAAAGAAAAACTGAATATTTGTAATTACAAATAATAGTGCTATATTCGCGAATATTCGTGAATTTGCGAATATGCGATATTTGCGGATAAAATTTGCATTGCAAATATTCACGAGCAACACTGATCTTTAACACTGATTGATGCATCTCCATAGGAATGGATCAATCAATGTTTTCAGCTATTGATTGCTCAAGTCTGGATCTAAGGCTTTAAGCATTCATTCGGCGATCGGACAGCGCAAAAGAAGGTAAGAAGACCTTCTACTGTGCTACAGCTGTTCGGGATGCCGCGATTATGCCAGGGCGATCCCGAACAGCTCCCTGAGCTAGCCGGGCACTTTCACTTTCGTTTTTAGCCGCACGGCTCAGCTTTGAGCGCGCAGCTAAAGGGTTAACAGCACGCGGCACCGCGATCGGTGCCGTGCGCTATTAGCGGCGGGTCCCGGCTTCACTATGACGCCGGGCCCGCCGCGATATGATCGGGGGTCGCCGTGTAACCCTGCGTTATATCACAGGACCGGGACTCATGATGTACGCGTACGTCATAGTGTACCTGTCATTAGCAAAAACTTTTTTTTAATAATGTAAATAACACCATTATATGTATACTTGTCATATACATTGGTTAAACAATGCATATATTTTTGTCCCTGCAAGTGAGGGTGGACAAGCAGGGCTCTGTACAATGAGGACAAGCAGGGCTCTGCACACTGAGGACAGGCAGGGCTCTGTACACTGAGGACAAGCAGGGTTCTGTACACTCAGGGCAAACAGGGCTCTGTACACTGAGGACAAGCAGGGAGCTGTGCGCTAATGACAAGCAGGGCTCTGTACACTGAGGACAAGCAGGGCGCTGTGTACTGAGGACAAGCAGGGCTCTGTAAACTGAGGACAAATAGGGCTCTGTACACTGAGGACAAGCATAGCTCTGTACACTGAGGATAAGCAGGGCTCTGTGCACTGAGGACAAGCAGGGCTCTGTACACTGAGGACAAGCAGAGCTCTGTACACTGAGGATAAGCAGGGCTCTGTACACTGAGGACAAGCAGGGCTCTGTACACTGAGGACAAGCAGGGCTCTGTACACAAAGGACAAGCAAGGCTCTGTGCACTGAGGACAAGCAGGGCTCTGTGCAGTGAGCTCAAGCAGGGCTCTGTGCACTGAGGACAAGCAGGGCTCTGTGCACTAAGGACAAGCAGGGCTCTGTGCACTGAGGACAAGCAGGATTCTGTACACTGAGGACAAGCAGGGCTCTGTACACTGAAGACAAGCAGGGTTCTGTATACTGAGGACAAGCAGGGCTCTGTACACTGAGGACAAGAAGGGCTCCGTGCACTGAGGTCAAGTAGGGCTCTGTACACTGAGGACAAGCAGGGCTCTGTACACTGAGGAAAAGCAGGGCTCTGTACACTGAGGACAAGCAGGACTCTGTGCAGTGAGGACAAGCAGGGCTCTGTACACTGAGGACAAGCAGGGCTCTGTACACTGAGGACAAGCAGGGTTTTGTACACTCAGGACAAGCAGGGCTCTGTACACTGAGGACAAGCAGGGTGCTGTGCGCTAAAGGCAAGCAGGGCTCTGTGCACTGAGGACAAGCAGGGCTCTGTACACTGAGGACAAGCAGGGTTCTGTACACTCAGGACAAGCAGGGCTCTGTACACTGAGGACAAGCAGGGCGCTGTGCGCTAAAGGCAAGCAGGGCTCTGTGCACTGAGGACAAGCAGGGCTCTGTGTACTGAGGACAAGCAGGGCTCTGTAAACTGGGGACAAGTAGGGCTCTGTACACTGAGGACAAGCAGAGATCTGTACACTGAGGATAAGCAGGGCTCTGTACACTGAGGACAAGCAGGGCTCTGTACGCTGAGGACAAGTAGGGCTCTGTACACTGAGGACAAGCAGGGCTCTGTACACTGAGGACAAGCAGGGCTCTGTATACTGAAGACAAGAAGGGCTCTGTACACTGAGGACAAGCAGGGCTCTGTACACTGAGGACAAGCAGGGCTCTGTACACTGAGGGATAGCAAGGCTCTGTGCACTGAGGACAAGCAGGGCTCTGTGCAGTGAGCTCAAGCAGGGCTCTGTGCACTAAGGACAAGCAGGATCCTGTGCACTGAGGACAAGCAGGGCTCTGTACACCGAAGACAAGAAGGGTTCTGTACACTGAGGACAAGCAGGGCTCTGTACACTGAGGACAAGAAGGGCTCTGTGCACTGAGGTCAAGTAGGGCTCTGAACACTGATGACAAGCAGGGCTCTGTACACTGAGAACAAGCAGGGCTCTGTACACTGAGAACAAGCAGGACTCTGTGCAGTGAGGACAAGCAGGCCTCTGTACACTGAGGACAAGCAGGGCTCTGAACACTGAAGACAAGCAGGGCTCTGTGCACTGAGGACAAGCAGGGCTATGTGCAGTGAGGACAAGCAGGGCTCTGTGCAGTGAGGACAAGCAGGGCTCTGTACACAAAGTACAAGCAGGGCTCTGCACTGAAGACAAGCAGGGTTCTGTACACTGAGGACAAGCAGGGCTCTTTACACTGAGGACAAGCAGGGCTCTGTGCAGTGAGGACAAGCATGGCTCTGTACACAAAGGACAAGCAGGGCTCTGTGCACTGAGGACAAGCAGGATTCTGTACACTGAGGACAAGCAGGGCTCTGTACACTGAAGACAAGCAGGGTTCTGTACACTGAGGTCAAGCAGGGCTCTGTACACTGAGGACAAGAAGGGCTCTGTGCACTGAGGTCCAGTAGGGCTCTGTACACTGAGGACAAGCAGGGCTCTGTACACTGAGGACAAGCAGAGCTCTGTACACTGAGGACAAGCAGGGCTCTGTGCACTAAGTTCAAGTAGGGCTCTGTGCAGTTAGGCTCTGTGACATGCCCCCGGCTCACATAGCAGGATGATTGACAAGCCAGGAGTCTGCACAGAGCCCTACTTGTTCTGCCCTCACTACCTGTACTTGGTCTTTTCACAGAGACAAACAGGCAATAGCAATATATGCATATATTTTTTAACCAATGTGTATTACAAATACAGTGGTCCCTCAACCTATGATATTAATTGGTTCCAGGAGGACCATCATATGTTGAAACCATCATATGTCGAGTACATATGTCTATGTAAAAATGGTAATTGGTTCTGGGGCCTCGGAACCATTGTATGTTGAATACATATCTCTATATGGGAAACTGCTAATTGGTTCTGGGATGACCATTGTATGTGGAGTGTATGGGGAGTGTTTAACAAACCAGGGTGCCTCCAGCTGTTCCACAACTACAACTCCCAGCTTGCATGTACAGCCATTGACTGTCTGGGCATGCTGGGAGTTATAGTTTTGCAACAGCTGGAGGCACACTGATAGGGAAACATTGATGTATGGGGTGTATAGTGTGTATATGTATTGTATGTGATGTGTGACATCGCATACAGTACTGTACAGTTCTTTAAATACCTTCAGGGGAGACAGAATGTCCTCCATTACGATCCTGCCGACTACAGCTCTACAGGAAAGGAAGGGGAGGGCAGCCAGCAGCTCATTGGAAGCCTGCAGCAAGATGCTGCAGGCTATTGGCTATGGCTGCACTGGGGGGGGAGTGGGGCTTACACGGAGCTCACAGTGGAAGCCTGCGTGAGTTAGCAGGACAGCATGTGAGTAACAGGAGATAGAACGGGGCACATTAAACAACTATCTGTCAGATGCTGAAGTTGTCAGGGCTGTCAGATAGCTGTTTGTATGATGGCCCCAACACACAGCAGCATCATATGTCGATGCTGCCTTCAACATACGATGGGCTCTGAGAGGCCATCATATGTTGAAATGATCATATGTCGGGGCCATCATAAGTCGGGGGGTCACTGTATACATATTTTGGTATTATCTACTTATTTTTTATTTTATTTTTGCCAACAGCAGGTACACTTCAAATATATAAATTGGGTGGATATACATTTGAGATATATGTTTTTGAGCATTGAGATATTGACCAATTACTAATAAGACTTTAAGCAAAGAAATTAATGCATCTGTACCAAAACTGGCTGTTTTCATGTTCAGCCTGAATTGGAGATACCACCAAAAAAAAATTTATTTGCTAATTATGGTGGAAAATAAGTATTTGGTCACCTACAAACAAGCAAGATTTCTGGCTTTCACAGACCTGTAACTTCTTCTTTAAGAGTCTCCTCTGTCCTCAACTCGTTACCTGTATTAATGGCACCTGTTTAAACTTGTTATCAGTATAAAAGACACCTGTCCACAACCTCAAAGAGTCACACCAACTCTACTATGGCCAAGACCGAAGACCTGTCACAGAGCTGTCAAAGGAAACCAGAAACAAAATTGTAGACTTGCACCAGACTTGGTTTGAAGAAATCAACAGTGGGAGCAATTATTAGAAAGTGGAAGACATACAAGACCACTGAAACAAGAAACGGACAGCATAGTGTGATTCCGTTGCTAAACGGAGTTAGGATGGTGAAAGTGGTGCTTACCAAACAGAGTTACACTCCGCCAAGTGGAACAATGGAAAGGAGCAGTAGATTAGGTGCCTGCAGCTGCTCCACGTCTGAATCGATATAAGCAAAAAGGTATTCTCCAGGGTTTCGACGGGATGCAAAGGAGCTGGACACACAAATGCAGGGATCTCAAGTTTATTCCTCCATGATGCAACGCGTTTCACAGTAAGACTGCTTCATCGGGCAAGATGCCTGATGAAGCAGTCTTACTGTGAAACGCATTGCATCATGGGTGAATAAACTTGAGATCCCTGCATTTGTGTGTCCAGCGCCTTTGAATCCCGTTGGCACCCTGGAGGATACCTTTTTGCTTATACAAGACCACTGATAATCTCCCTCGATCTGGGGCTCCACACAAGATGTCAAAATGATCACAAGAATGGTGAGCAAAAATCCCAGAACCGCACGGAGAGAGCTGGGACAAAAGTAACAAAGTAACGCACTACACCGGCAGGGACTCAAATCATGCATTGTCAGATGTGTACCCCTGCTTAAGCTAGTACATGTCCGGACCCCTCTGAAGTTTGCTAGAGAGAATTTGGATGATCCAAAAGAGTATTGGGAGATTGTCATATGTTCAGATGAAAGCAAAGTAGACAATTTTTGGTAAAAACTCAACTCATCGTGTTTGGAGGAGAAAGACTGCTGAGTTGCATCCAAAGAACACCATATCTACTGTGAAGCATGGGGCTGGAAACATCATGCTTTGGGGCTGTTTTTCTGCTATGGGACCAGGAGGACTGATCCGTGTAAATGAAAGAATGAATGGGGCCATGCATTGTGAGATTTTGAGTGAAAACCTCCTTCCATCAGCAAGGGCATTGAAGATAAAGGTGGCTGGGTCTTTCAGCATGACAATGATCCCAAACACACTGCCAGGCAACAAAGAAGTGGCTTCGTAAGAATCAATTTGAGGTCCTGGAGTGGCCTAGCCAGTCTCCAGATTTCAACTCCATAGAAAACCTTTGGAAGGAGTTAAAAGTCTGTGTTACCCAGCGACAGCCCCAAAAACATCACTGATCTAAAGGAGATCTGCATGGAGGAATGGGCCAAAATACCAGCAACGTTGTGTTAAAACCTTGTGAAGACTTACAGATAACATTTGACCTCTGTCATTGCCAACAAAGGGTATATAACAAAGTATTGAGATGAACTTTTGTTATTGACCAAATACTTATTTTCCACCATAATTTACTAAATAAATTCTTAAAGATCAGACAATGTGATTTTATGGATTTTTGTATATATAGTTCCTGTAAAAAAAGCTTGCTCCCAGTGTTATTGCATGGGTGGCAAGATCAATATATGAATAGATGTTGTACATCCTACACAGATTGTTGGCCCTGCAATGTAAGCTCCTCTGGGGAAAGATGCAGCTTACTTCTAAATGTTAGTATACTAGAAGCAATATCAAGAGGTTTCTTAGCTCTGAAATCCAAGTTGGTACAATGTACTATTCACTGCTCCTTGTACCACTCGCTATCCTCTAGTTCTTGCCCTGTATGCGGCTACAAACAGACACTGCTGCGAGTTGACAATACGGACCAACCTTACCAGTAGCCGGAGAAGCATTTTGGGAGGTTGCCTGTTTTTCTCGGGTAGAAGATAGCTGATTGGAGTGGTGGATGGAATCAGTCTGGTGATGTCAGCATCCTCATGGCAGATAGTACACGCTCAGTGTAATGATGTATAATATGGGAATAGATGTGTAGGTTAGAGATGAGTGAACTTTTGAAAAATTTGATTCGGCCGATTAGCCGAATTTTCCGAAAAAATTTGTTTCCTTCCTAATTTATTTGCGGCAAATCTATAATAAAAATGGCTATTTCTGACCTACAGAGAGCCTCAATAGGGGTGTAGAACACTTTGCTTTGTTCTAACATGCATGTGTGCTGAGTTAGTGAAATAATACTGTTATTCAGTATGACATGCAGATTACAGGCATCGCTTTTAGAATCACTGCCGCAGAACCGCACAATGACAGAGCCTGGAGGTGGCATCAGGGTGAGGAGACCATATAGTGGCTGAACGACTGCCTGGAGTTGGATAAATCATGAGGAGACCATATAGTGGCTAAATGACACAGCATGGAGTTGCTGGCAGTATGAGGAGACCATATAGTGGCTGAATGACACAGCCTGGAGCTGTTGGCAGCATAAGGAAACCATATAGTGCCTGAATGACACAGCAGAGAGGTGTTGGCAGCATGAGGAGACCATATAGTGGCTGAATGACACAGCATGGAGATGTTGGCAGCATGAGGAGGCCATATAGTGGCTGAAGGACACAGTGTGGAGGTGTTGGCAGCATGAGGAAACCATATATTTGCTGAATGACACAGCCTGGAGCTGGCAGCAGCATGAGTAGACACTAGGGCTTCCCAATCCCTAAGATTAAAGGATGAATTTTGAAATTTAAATTGAAGATTTATGGTAGCTAGTGCTACCATAAAATTTTTTAGACCAAGGCCCAGGCCCAACAGCATCAGTAAACCATATATATTGGCTGAAAGACACAGCCTGGAGGTCGCTGAAGCATGAGGAGGCCACATAGTATCTGAATGGCACAGCCTGTAGTTGGCAGAAGCATGAGGAGACCATTGGAATTTAAGATTTTTAAATAGAAATTTAAGGTTTTCGAAATTGAAATTTTAACTCCCAAGTTTTAGTGTCCCGGGCCCCGGCGTGTGGGTACAAAGGACCAAATATAACAAGGAGTCACATGGCAGTACAATCACAGAGCCTGGAGGTGGCATCAGTATGAGGAAACCATTTAGGGGCTGACTGACTGCCTGTCGTTTGTGACAGCATGGGGAGATCATATAGTGTCTGAATGGCACAGCCTGGAGTTGCCTGAAGCATGAGGAGACCATATAGTGTCTGAAGGGCACAGCTGGAGTTGGCCGCAGCATGAGTAGACACTAGGGCTTCACAATCCCTAAAATTAAAAGATGAATTTAGAAATTTAAATTAAAGATTTATGGTAGCTAGTGCTACCATAAAAAATGTTTGGCCCAGGCCCAGCAGCATCAGTAAACATTATATTGGCTGAATGACACAGCCTGGAGGTGGCTGAAGCATGAGTAAACCATATAGTGGCTGAATGACACAGGCTGGAGTTGGCTGAAGCATGAGAAGACCATATAGTGTCTGAATGGCATAGCCTGGAGTTGGCAGAAGCATGAGGAGACCATTGAAATGTAAGATTTTTAATAGAAATTTCAGTTTCTTAAATTGAAATTAAGGATTTTGAAATTGAAATTTTAACTCCTAAGTTTTAGTGCCCCGGGCCCCGGCGTGTGGGTACACAGGACCAAATTTAACAATGAGTCACATGTCACATGGCAGCCCAATGAGAGAGCCTTGAGGTGGCAGCAGCAGCATGAGGGCCATGCCAACTGAGGGTTGAGCCTGAGGAACCCACCGACTGTTGACTGGGGGTGTTGGATGTTACTTGGGATGAAATGGATGACCAAGTGAACTGATCAATCATGGCTGCTGGGTTGCTGGTCGAGACACGACTGCTAGCTGACACCATGAGCTCAGACCTCTGGCTGCGACTCAGGCTGCTACATGCCCCTAATCTGCTGTGACCTCTGCCTGCACCTGATGAATTTAGGCCTCTGCCACTCCACTGTGCACGTCCTGGCACTACTCTGCCTGACATACTTAGTGCGTTTATGAGGGGAGTACAATACGCTTCAATGTGCTTAAAACAATGTTTGTCTAGAACAGCAGCAGGTGTGTACTATTGGCTGTCCTTTTACAGTATATAGGCCCTTGACAGATTAACAGGTACAACATAGTACACTACTTAGATGTAGGTATGTGGTATGCACTTATGATGGCAGAAAAATGTGCTACAGTATGCCTAAAAATACTTATTTTTACCTGTGTCCCAGATTCCAAAATTCCTTTATAATCAGAAAATACCACCTGACATTCAAAATAATTAAATGATACATACATTCTCTGAAGAAAAGGATCCTTCATTAGATGACAATATGAGAATTGTCTGTTCTAGTGACATAAGCTCATCAGAGGAACAGGAAAACATGATACAACGTAATTCGGCAACTGAAGAACCACAACAAAGAATGAACGACTTAAAGCCTACTGGAACTGAGGAACTTCAAAATGGTAAATCTACCACCTGGGATAGACAGTCAATTCCAACAGCCGGTGGTCAGTATCCACAGCTCCCTGTTTCTGCTAGTCCTTGGCAATATTCCTTTTGTTACTGGTATCAACATGGCAATAATGTTGGGAGAGTAACCAACCAATCCTTATAATCAGTTATCTGCATTTGCAGTGCCAAATTCCTATAATACAAACCAGCCTTACTCTAATTTCAATGGACAGATTCAAGCATAGCTTTATTCAGTTTCTGGCCCCTTTAGTGCCAATTTCCGATACAATTATGGAGATCCATCCCCTTCTTCAAGTCAGAATCCAGTGCAAAATCCATACTCTTATAGTTCTACTGGAAATACAGGCTGGCCATGGAGTTCTTGCCAATAATGAAGAAAACACGATGAAAGATGAAACAAGATGAAAAGATGAAACAAGACAATGATGACTGGATTCAATATCTGAATTTTTATTTAAAAAATTTGCAGTTGACTACTTGCAGTAATACTATTTATGTCAATGCCCTTTGTAGTTTTTGGCACATTTCTTAACTTTTACTAACTTTTGTGTATGTTTTTGCATTATATTATCTAAAGTTAACATGTCTCGCCAGTATTAATTTTTATAAGCAAAATACTTATTTTTATATATAGTTTTCCTCGGGGAACTTGCTTAAAGTGTCTATAACTATTTCATATATTTGTTTGTTAGGAGTCACAATATATGATTGTGTTGTTTTTTAATTGTTATTTATATTTGAAGGATTTTGTGATTTAAATAATTATTATGTGCTTGCTGTCTTGTATTAGAAAACTGAATTGACACTTTTCAGCTCTGAAGTGAAGAATGAATTCAGCACCCTTATCATCTGTTGAGCAGCGATTAAATAAATTTAATTTAATAAAATTAAATATTTAGTTTAAAAAAACATGCCCTCTGAAAAAGTTTGAGGGGTTTGGTGTTCCCCAACAAAGGCAAAAAACACCAGCAGTACACAACAGTGCTGCAGCACACAGTACCTGTGTCATAAACCCAAAATTGCAATCTCTCACAGACTATTAGGAATGGACTTCTGGGTATTTATTATACTGTCTACAGACTAGTATAACCAGTAGTAACATTTTAGGTTCGCGAACCACGAACGCCAACTTACGCAAAAGTTCTTGAATCAGCGAACCGGGCAAACCGCCATTGACTTCAATGGGCAGGGGAATTTTAAAACCCACAGGGACTCTTTCTGGCCACAATAGTGATTTAAAAGTTGTTTCAAGGGGACTAGCACATGGACTGTGGCGTGCCGGAGTGGGATTCATGGAAAATTACATAGTTGATGCAGAGTCTTGTTTTAATCCATAAAGGGCATAAATCACCTAACATTCCTAAATGGTTTGGAATAACGTGCTTTAGCCCCCTTTAGGCAGCACAAAGAGCCCCCCTTTAGGCATCACATAGTTAGATCCCCCCATTAGACAGCACATAGATTCCCATATTAGGCAGCACATAGTTA
Organism: Hyla sarda; assembly: GCF_029499605.1. NCBI lineage: Eukaryota > Metazoa > Chordata > Amphibia > Anura > Hylidae > Hyla > Hyla sarda. The sequence continues at coordinate 104,877,594 of NC_079192.1, read as the reverse complement.
GAGCCTCCCTTTAGGCTGCACATAGTTAGATCACCCCATGTTAGGCAGTACATAGTTAAAGCCCCCCTTTAGGCAGCATATCGATTCCCCCATATTAGGCAGCACATAGTTAGAGCCTCCCTTTAGGCAGCACATATTTAGATCCCCCTTTAGGCAGCACATAGATTCCACCATGTTAGGCAGCACATACTTAGAGCCCCCCTTTAGGCAGCACATAGTGGGATATGAACCCAAGGCCCCAGCGCTGCAAGTCAGCAGTACTAACCTCTGAGCCACCATGCTATCCTTACCATACATCTAATATGCACGGTTGCTAAAATGGACAGAGATGTCAGCAGAGAGCACCAGAAAAATTAGGCATGTACACATGGCTCAAAAATTTGGTATTGTTGCAGCCGCAGCTGTAGCAGCGCACAGAAAAATTGTGGCAGCATAAAAAGTGCAGCACCAGAGGCCAGAAAAATTAGGCATGTACTCATGGCTGAAAAATAAGAACAAATCCAAGAGTCCAGAAGACTCTATAATGCAGGACGGAGAAAGAGACAAAGAAAAAATTTCATCAAATAAAGAAACAGAGTTCATCCCTCTCTGTATTTCATTTTTGAAAATTTAAGTTTAAAAATCAAATGCAACAAGATGTAATGGTTAGTACTCTGGAAAATTCAAGTTTAAATTATCAGAAAGTCCAGAAGACTCTATGATGCAGGACGGTGAAAATCACAGAGAAATTATTTTCCAAATAAAATTTTTCATCAAATCAAGATGAAAGCAGCGGCCAGAAAAATTGCAGGAGCAGAAAAAGTGCAGCACCAGAGGCCAGAAAAATTAGGCATGTTCACATGGCTGAAAAAAAAGAACAAGCGCATATCCAAGAGTCCAGAAGACTCTATAATGCAGGATGGAGAAACAGACAAAGAAATTATTTTCTAAATAAAAATTTTCATCAAATAAAAAAACAGAGTTCTTCCCTCTCTGTATTTTACTTTTGAAAATTTAAGTAAAAAATCACACGCAATAATTTAATAATGCAGGTCGACTCTATAATGCAGGTCGGTGAAAAACACAAAGAAATCCTTTTCAAAAGTGAGCCATGGACGTGCAGGAACGCCTGAAATGGCCACACACCTTCCTGGACTGCTTCAGGACATCCTGAAAGCCTGGGTACTTGAGCACAAAGCGTTGTACAATCAGATTACATACATGAGCCATGCACGGCACATGTGTCAACTTGCCCAACCTCAATGCCGCCAACAAATTTGTTCCGTTGTCACAAACCACCTTGCCGATCTCCAGTTGGTGCGGAGTCAGCCACTGGTCCACCTGTGCGTTCAGGGCCGACAGGAGCGCTGGTGCGGTGTGACTCTCCGCTTTGAGGCAAGTCAAACCCAAGATGGCGTGACACTGCCGTATCCGGGATGCAGAATAGCACCTGGGGAGCTGGGGGGGGGGGGTGCCGGTGATGTGGAGCAAGACGCAGCAGTGGAAGAGGACTCGGCCGAGGAGGTTATGGAAGAGGATGGAGTAGGAGGAGTAGAGGAGGTGGCAGCAGGCCTGCCTGCAAGTCGTGGCGGTGTCACCAACTCCTCTGCAGAGCCACGCATTCCATGCTTGGCAGCCGTCACCAGGTTTACCCAGTGCGCAGTGTAGGTGATATACCTGCCCTGACCATGCTTTGCAGACCAGGTATCAGTGGTCAGATGGACCCTTGCCCCTACACTGTGTGCCAGACATGCCATAATTTCCTTTTGCACAATGGAGTAAAGGTTGGGGATTGCCTTTTGTGCAAAAAATTTTTGGCCGGGTACCTTCCACTGCGGTGTCCCAATGGCTACACATTTTTTAAAGGCCTCAGACTCCACCAGCTTGTATGGTAAAAGCTGGCAGGCTAGCAGTTCTGACAAGCCATCTGTCAGACGCCGGGCTAGGGGGTGACATTGAGACATTGGCCCTCATTTACTATTCTAAAACAGATTTGTTTTGTCGGGTTTTCTTGGCGCATCTTTGTCTGCGACATGTCGCAGACATCGTGCGCCAGTCTGCGACATGATGCAACATTTTTTCCCAACGGACCCGATGTGGATTCTCCCAACCCCGAAAAAGGGGCGTAACCCGACATTTCTGAGCTTTCCCACGTATTTATAAAGGTTTCCAACCCGAATTTGTTGAATTGTTGTGGATTTTTTCCCGACTACTCAGAGGAGTTGGAAACCAAAACCTACAAAACCCACGTACAACAAACAGGATGCAACATAATAATAAATAACAGGGGGAAAAAGCAGTCGGGTAAGAAAGCAAGATAGACTTACAACCTCATTTTCTAAGTAAATGAGGGCCATTGTCTTCTTGCGCTCAAACATCTCCTTGACAGACACCTGACTGTGGGCAGATGAGCAGGAACTGCTCAAGGCGAGAGACAGAGAGGCGGATGGTTAAGAGGGGGCAAAGAGGGCAGCAGTGGTTGACCTGGAGGAGGATGCAGTACCAGGAGGAGGATGGCGGCTTTGACTTTGCGTGCTGCTTGTACTGACGTGTTGATCCCATAGGCGTTTGTGATGTGACATCATGTGCCTTGTGCCTTCGCAAAGCAGTTGTGCCTAGGTGGGTGTTGGACTTCCCACGACTCAGTTTCTTCTGGCACAGGTTGCAAATGGCCTAACTGTTGTCAGAGGCAGATACAAAAAAAATGACGGCATTCTGGTGGTGGCAACAGCATGCGTTGATTGGAGTCCCGTCTGGCTGACCCCGGGTGCCGATGCATGCTGTCTGACTGTGCCACTAGCTCCTTGCGACGACCTCCCCCTGCTTCCAACTCATCTCCTCCTCCTCTCTGTCTCCCCATCTGAACTTTCCCCCTCTTCTTCTCTTCTAGCGGGCACCCTCGTGGCATCCACGGACACATTGTCATCATCAACACCTTCACCGCTATCTGACACCTCAAGAAAGGAAGCAGCAGTGGGTACAACATCATCATCACACCGTACGTCCATGTGCGTAATGCTGCCTGACTGAGACATATCCCTGTTAACTATATCCTCTTGCAATAATGGTTGTGCATCACTCATGTCTTCAAACTGATGTGTAAATAACTCCTATGACGGATCAAGTAAAGCTGCTGTGGTGCTAGTGTTGGTGGTGGCTGCAGGCGGGCAAGTGGTAGCATGAGAGGTGCCCGAAGCGAAGCTAGAGGAGCAGAAGGATGGTGCGTCAAGGTTCCGAGCGGAAGCTGTAGTAGATTGAGTGTCTTGTGATAGCCAGTCAACTAAGTCCTCAGAACTTTGGGGGTTCAGGGCACGTGGCCTCTGAACACTGGCCATTCTAGGGCCAAAGGGAATCCCAGCACCATGACGGCCCCTGCGGGGTAGCCTTCCTCTGCCTTGTCACACCAAATGTGATTTGCACTAGGGTGACACAATTTGCCCTGCAGGCAAAAAAACTGGCAACTGTGACGTGAACTGACAGTGACGACTGGTTTTATTTAACAACCAAAAAAGTTTTTGTTTTTTTTATTTGCACAACTGTCACACCAAATGTGATTTGCACTAGTGTGACAATGAGCAAAAAAGCTTGCCTGCTGAGTTCCCCTTTTAAGCAGTGGTCCCCAACCAGGGTGCCGCCAGCTGTTGCAAAACACACGGACTGATATATTTCAGCCCTTTGAATACTGTAGTAGTTAGTTGCTTTAAAGAAAAAAAAGCTTGCCAGTGGAGTTCCCCTTTAATGCAGTGGTCCCCAACCAGGGTGCCTCCAGCTGTTGCAAAACACACGGACTGATATCTTTCAGCCCTTTGAATACTGTAGTAGTTAGTTGCTTGAAGGAACTTAAGTTTTATACTGGAGTACCCCTTTTAACTCCTTGGGGACGGAGCCCAATATAACCCTAAGGACGGGAGCATTTTTTGCAATTCTGACCACTGTCACTTTAAGCATTAATAACTCTGGGATGCTTTTACTTTTCATTCTGATTCCGAGATTGTTTTTTCGTGACATATTCTACTTTATGTTAGTAGTAAATTTTTGTTGATACTTGCATCATTTCTTGGTGAAAAATTCCAAAATTTGATGAAAAAATAGAAAATTTTGCATTTTTCTAACTTTGAAGCTCTCTGCTTGTAAGGAAAATAAACATTCTAAATAAATAATATTTTGATTCACATATACAATATGTCTACTTTATGTTGGCATCATAAAGTTGACATCTTTTTACTTTTGGAAAACATCAGAGGGCTTAAAAGTTCAGAAGCAATTTTCCAATTTTTCACCAAATTTTCTAAATCGGAACTTTTTAGGGACCAGTTCAGTTTTGAAGTGGATTTGAAGGGCCTTCATATTAGAAATACCCCATAAATGACCCCATTATAAAAACTGCACCCCTCAAAGTATTCAAAATGACATTCAGTAAGTTTGTTAACCCTTTAGGTGTTAACCCTTTAGGAATAGCAGCAAAGTGAAGGAGAAAATTCAAAATCTTAATTTTTTTACACTCACATGTTCTTGTAGACCCAGTTTTTTAAATTTTACAAGGGGTAAAAGGAGAAAAAGCCCCCCAAAATTTGTAACCCATTTTCTCTCGAGTATGGAAATACCTCATATGTGTATGTCAAGTGTTCGGCGGGCGCAATAGAGGGCTCAGAAGGGAAGGAGCGACAATGGGATTTTGGAGAGTGAGTTTTGCTGAAATGGTTTTTGGGGGCATGTCGCATTTAGGAAGCCCCTATGGTGCCAGAACAGCAAAAAAAAAACACATGGCATACTATTTTGGAAACTACACCCCTCAAGGCACGTAACAAGGGGTCCGGTGAGCCTTAACACCCCACAGGTGTTTGACGACTTTTCGTTAAGTACGGAGATACCCCATATGTGGCCCTATACTGTTGCCTTGAAATACGACAGGGCTCTGAAGTGAGAGAGCGCCATGCGCATTTGAGGCCTGAATAAGGAATTTGCAATAGGGGTGGACCCGGTTACAAGGATGGGGCTTGTCTCCACCAAAACCCTACAGCAGTGTCTCCCACAGGGTGCCTCCAGCTGTTGCAAGACTCCTAGCCTGCCAGGACAGTCTATGGCTGTCTGGCAACACTGGGAGTTGTGGTTTTGCCACAGCTGGAGGCGCCGTTTAGGAAACACTGCCATATGAGACGTTTTTCATTCTTATTTGAGGGGGGGGGCGGGCGACGTGTAAGGGGGTGTATGTGTAGTGTTTTACTTTTTATTATTTGTTAGTGTAGTGTAGTGTTTTTAGGGTACATTCACACAGGCGGGGGTTCACAGTATGTTTCCTTGAAGGAAACCCACTGTAAACCCGCCCGTGTGAATGTACCCTGTACATTCACATGGGGGGGTGGGGGGCGCCCCAAGGGGGGGGGGGGGCACTCCAAACCTTCAGCTGTGGCAAAATGACAACTCCCAGAATGCACTGACAGACCGTACATGCTGTGAGTTGTAGTTTTACAACAGCTGTAGGCACACTGGTGGGGAACCACTGAGTTAGAAAACAGACTCTAGCTCAGTGATTCCAACCCATGTGCCCTCAGCTGTTGCAAGACTACAACTCCCAGCATGTACGGTCTGTCAGTGCACTCTGGGAGTTGTAGTTTTGCAACAGCTGGAGGCACACGGGTTGGAATCACTGAGTTAGGAAACAGACTCTAGCTCAGTGTTTCCCAACCAGTGTGCCTACAGCTGTTGCAAAACTACAATTCCCAGCATGCCCGTACAGTCAGGGATGCTGGGCGTGTAGTTCTGCAATATCTGGCCCTTCAGATGTTGCAGAACTACAACTCCCAGCATGCCTGGACAGTCTGGACATGCTAGGAGTTGTAGTTATGCAACAACTGGGGAAGAACAGTGGCCTCCAAACTGTAGCCCTCCAGATGTTGCAAAACTACAACTCCAAGCATGCACAGACTGTCCAGGCATGCTGGGAGTTGTAGTTCTGCAACATCTGAAGGGCCAGATATTGCAGAACTACACGCCCAGCATCCCTGACTGTCTGGGCATGCTGGGAGTTGTAGTTTTGCAACATCTGGAGGGCTACAGTTTGGAGACCACCATATAGTGGTCTCCAAACTGTGCCACTTCAGATGTTGCAAAACTACAACTCCCAGCATGCCCAGACAGTCAGTGCATGCTGGGAGTTGTAGTTTTGCAACATCTGGAGGACCACAGTTTAGAGACCACTACACAGTGGTCTCCAAACTGTGACCCTCCAGATGTTGCAAAACTACAACTCCCAGCATGCCCAGACAGCCTTTGGCTGCGTGGGCATTCTGGGAGTTTTAGTTTTGCAGCTTTTAGAAGGCCACAGTGAAGATCATTTATTGCGATCTTCACTGCAACCTTCTCAGCCACACTTTCCGGCCACCACTCCTCCTTTGATCGGTGCGCAGAGCGGGGGGAAATGAACTATAACCCCCCGCCCCCCTCCTGCCATTGGTGGTCAGCCTGACCGACCAATGGCAGGGAATAGGAGGGGGTGGCACCTCGCTCCTATGCTTTAGGCTGGTCCCGATTTGCCCGGATCGCGGCAAATCGCAGGTCTGAATTGACCTGCGATTTGCTGCGATCAGCGATATGGGGGGGGGTCTCAGGACCCCCCTAGGCATTGCCACGGGATGCCTGCTGATAGATATCAGCAGGCATCCCAGTCCGATCACCGCCCGGCGAGCGGAAGTGATCGGAAATGCCGAGGGCGTATGGATACGCCCTCCGTCCTTAAGTGACGGGACGCGAGGGCGTATGCATACGCCCTTCGTCCCCAAGGAGTTAACCAGCGGTTCCCTCCCAACCAGGGTGCCTCCAGCTGATGCAAGACACACGGACTGATATCTTTCAGCCCTAAAAAGGGCTTTTTTGGGTGCTGTCCTTAAAGCAGATGTTACACTAGTGCTTTAGAAGTAAACTCGACCCTGAATACACCAACTAGCTGCAACCTAGCCATCGCTTTCCCTATACAGCAGGAGCAGCTTCTCTGACCCTCCACTTCCTAAGCCTGCAGCATGCTGAATGAGGGTAAAATGGCATCCGTGCAAGAGGTGGGAGGGTCTGGAAGGGAGGGACTGCTGCTGTAATGTGTCTGCTGACTGACTCACAGGGTCAAAGTTTACTGCAATGTTAAAGAATAGGGGCAGATCGAACTTCACATATGTTCGCCCGGCGATGCGAACGCAAATATGCTAAATTCGCCTGGAACTGTTCGCCGGTGAACAATTTGCGACATATCTAATAACCAGCAGACCATTTGTTGTGGAACAAAGAGGGCAGAAAAATGTGCTACAGTACAAAAACGTATTGGAGTAAAACACCAGCCGGTGTTTTGGCTGGACTTTCACAGTATCTAAGCCCTTGACAGATTAACAGGTACAAAATACTACACTAATTAGATGTACGTATGTGGTATGCACTTATGAGGGCAGAAAAATGTGCTACAGTACTCTTGAAAAGGTATCTGAGTAAAAACACCAGCCGGTAAGTACTTTTGCCTGGACTTTCACAGTATCTAGGCCCTTGATAGATTAACAGGTACAAAATAGTACACTAATTAGATGTACGTATGTGGTATGCACTTATGAGAGCAGAAAAATGCGCTACAGGACGCTTAAAAAAAAAACATATTTTAGTAAAACACCAGCCGGCGATTACTTTTGCCTGGACTTTCACAGTATCTAGGAACAAAGAGGGCAGAAAAATGTGCTACAGTACAAAAACGTATTGGAGTAAAACACCAGCCGGTGTTTTGGCTGGACTTTCACAGTATCTAAGCCCTTGACAGATTAACAGGTACAAAATAGTACACTACTTAGATGTATGTAGGTGGTATGCACTTATGAGGGCATAAAAATGAGCTTCATTATGCTTAATAAACGTATTAGTGTAAAACACTACTTTTGCTGTCCTTTCACAGTATGTGGACCCTTGACAGATTGGGGCCCCGGTGTCTGACCCATGATACCTGTCTGACACTGCACTCTTCATCCGACAGTATCTAGGCCCCTGACAGATTAACATGTACAAAATAGTACTCTACTTAGATGTAGGTATGTGGTATGCACTTATGAGGGCAGAAAAATGCGCTACAGTACACTTAAAAAGGTATCTGAGTAAAAACACCAGCCGGTGAGTACTTTTGCCTGGACTTTCACAGTATCTAGGCCCCTGACAGATTAACAGGTACAAAATAGTACACTATTTACATATACGTATGTGGTATACACTTATGAGGACAGAAAAATGCGCAACAGTATGCTTATTAAACATATTGAAGTAAAACACCAGCCGGTGATTACTTTTGCTGTCCTTTCACAATATGTAGGCCCTTGACAGATAAACAAGTACAAAATATTACACTGGGGCCCCGGCGTCTACGCCATAATACCTGGTACTTATACTAGACTAGTATAATCAGCAGACCGTTGTTGTGGAACAAAGACACAGATTTGCCCTAAAAATTTATTTCTCCCTCCTGTGAAAACAATTCTGCAGCTTAGGCAACACACAGGCCTCTGCCCCTCTCTGTAATACAAGCCTGTTCACAGTGACTGAGGGGTTAATTGATGCAGTAAGAATACATTTCTGTGCAAATGTCCTACAGAAGACTAAGGTGACTAAGAGGTGAAACGCTGCTGCAACAAGCTTGTCTGTGTAAGACACACAGCGATGTCCGTCCTATCTCTCTGCAGTGTAATGAATGATATGACGAGCCGCAAAATGGCTGCTGAATATATAGGGCTGTGACATCACAGGGGAGGCTGTATATTGCATGTGATTCAGGGCCATACCCCCTACTTCCCTTCCCGCCTTCGCAGCGTTCCTTGCCCCATATACTGACATGTGGATCCATCATTTTAGATGCCCGGGAGCCTGGACCCCAGTAAATGGAGTTTAACCCTTTCACGACGAGCGACATACATGTATGGCGCCGCAAAGTGTCACTTGGCGCACGGCGACGTACATGTACGTCGCGGGGTTTCGGGAGCGCCGCGTCCCCGGTAGCGGTGATCGGGCCGGGATGACTGCTGTTATCTAACAGCAGGCATCCCGCACATCGTCGAGGGGGGTCCTGAGACCCCCCCCCATGACCGCGATGGGCACAAATCGCAGGTCAATGCAGACCTGCGATCTGCGCAATTCCGGGTCATACGGGTCACTGGTGACCCGGTGACCTGGAAAATAAGAGGGATCAGGGGTGTCCGAGACACCGTCGATCCCCCTGAAGGGATAGGAGTTTGGTGGCAGGGGTGCCACCCCTCCTATCCCTGATATTGGTCGGCCGAGCGACCGATCGATAGCAGACCGGGGGAGGGGGGGTTAAAGTTCGGTTCCCCCGCTTTGCCCACCTATCCGTGTCCGGGCAAAATGGGGGAACTGTCCGGGGAAGGTCGGCGCCGAAGGTCCCTTACCTAGATCCCGGATCCCGGAGCGTGATCCTCCATGCGGGGATTACCCACGTGCGGCGGCAGCAATACATCCGGGTCCTGCTAGGTGAGTTGTTGCCTAGCAACATCCGGAGGGCCACAGTTTACAGTGGTCTCTAAACCGTGGCCCTCCAGATGTTGTAAAACTACAACTCCCAGCATGCCCAGACAGCTGTTTGCTGTGTGGGCATGCTGGGACTTGTAGTTTTGCAATATTTAGAGGGGTTCAGGTTGTAGATCACTAAGTGGGCTCAAACTGTAGCCCTCCAGATGTTGCAAAACTACAACTCTCAGCATGCCCAGACAGCAGTTTACTGTCTGGGCATGCTGCGAGTTGTAATTTTGCAACATCTGGAGGGTCACAGTTTTGAGACCACTGGACAGTGATTTACAGCCTGAACCCCTCTAAATCTTGCAAAACTACAACTCCCAGCATTCAGGAACAGCATAAGGCTGTCTTGGCATGCTGGGAGTTGTACTTGCGTGCCTCCAGCTGTTGCATAACTACATCTCCCAGCATGCCCTTCCGCAATCAGTACATGCTGGGAGTTGTAGTTTTGCAACAGCTGGAGGCACACTGGTTGGAAAATACTGAGTTAGGTCACAGAACCTAACTCAAGGTTTTCCAACCAGTGTGCATCCAGCTGTTGCAAAACTACAACTCCCAGCATGCATGGTCTGTCAGTGCATGCTGGGAGTTGTAGTTTTGACCCCCCCCCCCCCCATGTGAATGAACAGGCTACATTCACACTGGCGGCAGATTACAGTGAGTACCCCGCTTCAAGTTGGAGCTGCGGCAAATTTTCCGCCGCAGCTCAAACTCCTAGCGGGAGACTCAGTGTAATCTGCCTCCAGTGTGAATGTAACCTAAAAACACTACACTAAACTAACACAAAATAAAGAGTAAAACACTACATATACACACGTACACTGCCCCCCCTACCACCACCCTTCCCCAATAAAAATGAAAAGCGTATTCCACGGCAGTGTTTCTAAGATGGACCCTCCAGCTGTTGCAAAACAAAAACTCCCAGCATTTCTGGACAGCAATTGACTGTCCAAGCATGCTGGGAGTTTTGCAACAGCTGGAGGCACCCTGTTTGAGAATCACTGGCATAGAATACCCTTATGTCCACCCCTATGCAAGTCCCTAATTCAGGCTTCAAATGCGCATGGCGCTCTCACTTTGGAGCCCTGTCGTATTTCAAGGCAACAGTATAGGGTCACATATGGGGTTTCGCCGGGAGAAATAGGGAGAAATTGCCTAACACATTTTGGGGGGCTTCTTCTCCTTTTACCCCTTATGAAAAGGAACAGTTGGGGTCTACACCAGCATGTTAGTGTAAAAAAATTAACATTTTTACACTAACATGCTGCTGTTGCCCTATACTTTTCATTTTCACAAGAGGTAAAAGGGAAAAATGCCCCCCAAAATTTGTAACGCAATTTCTCCTGAGTACGGAGATACCCCATATGTGGGCACAAAGTGCTCTGGGGGTGCACAACAAGGCCCAGAAGGGAGAGTGTGCCATGTACATTTGAGGTGATTTGCACAGGGGTGGCTGATTGTTACAGCGGTTCTGACAAACGGAAAAAAAAAAACACACCCACATGTGACCCCATTTTGGAAACTACACCCCTCACACATTGTAATAAGGTGTGCAGTGAGAATTTACACCCCACAGGTGTCTGACAGATCTTTGGAACAGTGGTCCGTGAAAATGAAAAATTTTGCACAGCCCACTGTTTCAAAGATCTGTCAGACACCAGTGGGGGGTAAATGCTCACTGTACCCCTCATTACATTCTGTGAGGGGTCTAGTTTCCAAAATAGTATGCCATGTGTTTTTTTTTTTTGCTGTCCTGGCACCATATGGGCTTCCTAAATGCGACATGCCCCCGGAGCAAAATTTGCTCTCAAAAAGCCAAATATGACGCCTTCTCTTCTGAGCATTGTAGTTCGCCCGCGGTGCCCTTCAGGTCCACTTATGGGGTACCTCCATACTCAGAATAGATGGTGTTACAAATTTTGGGGGGTCTTTTCTGCTATTTACCCTTGCAAAAATTTGAAATTTGGGGAGAAACCCACATTTTAGTGAAAAAAAATACATTTTTTTTACATATGCAAAAGTCGTGAAACATCTGTGGGGTATAAAGGCTCACTTTATCCCTTGTCACGTTCCTCAAGGGGTCTAGTTTCCAAAAGGGTATGCCATGTGTTTTTTTTTTCTGTCCTGGCACCATAGGGGCTTCCTAAATGCAACATGCCCACCGAGCAAAATTTGCTCTCAAAAAGCCAAATATGACTCCTTCTCTTCTGAGCATTGTAGTTCGTCCGCAGGGCACTTCAGTTCCAATTATGGGGTACCTCCATACTCAGAAGAAATGGGGTTACAAATGTTGGGGGGTCTTTTCTGCTATTAACCCTTTAAAAAATGTGAAATTTGGGGGAAAACAAACATTTTAGTGAAAAAAAAATGTTTTTTCCATATGCAAAAGTCGTGAAACACCTGTGGGGTATTAAGGCTCACTTTATTCCTTGTTATGTTCCTCAAGGGGTCTAGTTTCCAAAATGGTATGCTATGTGTATTATTTTTTTTTGCTGTTCTGGCACCATAGGGGCTTCCTAAATGCGACATGCCCCCCAAAAACCATTTCAGAAAAACGTACTCTCCAAAATCCCCTTGTCGCTCCTTTGCTTCAGAGCCCTCTACTGCGCCTGCCGAACCCTTTACATAGACATATGAGGTATGTGCTTACTCGAGAGAAATTGGGTTACACATACAAGTATACATTTTCTCCTTTTACCCCTTGTAAAAATTCTAAAATTGGGTCTACAAGAACATGCGAGTGTAAAAAATGAAGATTTTGAATTTTCTCCTTCACTTTGTTGCTTTTCCTGTGAAACACTTAAAGGGTTAAAACACTTACTGAATGTCATTTTGAATACTTTGGGGGGTGCAGTTTTTATAATGGGGTCATTTATGGGGTATTTCTAATATGAAGACTCTTCAAATCCACTTCAAACCTGAACTGGTCCCTGAAAAATTGTGAGTTTGAAAATTTAGTGAAAAATTGGAAAATTGCTGCTGAACTTTGAAGCCCTCTGGTGTCTTCCAGAAGTAAAAACTCGTCAATTTTATGATGCAATCATAAAGTAGACATATTGTATATGTGAATCCAAAAAAATATATATTTACAATATCCATTTCCTTACAAGCAGAGAGCTTCAAAGTTAGAAAAATGCTAAATTTTAAATTTTTTCATCAAATTTGGGGATTTTTCACTAAGAAAGGATGCAAGTTACCACAAAAATTTACCACTATGTTAAAGTAGAATATGTCACGAAAAAACTATCTCAGAATCAGAATGATAAGTAAAAGCATTCCAGAGTTATTAATGTTTAAAGTGACAGTGGTCAGATTTGCAAAAAAGGGCTTTGTCCTAGAGGTGAAAATGGGCTCCGTCCTTAAGGGGTTAATGAAGCGATTTGCGCAATAGAATTGCGGTGATATTCGCATGCGTTGCGAATCGATTATTTCAGGAAATTCATAACAAATTTGGGTTTATCAGCTTCGATTCACTCATCTCTGGTGGTAGTCTTAAGATATATTTCGAGGCCCTCATAGGCCTTTTCCTCAGTAAATACAACAATGATTATGGTTTGATCTAAGAAGCTACATATTTGCCCACAGTTCGTATCGTAGGACCAAATAGTAGGATGCGTAGGATGCAGAGCATTTATTCATCTATTGATATCATCACCCATGCACTGACACAAGGAGCAAGCTTTTTCGAGGAGCAATATATATCAAATAGTATACACAGATTTCAGAATTTTTTTTCTTACATATCTATATATGTACAGTATACATAAATATAAATGATTTATATATTTTGCAGCTTCTTTCTCCATATGAGAGAGTTTTAAATAATAATCTTTTAATCTCCTCATATTTTGTAACAATTTTTTCAATGCGACTTAGTCTCTTATAGTTGCAGGCACTCATTTATATATATTTTTTATTCTGTGATACATAATCACAAAAAGAACACAAAGTTCTTATGAGCGCTTCTTTGTTTGTGATAGTATCTATTGAATTCTAATATACAGTATTTTAACAGCTATCTTTATCTTATTGCTGCTCTTTACCCACAAGGGCCCTGTGGGGAGCCAGATATGTTCTTTAGGCTATATTTGTATATGTTATTAAGTAAGGATACATAAATTCACCATATTTATTTAAGGAGAGGGTTGCATATCACAAAATAAGATTGTAGTATGAGATTGTAGTAAGCAAAAAAAAAATGTGTTTGTATTAAATGTGTCACTTACTTGGAAAAATCTTTTTGCTACCTATACCTAGACTTTATAAGTAAATGAATTAGATGGAATTAGAGTAAATGAATTAAATTTGAAAAAGTCATTGAAAAGCAAGACTTACTTGCTCAAATTCTTAATCTTTTATCTCAAAAAAGAAAAACTACCCACAACTATTGCACATTACAATGCCAACTACAAATAAATGTAGCAAATACTGTTGATCCTTGGTTTGTTATGACCAGCCATGTATACAGAGAAAGCTCTTAGAAAGCTGCCACTGGTGAGTATTCCTCTGACCGCTGACTGCCTTTTAATATATTGTGAACCCTCTGAATGTATTTCACAGGCAGCTTTGTGTGACCTTCAGCAAGTCACTTTGTCATGTGAATTAGCATAAATTAGGAACTGCTGAGTTGTGGATCTGTCAATTGTTTCTATGGCTAAACTCCTACTAATATATGCTAATCCACTCTCTACTCAACAGTACCTGAAGACCTTTGTGCTCATAATCTCTCCCCTAATACACTCCTCGGGTATATATGCTTAGCTGCTTAGCTATTTATTGTCACAGACAAAGAAAAGACCTCTATGTATGTATATGTCTACAATGTATTCCAAAGGCTTCAATAGAAGACATGATTACAATGCAGCAAAATTACAATGCAGCAACAAATAGAACACAAACAGCAATGGTGTAATAGTAAATTAGAGTATCTGATCTAAAGGCTTCATGTACAGTAAATCTATATTGGTTACTTAGATTTGTATTAGAATTTTGCCATTGTTACACTATTGATTGAGATGTCAAAGATTAGGGGTGCACTGGAATTAAACAAAAGTAAACTTTTTTGTCTGGATATCATAGTTATGTAACCTTGAAAGATTAATTTGCAGGTTATGTTTAGGATGTATTAACATTATATTATAAGATGATAAAGTACCAGCCCACAAACTGACTCCTCCATTGTTATGTTGCAGTTACTGCTCCATGTTCTTTAGAACAGAAGGATAAATGGACCATAATGCTTCTACAGGAGCAGCAGTCTATTACCTGATTTTTTTTTATTAGCCTCTTAAGGACCCAGGGCGTACCTGTATGCCCTAAATCCGTCTCTTTCTATAACGCAGGGCCACGGCGTCATAGCGGACCAGGACCCGTGGCTAATAGTGTGCGGCACTGATCGTGGTGCTGCATGCTATTAACCCTTTAGACATTCAAAGTTGATCGATGCATCTAAAGTTAAAGTAAACTACCCCGGCTATTTCAGTGGCACTGGCAGTCACTGGCAGGCACTGAGCAGTCATTCAGTGATCGGACGCACAGGAATAAGGTAGGCATCCTCCTTGTGTCCTCCAGCTGTTCGGGACGCCACATTTCGCCTTGGTGGTCCCGAACAGCTGGAGGACACAAGGAGGGTGCCTACCTTATTCCTGTGCGTCCGATCACTGAATGACTGCTCAGTGCCTGAGATCTAGGCATGAGCAGTCAAGTGGCAGAATTAGTGATCAATGTTATCCTATGGGATAACAATGATCAATGTAAAAGATCAGTGTGAAGTGTTATAGCCCCCTATGGGGGCTATAAAATTGCAAAAAAAATTGCAAAAAAAAGTTAATAAAGATCATTTAACCCCTCCCCTAATAAAAGTTTGAATAACCCCCCTTTTCGCATAAAATAACACCAATGTAAATAAAAATGTGATATCTCCGCATGTAGAAATGTCTGAATTATAAAAATATATCATTAATTAAACCACATGGTCAATGGCGTACACGCAAAAAAATTCCAAAGTCCAAAATATCGTATTTTTGGTCCTTTTTTATATCCTGAAAAAAATGAATGAAAACCGATCAAAAAGTACTATCAATACAAAAATGGTACCGCTAAAATATTCAGATCATGGTGCAAAAAATTAGCCCTCATACTGCCCCGTACGCTGAAAAATTAAAAGTTATAGGGGTCAGAAGATGACAATATTAAACGTATAAATTTTCCTGCATGTAGTTATGATTTTTTCCAGAAGTATGACAAAATCAAACCTAAATAAGTAGGGTATAGTTTTAATCATATGGACCTACAGAATAAAGATAAGGTGTAATTTTTTACCAAAAAATGTACTGCAAAGAAACGGAGGCCCCCAAAAGTAAAAAAAATTGCATTTTCTTTTTCAATTTTGTCGCACAATGATTTTTTTTTCCCTTTCGCCGTAGATTTTTGGGTAAAATGACTGATGTCATTACAAAGAAGAATTGGTGGTGCAAAAAATAAGCCATCATATGGATTTTTGGTGCAAAATTTAAAGATTTTTGATTTATAAAGATAAGGAGGGAAAAAAAAGTGCAAAAACTGAAAAACCCCAGGTCCTTAAGGGGTTAGGAAACCAGCTTTGACTTTCTAGCTCTGGTGAGTTATTTATGTACAGTGGGAGTGAATACTATTTATATATGTTTGTCCTTATTGTTACTCACCTTGCTTGGTTCCTGCTGTGTCTGCATCCAGTTGATAGACTCCATGTTTACCACAGCCTTTTTCTTCCACAGTGGCACTTCTGGACAGGGTCACCACTCTCCTTCCCAGTTTAATCAGCAGTGGCAGGTTGAAGAGGCAATTGGTGCTTGAAGATAACATCAGCCCATCATGGCCTATTTAAAGAGAGCTCTGGCTTCTGTACTTTCTCTGAAAAACAAAGTACATCCTTGTCTGTTATTGTGTCTGTTACCTTATTGACTCTGATCTTGACCCTGACCATGGACTTGTTCCAGGACTACACTTCTGTCTCGTCCCTTGGACCTGTTGTGTAGTTTCTAGAGTTCCTCGTCTGGTATTGACTCTTAGCTTGACTATGATTCTTTCTCATCCCACATCTTGCAGCATAGTGCTATTTTGTTCATGACCTCTGGTTACATTCCTGACTTTGTTGCAGATCCTTTGCTACATCAGATCTGTTGATAATCGGTGACTATTCTAGGAACTGTGATCTGACAATCCAACCAGGAAAGATAATACCTCTGTGCAGAGATAAAGCATATCCAGACTTCTTAGACACTGCGTCCCAGTCCAGCCAGTGCCAAACCAATTGGGGCTTAGAAGAGGATCCCTTTCTATAATAAGGAATTTAACACATATGAAAAGAAGTGAGACCTTTTGTAGTACATAGATACCACTTACCTTTATCTTTGTTTGTCATTATTAACAATGCTCGAGTGAAATTATATTTTGGATTTTAAATCTTGACTGAAGTAGCAGGTTTGCCATGTTGGACCACAAGTACAGTTACAATGTATTATAATAAAATAATACTGTAATGATGCTCTTCCTGCATATATTTTAGTCATCAGAAAGCAATAAAACGGTATGCAACATGAATTTACAACAGAATAAGCCATTAGCTTCTGCCTCCATGGATTTTCTTACTGGCATATTCCTAGCACGCTTGGTATCTGTGACATGTACATTATATGCAGCCATGATTTTTATCTTTTGTATACTGTTCATAGAAAGAAATTATACAGTAATTTTCCTAGTAAAGGCATCTCATATCTATGAAAGTCCGAGATTTATCCCTTATGATTTATTGTGTCCTATTGATGGACAAACTAGACTTGTTAACATCCCCCCAAATCTGTACCTGAAACGTTATTGCAACTGAATGCTAAATTTTATATAAATATTTTAAGTCATAGAAAATTGCCCACTTCACCTCGATGCACAAAATTTTCAGAATAAAGTTTTTGTACCTAAAATCCATTTGCCGATTCCAAAAGAAAACTCTAAAGTAAAGTGACCCGATGGCTATATGTGTCTCACACCTTCATGGTCATCGAGTTCACATCTCTGTGGAGTTTGGTTGGCATGACAGCAGTCATGCGGAACCAGTTTACTGGCTTTCAAGTGCGCTCTGCAAAGGACGTTCCTTGTGACATCCCCAGCCCTATGTCTTCGGGACTCTACTGGGGATATGTGAAAGGGCTTCGCTTGTTTGGTCTGATGAAGGTTGCTGATCGGAGATAGCTCAGCGTGACACTGATTTCACCTCCACGGTTGGCCACACGCAAGTCTCTCCTCTTGGGATGCTGCAAAGTTTGTTCCTGCAACTAGAACAAAGAGATTTTACCAACATTTACTTTGTAACATTCCCTTATATTGAGGAATATAGGTATTCTAGAAGATAAAAATAAGGGAGAAATTCATTGTTTTTCCATTCAATTCATACTATAATAATAGGAGCCCATCCAATATATTCTTATATTCATTCCCTCTGGACAGTGTTGGCCACAACCATAAAGCCATTGGCAACATAGTTGCCAATATCATTAAAGTATCCAAGCAAACAGCTACATGAATAATCAATTAACTCTTGTTTGTTGGGATAACTTGACAATAAATAAAACATGAATATCAAACATTAGCCAGAAATATTGCTCTGAAAATTTATCATGTAACTCTTCCCTATATAAGGGCTTACCACAATAACATTCATTCATTTTAGCTAGTCAAAACTGCAATGTTCATAAAAAAATATTTTTTTTTCTGTATTTTTGAATTATCTGTAAAATCCAGATAAACCTGCTAAAGTTGATAAACAAACCCCAAAAAACTCATTGGTGCATTAGAGCCCTGTTTTCACCAGAAGTAAACAAGAATAAGCTGTAATTGTTGCATCACTTTATGTGCCATCTTCAAGAACATTGCATTAGAATCACTAAAATGGTAATTCCAGTGAAAGTACCATAGCGCCAAGTTCGGCATATCCAGTAACAAGTAAGTCAGCATGAATCCTTTCTACACTTCTATGGGAAAATTGTATTATTTTGTTTTAGTTTGCTTTCGGAAGTCTGTGGCCTCCAGTCATGGCTTATCAGTAAGTTGTGTATTTGGAACAGGGCCAGATCAATACTGTATTCTCTCATACATCTCTGAACCCAGCGGGGAAGGTAATCACAGTGATACAGAACTCTGCAACTACTGGAACAGATCAATACTCTGACAGAGTTTGGCTTTGTTCCTTCACTAGCTTTGAGATGTTCTGCATGCTCTACATGATTGCTTAAAGGTTTGTTCTCGCCTTGTCCTATAAGACAACACAGCTCCCTCCCCGGTCTCACCTAATAACATCACTGTAATTGTCTTGACATGAAATAGCTGCACAAAACACAAAGCATTTTTTTTCCTCTCCACTAACAGCCATTGATATAGCTTAAATAGGTAGTCAAAGCCTTAATGTGTATTCTTTCTTATTCAACCAGGCTCGACTAAGCTCCCCAAAATGATTTTACCTGTGGGAGATACTCCGGTGAAAAGAAATCTAGTCCAATTTAAACCTTGGGAAATTAGTACAGGTCTGATGGTTTTTGGATCTTCTTGCTTGACTTGTTTTTCTACTATATGTCACATTATTCATGGTTCTATATTTTCTGGGCTGTAGGTAATGTTTTCCAACATGGACAAATCCATATTGCTGTGTTTTGTAACATACATACTTTGTTAAATTGAAATGAAGAGAGATATTGTCCTTTATTTTACACAGTCTTTTAAAACCATTACCAAGAGTATGTTACATAAAAAGGAGAATAACTCCAGAAGTGTATACCCTATCATTGACTTCTATTGATCAGACAGACACTTTCCTGTTAGATACGGTTATTTTCCACAGCACTTGAATTCCTTTTTTGGTTGGGGGAGACTCATTAGTTGAGTATAGGAAATTACATTTTCATGCTTTATGTGACAATTTATAGACTGCACAAATATTAGAAAATTCAAGCATATCATGTGTACAGTATAGTCAATGGACCCTGCAGGCAACCACGTGGCACGATTAGTATTGTGTAAATATATTGTTCACAATACAGGTTTTGTAACAGTTATTTTGTTTATTCAAAAGAAAACAAAATAATCCAGTAAAATCCATTTAGAAGGAAATTTCCTTTTCTATTGACTCATCCTACGAGTAGGTCAATGTTTTCTTTTAATGAACCAAGGCTCTTAGCACTTAAAATAAAAAGTGGTGCAATCTAGTCCTTTAAGTAGACAGATATGAACTGAAAAATTATATATTTTAATGCTTTTTTTTTTTTTTTTTTTTTGCTTGTTGACTATTTGGTAGCTTTTCAGCACTGCAAGATTCAAGATAGTCTAAAATCTAAGCCCCTTGTCTTATCATATGTTTATGGTGACCATCGTTTATCCTACATAAAAACAACTGCAGCTTTACCACAGATTGACTGCTGTGTATGACCATAAATTTACCAAGACAAGTCAGGAAAATATGGCCTTAACTGCTAAAACAAAATTATCAAGTGAAAAGCATATCAAAGGTCTACACACCCTGATAAAATGCCAGGTTCTTGAGATGTAAAGAATGAGACAAAGATAAATCACATCAGAACTTTTTCAACCTTTAATGTCATCTATAGCATAAACAATTCAATTGAAAAAAAAAAAAAACACTGACATTTTAGAGGAAGAAAGAAAAAAAAGCTCGCAATAACCAGGTTACAAAGGTGTGCACACCCTTTTATAAGTGGGAATGTGGCTGTGTTCAGAATTAACCAATCACAATCAAAAGTATGTTACATAGAAGTCATCACACACCTGTCATCAGTTAAAGTGACTCTAAGTTCAGCTGTTCTAGTAGGATATTTCTGACATTTGTTTAGTTGCATCTCAGAGCAAAATCCATGGTCTGCTAAGAGGTTTCAATGCATTAGAGGAATCTCATTGATGAAAGATATCAGTCAGGAGAAGGGTTCAAAATAATTTTCAAAGTTTCAGATATACCATGAAACACAATGAAGACAGTCAACAACAATTAGAAAAAATATGCAAAAAAAAAACTGATCAGGGAAGTTTCCAAAAGGCCTACTGAAACATTAAAGAAACTGCAGGTATTTTTGGCAAATACTGGCTATGTGCAACATGTGGAAACAATCTCCAGTATTCTTCATATACATTGGCTATGTGGTAGGGTGGCAAAACGTAGGTATTTTCTTATAGAGAAAAACATCCAAGCCAAGCTTTCAAAAGCAAACCCAAAAGCACATGGGAAAATGTTTGACATTTTTTGGCCATGATTTTAAAGGTATGTTTTGCACAAAAACAACACTGTACTTTACCGACACATCCCCACAGTGAAGAATGGTGGCAGCATTATGCTTTGGGGTTGTTTCTCTTACTCTGGAACCATCTCACTAGTCTCTAATATTCTTCATAGGCAAAAAAAAAGTAAAGTAAAATCTACAAAAATGTGGCGATGAGTCACTGTGACTGAAGATAGGCGAAGAAACAATTTTTTATTGGTAAGGTGACAATTTTAGAATAGTACTGTACAATGTATTTAAAGAAAGGACTGCTAGAAAGAAGGGGAGATGCCTAACTCATTTATTACAGAGAAAATGTGAAAGGTTTGACGTTGTGCTTTTCAAGCTACAGTATTAAGTGTTTTCAGCAAACATATTTTTAGGAACAGTTACTGTAAATGAATCTGTGGAAAAACACTGTGCATGTCCATAGCAAAAATGTAGTGTGATGTGTAACAATTTCCTATAGGGATAAAAGTGATTTTTTTAAATGCAATAAGATTTTACAAATAGTCAAGTACAGCGTATATCTAACAAAAGCAAAAAGCAATCTGTCACCAAAATTGGCTGCCATAGCAACCATGGCATCAACACTAAGGAACACAGTAGTCATTTCATTTGAGCAATCACACCTTATGATATACCAGAGATTAAGTCCCTTCTGTATTTTTTTTTATAATATTCAAATACTAACTAAATAACCAAAGGATGCAATGCCATAAATGTTTAGTATTCTCAGAGCTTTCAAATGACTAAATGCCATAGAAAAAGACATATAAAAATGTTGAATTTTTAAAAGGCAAGTCACAGGGACAAGTGAAAATCCTAGATAATCGGGGAGAAAATGTAATACTAAACCCTGTAGGCAGCTATAGAAATAATTTCTATCATTAGGTGTAGGGTGTGGAGAAGTACCAGAAGAACATAAAGATCTCTCTGCTACATAAGAAGAAACCACTTCTATAAATGGGCTATCGTAGATATGGGTCCTCTAACAGAAGTCTATATTTTGGATTGCACGTGCTATGATATAATGGCCAGTTTTCTACCCCCCATACTATCTTACAAAATTAAGTAATTTTGATGCTGCCTTTTGGTTTATTTATTGCACCTCAATTTCCAATTTCATGGTGGAGGTTAAAGGGATACTCCGGTGGAAAACTTTTTTTTTGTAAGTCAACTGGTGCCAGAAAGTTAAACAGATTTGTAAAGTACTTCTATTAAAAGAATCTTAATCCTTTCAGTACTTATTAGCTGCTGAATACTACAGAGGATATTAGTTTCTTTTTGGAACACAGTGCTCTCTGCTGACATCATGACCACAGTGCTCTCTGCTGACATCTCTGTTCATTTTAAGAACTGTCTAGAATAGGAGAAAATCCCCATAGAAAACATATGCTGCTCTAGACAGTTCCTAATTTTTTTTGCAGTGAATCATCTATTTCTGGCCTACAAAGAGCCTCAATAGAGGTGTAGAACACATTGCCTTGCTGTAACATGCATAGGGTGTATGCTGGGTTAGTGAAATAATACTATTATTCAGTATGATATGCAGCTCAGATGCGTCGCTATTAGAATCACTGTCACAGAGTGGCACAATTACAGAGCCTGGAGGTGGCATCAGTATGAGGAGACCATATAGTGGCTGAATGACACAGTGTGGACGTGGCGACAGCATGAGGAGACCACATATTGGTGAATTACTCAGCATGGAGTTGGCGGCAGCATATAGTGGCTGAATGACACAGCATGGATGTGGCAGAAGCATGAGGCGACCATATAGTGCCTGAATGACACAGCATGGAGGTGGCAACAGCATGAGGAGACCATATAGTAGCTGAATGACACAGCATGGAGGTGGCGGCAGCATTTAGTGGCTGAATGACACAGCCTGGAGTTTGAGGCTATTAACATATAGTAGCTGAATGACCCGGCCTGGAAGTGGCGGAAGCCTGAGGAGAAAATAAAGTGGCTGAATGACACAGCATGGAGGTATCGGCAGCATGAGGAGACCATATAGAGGATGAATGACATAGCATGAAGGTGGCGGCAGCATGAGGAGGCCATACAGTGGCTGAATGACACAGTCTGGAGTTGAAGGCAGAATGAGGAGACTATATAGTAGCTGAATGACACAGCGTGGAGGTGGCCGCAGCATAATGAGGCAATATAGTGCCTGAAAGACATAGCGTGGAGGTGGCGACAGCATGAGGAGAACATATAGTGGCTGAATGACCCAGCCTGGAATTGGTGGCAGCATATAGTGGCTTAATGACACAGCCTGGTGTTTGCGGCAGCATCAGGAGAACATATAGTGGGTGACTGACACAGCCTGGAGGTGGCGGAAGCATGAGGAGACCATATAGTGGCTGAATTACACAGCCTGGAGTTGGGTGCAGCATTAGGAGAACATATTGTGGCTGAATGACACAGCCTAGAGGTGGCGGAAGCAATGAGGAGAACATATGGGGGCAGTATGAGACAGCTTGGAGCTGGCATCAGCATGAGGAGAACATATGGTGGCAGAATGAGACAGTCTGGAGGTGGCATCAGCACGAGGAGAACATATGGTGGCAGAATGAGACAGCCTGGAGGTGACAGCAGCAGCATTAGGAGTCCTCAAAGTGACCCGGTAACAGAGTGGTGTGGTGGGTGGCAATACCACTACCTGGTGATGAAGGTGGGTGAAAAAAGGAAAACTTGGCATCAGATGTGTGGCATCGGGCGGGTGGCAAGATCAGAATAGTAGATGAGGAAGGTAGGCAGAAGAAAACAGTCTCTTTTGTAAAAGTTTTAGTGTGCACAAGTAAATATTGAGGATATGCATTACGTAAAACGTATATTTTAATAATATACTTAGGATAAAATATTTGGACCCGAAATTTGTTTTTTAAATCAAACAAAAGGAAAGGTGAACAAAAAACACCAGGTGCCACCTACACCACCAAGTATTGATGTGATGCAAAGACCTCCAAAAGGTGGAAGGGATCAACGTATGGTCCAATGTAACCGGTGGGGGTAAAAACTTCCCCTGTAAGGCCCTACTCTCACATTATTAATTCCTATCTTGGCAAGTGTTACTCACCCTAAAAAGGGTGGCCCCACACATGAACCTCTCCTTATTTCCACCTACAAACACTGCCATTTCCCATGGTTTTTATGTGGAAATAGGGATTGGTTCCTGTGTGTGGCCACCCTTTTTTAAGACAAGTAACACCTTCCTCGAAAAGGTGGAAGGGAACAACGTATTGTCCATTGTAGCAGGTGGGGGTAAAAACTTCCCCTGTAAGGCCCTACTCTCGCCCTATTAATTGCCTTCTTGGCAAGTGTTACTCTCCCTAAAAAGGGCGGTCCCACACAGGAAACTCTATTTCCACCTAAAAACCCTGGGAAATTAGTTTTGTAGGGGGAAATAGGGAAAAGTTCCTGTGTGGGACCACCCTTTTTAGAGCGACTAACACTTTCCAAGAAGGGAATTAATAATGTGAGAGTAGGGCCTTACAGGGGAAGTTTCCACCCCCCACCGGTTACAATGGACCATACATTGTACCCTTCCACCTTTTAGAGGTCTTTGCATCACATCAATACTTAGTGGAGTAGGTGGCACATGGTGTTTTTTGCACACCTTTCCTTTTGTTTGATTTAAAAAAAATGTTGGGTACATATATATTATCCTAATAATATTATTAAAAGTTAAGTTTTACATAATGCATATTCTAAATACTTACTTGTGGTGTGATGCGGAGGAATGTCTGTAACTGGGGAGCAGCACCTTAAATATGTTTAGCACTATCCATATTTGTGAAGTGTTGGTGTGCCACCATGGTCAACCTACTCTGATGCATCAAGCATTGGTGGGTGGAAATCCTGGCTGATCCATGCCTGATTAATTCACAAAAAGGTCAGTCTCTCCACATTTTTCATGGACAGACGAGTTCTCCTTGGGGTAACTATGTCCCCTGTCGCACTAAACACCCACTCTGATGGCACACTAATGGCTGAGCAGAACAGCTTTTCCAGGGCAAACTCTGCTAGTTGCAGCCACAAATCAAGTCTGGCTGCCCAGAAGTCCAGCGGATCTCCAAGGTGTGTTGGCATGGTCATGTCAAGGTATGCTACCACCTGCTGGTTCAGGTCTTGCTCCAGGTCTACCTGCTGCTGATGAGTTGCTTCCCTATGCGGGTGTAGAAAGCTACTCATCAGTGACTGAAGACTCAGGCTGCTGCTGATGGAGCTGGTACTGCTCCTGCCACACCACCCCTCCCCAGCAGCCATGGACAGTGGAAGGTGAGCACAGAGGGTCCCCCTAGTCAGACCTGCAAGAGGATCTACGATGGCATAGATAGGCATTGGCCAACTGACTACTTAGGATGTCTCTGTAGTAGGTCAGTTTGTTCTCCCTCTTAGTGGATGTAAAAAAGGCCCCTATTTTGTGCCAGTAGCGAGGGTCCAATAAGGTGGAGCCTCAATCTCCACTGCATACTGCCATGGTGTGTCTGGGTCCTCTGTCTTGCCTTTATCATAACCATCTAGCTGCTCCTGCTCCCCCTCTCCTGTCAGATGATTTGAAAATCCGCCCATCTCGGGAAACCTAAACTTTGCTCCACTCTGCCCCTCTCCCTCATCCTCTTCCTCCAGTTCATCCCCCATAGGGCTCATGTGGGCGTGAAATGTAGGCGCCACGTCTCCAGTGCCCTGACCAGCCATTGATTCCAACACGTGTTGTAGTAGATGAAGCAGTGGAATGACGTTGTTCATCTCGTAATCCTGGCAACTCACTAATAATGTGGCTTCCTCAAAGGGCCTGAGCAAACGGTAGGTGTCACGTATGAGCTGCCACTGGTTGACAGTGAAGTTGGATCATCAAGAAATCGATGATGGCTTTTGTCTGTTCGTACAATCGGTCCAACACATGGAGGGTGGAATTCCAACGTGTGGAAACGCTGCAAATCAGATTATGTTGGGGTATGCCATTCTGACGCTGCAGCTCAAGGAGGGTGTGCTTTGCTGTGTACTAGTGGCTGAAGTTTCCTTCCCATTGTTAGGATGTCTTGCAGATGGGGGAACACTTCAGGAACCGCTTGACAACCAGATTGAACATGTGGGCCATGCAGAGCGCATGTCTCAGGCTTCCTTGTCGCAGCTCAGACAAGATATTCTACCCATTGTCGGTCCCCATGGTTCCCATTTCCAGTTTTCATTTAGTAAGCCATGATTTGATTTCTTGATGAATGACTTTTAGCAGTTCCTCCCCTGTGTGACACTGTTCGCCAAGGCAGACCATGAAAAGAACAGCGTGACACAGCCATGCCCTGCACACATGGTATGCTGGAGGGGCACTGGGAATTGTACAGTGGAGGCTGAGGACACCAGAGAAGCAGAGTTGCACACTGTCACAGGACCTGAGAGCGTGGAGATGGAAGCGGCGTGACCTGTCTAAGTTGCTGTTGTGGCTGTGCAGGAACCACATTCACCCAGTGGGCCGTAAAGGACATGTATTGTCCCTGACCGTAGTTACAGCTCCACACATCTGCGCTGCCGTGCACTTTGGCACACACCGACAGGCTCAAGGACTGTTCCACAAGAGACCTTCTGTTCCACAAAATTGCGCAGGGCTGGTACTGCCTTTTTTGCAAAGAAAGGATGGCTTGGGACTCTCCACCTCGGCTTGGCACAAGCCATCAGTTCTCTGAAAGATGTTCACCACTTGAAAAGGGAGGGATTGCAGCACCAGCAACTTGGACAGGAGCACATTCACCTTCTGTGCCGTTGGGTGAATGAGCGCATACTGTTGTCTCTTGGACATGGCTTCGCCGATATATATATCAGTAAATAGAAAATATATAAAAAATACAGTGATAATGGTGAGAAATTAGAAAAGGGAAAGGAAAAGGGGGAATAAAGAGATAAAGGATGATGGGGGGAGAGACAAGAAGGGTGGGGTAAGGAAGGAGAAGGGTAAAAGTAAAACAGTAAACAGAGTAAAATAGTAAATAGAGTAGGGAAAAATGATCTGACCACTACTAAATAAACAGCTGATAAAATATGCAATTTATTACTAGTGATTAGGTATGTTCTAAGGGCCCTTGCGATTCCCTTCTACACATAAAGTGATAAAAAATGGTATATAAGCAGTAAAAACAACAATAACATTATAGGAAGTATTACAATCCCCTGTTGTGCAAAATATGCAATGGTCCAACAGATATATGTCTGTGCTGTAATAAATATTCATGTAAGGTAGAAAAATGGCAAAGAAGTATGTCCAATCCTGTAAATCAGGCAATCCTATGAAAAGGTGTATACCACTTGAAGTGGTTGGAAATGCACTGTTCCTTTATGCTGGATGGAGAAAGATGTGATCGCAGTAATATTGTCAGAACAAAAGTTCACAGTGCATGTTCACAGTGTTGGCTGCTATGCAGCTTGCGTTCCTGTTGAGAAAGATGTTGGGAATGTGTCCCGCTCACCCGTCCCGCTGGGCACTGGTGTGGCACACTGTCCCCTCTGCTCGTACTGTTCGCGGCAACTCCAGCTGTGCGGGGCAGTCTCTGTATAGGCAAGCAACCCCGCTCAGCGAGCGCTTGAGAGCAGGAGTGGTGTCCTCGTATCGGGGCTTGGGAGCAGCGTCCTCGTGTGCGATGTCAGTTGCTCCAGATGATGCTGAGCACGCTCAGATGGTGGAAAAGGCTTTGAATAATGGCCAAAAAACAAATGATGATGTACTTGTAAATCATGATCTTTGTAGGGGAGAAGTCACTTGGTATAGGATATGGGTTGTAATACATGGCTAGATGCGTTTCAGGAGGCTCCTCCTTTCCTCATTATCTGTACTATACTAGTAGTTATGGTCCTTATATAACGTTAAATCAGTAGGTGGTCTGATCAAAGAAAGCTAGGGATTAAAGGAATGGAGTAAGAAAGTAGAAGAGTAAGGGTAAAAGGAAAACCCAGAAAACAAATCCAAAAACAGTAGAGGGTTTGTTACAATGTGTATAGAAGGTGAAAATAAATGGAAATATTCAGAGAAAAAAAATGAACTGTACAAAAGTACATTTAGATAAAGGGTGATGGTAGCATGTGATAAACAGCAGATGAGTCAGAAAATAAAGAGAATAAGAGAAAAATATAAAAGTAAAAATAAGATAAAATGAGAATAAAAATAGTTATGAAGATGGAATGGATGGGATAAATTGTGATCCACTAAGATTTGGGCAATTACGCTGCAGTGTAAAAACAAGTAAGCGGGGGTAATATTCTACTCCACTAAGGCATAATAACTGAAAAATTGTGCAACAGTGCATGGTTCACATGCAATACATAGAGTGCAAAATAGATGGTATTTTGTCGTAATCTTCCTGAGGTGGAGGGTGAAAGTCAGTGTCAGTATGTAGAGACTAAATAAAAAAATAAATAAATAAAATAAAGAGGAATGATAAACAAAAATGGGAAAAGAAACTGATATGGATTAAAATATATCAGCAATCTATGAAGGTGTGTAAAAAATGTATAAAAATCGAACAGTGGTGGAAGAGAGGTAACCATGTCATCTTGTCGTATTGGGTACTTGTTCAAGATGTGATACATAGGAAAGAGAAGGTTCTGTAAATAGTTGCATAGAAAGTCTGAACACTATTATATATAAATTTATATTTTATATATATATATATCTATATATATATATATATATACATATAAAAGTATAAAATAGGTTTTTAAGACACTACCACTTAAAAAGGAGTGTCAAGGGTTAACTAAATAAGAACC
Organism: Hyla sarda; assembly: GCF_029499605.1. Classification (NCBI taxonomy): domain Eukaryota; kingdom Metazoa; phylum Chordata; class Amphibia; order Anura; family Hylidae; genus Hyla; species Hyla sarda. Next base: position 104,849,014 of record NC_079192.1, on the reverse strand, counting down.
CTATATCCAAGGAGGGAGCAGCAGTGGAGACGTAGGTGTGTAGAGTCAGCGGAGGTGCTGGAAACAATTGATACAAAAATGTGTCAGATACTATGTGATATTGAAGAAAAAAAAAGATATCCACACTCACCGCGAGGCTTCAGACTCTGCGTTCCTGAACGGAGCTGCTGAAAGACCGAAGCAGGTCGGGATGCTTAGCGCTCGGAGGTTATCACCGGTTAATTTCGAGCAGAAAGCGCTTCTTCCGGCCTTTTTTGTTTCTTCAATATCATATATATATATAAGAGACAAGGATATGCATGCATAAAAATATTAAAAAATATTTCATTAAAAATTATGATGTTAAAAAATGATAAAAATAATGTCAAAGATGTCCATTGCTAAAAAATGCCAAGGGTGTGTGGGAGGTGAACAATGTATGGCTTGAAAAACTCTCAGGGTATCATAGGAAACATCCTGCTTTCAGTCCTTTTGGTTAAATACTTTCAAAGTCATATATTTTCCTCGTCTCCACTCTTGACATCTGGATGGTATAGTCACCTCCTCTCCAATTTCTCTTGACTACTTGTATCGCTGTGAACCTCAAGCCAGAGGGGTCTTTATTGTGACATCTTGTAAAATGTGCTGCCAGTGGATGTTTCATAAGTCCTTTCCTATTGTTGTATATGTGTTCTGCGATCCTAATTCATAGTTGTCTTTTGGATCTACCGATATATTGTTTTCTACACGGACATCCCAGCACATAGATTACATCTTTACTATTACATGTTAAAAAGTCAGAGATATCCAATTCAAAGTTATTTGATGTGGATGCGATTTTCATTGTTTTCTTGGGGAAGTTCATTATTTTGCAATTGCTGCATGCACCACACCGGAAAAATCCTTTTAGGCTTAACCAGTTTGTCATCTTATCTTGATAGGATGGATTTCTTATGGATGGGGCCTCTTTGATGCCTCAGTTGGGAGCTCTGGAATACACAATAGGGGATTTTAAGGGCAGAGTGGGGCCCATAGTTTTATCATTTAATAATAGATGCCAATGTTTGTGAATTTTTTTTTTTTTACTATCTTATATTCGTTGTTAAATGGGATCACAAGTTTGGCCTCAGATTCTTGGTTGGGGACCAATATGGTCTTTTCCTGAAAAAAAAAAGTAGTCCTGTCAAGTTCTCTCACTTTTGCTGCTGACTCGTTCAGTATTTCCTTCTTTGTCATACTGGGAAATGTCTGTACAATTTTTCCTCAGTCCTCTATATTGCCCTAGTGGAATATTAAGTAACCACCTACAGAGATGGCAGCTATCAAAAAGGATGGAACTGTTCCATGATGTCGGTTTGTGGTAAGTACTACATTTCAGTCTGTTGGCATTTGCTTCTACTATTATATCTAGGAATTAGATTTTCTGTTGGCTGACATTTGGGGTAAAAATTTAGTTGAGATTGTTAGTATTGGTCCCCCTAATAAAATTGTGCATCAAAGGTTTTGGTCCCTCCCAGATAAAAACAATATCATCTACAGGGTGGGCCATTTATACGGATACACCTTAATAAAATGGGAATGGTTGGTGATATTAACTTCCTGTTTGTGGCACATTAGTATATGTGAGGGGGAAAACTTTTCAAGATGGGTGGTGACCATGGGGGCCATTTTGAAGTCAGCCATTTTGAATCCAACTTTTGTTTTTTCAATAGGAAGAGGGTCATGTGACACATCAAACTTATTGGGAATTTCACAAGAAAAACAATGATGTGCTTGGTTTTAACGTAACTTTATTCTTTCATGGGTTATTTACAAGTTTCTGACCACTTATAAAATGTGTTCAATGTGCTGCCCATTGTGTTGGATTGTCAATGCAACCCTCTTCTCCCACTCTTCACACACTGATAGCAACACTGCAGGAGAAATGATAGCACAGGCTTCCAGTATCCATAGTTTCAGGTGCTGCACATCTCGTATCTTCACAGCATAGACAATTGCCTTCAGCTGAGTCCAAAGATAAAAGTCTAAGGGGGTCAGATAGGGAGACTGGCCCACGACAACCAATCCACTTTCCAGGAAACTGTTCATCTAGGAATGCTCGGACCTGGCACGTTCCCTGAGTTTTTCCAGCAAGATGGTGCACCACCACATTATGGGTGTCAGGTCCGAGCATTCCTAGATGAACAGTTTCCTGGAAAGTGGATTGGTCGTCGTGGGTCAGTTGAATGGCCCCCAAGGTCTGCCGATCTGACCCTCTTGTAAATAACTCATGAAAGAATAAAGTTACTTTAAAACCAAGCACATCATTGTTTTTCTTGTGAAATTCCCAATGAGTTTGATGTGTCAGATGACCCTCTTCCTATTGAAAAAACAAAAGTTGGATTCAAAATGACTTCAAAATGGCCGCCATGGTCACCACCCATCTTGAAAAGTTTCCCCCCTAACATATACTAATGTGCCACAAACAGGAAGTTAATATCACCAACCATTCCCATTTTATTAAGGTGTATCCATATAAATGGCCCACCCTGTATATATCTATACCATAGCACCAGGTTCGTGCAGATCCTTGGAGTGATAAGAACATATTCCTAGGTAGACATAAAGAGATTTGCAAAACTTGACGAGAACCTGGTGTCCATGGCAGTGTTGATGTCTTTAAATAAAATTCCTCCTCAGAATAAAAATTATTATGGGTCAGTATAAAAATTATGCATTCCAGAATGAAATCTACTTGTTCAGGCTTCATGTTTTATTTGTCTAAAAATGTTTTGACCGCTTCCACTCCTTGATCATGTTTAACACTTGTACAAAGTGCACTCATGTCCATAGTTGCCATATAGTTATCCGGGCCCCACTGGAAATCTTCAAGGATTTTAATAATCTGTGTGGTGTCTTTCAAGTTATATTTAGTTTCTTTTAATATTGGCTGCAAGAATTGGTCTATAAAGTGCGAGAGGTTCGTGGTCAAAGATCCAATGCCCGATACAATTGGGCAGCCTGGAGGGTTACTGGCATCCTTGTGAATTTTCGGGAGGCAGTAAAAGACTGGGAGTCTGCTTTCAGTATTAAAGATGAACTTCAGTTCCTTCTCATTTAAAATCCCTTTCGTTTGGGCTGTATTGCACAGAGATTTCAGTTCTTCCCTAAATTTCTCGGTTTTTATACATGTCCTCTTGTTGTAACTGTCTCAAACATTCCTTATTATATTTCTCTGTATCTTGGATAACGATGGCCCTTCCTTTATCCACGGGGCGGGTCGTTATTGCATTGTCTTTTTGTAGTGTTTTTTCTGTCCTGGTCAGGTTGTCTTGTCTCCTTGAGTTGCTTCTCAGTTTTCTTAGGTCACTTTCTATTGCTTTCTTGAAGGCAATAAGGTCCGGGCCTATCTCCTGCCTAGGGTAAAACTACGATCTGGGGGCACAATTTGTGTGTGTATATTTGTTGTCCATCTGTACTGTTTTGGCATTGGGAATTTTCAAGAAATATTTCTTTAGACAAAGTCTACGTATATATTTCTCTATTCTGGTGTATGTAGAAAATGTATTGAGTGTCTGGGTAGGGGCAAATTTAAGGCATTTGTTTAGAACTGTGGTTTGGCTTGTGGAAAGGGTGTGAGATCTTTGTTGGCTTCTATGCAGCCTGCCTTCCTGTTAAGAAAGAAAGTCTTAGTGGATCACAGTGGATCCCATCCAGTCCACCTTCATACGAATTTCATTCTCATTTTATCCGATTTTTACTTTTATATTTTTCTCTTATTCTCTTTATTTTCTGACTCATATTCTGTTTATCACATACCACCATCACCCTTTATCCAAATCTACTTTTGTATAGTGCATATATTTTTTTTCACAGAATATTTCCATATATTTTCACCTTCTATACACATTGTAACAAACTCACTACTGTTTTTGGATTATTTTTCCGGGTTTTCCTTTTACCCATACTCTTCTACTTTCATACCACATTCCTTGAATCCCTACCTTGATTTGATCAGACCACTTACTGATTTAATTTCTATAACCCATAAGCTGTGCACTATGACTAGACTATGAGGCCACACTGTACCTTATTATTTTTCCCTTTTTAACCCTTTGAGGACCAAGGGATGTATTTTTCCCAAGTTTTTAATTGCCTGTTACAGGCAATTAAAAACATGGGACAAATACGTCCCTTGGCCCTCAACTGGTTAATTTCTTTACCTCTGATGTCATACTGGGCATGTTCCATTGGATGTCATACTATGGAGTTTCTCTCCCCTAGAAGAATTGTTGAATACTGCTGTAATACATTGATATGAACACACCCTCCGTCACACACAGACCAACTAAGAATCCATAGAACAGACATGTAGGATCTCTGCCATGTGCAACAATCCTTGAAGTGGACCTGTCAATAGACTGTAACTGTTGAGTTTGTGGGCAACATATTATTGTGCAGGAACAAAACAAAAACTGATATACACATGCTGTGAACAAGAACTCCGCTAAGGGCTTATACACAACTTGCTTATACAAATCTTGACCATATCCATTCCTTCAAAGGCTCCACGAGATTAATTAACCATGTGCAAGAAGAACATAAAGGAGATTCCGGAGTATTGGAATTCTTCAGATTAGAAAGGGTTAACAACAAAGACGGCGGTGACAGAAGAAAAGCTTTGCTTCAGAGTAAAGCAAAGTGGATTTTGTGCACCAAGACACAAGGCACTTTAGGATTAAATGACAATGTAGACCTTGCGATTTTTATTTAGAAAGGCAGTACCTGCATTTTCCTACTGGTTCTCTACATAGGTGTAATTGTTTTTAACTTGTCTGTGTTGTATTTTGTTTTTTTACACAGCTGTAAGTTAAGAGACACGCCCACCTACACCGGAGTCCAGGTATTTAATCTGGGCTCCGGTGGCAGTGGGGGAGTGGTCCGAGGAAGTGCGCTTGCGCACGAAATAGCTGTCACCGCTGCATGGACGGCATCCGAGCTCTCCCCTGCCTTGCCTGTTTTTATGTTGCACTTAATGGAATAAAGCTTTTCTACACATCGGAATTGGTGAGTGCCATTCATTCCTCTTAACACTGTTATACAAATCTTGAACATGTGTTTTTTTTTTTTTTTTTTTATAGATTTTGAATAAAAGGTGCTGAAACCACTTTTTATTTTGTACAAGTTCTACCTTCTGTTGACCAACAGAGCTCTACTGTATGTGCAGCATCATATAAAAAGGCCAACAACATGGGGTGAGCACATAAGTTACTTATGTTGATTTTGCACAACTTAAAGTACAAGCTATGCAAGGAAACAATGGAATTTTTCATAAAATAAGCTCAGAGCAAATACACTGATACAGATGGGCTGTCACTCCTGGGCTGATGGGTGATGCCCCCAACTCAAGAAAAAGCTGGACCCCGGACTCACAATGTGCACATGTGCATAATGTGCATGCAATTTTCTTGTTTTTATAATTTTACATTAGACTACCAAGTCGTACAGATAGGGTATCATTTGCATACAGATCTGCTTTAGAGGCCCTCTCAAAGAGGTTCCTTCTTCAGTACCTTGAGGTTGCTATGTATGATAGTTTAAGATAGTGCAGCATTTCTTTAGATTCAATACAATGAATTCAGTGACTATTAAACTGAAGCAATAAAGCAAGGCCTTGCTGGAAATGTCTGCTTGTGTTACTGTGCGAAGGGCCATGTAACTGGTCATTGGCCTGTACTTCTGGAAAAATAACAGGCAACAAGTGTGATTTTGTGAGTCATTATATAAAACTTGTGGCTGAAACAAAATAAGAAAAAAAAAAAAAAGAAGATCTTATGTCTTTAAGAACATACACAGCTGTGATGTCACAGGCACAATGAAAATAATGAAATTTTACTAGTCTGGTGTCAACCACACATTTCGCACTTTGTCTACCATTTGGTCTAATTTTATGTGAATCACCTCATTAGGGAAGGAGAGCGAAAATTGGGGTCAGGGTATTTAAAGATGACCCATGCAAAGGGCAAGCACTGACTAAGCCCACCGAGGTTTCACTTCAGAGCTTGTCTGGACCACCCTTGCGATGACACCAATTCAGGGCTCATTTTATAAAGGCCTTATTAATTATTGTCTCTATAATGATGAGGAGAAGCCATATAAAGAAATGTGTCATTCTCAGAGTGGGAGTGGGAATACAAAAAAAGGAGGAGATAAAGAAATACAACATCAAAAGACTGGCTTCCTTTTTTCTTTTGCTTTTCATGGTGTTCAACCTCAAAGGAGGTTGACGAACAATCAGGCTTAGCGGTCTGGTGTTCTTTCTGGCAATTACACTCAGCTGATGGGCTGAAAGGAATTGAATGGCAGGGTTCAAGGCCTTCTCTACAAATTCAGACAACGGGCTTTCCAAAGCAGCCTAGCTGCAGACATGACTGAAATAATTTCAAATGAAGACTCCAAGCCAAGATTCATTAATTCAATGCCCTAAACAATTACTGGAAAATGTAAAATCTTTATATACACTTTCATAAAGACTGTCATCCAAAGCTTTCCTCTTTTGAGTATATTTTTGGTCTGCCAAGCCATATTTATTTTCTTTTTTTAACTCCTTAATCCACTACTTTAAAATGTACTTTGTAAATGTATTAATTGTTAAAGCTTTTCATATTTTATAAATATTTAACAAAATGTTGCGCATTATTTCAAGAACTAGAAAATAATTTGAATTTGAAAATTGAACCGATTCTTTTTATTAAATGTATCAGAACACTTTCCTAATTTTACCACCAAAAAACATCCAAAATCTATAGTTTTTCTAGATTCGATCAGTATTAATAACCATATATCTCAACAAGTGCCACTATAATGAGGGCGTTCTGTGGCGAGGTCGGGCCTGATTTTACCAGATGGTAGGATTTTGTCTACTCCACCTGTCCTGATCTATTGTGTCTCAAAGCAAGTGCAACAAGCATAAAGACTTCTAACAATTGCTAGTACAGATGCTCCACCCACTAGACCTTAACAGGTCAACGAAAGTGTGACATTCAATATATTTACCAAAGGCAGAGATTTGCCATTCTGAAACCTACAGGTCAAGAACAGGGAAGAGAAATGGAAGAGAGAAGCGTTGTTTCACATGTGCTCAGAATTGCCAAGGAATAGTGACAGTTAATTAGGATAGATTGAGCTTCTTGTACTCAATAAAAAACAAAGAAATTCACAGATTTGTCAAGTGACTATGTTAGTATTGTTTCAGTTAGTATATAGTACAACGCTTTCTTAGTCTATTTTAATAACAAAGATAATTTAATCGTATAATCTACTAATAATCAAATACAACACTGACTACTACATAAGTTCACAAATGGCATTTTATGGGATCAGCTCCTATTTCAAAGTAAGTCCAGCAAATACATTTATAATACAGGTGCAAATGGGTGCAGTGTCACCTAGATAGTGCATTAGCCTATTACCATGTGATAATGTGTTCTCTGAAAGAGTGTTAATTTTTTCAATGATGCTTTCGCACATTTCTATGAAATTCTGGCTTTGTGCCCCCTCATTCGAATGCCCAAACAGAAGATGAAAGTATTTAACATGCATGTTGTAAAGTTTGTGCTGATTAGAACTTAGATTTAACTTTTTTCACTTAAAGACCTTATTACATCTAAAAAAGTTCCATTCTCAACTATATAGCAGATAAATGGCATTACTTTAACTGTTAAAGTTTTGCTTTATTTTGATACCTAAACAATGTAAGTTTTTGCTACAACTGTTTTTTTTTATCTATAAGGCAAACCTTGTTATTTTATATATCTAGAATTACCTAAATTTGTATGCATACAAACAATTTTATTGTAGACACTATGTAAATAGAGGAGAAGGAGATCCTGCACGCCTATGTCTCTCTCTTTCTCTGTCTCTCTCCCCCCACCTAAAGTTTTTACAATTATTTTGCACAGTTGCGGTACAGTCCCCATTTTTACCATAGATTGGAAAAATCACAGCAGAAACAGAAAAAAACTCAGGGGAGGTTATAAATACATATCCTGATCCCACAGAGATACCAGATGGAACTGAAAGGAATGTATAGGGTTCTGGGAGCTAGTAGAAGGGCATCTGGAGAGTGATAATATCATCCTGTAGTCAAAAGGAAGTCAAAGTCTGACATCATGTTGTAACCATTGGGCACTGGAAAATTTGGATCACATGACCAAATAAGAATAATAAAACACGTGAATGCAGCTGTTCTGGAATAAAACAAATGGTACTCTAGGACTAGTAAAAGTAAGTGTGCATGGAAAGAAAAAAAAAAAGAGAGTTTCTTTAAGGAAAGTAATAACATAAAGCCACTTGTTATCACACAGTTGTTTTGCTCCTTTTTAAATCCTCATGATAACAGAAATCACCCAAATGGCCCTTATCAAAAGTTTACAGACACCTGAATATTTGACCTTGCTACTGACACACAAGGTGACACACGTAGGTTAAAATTAAAAGTAAAGGTTAAGTTTACACATTTGTGGATTTTTAAACTGCAATCAATGTCTATAGTTCATGAGTTTGCTATATACTAAGCCATGGGGAGAAGAAAAGTACTGTCATAAGGCCTGCGTAATAAGGTAATGGAACTTTATAAAGATGGAAAAGAATATAAAAAGATTTTTAAAGCCTTGAAATTGCAGGTCAGTACTGATCAATCACTTTTTAAGTAGTGGACTATTCAGGGATCTCTTGATGAAGTGTTTAGGATACAAAGAAGAACCCACAGAGTTTTATGGGGAAAACTATAACCACTATGTTTGGAGAAGGGTCAACAAGGCCTACAGCAGAAACAATATCATCTCCACCATGAAGCATGTTGTGGCTCACAGCTTTCAGCCTCCCAATTACTTCTCAGCAACTTGATCAGGACTACTTACGCTCTACCTCTCTCCCTGGCCATAGCAAGTACCTAATGTGGTTTCAGGGCACACTCAATGACTGGCTTCAAAAATGGTCCTTAAATAACTTCTCTTTAGGCTTTTAGTGCCCCAGTGATCACACCTATATCTTTCTCAGGCTATTCCTGGGCCTACACAGATGCTGGCACCTCCTCTTGCAAGCTGACAGCACCTTTTACTATTGGGTGGGAAGAACCTATGGAAGATACCTGTATCATTAGGATGACAATTTTTCTTAAGAGTCATGGAAAGGGTATGGGATGGAAAACAAACTTTGGGCCCTTTTGCCAATTATGACAAACCTCAACATCATATTGGGGTCCCTAGTTACCCCTTGCTATTATTTATTTAGAAATAATTCCTTCAAATGATATTTTTTGCATTCTGAATACATTTAACTATAATATAAAAAATGTGGTGCTTCCCAAGTCAATATGTTAAAAAGGACTGTTGGGCCAATGCTGTCACTTATTTATTCTGCAGTCACTTATTGTTATGTATAGGGCATAGGCCTAATCAGATTGGCAACAAAAAGATTACATTCCCTGCTTTAAACTCTTAAATTTTTCTCCCATATGTGTTGTAAAACATATTTGGAGTATAACATGGTTTGGGGCTAGCTGAGTGTTACCATCTGTAATAAGTGCCTGTGAAATTCTACCTAGATTCCCAGAAATTAAACATTCACCTTGTGTTTTTTCCTATCCAGCTTTAGAGTTATCAATAGTTTGTGACATCACATTAGTTTCACCGCAGGTACAAATAATCGGTTCCAATATGCTATTACCACCAAAATAGTGGAGGTAAATGTGCCTGTAATGGGATCAAAATCAAATCACTTTCACTTCCACTACAGTTTACTGTGAAGACTATGGATCCCCAGGGTGAGGAAATATAGAGAAACACCTGCAGTCTCTAGCTGAGGTCCACGGATGAGATAGAACATGACAGTACTATCTGGGAGAACCATTTTTTGAGTAATGTCCACAGGCACAACTTCATCAACTTGCGCTCGCTTGTAACAAGCCTTCTCCTGACGTACAACTGATGTAAACCATCCTGAAGCAACAAAGAAACTTCAGACTATGCCCAACAATAGCTGGATGTGCACTTGTTTCCCTGAAGCGACCTTAGCATCAAGTATAATTCTACATCCCTGGTCACATTTAATATACCCTAAAGTTATCTGGTATGTCTACAAGGAAATAATATTACAATGGAGGGAAATAAGTTAAAAATTGTCTTTTCCATTGAATTAGTTTCTTCTTACTTCACGCATATAGATCTTCTTTGTTTACATTTTTATATGTAACTGAATAAAAGATCATTGATTATTATCACGTACAAATAATTCATGAATATTTTACTAGTTGTATAAGGGTGAATATTAGATAGGGTATAACTTTGTAGCTCCCAATAAAACATCTGTTTTAACAGGTCCCTAAGCTTCCTTGTGCCTTTTACAATACTGCTGTCTTTTTATGTGTCAATGCCTATAACGTTTGGGACCATGTGCGACTGCTACCACTGTGACCCTTATAGCTATACCTCTTCTGGTCATATTGAAAGGTATAAGGTTAATTTAAAGAAAGTATTGCCAGTAGGAGGTCAAGTTGATCTATGTTAATCAAATACCAAATTTTATAAGTTTGATTGATCAGATGGTCATTAATACAAAGCTAATTCCCTCCTTTGGAAGACACCTTTACTCTTTGCAACACTAGAGAAAGGGAAGAAGGCGCCTCATGTGCGGGATCAGCAGATCTTGTGAGTGGGGGGAAGGGAGGTAATCCCAAGCCGCTTACCAAGGTTGGTTGTGCGCCCACACACAACAAGGTTTAGCATGAAGTGTACAAGTCGGTCCACTGCAGCCCTCCTTAGTAGAGTAAAAACGAGGATAAGGTGACCATAAAAGCAGAAGTTTTGACCGGCGCAGAAAGGAACCGTCAGCAGGCAGGATAAAATCAAGGGATTTATTAAATGCAACGCGTTTCGCTGCGCATGCGCAGCTTCTTCAGGCATGTCAAAATGAGGCTAGTGGCAGGTATATATACCCCCAACAATTAACCATTTACAAGCTTTTGAATGTTGCCACATAATTGTATATGCGTAAATATACATACAATACAAATAAAAAAAATATAAAATTGTATATATATATACAAAGGGCATATAAATAACATGAATACAGCTAAATATAATTATAAATAAATGAATGATATAGAAAAAAATGTATATAACTAGTGTGAATAGATATATCGTATGACTCAAAAGGGTCACACCCTTCACAGAAAATGTTTCCCCGGTGAGTATATTCACAAGGGAGAAAAAATTAAATACAGAAGCTATGTTTCTATGGGTTTCTATCCAGATAACATAGCTTCTGTATTTAATTTTTTCTCCCTTGTGAATATACTCACCGGGGAAACATTTTCTGTGAAGGGTGTGACCCTTTTGAGTCATACGATATGTCTATTCATACTAGTTATATAATTTTTTTTCTATATCATTCATTTATTTATAATTATATTTATCTGTATTCATGTTATTTATATGCCCTTTGTATATGTATATAATTTAATATTTTTTTATTTGTATTGTATGTATATTTACGCATATACTATTATGTGGCAACATTCAAAAGCTTGTAAATGGTTAATTGTTGGGGGTATATATACCTGCCACTAGCCTCATTTTGACATGCCTGAAGAAGCTGCACATACGCAGCGAAACGCGCTGCATTTAATAAATCCCTTGATTTTATCCTGCCTGCTGACGGTTCCTTTCTGCGCCAGTCAAAACTCCTGCTTTTATGGTCAGCTTATCCTCGTCTTTGCAACACTAGGCAGACAGAGAATGCAGCATATTTATACACAAGAGAATCAGCTGTACCCTGTGATTCCATTTCTAATGCAGTTCATATATCAGGTCCACTCAAGAGGAGGAAGCGTAGAAACAATATGAACATATCAGAATAAAAGCACATGCTAAGCCATTTTCTTACCCCCACCATTGGTTTTGCAGTTTCAGCTTTTTCTAGAACATACTGACCATGTGCACAAAATTAATTTGGAAGGGAACCTATTATCACTTTCATGAGGCCTGAACCACAAATCATTGGGTGCTCTTCTTCATGTCCCACAGGTGATGATTGATAAAGCTCACCAGACAAAAACAGCAGAGTAACATGGGTTGGTGAGCTAGTTGGGAGAGATACCCAGCATACCATCTTAGGGATGTGACTCATAGCGGCACTGCAGGATGAGGAAGCGCTGAGGCACTAGAGGCACATCCTGGATCTAAGTGAACCAGTGGAGCTCTTCACTGTGTCTGGACTTAGCAATGAATTGTTAAGTTGTGTTAAGTAACATTAAAGTTCTTGTACCACCTTTGTGTATTCCCAACTGCTAAATCTACTTTGCCTTAAGGTTGCTTTTATTTTTTTTTATTTTTTTTTATTAAGTCAAGTTTATTGCATTACCCCAAGTGTCTGCAATCATGGAGATCTGTAAAATCAAAAAAGTAATCTATTCTTATATCTGGTGTGCAATGTATTATTCAAGAGGATCTAAGCAATCTATCCCTTTATTCAGTATACTAAAAATCTCAAAAAAATTCAATTCAACTAAATAAATGTATAACTGAACACATAAGAAAAAGAATTACGGAGCAGCTCACCAGTTCCAGGAGATCAGACATGTAACATCGCGGTCAGGCGGTGGGAGAACGGGGAGGCTGAAATGTTACTGGGGGAATCAGACGTCAGGGCCACAGCCGTATCGCACTCTTTGGTGCTTCATCAGGCCCACTTCGTCACAGTGGCCTGACGAAGCACCAAAGGGTGCGATACGGCTGTAGCCCTGACGTCTGATTCCCCCCGTAACATCTCAGCCGCCTCCCCGTCCTCCCACCGCCTGACCGCGATGTTACATGTCTGATCTCCTGGAACTGGTGAGCTGCTCCGTAATTCTTTTTCTTATGTGTTCAGTTATTCACTTGCCTTATCTCAGCGTGAAGCACCACCTACATTGATCTTTGGACTTATAGTATTAAATCAGCAGCATATGCTCACATTTTAGGAAGGAATCATAACAGTGCCGGATATCTTTTTCTGTTACTCTATTGTGGAACAATAAATAAATGTATACTTCAATGTATAGAAATATCTTTAAAGTAACACTCTGGGAAAAATGTATGCATTGTGTACTGCCTTGTGCAACATAAAAGGGGTGGTGCTTGACACACAAAATATGTCTTCAGTGTTTCTTGAATCTCGGTGAAGAGAAAAAAACAAAAAAATTCCCATAGGACCACGATGCACTGCAATTAAGGAACACTATAACATTCAAAGCTATCAAGTAAATGTTCTTGAGAATATGACAGGCGTGTGTGTGAACATTTCCCTCAAACATACTTGACAGACCAATATATAATAACTGAAATGTCGCTAAATAAATGAAATGTCACATCTTACAATGCCAATGTGCAACATTTCACCCTTTAGTAAAAGCCTTCTACAGCTCCAAGCTGCTTTTAGCTGGTGTAGAAAATTGTGATCAAGGTTTAAGCTTGAGACATACATTTGTAACAATTTTGGTGATGTCCACAAATAAAATTTTTAGTTTTTTGTTGTTTTTAAATTATCATTATTATTATTATTATATTCTGGAATATTGTAGTTTTTACACTGGCCAGAAATCATCACATAATCATTATAAAATCCCTATACCCTATTGTCAATAGGAAAGAAAATAAAATCCATGATTAAGGGTGCTGTATGGCACCAGAAATGAGTTTAGTTTTTGCTAGGGTGTCCCTGTGATTGATGCTTTGCACTCCCTGATTTTATCATTACATTAAAAAGGTCTAGTATTATCACTGGATCATTCTACTTTTTATTTGGGACTGACACTGGATGGCAGTGGGATCCGTGTACAATATAAGTAAAGAATGCAAAAGTGTTGAGAAGTCTATGGAGTGTGAATAAGAAGGAGGGAATAAAGAGACAGAAGGACACACATAGAAGAGGCTAGAGCACATTGTAGACGTCATATAGTACCCCTGTGAAAAATTCACAGCTTACCTTGCTCAATACTGTTCTATAATGTCCTCCCTGCTGCTTCTTCTGAGGGCATGCTGTAGAGATATAGGGGTGTAAGATTTCCTCTTCTTCATGTGTGTTGTGTATGAGAGATCATAGCTGCTAGTTTTCACTCTGAATCTGAGCTTAGGGAAAAGTGAACAGTGTCTGCAGAAGATAAAACTGGTGGATAATGCCAGATCCAAGTCATATAATGGACAAAACACTGATATTCCTGATTTATACTTGTATAACACCCTATTTTGAGAAGTCCTCACAGACAACAATTACATTTTTAATATAAATTAAACACTTCTGTGTATGGCAAAATTTACTCTAAGAAATTATTACGGATATGTTATGGGGGCCATGTTATCAGAGGAAAGCTAAACCCCAAATCAAAAAATGTCTTTTGGCTATAGAAACAACTATGTCATTCAAATGTCATCGGTTAAATGTGACAAAAATGTTACTGGTAACAATACTGGTCTATAGTATACTGAGTGGATTAAAGGAATTGAGGCAAAACAGAGCCCACTCAAGGATATAGGTAAATCTGAGGTTGATCCTGCTTCCAGTACTTTGTTTCAGGGTAGACAGATTTCTGAGTGGAAATGGGAAAGACCTGACAGTCATGATAAACATTGGAACCAATTACAAAGTCAAGGGAAGGTGTGGGGTTTTTACATATTAATTTGGGCATATAATTTGCTGGTTGTACTAAAAACTGCAGACCCAGAAGTACTTGAGCAGCAGTGACCATAATATGGTGAGAAATGGAGATGGTTATGAGTTTATGAGAACTCCACATAAGAAAATATATTTTCAAAGGTGGGATCAAGTGCTTATTAAAAGTAATACAGAAGCTATTCGAATAATGGGAATTTTAAAGATAAACAAAAACTTATTTGAGAAGACCACTCAACATTGGTCTGTTATCAGATGGTCGTCTAGAAGAAAATGGCCACTATGCAAAATGTATGGTGGACTGAAAATCTGTCATAAGGAATCGAATCTGGATAAGGGGGTGGTCTTTTGAAACAGGTAGTCTTCTGGAGAAGTTTCATTGTATGTAATTCATGTGATACGTTTATACCTGCTGGAAAGAAAATAGGTATAAACATAAATATCACTAAATAGGGAAGTACCAGGTGTAGTATCAAGAGCAGAGTCAGGAGTAACTGGTTATAAAACAAGACCAAGGTCAGATCTAGGATCACAAGGCAGGGAAAATGGAGGCATAGGCAAGGTGCCAGGAACAAGGATTTGATCAGAAGCAGCCATGGAGAAAATAATATGTTTTATGGCAACAGAACTCAAACCAGGAATAGTAAACACTGCTTTGCTACCATACAGCACACAGAATGAGACAGGAAATGAGCTGTGCTAGGATGGCAGTCAAGAAATGGTCAAGAGGACCTTGCCTTCTTAAATTGACTACCTGGAATACAGCTGCCATGGCAACCAGACATCTTTGCCAGTGACATTTATGGTGAGTGCAGGTTACAGCAATGTGGTGTGAGTGCCAAAAGCAGAATGGCGCGGAAGCAGAAAGAGATGAGTACAGCGCTGACAGCTCTCTTTGTGAGGGTGGCATGAGACCTTTTTTCTTAACACTGGTGATCTTGTTGAAAGGATGCTCCTTTTCTGCACTGTTGGCAGTGATCTAACTTGTGAATTACACACTTGCAGGTGCAATGTCTAATTATTGTGGAAAACACACAAGCTCCATTGCGCTCCTCTACCTATGTGTTTAGAGTTGCCTTGGTTACAATTTGCATAATAAGGACTTCTGGGATCATGGGCGCCAGGTCTTTTATATGCTGTGATGTGTCTTTATTGTTATATTTGTCTCTTGAAAACATAGTGAACAGTATAACCCATGCGTATATTGCCTTTGCCTTTATTCCATGGAGACAGGCAAAATCTATACCATTGCAACAGAGCATTTATAACACGAGAGAATTGAACCAGTGACTGCAAGAGTTTTTTTTTTTTTTTTTTTGACTAATTAGGTTTGTAGGATAATAAGAGCTTTTTAATAAGGTAAATATCACTTACAATATTGCTAATGAAATGTGAAAGCGATTCAGTACTCGGAGAGATAATGGGCAACTTGTTTTAATTGTTAACATTCTTACCGGCTTGCAATGACACAGTCATTATTTTGCAGTCACCACTTATCGGGAAATCCAGGAGGATTAATGGTTTCACTTATTCTGGCGAAAATGTTTAAGCTGTCCCTATTATCAGTGCACTTCCAAAGAATAATGCTTATTTGTCATTGCGTTTAGCAGAAGAATGAATTGTCCGTAGGGCCAAGAGTCCCATTAACCCTTTGAGGAGACAGTAATGGAATTTATTGCCATCCCTGGTAAATGCAGTTCTCTGTATGTAAGATTAGCGCTATCCTATGAGTCATTACTACCAATACACTTAATATATGACTAAAGACTGGGAATCAGAAGTGACCACATGTGAAAAAAGTCTTTTTTTTTTTTTTTTTACATTTTGCATTAATAAATAATTGTCCTATGATTTTCTTTTAACCTGGTAAATTTAACAATATTGTTTATTTTATGTTATGAAAGAGCTGAAAGATCATTTCTGTATATTCACATAATCCTTTGCTATTGGAAATTGTATTAACCACAAACATTTACGTTGCATTTAGGGTTCACAAAGAGACCTATGGTACTTAGGGAAGGTTAGATTTTAGTACTCCAGGCTATGAATACCAAATATTTTGAGAAAGGTAGAAAGCACCTGTAAGTCCTTTACACCATTGCTATATATCGTACAGCATTTGTAAGCATTAACAGGCCTGCTGCCGTTGTAACCAGAAGCGCCTCAACTTCTTCAAACAGAGATTTGTAGTGACAGAACAATGTATTGCAGTGTTATCCCATTCAAGTGTTTAGTTTCAAAAATACAGCTAATGGAAATGACCAAATTACTTTGTATAAATATATTGGGAGCAATTCAAAAACCTCTCCCATGATGTATTTATACCCAAGACTGTTTATATATAACAAGGGGGTAGACTTTATGCCTCGAGGAAATATGTTTTCTACATTTACACAGTATGGAATGCTTTACTGTGAGAGCAGTGGAACTATGGAACGCTTTGCCAGTGTCGATTGTCATGGTGAACTCACTAAAAGAGATAAAAATGAGCCTGTATACATTTTTGAAGTGTAAAAATATTACAGGCTAGACTAGACTCTGGTGAGAGGTCAACAATTTGAGGATTTATTCTGATTCCTAAATTTGTAGTCTGGAAGAATTTGTAGTCTTTAAGAATATTAGTTTATACCTTTGTCATGTCAGATAGGAATCAGTGCAAAACTGAGTCTTCCCCAACCGTTGTCCCTACCTACTTTTACAATCTGCACTAAATGATGGTGCCCAACTAGGCGACAGTCCCTACACACCGCTAAGTGCACGGCAGTCAATGGGTGTCATACAGGCTAGGTCAGCAACACGTACAGAATATGTATGCTTAATACCTACAAAATCAACAAAACAGGGATTAAACAGAGACAAGTCAAAGTCAAAACGAGGAATGCAGCACGGTTCAAAAACAGAACCAGAATCCGAGTACAGAAGGGGAATGTGGTACAAAATCAGCAGTCAAGAGAGTAATCAAAATACAGACACAGATCAGGTTAGGTGAGAACACAGTTAATAGTCTTAGGGATAAAGAACACCAATGAAGGTTATTTACAACACTCACGGGCAACTGGGAGTGCCAGTGCCACAGTTGATATGCTCGGTGATCCCACCTCCTGCTAGGTCATACAGCTATATCATACAGCAAAGTCATACAGTAACGAATGGCTTTCCGATGTGTAGAGCTGTTGTCGGGACAACAAGAGATACAGCTCACTGGAAACAGGCCATGTAAGTCATGACAACCTCATGGGGTTTTTGCCTTAGGCTAGGTTCACACAGCTGTTCTCTCGTGTCCCACTATTCTCCCGTTATTGTGGCTAAACAGACCATACTAACAAACGGATGCAAACTGATGCAAGAGGATGCCATTAAGTGGCATCCTGTTGCATCAGTTTTTAATCCGTTTATTTTCCGTTTTTATTTTGTCTGTCTACTTCCTTGCTCCTCTCACCTCTTCTGAGCATGCTCAGAAGTAATAACGGATCAAAAATGGATTGGGAAAAAACAGGTGCAAACGGAGACATTAAAGACTCATCCGTTTTAAATCCGTTACCCATAGATTTCAATGTTAAATTTATAACATCCGTTTTTATTCTGTTATTTTTGACGAGAGAAAAAATACTGCATGCAACGTCTTGCAAATGGGTTTATAAAGTATTGTAAAAAAAAAAAAAATCCAATTTACAGCCGTTTGCAACCTTCTTTCTTAAAAATTATCAAACAGATTGAAAGAGCCCTTACTCTGGATCATCACTGCAGTTTTATAGGCTGATCTGGAAGAATGGATGCCATTTTTGGCCTAAAAAACTATGGGGGAGATCCATCAAAACCTTTCCAGAGGAAAAGTTGCTGAGTTGTCCATAGCAACCAATTAGATTGCTTCTTTCAATTTTGAAAAATACCTGTGAAAAAATGAAAGAAACAATGTGATTGGTTGCTATGGGCAACTTTTCCTCTGGACAGGTTTTCATAAAGCTCTCCATATGTTAGTCAATAGGACAACACTGCAATATCTTGCACCACCCACTGCAAATTATATGGTATTTGTAAGGAGGAATGCTAATGTTTCAATGTTATGGCTGATCAGTGTATATGCCATTACAGTTAAAAGACAGAGATGAAAATTAAAATCCCATATGGGACAAAAAAAGTACATTGAATAAAAAAATTACAAATTAGAAGAAAAAAATACACAAAGATGATATGCTTATTCTAACAACCCCTTTACAATCAGGAGGAACTAAGAGAACATTGCGCTACAGGAGAGTAATAAATTAGGGAAGTCTGGGTAAATGGGCACTGTCAGAATCAAAAGCTTTTTATATGTTTTACATCTTGGCAAAACATTAACCTTTCTAATATACTTCATAAAAAAATTATCTCCTTTTTATAGAAATTATGGCTAATAAAAAAGACCACTAGGGTCCCCATACCATCCAGAACATAATCTTGCCTGGCTGCAGCATCATCTTTGTCCCAACTGAAGCAAAGACGGGACAAAGTTCAGTAATAAGTGAAGGTGGGACTAGACGCCTCTGTACTCACTTCTGTCATCTCAGAATGGAGCATGAAAACAGAGAGGAGGGGGTTATAGAGCAGTTTGCAGTGATTGGATGAAGAGTGGATATCATAATGAGTAAGCAGGAGAGCAGAAGGATTAATGAGTCAAGCACAGAAGCTAGACACATAATAAAGTAATGTAAAGCATCTGCATGACCTAGTAAGTAACATATTTAAGAATTATTTTTGTTCTGTGATGACAGGTATGCTTTAAGGCATTCTTAACACTATAATTCCTTTTGTTGAGGTTCAAAGACTAGACAGAGTGTTGTTGGGATCAAGAGAAATATAGTAGGTAGAAGCCACCTGATCTAACATTTTAGCCCTTTCCTGACTGAATTGTCTGTCTTAGACTTGGTTCACTCAAGCCTGATGTAGGCATATTTGTACATACTTATTATTAGAGATGAGCGAACTTACAGTAAATTTGATTCGTCACGAACTTCTCGGCTCGGCAGTTGATGACATCCTGCATAAATTAGTTCAGCTTTTAGGTGCTCCTGTGGGCTGGAAAAGGTGGATGCAGTCCTAGGAGACTCCTTCCTAGGACTGTATCCACCTTTTCCAGCCCACCGGAGCACCTGAAAGCTGAACTAATTTATGCAGGATAAGTCATCAACTGCCAAGCCGAGAAGTTCGTGATGAATCAAATTTACTGTAAGTTCGCTCATCTCTACTTATTAAGGCCACAAGTCCATAGCAGTACCAGATCTGGTGGCCCCATCTAACTGTTGTCAGTCCTCATCATCAGATTTGTGCTTTGGCCAGGAAAAATATGTTTGTATTAGGCTAGTGTGAACCAAGCCTAAAAGTTACTTCTTTCAGAATAACTGCCATTGCTGCATAACATAATGATTAAGCTAGGCATAAGGTTGTTTATAGAGAGATATCAAGCATTTCTATTAATAAGAATCAAGGGAGGACCAATGTCTCACTGACGACAAGAATATGATACATCTGTCCCAGTAATATAGAGTTTGAAATATTTAAAGAGTACCTCTCATGATCTTGATACATTTTTTAACCCTCCCAGTTTACCCTCCCCCATCATGATAAACCACCACTTGCCAATATTTGTACTCTTTTGTACATTTTCTACCTTGATATTGTGTTATATATTCATCTATATATATTCTTCCAGCAGGCATTACATCATCTGAAGCCCTACTGGGGAGAATTTTAACCCTCTCTCTGCTATGCTGCTCTGAACACACAGCCGAGAGTAGTTCAGTGTGTGATGAGCTGTGATTGGCTGAGGCCGCACCCTTCCCTCCCTTAGCTTTGAACTCTAGCTGAACTCTACAGTCTCTGAGGTTCCACCTGCATTGCCAAACTTTTGTCTCTGCCAGGCTGCTGCATGAAATAATCTGCTAGCAGGACTGCAGGCAGGACCAGAAGGAGGACCCCTAGCGGGCAAAATTTTAGGGGCTAATTTAACACATAAAGTTACAAGATTTTATAAAGAAGTATATTTGAAAAGTAATTTAAGTAGGCTAGTCTGTGATTTATTGCATTGTATTGCTGGTGACAAGTACCATTTAAGGAATCATACAGTATATCTGAACTTGAACTGAGATCGCATGAAGCCTTTACTTGCCCTTGCTTTTTTCTATTTTGTTCCATATAGTAATATTGTGTATTGGACCATGCCATATAAAACATCCCTGGTAAGAAAAAAATATGTGTATACATTATCTTTAAAATTAATAAAACAACATAGTGAACAACATAGGGCATCAGTTATGTAAGTTACAATTACGGTGCATTCCTGTTCGTAGAGATGTGCTCACCTCCATTCTTCTCCAGTGGGAAGCGGCTCTGTGTAATGGGCACTTAGCATGAAGTGGACAACTGTTAAATTACTTGTGGCAGATACAAGTTGTGCTGATTGAGGGCAGGAAATAGCTCACACTGGGTCCCCTCATTGTGTTATAACAAACTCATCTCATATCCGTGAGGGGCATTGAAGAGATTGGCAGCTATTAAATTGTGAGTAACATGAAGATGTTACATTGTGTCACAGTGTGAAATAAGCTGAAAGACTACACCTAAAGATAAAGACACACTAGATAGACTTTCCAATAATTGTAGCTTTATTTATTTATTTAATTATGTATTTATTAATTTTTTAGTTAACCGACAACTATGCAAAATGCTGTTACATTAAAAGGCCAATAGGCATTTACTACCAAGTAGATGGCACTGCCAATAAACACACTACACATTTAAAACTAATATAAATTATGTTACATTTTTATAGATAATTTAGTTATGCTAGGTTGCCAACCCATGTAGCACTTTATTCATGACAACTAGCAAGAATTTCCAAGTTTTTTTTAGTTTTTTCAAGACATAACTATTTTTCTATCCACAGACCCATGTGAGGGCTTTTTTTTTTTGCACAATTAGTTGTACTTTGTAATGACAGCTTTCATAATTTTACCATGAAACGTACAGCAAAACTAAAAAAAAAACAAAAACTATTATTTGGGGGAGGATTAAGAAAGAAAACCGCAATATTTTAAACTTTTGGGGATTGGGTTTTTAAGCAGTGCATTTTATGGTAAAAATGACATGTTCCCTTTAATCTGTAGGTCAATGCGGTTAAAATGATACCCAATATATATAGTTTTTCTATGATTTTATCATATGCTTAAAATTGTCCTTACAATGTGACCCTTACAACCCTTTTATTTATCTGTATACATGGATGTACGAGGGCTCATTCTCGCACCATGATCTGTATTTTTTATCAATACCATTTTTGTTGTGATGGGACAATATGTTTTATATTTTTTGGTGTGACCAAAAATCTAAATCATTTTAGCCATTTGGTATTTTGTTACGTTTACGCTGTTTACTGCACAGGGTCATTAATATTATATTTCAATAGTTTAACAGTTACATATGAGGGGATATCTAATATGCTTATCATTATTATTATTTTATATGGGAAAATAAGAGAATTGGGCTTTTACATCATTTATAAAAAAAAATAATTAAAAATGTTACACTATTTAAGTCCTCATATGGGACTTTTATATGCAATCATTAGATTACATTCATTGTATAATGCTTTGCATATTGCAAATCATTATTTAGTGAGATTGGAGCTTCGCTGATAAAGCCTTGCTAAGCCAGGCTGCATCATTAGATTGGCAATACAGTGGCAGGTAAAGAGACCCTCTGCTGCCATTTTAGCTCATCAAACCCCTTCAATAAAGTAACAGAGGTCCGATAAGCTCCAGAGGCTAACTGACATATTTCACTTTTCACTTTAGAGTTAATGACAGGCAGTGCCGGGCAGAGGCGTAACTTGTAGTAAATATGTGCCACAGTCAAAGTCAACTGCAGTATCTAAGATGTCACAATATTGTTGCCATTCAGATTGTGGGGCTGTTCTGGACCTCTATAGTATCGCAGTTAACATGACAGATCAAGGTCACTTACCCTCCTCCCTGGTGTCAGGTTAGTGCTCTGACTATGCAGGTTTCCTCCGAAGGCTGTGTAAGCAAAGCAACAATAACAACAATCAATAATGCTATGGTATGGTATAGCATTGAAAGTGTGTGTAATTGAAAGATTTGTAATATTCTCCATTAGGCTAAAAAATAATGATCAAATTATTAGAAAATAGCATTATTAAGAGGAATTTCTCCTTAAAGGTTTGGGCAGTTGCTGGCAAAGTGTCTCTATAATTTCTTAAGCATCCCTGCCAGATGTGAGGGTACAGAAACATAGACCTGAGTGCTTTGCGACAATTCCACCATCTTTTTTTCACTTCAGAGCTGAACCAGATTTTCAAAACTCCAGGCTCCACTTTTGAAAATCTGGCACAAATAGCAATGTGTGGTGCACTGATAAAACTGCAATAAATTCACACATCTTTTAATATGTACCTCATTGTTTGATACATTATTAAATTCCACATTATAAAAGTATGTACAATAAATCTGGTTCACATTGTTATAATGATTCTGGCATAAATTGATATTACAGACAATCATACTCCTCACCCCAGTATATATTTGTATATTTGCTGGTATGTGTCCCACCACACGGAGGTGTGCATGGTTGACAGCAAGTTCAGTAAGGCTGTTCAGAGTTCAGTAGAATTTGGTGAGTGACATTCCCACAATCTGACGCATTTCTACGAGGTCTTTCCACTGGAGTGATGTAAAGGATTACAAAACTGTAACATCAGTCACAGGTCACAATGAAAGTTCTTTCC
This sequence comes from Hyla sarda, assembly GCF_029499605.1. Classification (NCBI taxonomy): domain Eukaryota; kingdom Metazoa; phylum Chordata; class Amphibia; order Anura; family Hylidae; genus Hyla; species Hyla sarda. The sequence continues at coordinate 104,825,568 of NC_079192.1, read as the reverse complement.
TTCGAGTTCATGACCACAAGTTCTCAGACTCTTCTTTTCATAGAGAGAGAGAGAGAGAGAGAGAGAGAGAGAGAGAGAGATTTATAAAATTATAGAATTATAAAACAAAAATAATTTTAGGCTAGATTTTTCCATGGTTTATGAATCATTGAGACAATGAATTGACTCGGGCTGTATTCTTTACAAAGGCACCCTGGAGGCAAGATGCTCACAGGGTGGTTGTACTTTTGAAACATCAGCAATCACCTATAATCTGAGGGAAAACCTGGCATGAAATGTTAGATTGCCCCGCAGTACTACCACAGGGAAAATGAAGCATTACATAGTAGCTATTGAAAACAGTGAGCTTGTAATGCATGGATGTGCTGGGTCTTTTAGAGAGAAGGGCTCTTTGTCGCTATCCATGCTGCTCAGTTATATTGATTTTCTAAATACAGCATTTAAAAATATTTGAGATTTATAAATTTAAAAATATACTACTGACACAGTAACATGAAAGGTAATGGGGCAGATTTTCTATTTTAAATGAGCCATCCAAATGCTGCAAAATATTGTGAAAACGTAGGTGGGTTTGTAGTTTTAAAGAAGTTATCAAACATAAGGTGAGTGACTTTAGTACTTACCTATCAGATAGTAATAGACATGCTTAGGAAGGATTCATGCGTGTGTTGGTGGTAAATGGCCATGCCCCGAGTCCCCCATAAAGCATCTGGCTTGTTTGTGTGAACTGGCTATTTCCTGTTTGTGTTCCTCTCTCCAACTACAATCCCCAGGAATCATTGTTTCCAGATGTGAGGTGACATCTCCCTCCCACACCTCAACCCTCCCACACATTGCAGCACAACTAGACTCCCATGCATGCTATGCTTGAAACTACAACTCCCTGCAGCCCTTTGGAGAATGATCTCCCTACCACCCAGTGGTAGCTCCACCCATTGGGGCACTGCCATGCTCCCTTTTAACCCCTTAAGGACTCAGGGTTTTTCCGTTTTTGCACTTTCGTTTTTTCCTCCTTACCGTTTAAAAATCATAACCCTTTCAATTTTCCACCTAAAAATCCATATTATGGCTTATTTTTTGCGACACCAATTCTACTTTGCAGTGACATCAGTCATTTTACCCAAAAATTCACGACAAAACGGAAAAAAAATCATTGTGCGACAAAATCGAAGAAAAAACGCCATTTTGTAACTTTTGGGGGCTTCCGTTTCTACGCAGTGCATATTTCGGTAAAAATGACACCTTATCATTATTCTTTAGGTCCATATGGTTAAAATGATACCCTACTTATATAGGTTTGATTTTGTCGTACTTCTGGAAAAAAATCATAACTACATGCAGGAAAATTTATACGTTTAAAAATGTCCTCTTCTGACCCCTATAACATTTTTATTTTTCCACGTACAAGGCAGTATGAGGGCTCATTTTTTGTTTTGATCGGACTTTTTGATCACTTTTTATTCATTTTTAATGGTATAAAAAGTGACCAAAATACGCTTTTTTGGACTTTGGAATTTTTTTGCGCGGACGCCATTGACTGTGAGGTTTAATTAACAATATATTTGTATAGTTCAGACATTTACGCACGCGGCAATGCCACATATGTTTATTTTTATTTTTATTTACACTGTTTTATTTTTTTTATGGGAAAAGGGGGGTGATTCAAACTTTTATTAGGGAAGGGGTTAAATGACCTTAATCTCAGGCACGAAGCAGTCATTCGTCGATCGGACACCGAGGAGGCAGGTAAGGGCCCTCCCAGTGTCCTGCAAGCTGTTCGGGACGCCGCAATTTCACCGCGGCGGTCCCGAACAGCCCGACTGACTAGCCGGGATACTTTCACTTCCGCTTTAGAAACGGTGGTCAGCTTTGACGGCCGCTTCTAAAGGGTTAATACCGCACATCGCCGCGATCGGCGATGTGTGGTATTAGCCACGGGTCCCGGCCGTTGATGAGCGCCTGGACCGACGCAATGTGATGCAGGGTCGCCGCGGGAGCCGGCGCAGGACGTAAATATACGTCCTGCGTCGTTAAAGGGTTACAACACCTGACTAGTGATGTAATGTCTTGGACCACACTGCAACCTGGGAAAAGCCCAAGACAACACTCATATTTTTTATGCTAATAATAATTAAAATCGGGGGGAAAGATCACATAGGAATTGTGAGACCAGCCATCAGACACAGGTACAGACACTAATAACCCCACTAACTTTACAGCTCTGTAGCACAGCCAAATAAAATAATAATCCCAGAATACCCTTTAAGTTAGACAATAGAGTTTTTGTTGGCAGATACTTGCTGGTGTTAAAATGTACATGGAGTTAGCTGAAGAAGCAATGGCTTTTTACAAGTAATAATTATAGATGGATAAGCACTATGTGGGACTTGTCCCACAAATGGCAACCGTGTTTTCTAAGTTATACAGCACTATATTAATGATGTGAGGTATCACTGAATGTATTTACTCACACCCGATCCGATGTTCTGCAGACTCCAGGTGCGATGTTCTGCCGGGTCCACTATGATCCGTGCACTTTAGGTACAAATTGCGTAGTTCAATGATTTCTGTTTGGCATTTAGATAGTTGGGATAATGATGTTTGGGAAGCACTGGGAGACAACCCTGGCAGGCGGCATCTCAACCTAGCTCCTTCCAACCGGAGTGTAAGTTTTTTTTTTTGCTAAAACTTGGCAGAGTGACGTGACTACTGGACAGACAAAATCCAAAGCTTTTCAGAAGCTGAACGGCTTCCTTCCTCAGGGATGTGGTGCCTTGTCCTTCACTTGTATATAAAAATCCAGGTAAGGACATCATAGCAATCTATTGGCAATGAACATGTTAATAATATTTATTGTAAAAAAAACAAATAATGCAAACTCTGTATAAAGTCCATAAGAAGTGATTGTGTTTAACTGAAATATCCACTTGCCCTCCGTGTGGGACATATGAACAATATAGTCCCCCCCTCTCCAGTTTGGGACAACCCATTCTAGTCCGAAAAAGATAGATCCCGCTAATGTGGTTTTATGCTTTTCTTTATAATGTTTCGATAAGGGGTGTCCTTCAAAACCTCTTTCAATATTGTAGAGGTATTCTCCCATACGTTTGCATAGAAGTCTCTTACTGCGGCCAACATAGATTTTATTACAAGGACATTTTATCCCATATATGAGGCCTTTTGATTTACAATGCATATGACTTTTGATTTATTAATTTTGTGCTCTGTTCTATTTGCTTGGTCTGGTATGTGGAAAATAGGATTAGAGTTTTTTGTACATTTACATGCTTTACACTGTCGGCATGGAAAAAAGCCGGGTTCCGGTTTTTAATTGTATATTATTAATAGGATTCTTTATTATATTCCTAACTGTTGGAGCCACATAATTACCTAAATTTCATTTTGTGGGCAGTAATTCTCCTATTATTTTATCCTTCCTTAATAATTCCCAGTGTTTTAGGACAATTCGTTTCCATATGAAACTATGTTTGGAGTATGTGGTGATTACTGGTATACAGAGTTCATTTTGTTGTATGTTTTCACCCCGCTGTACCATATTCTTTACACACCAGTAACGTATCTGTATTTACAGTTTCTACTTCCTTACACTCCGGCGGGAAGGAGCTAGGTTGAGACGCCGCAGGCTGGGGTCATCTCCCAAGCACTTACCAGACATCATTATCACATCTATCTAAATACCAAACAGAAACCATCGAACTACCCAATTTGGACCTAAAGTAAATGGATCATCGCGGACCCGGCAGAACATCAAACCTGCAGTCTGCAGAACATAACATCGGATGTGAGAAAATACATTCACCAATCCCTCTCATGGTTAATACAGTGCTGTATAACTTTGACACATTCTCCCTTTGTGGGATTACAAGCCAACCAATAGTTCTTCCCATTTCAGAAGTAGCAACAGAATTGTTGCCCTGAAAAGCAAATTAGAATCCCCCCAAAAATGATCACTTTTTTCAGGATCATAGGTTGTGTATGTGTAGGCCTGGTTGTAGCTATAGATCTGGTGAACTCATAGGTTGTCTAATCTAAACAGGCCAATATTTCACTGTGTAATGGAGCCATTGTTCTGTTGACAAACAAGCAGATCAACAGATTGCATAAATTAAACTTGTACAATGTTTTGTGTAATAGAGGATATGTAGCCAACAAATAATGAAAATCTGCATGAACAATTTGTGTGGTTCTCCCAATGTCGCTCTCAATAAATGTGAGCACTCGTTTACTGCAAGTGTCAGCCCGTGCAATAAAATACTAAGTTTACACTGGCTGTGAATTAGACCGTTTTAGTAAATCTGCCCCAATGTTTATTAAAAGGGCCTACAGTATGTGCATTTTATGCATGTTTTAGTTGGACACATATTGTATACAGTATTTGCATGTATCTGCGTGTTTGTATTTAGTTGGACTTTAAATCATAACATGATCGAATAAATGGGTTTCATAGTATTATGTAGCAAAGGCATTTTCTTAGATTAAAACAAAAGACCTTAACAGTACCAAGAATCTTCTTGACATTCCCACTCATTTAGCACCATTGACGATTAACTGACACTAATAAAACATTTACTGCTATTTGTTGATTGTTGCGAGCATATAATAACATGCACTACTTGACACATTGACTGCATGACACCCTAAGAGTTATTTCAGAAATAGCACATAATTTTATCACTTGATCTACAACACACATTTTGATAGAGTACAAGAGGTGACAATGCCCCACTGAGCCTTTTAATTTATTAAATACCAAGCACATACAGATAGTGAAAGCCTTCACATGACATTTTACAGAAATGCTTGTCTGCATATTCAACTGAAAACCATAATTGAGAAAATATCTTTCATTCTGACATGTGTGAACTGCTATTTCGGTTATCTGAGAACAGGACCCATCTAGATTGAAACAGGATTATTATTTTTACAATAATTATAAGAAAAAAAACAAGCAACAATATTTGCTTTCTGTTCCGATTAAAGTGAAGGCCTGCGTAAAAGATGTTTGCCATATTGTTACAAATATCTCATTTTTCATTTATGACTTTATGATTTTGGTTCATACAATAAGACTATGGGGGAGATTCATCAAAGGATTTAGACTGTTTTTTCCTGTCTAAATTTGTCGCACAGAAAGTCACAGTCTAAATATGTGCGACTTTTCTGCGACTTTTGCTGTAGAGGATTTTTAGAACATGATGCATGCAAGTCTATTTTAGAGGGAAATGCATTGGGAAATGCATTGGTGCTGAATTTATCAAGTGCGACTTTTGTGCGACAAGTCGCATCTGCCCAAAATACGCTGAAATGTCAGACCATGTTGGAGCAGGTCTAAATGCAGTTTAAGCTGTAGACCCTGAAGTCTGAGCACAGAATTTATCAAGGGCTGTGAGACCTTTGATAAATTAGGAGCACAATAGACAGGAGACTACCACATACGCTGGTCTATAAGCATACCCAGAATAGACTAGATTAGGAAATGTCCCCCTATGTATCTATCTATCTAAATTATAGATAAATGCAGCACACCAAAAAGGTCCAATAAAGTGCAGTTTATTCCATGGTGCAAAGATACAATATTTCAATAGCTACTGAGGCTACTAAAACGTTGTATCTTTGCACAATGTTTTATGGAATAAACTGGACTTTATTGGACCTTTTTGGTGTGCTGCATTTATCCATAATTTATCAAGTTTGGATTGCCTTGCCAGGATCCTATACCTGTGTGCACCTGCCTTAGCCTTTTCTCTTCTGGAGGTGCTGCTCCTATCTCCTTTCTCTATCTATCTATCTATCTATCTATCTATCTATCTATCTATCTATCTATCTATCTATCAAAGAATAGAAGAACTCCAACATTGTTAGTAGTTTCTTCATTGACACACAGTCAACATACATGACCTCTGAAGGATCAAAAACATGTATATTTTAGCTTTCATGTCTCCTTTGTGCTATTTGTGTCTGACTAAAGAAGCTGCAAAGCCAAAATAGGAGTTGTATGCATTAATAACCTAATAATGCTGAATGGTTTTCCTATGATGTCACTTGGCCAGTGAACATGTTTTGTCTGTAAAGATGTATAATTGGGCTCAGTAATGTAATCTCCACTGTTACCAAAATGTATAGGGGTTGTCCCAGGAATTAAAGGGGTACTCCGGTGGTCAATGTGTTTTTCTGTTTTTGACTTACCCTATTTGTTTTGTATCATTTCTATTCTTGTTGTTTAACCTACTCTATTTCCGTTATTTTGTCTTTTTAACCCCCACTTTGTTTTCCTATCTTTGCTTCTATTTCCTGTTTCTTGCTGTGCTGAAAACTACAAATCCGAGCATGCCACATGCCTTGCTGGTTTGGAGCGGCTCCTTTTTGTTTTTTGTTTGTTTGTTCCGCCTTTTACCCATCCTACTATTTTCCTGGGTCGGCCCCCTTATACACAGCACACTAATATAATCAGCTCTGGTTGGGATACACTGGCATACACACAAAAGGGACTACAACTCCCAGCATGTGTCATTCAGGAGTCTTCAGTCTGTGGTATAACACCAGCATGCTGCCTCTGTAGTCTCCTGGGGGTTGTAGTTCACCACACCTGTGTAGGGCATATACCAGTGTTTCCCAACCAGGGTGCCCCCAGGTGTTGCAAAACTACAACTCCCAGGATGCCTTGAAAGCCTTTGGGCATGCTGGGAGTTGTAGTTTTGCTACAGCTGGAGGCACACTGGTTGGGAAACACTGGTGTAACATGATGTGTATGCTGAATAGGCTAAAACAGTGTTTTCCAACCAGTGTGCCTACAGCTGTTGCAAATCTACAACTCCCAGCATGCCCTGACAGCTGGGGACACACTGGTATGTAAACCCTAGCATACACACACATAACAGGGACTACAACTCCCAGCATGTGTCATTCAGGAGTCCCCCCCCCCCCTCTCCCTTCACATATAGGGGGAGATTTATCAAAACCTGTGCAGAGGAAAACTTGCCCAGTTGCCCATATAAAAACCAATCAGCTTGCTGCTTCCATTTTTATGAAGGCCTGTGAAAAATGAAAGAAGCGATCTGATTGGTTGCTATGGGCAACTGGGCAAGTTTTCTCTGCACAGGTTTTGATAAATCTCTCCCATAGAGATCATTCTCAGTATGAGATTTATTTCCATGCAGTCCATACATCCCCAGCCCGTGCACCTTCTCATCCTCCCCTTCAGATAACACTTATCTTCTCTGTGAGGTCCTTCTCCTGTGCAGACCTGCGTCCTTAGAATACAGAGCAGGGGGGAGGGGAGGGGCTGTGTACACAGCTGGATGAGATGAGGGGGCGTGGCTTATTTCTCTTGTGGACTGAGAGAGGAAAATAAAAAAAAAGCTGTGAAATCTTGTCCACAACAGACTCAGAACTGTGGACAACAGTAAAAGAAAACCCTCTGAGCTACAGAACTTCCTGCCCAACAAACAGGTAAGAAAAACATACACATGCTGCCAAAACATATAACACATGTATATTGCAAAAAAACTAAACTTACAAAGAAGATGCCATATAGTCAAAAAAATTAACCACCGGAGTACCCCTTTAACCCCTTAAGGACGCAGGACGTAAATGTACGTCCTGGTGAGGTGGTACTTAACGCACCAGGACGTACATTTACGTCCTAAGCATAACCGCGGGCATCGGAGCGATGCCCGTGTCATGCGCGGCTGATCCCGGCTGCTAATCGCAGCCAGGGACCTGCCGGCAATGGCCGACGCCCGCGATCTCGCGGGCGTCCGCCATTAACCCCTCAGGTGCCGGGATCAATACAGATCCCGGCATCTGCGGCGGTTCGCGATTTAAATGAACGATCTGATCGCCCGCAGCGCTGCTGCGGGGATCCGATCATTCATAACGCCGCACGGAGGTCCCCTCTCCTTCCTCCGTGCGGCTCCCGGCATCTCCTGCTCTGGTCTGTGATCGAGCAGACCAGAGCAGAAGATAGCCGATAACACTGATCTGTTCTATGTCCTATACATAGAACAGATCAGTATTAGCAATCATGGTATTGCTATGAATAGTCCCCTATGGGGACTATTCAAGTGTAAAAAAAAATGTAAAAAAATGTAAAAGTAAAAAAAAAGTGAAAAATCCCCTCCCCCAATAAAAAAGTAAAACGTCCGTTTTTTCCTATTTTACCCCCAAAAAGCGTAAAAAACATTTTTTATAGACATATTTGGTATCACCGCATGCGTAAATGTCCGAACTATTAAAATAAAATGTTAATGATCCCGTACGGTGAACGGCGTGAACGGAAAAAAATAAAAAAAGTCCAAAATTCCTACTTTTTTAATACATTTTATAAAAAAAAAAATTATTAAAAATGTATTAAAAGTTTTTTATATGCAAATGTGGTATCAAAAAAAAGTACAGATCATGGTGCAAAAAATGAGCCCCCATACCGCCACTTATACGGAAAAATAAAAAAGTTAGAGGTCATCAAAATAAAGGGATTATAAACGTACTAATTTGGTTAAAAAGTTTGTGATTTTTTTTAAGCGCAACAATAATATAAAAGTATATAATAATGGGTATCATTTTAATCGTATTGACCCTCAGAATAAAGAACACATGTCACTTTTACCATAAATTGTACGGCGTGAAAACAAAACCTTCCAAAATTAGCAAAATTGCGTTTTTTGTTTTAATTTCCCCACAAAAATAGTGTTTTTTGGTTGCGCCATACATTTTATGATATAATGAGTTATGTCATTACAAAGGACAACTGGTCGTGCAAAAAACAAGCCCTCATACTAGTCTGTGGATGAAAATATAAAAGAGTTATGATTTTTAGAAGGCGAGGAGGAAAAAATGAAAATGTAAAAATTAAATTGTCTGAGTCCTTAAGGCCAAAATGGGCTGAGTCCTTAAGGGGTTAAAGGGGTATTCCAGGCCAAAACTTTTTTTATATATCAACTGGCTCCGGAAAGTTAAACAGATTTGTAAATTACTTCTATTCAAAAATCTTAATCCTTCCAATAGTTATTAGCTTTTGAAGTTGAGTTGCTGTTTTCTGTCTAACTGCTCTCTGATGACTCACGTCCCGGGAGCTGTGCAGTTCCTATGGGGATATTCTCCCATCATGCACAGCTCCCGGGATGTGACATCATCATTGAGCAGTTAGACAGAAAACTTCAGAAGCTAATAACTATTGGAAAGATTAATATTTTTTAATAGAAGTAATTTTCAAATCTGTTTAACTTTTCAGAGCCAGTTGATATATATAAAAAAAGGTTTTGCCTCGAATACCCCTTTAAGGTCATATAAAAAGTTTTTTTTTTTTTTAAAGCAACACTAGGCGTTATTCGTTTTCCAGCAAACCAATACAAAAAAATTGCACCTATAAAAAAAGTGCATAAAATGTATTCTTTTATTTATATCAATAAAATTAATCCAGCAAAATGTGCATGGGAAGTATCAGCTACAGACCAAAGCCTGCCATTAAATCCACAATATGGTACACACAAAAATTCACATGTACATCATATTGATAGTGCTATTGTAATGAAACAAAACATGAAAAATCAGAATCCCAGGCTCACTGGTAGTATTGTAAGCTCAAAGGGTAGCTGAATCAGGAAAAACAATAATAATCATCACCAATATCACTTAGTAATGAAGAATGGCTGTAAACCGCTCAAAAAGTGGCGGACACACAAGAGACAATAGGTGCACAAACAAATAAAAAATGACAGCTACAAACATAGAACACTTTCATGTCTATAAAGCAAATAGTATAAGCAAATAGTGATACCAAAAAAACAACGAAACTTTCCATAAGGTAAACAGCACTAACAAGAACTGTTTAAAGGAGTACTCTGCTGGTAGACATCTTATCCCCTATCCAAAAGATAGGATATAAGATGTCTGGTCATGGGGGTCCCGCTGCTAGGCCCCCCTGCAATCTCCCGCAGCACCTGGCATTCAAAACAAAAGCCGGGTTCCTGCAGCAGTGGTTGTGATGTCATGTAGCCCCCCCCCCCCATTGTGGTGTCACGCAACGCCTCCTCCATTCATGTCTGTGGTCGACACGCCCCTCCCATAGACATGAATGGAGGGAGCGTTGCACAACACCACAAGAGGGGGAGCCATGACATTACGTCATGTACCCTTTTAAGGTATAGAAAGCAAGCTATACTTATCTTCGGAGAAGGAGTCTGTAGCATCAACCTGGTCTATGTCTGTAGGACAGGGAAAAAAAAACACTATCAGGTAAAGTTTAGGGGTCTTTTTTATAGTTGGGTTTGATCATTTAAAGTTTCATCTGTTTGATCATTCTGCAGGGTAAATGATTTACAATTGTGCTGCTCATAGGATGTTAAAGAAATGAACCTTTTTCATGTTTATTTGTTTTTACCTTCTTTGTGCCTCCCAGCAGCACTCCTGTGCTCTCTTTTCTGCATACATCTCCCAAAACATCTTGTGGCATTCTATACATTTTTCTTAGTTTAGGAGCATTTATTATGTGTATTGTATGTTCTAGTTTATGTTGACAACTAAATAGAATGATAGAAATGCACAAAAAACAAACAAACAAAGAAAACATTGGCCTGTTTTCTCTTATCCTAGGACACAATGAAAAACAGTTGTAGAAATGATCACAGCCAATTGACTGAATGTCAGGTTATTAAGGGCAGGATTGCTGGTGTATATTTGTAAAAAGGTCTTATTTATCACCAAGAAGATAAGGAGGATGCCTTGCTGTGTTATTCTCCAAGGCCTATTCATCAAATAGCGAGGCTTTCTAGACATGTTGATGAATAAACCTCAATTATTGACATAGCAGGTCGTATTATTTATCATGGATGAAATAAACAGGAACCTTGCAAACTTGAGACTTCTGTCTGAGCTCCATTTACAGACATGACTATGGCTATAACATGATATCTAATAGTAGATTTCTGAATCACTTGGCTGTGTGGTTCTTTTACCAAATACATAGTTTGACTTACAAATGAAAAGACAATACTCTGAGCTTTGTATTTACAAAATGATGTTTTGTTACTGTAGGCAAAAGCAAATTGCCTTTAGATCAACGATAGGGTTGTTAGCAGCAGTGGGATAAGTGTACGGGCATTTGGACAATGTCCTACCCTTCATGACTACAGTATGTAAGGAATATGTGCTGTTCAAATATTACGGCCCAGAAAAACTAAACTGTAATCATAAAACAATGCAATCTTAGATGGACAGTCTTCACCTGTCGAAGATGCAGGATGTACACGTATGCCCTGGCGGCCTATTATTTGAAGCACCAGGAGCACAGGAGCTGCACTCTTTGGTAGATGATGGGTACTGGCGGCTCTGATGAAGTCCATCATTGACCCTTTAGATGCTGTGATCAATGCTGATCACAGCATCTAAAGCACAAAATGACTGGTGCCACTGGATTTGGGGGTCTGATTTGGACCTTTGCAGCATGGTACAATGGTACTGACCCATTAAGATGGTGGCAGGAGGTCTCCACTTTACCTTACTTTTACCAACTGTCCCTCTAATACAGTCTGACTGTACTAGACTATATTATACTCCAAAAAACATCCTGCAGGCATTAACCACTACAAGGAAAGTATATCTAGGTAGTATCAAACTAAATCTTTACACCGAAGAAAAGAACACTACCCAGAAACAATAGTAACAATTACATAAAAATAATCTTATTGAATAATATACAGACAATAAAATATGTATAAAATAGGATGGCACAGTAGGATAACACTATGATAAGCACATGCCAGGGCAGGCTATGAAAGAACATATGTACCAAAAAGTATAGATGACACTCATGCTAGGACAAAGAGATAGATAGTGAACAGAGTAACAAGTAGTATAGCAGGGTGTAGCAAACAAATAATGACCAGTACCAAATAACATAATAAGCCTTACCCAGGGATATGCTGAGCCCCTACATGTGTTTCGCTCTGTCGAGATTCCTCAGGGGGCATGGCTAACTAAGGGTCAGCATTGGCCATATAACATAAACCGGGGCCAATCACATTCATTCTCTCATTCACACTAGCAGGTGCAGCTAATCCTGAGTATTTTAATATCAGTGTATTGCCGCCAATACATTAAATGAAAGGTCATAGGTACCTGCGTCCTATCCCTATGTGTCCACCGAGGCCAGTCCCGCAAGACCACTCACCCGGCTGTAAACATGCGATCAAGGAGAGCATGTGACCGGCCGGGCGCGAGATCCCGCGTGACCACTGCCGCGAACTAATGCTCTGTCCCGCAAGACCGCGCACCCCGGCCGCGAACATGTGACCAGAACTGGTCACATGACTGTCCGGGCACGAGGTTCCAGTGAGAACACAGCGACATTATTTTTGTGTAATTGTTACTATTGTTTCTGGGTAGTTTTCTTTTCTTCGGTGTAGAGTGTACTAGACTATGCTATTAGAGCGTCTGTGTCACTGATCAGTGTTATGTTATGGCTTTGCAGTAAAAAGGGAAAATACTCTTATGTTTGCTTATAATAGCCCACTAAAGACACTTAAAAAGTATACAAATATTTAAAAATGAATAAATAAATACATTCCCCTCCCCCTATAAATTTTAAATCATCCCCCCCTTCCCATTTTACAATAAAGAAAAATGTTTAAAAATGTTAAAATTCTAAACATGTTTGTTATTGCAGAATTGTCGGAACTATTGAAATAATATGTTAAAGATGCAGCATGATGAGTAAATGTAAATTTCATATATCAGGAAAAAATGAATAAAAATTTGAAAAAGTCCCTTCATAACAAAAATGCTACAAATGTAAAGATTACAGTAGAAAGATTAAAAAGAATAATGTTAGGAATATTTATTTTGTAAAAAAAAAATGTAGACTTTAAAAAAAAAAAAAAAAAAAAAAAAGGAGTACAATAATAGTACAATAAAGGTGTAATTTCAAAGTACAATTGGTCATGCAAAAGCCCTCAAATGGGTCGGTCTGTGGATAGAAAAATAAAAGTTGTCTCTTAAAAGGCAAGAGGAAGAAATGAAAACTCATTCATGAAAATTCTCTGCATCCCCAAGGGGTTAAATTGTGCCAGGTTTATCAAAGTGGCTGAGCCTGATTGACAAATATTTTTTATTATTATTATTTATTTTTTATTTTTATCTAGACCATCAAATGCATCAAATTAACTCAGTGAGCCAAAATTTGGTGCATTTGTAGATCACAGCATCATAGCCTATGCAATGCTCTGTTTCTGCCCATTACACACACTTTCATTATAACCACCACGCTTTGTTGATCAGGATACAATTTCTGTTCTTTTTTTGTGTACTTTACTTAAAGGCTTAAAGGGGTACTCCAGTGGAAAACAATTTTATTCATATCAACTGGCTCCAGAAAGTTAAACAGATTTGTAAATTTCTTCTATTAAAAAGTTGTTCTTTTCTGTCTGACCACAGTGCTCTCTGCTAACACCTCTGTTCATGTCAGGAACTGTCCAAAGCCGGAGCAAATCCCCATAGCAAACCTCTCCTGTTCTGGACAGTTCCTGACATGGGCAGAGGTGTCAGCAGACAGCACTGTGGTCAAACAGAAAAGAACTATACAACTTCCTCTGCAGCATAGAGCAGCTGATACGTACTAGAAGGATTTAGAATTTTAAATAGAAGTAATTTACTAATCTGTTTAACTTAAAGGGAACCTGTCATCAGATATTACCATATATATCCCATGGTAATGGGTTGTATGTGGTAAAATTTTCTTCCTCACAATCCCTGAGAGACGTTCCTGCCCACATGGATGGTGAGGATATGAAGATAGAAAGTGTTCTCCGCCAGCCATGTAAGTAGTCCCCTGGGTGGGGAGCTATATTTACCTATTCCCACTGCTATGATAGCAATCACGCCACCTCAGCATGATTGACAGCTCGTATCCCCGCTCTGCTCTCTAAGCTGACAGAGCAGAGCAATCATGCAGGTTATGGCCGGGCTGTTAATCACGCTGAGTGGGTGGGATTACAGCACAGCAGACGGGATTAGGTGAGTATAACTCCCCACCAAGGGGACTACTTACTGGGCTGGCGGGGAGCACTTTCTTATGTAATTTCCCCACCAGGGACATTTCCTTGGGATGGTAAGGAAGATGGTTTTACCATATATAATGCATGCCATGCATTGTATATGGTAAAATCTGATTACAGGTTCCCTTTAATCGTAGTGTCTTGATTGCGATGCACCACAATTTAGTAAAAAAAACTGTGCAAAGAAAAAGTTGACCAGTTGCCCATAGCAACCAATCAAATAGCTTCTTTCATTTTTGAAAAGGCCTATGAAAAATAAAAGAGAAAATCGAATTGGTTGCTATGGGCAACTGATAAACGTTTCCTCTTCTCTGGGTGTTTATAAATCTCAACCATAGTTTCTAAAGTTGAAAAAAATCACGTTTAACCTATAACCCTATTGTGTTGATCCTTCCTGACTCCTAATATGCCCGACCTTGTTCCAAGGCCATGCCTCCTTTTTAATAAATTGGTACACGGTGTACAGAAGATGAAATTAATTAGAAAATGTGCCTCGTGACACTTTTCAGTCACTATAGTGCAAATTACACCCAAAGAAAAAGGTTTTCTGATTTCATAATCTGTTCTGGACCCTTCAAACTTCGAGCCCCATAGTAGGTGCTCTGGCTACTACTGTCATAGTTACACCCTTGTCAGAGTCCCTCAAAACCCCCTTAACCAGGCTAGCGGTATTCCCGAGCGTGACTCGGGGTTAATTTTCGCTACCAGAAGCGGTAACCCCGAGTCACGCTCGGGGTAGATATCGGAGCTGGCAGCGGAGTCTCCTTACCTTCTCCTTGCGATCCAGCGATGTCCCCGCTGTGATTGCCGGTGAGAGCCTGGGCGGATGCCTCCGTCTGACTTCCTGGTTCCGTCTCTGTGAGCCGCAGAGGCTCATGGGGGCGGAACTGGGCGGGTAATTCAAATGTTTCAAGCATAAAAGTGACACACACACATAAAGTTAGGTGATACAGTGAAATCCTGTCAGATTACATTGTATCACCTCAAATTTGAAACAGTATCACCTCAGATCATCCTACACTGCCCTGCCTGCCCTTTTTGCTGTAATTTCTGCCAATAAATTTTTTTTTTACCATGGCATCAAAGCGTCACTTTAGCATCTCCAAAGCGGGTTTGGATCAGATGAGTGACAGCGGCAGCGACACAGAGCCCCTCGCAGAATTGAGCGCCAGCGATAGCGATTCGTGGCAAGATTCGTCATCCGACTCTGACACCGACCAGAGAAGTGGCGACAGCGACGATTCTGCACCCGAGCTCAGTGATGTGCGCACTTGGTGCCCTATTGATTTCGGTATGGATGAGGTACCGCCGCCAAGATTTCCGTTTACTGGATCACCTGGGATGAAGGTAGACGTTGAGCACAATGATCCTTTGGCGTACCTAAAATTATTTCTCACAGATGACGTCATTGAAAAGATTGTCACGGAGACAAATCGCTACAACGAGCAGCAATCCGCTACTCTGCATAGCAAGTTTTCCAGGAATAGAAAATGGGAACCGGTGACTAAAGAGGACATCTGGAAGTTTCTGGGGCTAATACTTCTTCAGGGGGTGGTGGGGAAACCCCTGCAGAAATGGTACTGGACTACCAATAAATTGCTGGCAACCCCATTTTTTGGCACCATCATGTCCGAGTACCGATTTTCCCTCATAATGAAGAATTTGCACTTCACCAACAACGAGGAATTTGATGAAGCCACACATCCAGCGCCAAAACTCAAGAAGATCTGGGAAGTATACCAAATGATCCTAAAAAATTTCCAGCAGGCCTATGTGCCAGATAGAGACATCAGCATTGATGAAAGTCTGATGGCTTACAAGGGACGCCTCAGCTGGATTCAATACATCGCATCCAAGAGAGCACGGTTTGGAATAAAATCCTATATGCTCTGCGAGTCTGCCACTGGCTATATATGGAATTCCGTCATATACACCGGTAAAGGAACACAATTCAACCCCAGGTACAGCGGCTATGGGATGGCAACGTCATCAGTCCTTACACTGCTTGAGCCATTGCTGAATCAGGGGTATTGTGTGACAACGGACAACTTTTACACATCGCCTGAGCTGTACGAGTTTCTGCTAAAACACAAGACTGATGGATATGGAACCGTTAGGGCCAACCGACGTGACCTGCCATCTATGTTTGCCAAGAAAAAACTGAAAACAGGAGAAATGGTTGCCTGGCAGAAAGGAAAGATGATGGCAATGCGTTGGCGTGACAAAAAAGATGTGTGCCTAATGAGTACAGTGCATAACACCTCCACTGCCATGGTCCACACAAGAGGTGGGAAAGATGTCATGAAGCCACAACTTGTGATTGACTACAACAACACCATGGGAGGAGTCGATAGAGCCGATCAGGCGATGACATTTTATCCGGCTATGCGGAAACAACAAAAAAAATATTACAAAAAAATCTTCAGGCATCTCCTGGAACAATGCCTCTGGAATGCCTATATACTGCACAGAGGAAAGAGTGACAAGCCTCTTGTTCATTCTGACTTTATCTGGAAGGTGGCGGAGCGGATTTTTGTGAACTACCAAACGCCATCAGTGGCCGTGAACAGATCTGGACGTCGTGCTGTTGACGTTGTCAACCCAGAACGCCTGACTGGTCGTCACTTTATGGATTACATCCCGCCAACCGCAAAAAAGGCAGCACCTACAAGGATGTGCATAGTTTGCTGCTCAAAGCGAGATGAATATGGAAAAAAAATCCGAAAGGAAACCAGGTTCCATTGCCCTGATTGTGATGTTGGTCTATGTGCAGTCCCATGTTTCAAAATTTACCACACCCAGGATGTTTACTGAATTTTCTTTGTTTGCCAAATTTCATTATTTATTACATTATTGAATAAAATTATATTATTTATTAGATTATAATTCATAATTTTATGTTTCGAACTTTATCACATCTGAGAGTACTTTTGGTCAGGTTTAAGTAAGTAATTACTGGCCTACAATACATAACACCAAATTTCCATGCAAAAAAATGGTACCGCTTTTGGTACAAAATTCCTGACATAATCATACCGCCAGGGAGGTTAAGGGTATGGTCACATGTAGCGTATGGGCCACAGAAAATCCACCTTACAGCGGGAAATATTCTATGTGTTCTCCTATGCGCAGACACAGGAGAATACACAGCGGCAGCCCTGTGTGTGCGGTTAAGTTTGGGGGTGCACAGTGTGCCGACATGACTGACGTGCAGGCCTGTCTCCAAACCTTACTGCACCCAAAACACTGCCGCCATGTAGTGCTTTGTATCTGCTCATAGTAGAGCGTATTTCCTGCTTCGCTGCAGATTTCATGCAGCATGAAATACACTGTGAATACTCCATGCATGACACTACCCTAAAGGAGATAAATTCAGGTGTATTGGCGCTGCTATACAGGAATATGGGTGCACTACTGTGGTAGATGTATACAATGACATTGGCTATCCCTCAACACTGATGTTAAAATTGAGACATTCGCCAGTGTATCCTTATATGAAGGACACACCAGAGCCCGCACACCAACGCCAAGGTTTCTCAAGATGGTGCGAGACCTACGCTAATCCTACCTGTGCTTGATAAGCAAAACAGGGGCCAGTGGGCAATTACGGCAGCATTCGGTCGACTCACAACTTCCTCCCAGATACCCTCCAGCGTGACTGAGCACACATGCAATGGGAGGAGGGAGGCAAGCTGCAAGCCCCACCTGAGTTGGCTGATATAGGTGCCTGGCCTCACAGGTGCTACCTTAATGCTGCCTTGAAGATATTCAAGGCGCATTAATTTTGGAGTTTACACACCTCCAAGTATAAAATTTAAACAAACAACAAAAAACGTGGTCTCAAATGGCTGGAGGTGCTCAACCCCAAATGCGGTTGTGCATTTATACTGGGGGAGCAGATCCTGCCCTTGTAGTCCGTTGCTAAGGGCACCCTTAGCAACGGACTACAAGGGCAGGATCTGCTCCCCCAGTATAAATGCACAACCGCATTTGGGGTTGAGCACCTCCAGCCATTTGAGACCACGTTTTTTGTTGTTTGTTTAAATTTTATACTTGGAGGTGTGTAAACTCCAAAATTTATGCGCCTTGAATATCTTCAAGGCAGCATTAAGGTAGCACCTGTGAGGCCAGGCACCTATATCAGCCAACTCAGGTGGGGCTTGCAGCTTGCCTCCCTCCTCCCATTGCATGTGTGCTCAGTCACGCTGGAGGGTATCTGGGAGGAAGTTGTGAGTCGACCGAATGCTGCCGTAATTGCCCACTGGCCCCTGTTTTGCTTATCAAGCACAGGTAGGATTAGCGTAGGTCTCGCACCATCTTGAGAAACCTTGGCGTTGGTGTGCGGGCTCTGGTGTGTCCTTCATATAAGGATACACTGGCGAATGTCTCAATTTTAACATCAGTGTTGAGGGATAGCCAATGTCATTGTATACATCTACCACAGTAGTGCACCCATATTCCTGTATTGTATTCTAATTGTTACACATCCACACCGCTTATCTGGTGTAGGATTCTATTGTGGCACTTGTAGTCCGCTGCAGGCATCCTCCATTGTAGGCATTTTTATGCTGGGGATCGCCCTTAGCAACGGACTACAAGGGCAGGATCTGCTCACCCAGTATAAATGCACAACCGCATTTGGGGTTGAGCACCTCCAGCCATTTGAGACCACGTTTTTTTGTTGTTTTTATTGGCGCTGCTCTTTGCAAAGCCTCAGTGGGTGGTGCAAATGGGATAAGTTCTGCAGAACCAGAGTACCCCTTTGTACAGCCAGGGGAAAAGGGGTGACACGATCAAAACATATGTTAAAATGTTAAATAAGGTTTAGGAGGGAACAAATAACTAAAATAAAGAACAAGGGGGTACAGTACATTGCAAGGTAATTGAATGGGATAGAATGGGGGTAGAAAATAAAGTGCTTGGATGATGTCCTTGCACATACACTGGTGCTGGAATAGTATTGAGCTGAAGGGTAAGAACAGTTTTTATTTTTTTATTTGTTACCCCTTCCTCAGTAGCACAGTTTCTAAAAAAAAAAAATCCTATGAGAGTAACATATTCTATAACTGGATTAGTGACAACACCACTAAGTAGCCTAAAGGACCAAACAGACAAGATTTTGCAGGAATAGTTCTAATAAAAATCATGTGGGGTCAAAAAGAATATCCCCCAACCCCCACCCCATGTCTTTTATAGACAGTTTTATTTTACAGGTGTCCATTTTGTATGTAGCTTACTACTACTGTATATACTAAGCTACTGAGCTGTGAAATATATTACGACAAGCTTCCAGCTCGGGCTGGATGGGTTAAGGAAAAATAATCCGCCTATTTCATCTTTTCTGATGACACTTAACAGAAAATTGAGAGAGTATATTACAAGGTTAAGGAGCATAGTTCAAGGGTCATGATCATTCTCATTAAGGGGATGTTTCTATGCAGTCCTCACAGGTGGATTGATCAATACTAGTGTCTGAGAAGGATCGGGCCGGTGCAGAGGCCTCTAATTGAGCTAATCTTGTTTATGTCTTTTCATGACAATCGGCAGCTGCATACACTGTGACTTATGATCTGTAGGAGAACATAATACGACCACAGAGTACGGTCCTCGTGACATCCGGGTCCACGGCTCTTAATTGCTTGTTCCAGAACTTCTCTTATGAGAACACAACTTGTAAAGAGCACAGTGTCCTATGACAGAGGCCACAGACCGTGTGATGCCTTATTTATGTATGTGACTGAACTATTGCCCATATCAGGTTTTTTATGTGATATTCCTTAAAAATGTAATAGCTTGTCACTTTAACCTTTTAAGTACTTCTGAAGGCATCAGATGAATGGCTACGTACCATAAAGCAGCCCAAAGCCTTTCTCAATGGAATAATATCTCTGCTATCTCGAGTTTGTCTGTATGTGCAAAAAACAAGCATCTCTAGACTAGAACGAATGGACACTAGGATATTATGTTTTCCTTATTTTTTATTAAGTGAGGAATAGACCGGTTTAGCACAGGAAAACATCCTCTTTGACAATAGGGTGTTAACAAATAACCTAGTAAAGAATGATGATGATGATGATACAGTTTGCTCTGCATTTGTTATAATGCATTAATGGAACAGCATAACAAAAGTGAAAGTGCACTGAAGGGGGCGCATTGTGCGCTTTATAATCATCTCCTCTTGTATGCCTAAGGATCACTACTTTGAGGCTGTTTGCAATGAACAGGATAGGATGCTATGTCATTGAAATATAAATAAATACATCAACACAACAGAAAACAAGGTGTGGAGAAGTGACACATCTTTGTACACCAAAAAGCCTTTCATTCTTTGCGTACAACAGACAAAGCTGGTTCTAACTTTAACGGCTGCGCCTCTGAGTTAACATACATTTGCTTGGTCAGACTGTGAGCATTAAAGAGGAACTCCAGTGGAAACAAGTAGAAAACATATGTTTTCAAATCAACTGGTGCCTGAAAGATAAACAGATTGGTAAATTACTTCTATTAAAAATGTTAATCCTTCCCGTACTTATTAGCTGCTATATAAAACAGATAAATGTGTGACTTTCTTTCCAGTGTGACAACAGTGCTCTCTTCTGACACCTCTGTCTGTGTCAGGAACTGTCCAGATTCGAATCATATTCCCATAGAAAACCTCTCCTGCTCTGGACAGTTCCGCACACGGACAGAGGTGTCAGCAGAGAGCGCTGTGGTCAGGCTGGAAAGAACTTTACAAATTTCTCTGTAGTATATCTGTAGTATGAAGCAGCTGATAAGTACAAGAAGGGTAAAGATTTTTAAATAGAAGTGATTTACAAATCTGTTTAAGTTTCTTGCACCGATTAATTTGAAAAAAATGTTTTCCACCTGAGTTCCCCTTTAATGCAAATATTGCTGTGTGTGTCACTACTTACTGGGCATAAGAAGAAAATATTATATATGTCTGGGGGGCTTTTAAAAATAAAAAGAAGCTACATTAAAAAAGCAGTTAAGAGTGGGGCCTGGAAGGGTCAGCACTGTTATTTTTGGGACATACAATTTAGGTGACTATAGCATCTTTTTAAAATTTTAACCATCCCCAAGCACATATAATCTTGTTTATCCCTAGACAACCCCTTTAAAGGGGACCCTGTCATTACTTGACCCACGAGTCATCGGGATGATTTCTCATGACTACTTCCTGCACCACCAGCCTTCACTGATAGATCTCTCTATACCAAAACAGAAAAGAGATCTATAAGGTGACGGCTCAGTGCCCCGTGGCCCTAGCGCCGAAGTATTCGGCCAGACGGAATCTCCGCTCGCTGAATTCAGCGAGCGGAGATTCCGCAGTGTGAACGAGCCCTTATGGGCAAGACAAGGTATGCAGACTAGCTCTATACTTTCACACTGCTGTTGCTCCCCATTGAGAACAGCTGTCAAAGTCTTTCTTTTATTTTCTGACTTTAATGGCTATTCTCATAACGGGGAGCAACGGCAAACAACGGGTCCCGGTGGCTCCCATTTACTATTAATGGGGCTGCCGGGCACCGTTATGAATAGCAGGAGAAAAAGACGGTACATGCTATAATTTTTCTCCTGTTATTCTACCTGGCTCTCCCAGCGGCCTTCACACTGCCGTGTACTAACAGCAGTGTGAAAGGGGCTTATGAAGGAAAGAGGAACGTTACCCCCTCAAATACATATCAATGGCTTCTCATTTAAACATCCAGTATATGCTATGTCCTAACAAAGGACAAGGACCCCAAAACAGTAGTCACATGGGTCATCTTCCTGCTATTTGAGGAGATCTGGTTTGGTTGATAATCCCCAGGCTTTTCTCAGGGCTCTTAACATTGAACTAAAGGGTAGCTAAAGGGGGGGGGGGGGGGGGGAGGGGGGCAAAAAATATATTTAGTCAGCCACCAATTGTGCAAGTTCTCCCACTCAACCCCTTAAGGACCCAGCCAATTTTCACTGTAGGACCCGGCCATTTTTTTGCACATCTGACCACTGTCACTTTAAACATTAATAACTCTGTGATGCTTTTACCTTTCATTCTCATTCGAGACTGTTTTTTCCTGACATATTCTACTTTATGTTAGTGGTAAAATTTTGGCGATACTTGCATCATTTCTTTGTGAAAAATTAAAAAATTTGATGAAAAAATTGAAAATGTAGCATTTTTTTTTTTTACTTTGAAGCTCTCTGCTTATAAAGAAAATGAATATTCCAAATAAATTATATATTGATTCACATATACAATATGTCTACTTATGTTTCCATCATAAAGTTGACATGTTTTTACTTTTGGAAGACATCAGAGGGCTTCAAAGTATAGCAGCAATATTCCAATTTTTCACAAAATTTTCAAAATCGAAATTTTTCAGGGACCAGTTCTGATTTGAAGTGGATTTGAAGGGTCTTCATATTAGAAATACCCAGTAATTACCCCATTATAAAAACTGCACCCATCAAAGTATTCAAAATGACATTTAAAAGGTTTGTTAACTCTTTAGGTGTTTCACTGGAATAGCAGCAAATTGAAGGGGAAAATTCAAAATCTTCATTTTTTACACTGACATGTTCTTGTAGACCCAGTTATTAAATTTTTACAAGAGGTAAACGGAGATAAATCTTCCTAAAATGTGTAACCCAATTTCTCTCCAGTAAGAAAATACCTCATATGTGTATGTCAAGTGTTCGGCAGGCGCAGTAGAGGGCTCAGAAGGGAAGGAGCGACAGTGGGATTTTGGAGAGTGAGTTTTTCTGAATGGGTTTTTGGGGGGCATGTCCCATTTAGGAAGCCCTATGGTGCCAGGACAGCAAACAAATACCACATGGCATACTATTTTGGAAACTACACCCCTCAAGGCACGTAACAAGGGGTCCAGTGAGCCTTAACACCCCACAGGTGTTTGACGACTTTTCGTTAAAGTTGAATGTGTAAATTATTTTTTTTCACTAAAGTGCTAGTTTACCCTCAAATTAAAATTTTTCACATGGGATAATAGGACAAAATGCCCCCGAAAATTTGTAACCCCATCTCTTCTGATTATGGAAATACCCCATGTGGGGACGTCAAGTGCTCTGCTGGCGCACTACAATGCTCAGAAGAGAACGTGCGCCATTGAGCTTTTGGAAAAAAAAATTGTTTGGAATGGAAGTCAGGGGCCATGTCCGTTTACAAAGTCCCCCGTGCTGCCAGAACAGTGGACCCCCCCACATGTGACCCTATTTTAGAAACTACACCCATCAAAGAATTTAATAAGGGGTGCAGTGAGTATTTACACCCCACTGGTGTTTGACAGATCTTTGGAACAGTGGGCTGTGCAAATGAAAAATTATATTTTTTATTTTCATGGACCACTGTTCTAAAAATCTGTCAGACACCTGTGGGGCGTAAATGCTCACTGTACCCCTTATTATATTACATGAGGGGTGTAGTTTCCAAAATGTGGTCACATGTGGGCGGGGGGGTCCACTGTTCTGGCACTATGGGGCTTTGTAAACACACATGGCCTTCAATTCCGGACAAATTTTCTCTTCAAAATCCCAATGGTGCTCCTTCTCTTCTGAGCATTGTAGTTCACCCGCAGAGCACTTTATATCCACACATGGGGTATGTTCTTAGATGAAATGGGGTTACAAATTTTGGGGGGCTTTTTACTATTTTCCCTTGTGAAAATGAAAAATTTAGGGTAACACCAGCATTTTAGTGAAATTATAATTTTTTTTTTTCGTTTTTCCATCCAACTTTGAAGAATTTTCATTAAACATCTGTGGGGTGTTAAGGGGCACTATACCCCTTGTTACATTCCGTGAGGGGTGTAGTTTCCAAAATGTGGTCACATGTGGGTATTCCTTTTTTTGCATTTATGTCTGAACCGCTGTAAAATCAGCCACCCCTGTGCAAATCACCAATTTGCGCCCGCAGAGCATTTTACGCCCCCATATGGGGTATTTCCACACTCAGGAGAAATTGC
The DNA here is from genome assembly GCF_029499605.1 of Hyla sarda. NCBI lineage: Eukaryota > Metazoa > Chordata > Amphibia > Anura > Hylidae > Hyla > Hyla sarda. Next base: position 104,801,534 of record NC_079192.1, on the reverse strand, counting down.
GTTACAAATTTTGGGGGTCTATTTTTCCTTTTAACTCTTGTGAAGATAAAAAGTATGGGGCAACACCAGCATGTTAGTGTAAACATTTTAATTTTTTTACACTAACAAGCTGGTGTAGCCCCCAACTTTTCCTTTTCATAAGGGGTAGTGCAATTTCTCCCGAGTACGGAAATACCCCAAATGTGTCCCTAAACCATTTCCTTGAAATACGACAAAGCTCTGAAGTGAGAGAGCGCCATGCACATTTGAGGACTAAATTAGGGATTGCACAGGGGTGGACATAGGGGTATTCTACGCCAGTGATTCCCAAACAGGGGGCCTCTAGCTGTTGCTAAACTCCCAGCATGCCTGGACAGTCAGTGGCTGTCCGAAAATGCTGGGAGTTGTTGTTTTGCAACAGCTGGATGCTCCATTTTGGAAACACTGCCGTACAATCCGTTTAAAATTTTTATTGGGGGGGGGGACAGTGTAAGGGGGTGTATATGTTGTGTTTTACCCTTTATTATGTGTTAGTGTAGTGTAGTGTTTTTAGGGCAAAAATTTGCCGCAGCTCAAACTTCAAGCAGGAAACTTACTGTAAACCTGCCCGTGTGAATGTACCCTGTACGATCACATGGGGGGAGGGGGGGGGGGGCAAACCTCCAGCTGTTTCAAAACTACAACTCCCATCATGTACTGACAGACCGTGCATGCTGGGAGTTGTACTTTTGCAACAGCTGGAGGCACACTGGTTGGAAAACCTTCAGTTAGGTTCTGTTACCTAACTCAGTATTTTCCAACCAGTGTGTCTCCAGCTGTTGCTAAACTACAACTCCCAGCATGTACTGATCGCCGAAGGGCATGCTGGGAGATGTAATTATGCAACAGCTGGATGAGCAACTACAACTCCCAGCATGCTGAGACAGCTGTTTGCAACATCTGGAGGTATACAGTTTAGAGTCCACTTCACAGTGATCTCCAAACTGTGCCCTCCAGATGTTGCAAAACTACAAATCCCAGCATGCCCACACAGCAAACTTGCCAGTTTTAGCAGTTGGAACCCTAAAAAAGCTGTATGCAGATAGGTCCTTCTCCTTACAGGCTATTAGGGGGGAATTTCTCAAGGGTTGTGTTGGAAAATGTTTGTTTACACCTTTAATTTGTTGCATTGGAAATGTGTATGTACACTAAAGTTATTAAATGGTCCAGCGCATGTGATACATATTGGGCTAGTACACATTTAACTTTACTTTAATGATCCACTTTTTCTGTTTTTTTTAACATGTAGTGCTAAAATGTGTGACATTTCAAAAATACTTTCCAAAGGCAGTTTTGTAGCCAGATCTTGGCTGGTGTAGATTTTCTGTGTTTTAGTTCGGTCTGGGACTTTTTGTGCAACATTTGCACTTCATAAATGTGTTACCACTGCAAGTAGAAGATACAAAATGACTTAAGTAAGCATGTTTAACCCCTTAAGGACCAGGCCCATTTTGGCCTTAAAGGGGTACTCCGCCCCTAGACATTTTATCCCCTATCCAAAGGATAGGGGATAAGATGTCAGATCGCCGCGGTACCGCTGCTGGGGACCCCCGGGATTGGCGCTGCGGCACCCCGCTGTCCTTACTGCACAGAGCGAGTTCGCTCTGCACGTCATCACTGGCAGTACAGGGGCCGGAGCATCGTTACATCATGGCTCCGCCCCTCTCAATACGAGTCTATGAGAGGGGGCGTAGCAATTGTCACGCCCCTGCCATAGACTTGTATTAAGGGGGCAGGCTGTGATGTCACGAGGGGGCGGAGCCATGACGTCACACTGCTCCGTCCCCTGTATCGCCCGTCATGACGCACAGAGTGAACTCGCTCTGTGCAGTAATGACAGCAGGGTCCCCAGCAGCGGGACCAAGATGATCTGACATCTTATCTCCTATCCTTTGGATATGGGATAAGATGTCTAGGGGCGGAGTACCCCTTTTAAGGACCAGACCAATTTTATTTTTGCATTTTCGTTTTTTTCCTCCTCGCCTTCTAAAAATCTTAACTCTCTTATATTTCCATTCACAGACCCATATGAGGGCTTGTACCAATTGTACTTTGTAATTACATCACTTATTTTACCATAATATGTACGGCGCAACCAAAAAAATATAATTTATGGGAGAAAATTGAAAAGAAAACCGCAATTTAGCAAATTTTGGAAGGTTTTGTTTTCACGCTGTACACTTTCCGGTAAAAATTACATGTTTTCTTTATTCTGTGGGTCAATACAATTAAAATGATACCCATGGTTATAAGCTTTTCTATAATTGTACCGTTAAAAAAAAAATCTCAAACAATTTTATCAAAATTAGTTTGAAATTGCCCAATTTTGACGACCTATAACTTTCAAATTTTTCTTTATATGGGGCAATATTAGGGCTCATTTTTTGCGCCATGATCTGTAGTTTTTATCAATACCACTTTTGCTTAGGTTTTACTTTTTATAATTTTTTTTATTTTTGGAATAAAATGTGACAAAAAAGCAGCAATTTTTTACTTTCTATAAATTTTTTTAAGTTTACGCCGTTCCCCGTATGGGATAATTAACAATATATTTTAATAGTTCAGACTTTTACGCATGCGGCGATACCAAATATGTGTATTAATTATTTTTTATGCTTTTTCGGGGGGTAAAATGGGAAAAACGGACGTTTTACTTTTTTATTGGGAGATGGAATTTTTAAATTTGTTTTACTTTTTTATTTTACTTTTATTTACTTTTTTTTTTACACTTTTTATATCCCCATAGGGGACTATTCATTGCAATCAGTTGATTGCTAATACTATTCAGTGCTATGTATAGGACACAGCACTGCTCAGTATTATCGATCATCTTCTGCTCTGGTCTGCTCGACCGCAAACAAGAGCAGAAGACCCCGGGAGACGGCCTGAGCCAGGTGAGGGGACCTCCGGCGGCCATGCTGCATGATCGGATCACAGCGGCAGCGCTGCTGGCGATCCGATCATCCATTCAAAGTACCGCACTGCCGCAGATGCCGTGATCTGTATTGATCACGGCATCTGAGGGGTTAATGGCGGACATTCGCGCGATCGGGGATGTCCACCTTTACCGGCGGGTCCCTGGCTGCTGATAGCAGCCAGGACCTGCCGGGCATAATGTGAGCAACGCTCCGGTGCTCGCGATCATGGTGGCGCGTAAATCTATGCCATGGTGTGCTAAGTGCCACATCACCATGACGTACATTTACGTCCATTGTCGTTAAGTGGTTAAACTATTTTGCTTCTGGAAGATTGCAGAGTAAAAGTCACCTACAGACTTGCCTAGGTGCACATGCAACAAGGAAAGCTAAAAATGTAAGCACGACAATAGCTCTAAATTCAATGACAAATTTTCCCTACAGTCCCTGGCCACATTTATTGTCTAAGCTTAGATCATCTATTAATTGGCTTATTTTGTGACAAATTTTTGCTACAAATGTTTGCCACAATTTTTGTCCAACTATGCCCCATGATGGCTGTCACACCCCCTCCAATAGGGTTACATTGAGGGGGGCGGGACCCCCACAATCAGACATCTTATGCCCTATCCTTTGAATTGTGAATAAGAACTCTTAGGGCCGAAGTACCCCTTTAAGGCCAACTTGTGACAATTGAAGTTGCAAAAGTATACACCTTCTCAACAGGAAGGGTATATTTAAGCATCAGGCCCAATGGCAGCCACAGAGCCATTGGATTTACTAAGTGCCTCTTAATTCAGCAGACCGAAAATGGCCAGAGCTTTTGTATGTGTGGTGTACCAAAACAATGCAGATAGTAAATGTCCTCCAAAGTGTCTAAGAAGTTCAACACAGATAAGGCTGGATTTCCACTATTTTTAAAACTGTGACTGCAGTTTTTCAGCCAAAGTCAGAAGTGGATCCAGTAGGAAGGAGAAGTGTAAGTCCTTCTCATTTAAAAGTGACTCAGGAAATTGTCAGACAGTAAAGATGAGAGTTATTTGCTTTAACCCATCAGTACAGCATTGCTCTTAATGTAAGCAACAAGATAAGTCACAACCTGTTTACTTTGCGATTTACTTTTAACACCTCCAGAAGTCCTGCCAGTGTGTTAACATAAGAGATTAGTAGAAAGATAGAGACTACCTACATACTTTTTCAGGGGCAGCAGACTGTAAATCACATAGAAAAGCTGAGCTTTAATCCTTGTTTGCCATAGAGCAGGTGATAAACTGTTTGTCTGGTAAATATTCAAGTCATTCATTTTGGCTCCTTGCTAACATCTGCCGGAGTGGATTGTCGGATTTGATTGTGTCTCTGCAATACATAATGGGTGACAACCGGAATCACATTACTAGTTTTACCAATTGTTATAAAACACTTAAAATCAATAGCCGCCATTAAAGGATATCACCAAGCATCTTATACTATAACTCAAGCGACTAAATACCATGTCTCACAAAAAGAGAATTCAGGGGCTTATGGTTATAAATGATTCTATGTTTACCAGAAGCTCTATACACTTAAAGGGGTACTCTGGTGGAAACCTTTTTTTTTTTTTTTTTTTTTTTTTTTTTTAATCAACTGGTGCCAGAAAGTTAAACAGATTTGTATATTACTTCTATAAAAAAATCTTAATTCTTCCAGTACTTATTAGCTGCTGAATACTACAGAGGAATTTTTTTTCTTTTTGGAACACAGTGCTCTCTGCTGACATCTCTGTCCATTTTAGGAACTGTCCAGAGCAGCATATGTTTGCTATGGGGATTTTCTCCTACTCTGGACAGTTCTTAAAATGGACAGAGATGTCAGCAGAGAGCACTGTGCTCGTGATGTCAGCAGAGAGCTCTGTGTTCCAAAAAGAAAATAATTTCCTCATTAGTATCCAGCAGCTAATAAGTACTGGAAGGATTTTACAAATTTACAAATTTGTTTAACTTTCTGGCACCAGTTAATAGCTCAAAATGGCTCATTTGGTCATTTGAGAATTAATGACTATTGGCTGCTGTTGAATATTATGGTTGCTCAAGACATTTTCCTGATCTAATAGATTTTAATTTTTTTTTTTTTTCCATTACGGAATCTGGCATAGGAACATAATACCAATTGTGATGGGTGTAAGGGTGACTACACTGGTCATTATTTCCTATTCAACAAAATGACTGAACTGAATTTTTTACCCAACTAGACATAGAAACAAATAAACATCTAGTCTGCCCAATATTCAGAATTTTATGAATAGTCCCTGGCACTATCTTATATGAAGGATAGCCTTATGCCTAATCCATGTATGCTTAACCTGTTAAGGACCAAGGGTGTAACTGTATGTCCTGGGTCCTTTCCCTTTCTATAATGTGGGTGTCAGGATCCGGGCTGTACCAGGGGAACAGAGTTTAAGGGGTTACTGGTTTTCACCAGAGCCTGCCGCAAAGCAGGATGGACTTGCAGCGGCAGGTAACCCCCAGGTCGTTCCACCCGATAGCGACTCAACCCCAGCTGACAGCTGAGACAGGCGCGGTACACAGGGACAAGGCAAGAGCAAGGTCGGACGTAGCAGAAGGTCAGGGCAGGCAGCAAGAGTCGTAGTCAGGGGCAACAGCAGAAGGTCTGGGTACACAGGCTTGGGAACACACTAAACACTTTCACAGGGCACAAGGCAACAAGATCCGGCGAGGACAGGAAGGGGCACCAATCAATGGCGCACTGGCCCTTTAAATCTCAGAGAGCCAGCGCGCACGTGCCCTAGAGAGCGGGGCCGCGCGCGGCGGGACCGAGCAGACAGAGGACGGGGCAGGTGAGGAGATTGGGATGCGACCCGCGGGTGGGCGCGTCCCACTACGCGGATCGCATCCCCGCCGGTGACACTAGTGCAGCGCTCCCGGTCAGCGGGTCTGACCGGGGCGCTGTACAGAGAGCAGAGACCCGGAGCTCTCGGCATAACAGTACCCCCCCTTTGGTCTCCCCCTCTTTTTGGAGACCAGGAACCTATGGATGAGCTCCTTGTCGAGGATATTATCCTCGGGTTCCCAAGACCTCTTTTCGGGGCCACAATTCTCCCAGTCAACGAGAATTTTTTTTTTACCTCTGACTACCTTGGAGGCGAGGATTTCCTTTACCGTAAAGACAACAGAGGAGCCAGAGACAGGAGCAGGAGCGGTGACCTTGGGGAAAAGCGGTTAAGAACGAGAGGTTTGAGAAGGGAAACATGAAAGGAGTCAGGAATATGAAGAGAAGGAGGAAGAAGAAGTTTGTAGGAGACAGGATTGATTTGACTCTTGATTTTAAATGGTCCAAGGTAACGTGGACCCAGCTTGTAGCTAGGAACACGAAAGCAGATATATTTGGCAGAGAGCCACACTTTGTCCCCAGGGGTGAAGACAGGAGGAGTTCTTCTCTTCTTATCTGCCTGTCTCTTCATACGAGATGAGGCCAGTAGGAGCGACTTTTGAGTCTCCTTCCAGATAACAGAGAAGTCCCAGGTAACTTCATCTACAGCATGTAGTCCAGAAGAAGTGGGAATGGGGAGGGGGGGCAGAGGGTGACGGCCGTACACCACAAAGAATGGGGATTTGGCAGAGGACTCCGAATTTTTGAAATTGTACGAGAATTCAGCCCAGGGCAGAAGGTCGACCCAATCGTTTTGGCGGGAGGAGACAAAATGTCGCAGGTAGTCACCAAGAATCTGGTTAACTCTCTTTACTTGTCCATTGGATTGGGGGTGATAGGAGGACGAGAAATGTAATTTAATTTTTAATTGGTTACAGAGAGCTCTCCAAAATTTTGACACAAATTGAACGCCTCTATCCGAGACGATATGCATGGGAAGCCCGTGAAGGCGAAAAATATGCAGAAAAAATTGCTTCGCCAACTGTGGCGCAGAAGGAAGACCTGGAAGCGGAATGAAGTGTGCCATTTTGGAAAAACGATCAACGACAACCCAGATGACGGTGTTGCCATGGGATACAGGCAGATCAGTAATTAAATCCATGGCAATTTGGGACCATGGTTGCTCAGGGACGGGCAAAGGAAGGAGGAGTCCAGCAGGCTTCTGGCGAGGTGTTTTATCCCGGGCACAAATAGTACAGGCCCGAACGAAATCACCCTCAAGAGTAGGCCACCAATACAAACGGGAAATGAGCTGGATGGACTTTTTAATGCCAGCATGGCCAGCTAGGTGAGAGGAATGCCCCCATTTGAGGATCTTGAGGCGAAGGCGTGGAGGAACAAAAGTCTTTCCAGGGGGGGTTTGACCCAGTGAGGCCTGAGCAGAGGAGACCAGGCACTCAGGCGGTACGATATGCTGCAGAGGGGCTTCCGATTCGGTGGCATCAGAGAAACGAGAAAGGGCGTCAGCTCGGACATTTTTGTCTGCGGGACGGAAGTGAATCTCGAAGATAAAGCGGGCAAAAAACAATGACCATCTAGCCTGGCGAGGATTCAGACGATGAGCAGACTGGAGGTACGAGAGATGTGGTCAGTGTAAATGACTATGGGATATTTGGAACCTTCCAATAGATGCCTCCACTCTTCGAGTGCTAACTTGATGGCCAGAAGTTCACGATCTCCAATGGAGTAATTCTTTTCTGCCGGAGAGAAATTTTTAGAGAAGAAACCACAAGTAATGTTACGTCCGGTAGAGTTTTTTTGGAGGAGTATGGCTCCGGCTCCGACTGAGGAGGCGTCCACTTCCAGCAAGAAAGGTTTCGATAGATCAGGTCTGGACAGCACTGGTGCAGAAGCGAAGGCAGTTTTGAGACGATTAAATGCCTCATCAGCTTGAGGAGGCCATGACTTAGGATTAGCATTCTTCCTGGTCAGGGCCACAATAGGGGCCACAATGGTGGAGAAATGGGGAATAAACTGTCGGTAATAGTTGGCAAATCCCAGAAAGCGTCGGATAGCACGAAGTCCAGAAGTGCATGGCCAATTCAAAACCCGCTGACAGTTTATCTGGATTCATTTGAAGCCCTTGGCCAGAGACTAGGTAACCTAGGAAATGAAGACTGTTGCATTCAAAGAAACATTTTTCAATTTTAGCATACAGGTGGTTTTCACAAAGTCTTTGGAACACTAGACGGACATGACGACGGTGTTCCTCCAAGTTAGAGGAAAAAATCTAGATGTCGTTCAAGTAAAAACCACAACACAGGTATATAATAAGTCCCGAAATATCTCATTAACGAAGTCCTGGAAGACTGCAGGGGCGTTGCAAAGCCCAAAGGGCATAACTAGATATTCGAAATGTCCATCTCTAGTATTGAACGCGGTCTTCCAATCATCACCTTTCCTGATGCGAATAAGATTATATGCACCTCTTAAGTCCAATTTAGTGAAAATATTAGCGCCACGAAGATGGTCAAAGAGTTCAGAGATCAAAGGCAAGGGATAGCTTTTGATGGTTATTTTATTTAAACTGCGGTAGTCAATGCAAGGTCGTAAGGATCCATCCTTTTTAGAGACAAAGAAGAACCCCGCTCCAGCAGGGGATGAGGACTTCCGAATAAAATCTCTCTTTAGGTTCTCCTGGATATACTCAGACATGGCTTGAGTCTCTGGGGCAGACAGAGGGTAAATCCTGCCCCGGGGTGGAGTGGTACCAGGAAGGAGGTCAATGGGGCAGTCATAAGGCCTATGAGGTGGTAAGATCTCTGCTTGCTGATGAAAACATCAGCAAAGTCCTGGTAGGCCTTGGGAAGACCCGGTATAGGTGGAGCCACAGGGGTTTGACAAGTGGAAGCAGACGTGAGGCATCGTTTGAGACAAGAAGGACCCCAACTTTTGATCTTCCAGGTGGTCCAGTCAAGGGTAGGAGCATGACATTGGAGCCATGACATTGGAGAAGAACTTCAGAGGTGCAGTTGGGCAGAACAAGAAATTCAATCTTTTCATGATGCAGTCCAATGCTAATAAGCAGGGGTTCTGTGCGGTAGCGCACAGTGCAGTCCAACTTTTCTCGTTTGACAGAAGAAATATAGAGCGGTTTGACGAGACTGGTCACTGGGCTGCTCAACCTATTAACAAAAGAGGCCAAAATAAAATTTCCTGCTAAACCAGAGTCCAAGAAGGCCACAGCTGAGAAGGAGGAGTTGGCGGAAGGAGAAATCCGCACAGGCACAGTGAGACGTGGAGAAGCAGAATTCACACCAAGAGTCGTCTCACCTTTGAGAGGTAACGGAGTGCGTCTCTCCTGACACGGAGGGCGGATAGGACAGTCTTTTAGGAAGTGTTCGGTACTAGCACAGTACAGACACAGATTCTCGTTACGGCGGCGAGTCCTCTCTTGTAAGGTCAGGCGGGACCGATCCACTTGCACAGCCTCCTCGGCAGAAGGCACAGGAACAGATTGCAAAGGACTTTGGAAGAGAGGAGCCGGGGAGAGAAATCGCCTGGTGCGAACAAGATCCTTTTCCTGTCGAAGTTCCTGGCGTCTTTCAGAGAAACGCATGTCGATGCGGGTGGCCAAATGGATTAGTTCAGACAGATTAGCAGGAATTTCTCGTGCAGTCAGGACATCTTTGATGTTACTGGATAAGCCTTTCTTGAAGGTCGCGCAGAGGGCCTCATTGTTCCAGGATAGCTCTGAGGCGAGGGTGCAGAACTGGATGGCGTATTCGCCTACAGAAGAACTCCCTTGGACGAGGTTCAACAAAGCAGTCTCGGCTGAGGAGGCCTGGGCTGGCTCCTCAAAGACACTACAAACTTCAGCAAAGAAGGACTGGATAGTAGCAGTGGCAGGATCGTTGCGGTCCCAGAGCGATGTGGTCCCATGACAAGGCCCTTCCAGACAGGAGACTGACCATGAAGGCCACCTTAGACCGTTCAGTGGGGAATTGGTCCGACATCATCTCCAAGAGTAGGAAACACTGGGACAGGAATCCTCGGCACTGTTTAGAGTCCCCATCAAACTTGTCCGGTAGAGACAGGCAGAGGCTGGGAGCGGCCACTCGCTGTGGAGGAGATGCAGGAGCTGGCGGAGGAGATGATTGCTGAAGCTGTGGCAAAAGTTGTTGCAGCATAATGGTCAGTTGAGTCAGCTGCTGTCCTTGTTGCGCGATCTGTTGGGATTGCTGGGCGACCACCGTGGTTAGGTCAGCGACACTAGGCAGCGGGACCTCAGCGGGATCCATGGCCGGATCTACTGTCAGGATCCGGACTGGTATGCAGCGAGGACACTGGTGGTGGATCCTCTGTGTCAGTGGCGTGATGAGGTGGGCCATACCAGGGGAACGGAGTTTAAGGGGTTACTGGTTTTCACCAGAGCCCGCCGCAAAGCAGGATGGACTTGCAGCGGCAGGTAACCCCCAGGTCGTTCCACCCGATAGCGACTCAACTCCAGCTGACAGCTGAGACAGGCGCGGTACACAGGGACAAGGCATGAGCAAGGTCGGATGTAGCAGAAGGTCAGGGCAGGCAGCAAGAGTCGTAGTCAGGAGCAACAGCAGAAGGTCTGGGTACACAGGCTTGGGAACACACTAAATGCTTTCACAGGGCACAAGGCAACAAGATCCGGTGAGGACAGGAAGGGGAAGTGGGTTTATATACACAAGGCACAGGTGCAGGTACTGATTGGGCCAGGCACCAATCAATGGCGCACTGGCCCTTTAAATCTCAGAGAGCCGTGCGTGCGCCCTAGAGAGCGGGGCCGCGCGCGACGGGACTGAGCAGAGGACTGGGCAGGTGAGGAGATTGGGATGCGACCCGCGGGCGGGCGCGTCCCGCTACGCGGATCGCATCCCCGCCGTTGACACTAGTGCAGCACTCCCGGTCCGCGGGTCTGACCGGGGCGCTGCACAGAGACGAACACCGCGAGCGCTCCGGGGAGGAGCAGGGAACCGAAGCGCTCGGCGTAACAGTGGGGCTACGGCGTGACCCCACATCACAGCACTATTAGCCCATTAGACGCGGCGTTCAAAGTAGATCCCCACGTTGAAATTGAAAATAAACTAATGCCGTTAGCTCAGGTGGCAGTGAAATTGCGGCATCCCGAACAGCTGTAGGACAAAAGGAGGATCCCCTTACCTGCCTCCTGGTGTCCGATCGCTGAATGACTGCTCAGTGCCTGAGATCGAGGCATGAGCAGTCAAGCGGCAGAATCATTGATCAATGGTTGTTTATGAGAAACCATTGATCAATGTAAAAGATCAGTGTGTGCGGTGTTATAGGTCCCTATGGGAGCTATAACACTGCAAAAAAAAAGTGGAAAAAAAAGTGAATAAAGATCATTTAACCCCTTCCCTAATAAAAGTTTGAATCACCCCCCTTTTCCCATTTAAAAAAAAAAAAACAGTGTAAATAAAAATAGAAATATACATATGTGGTATCGCCGCATGCAGAAATGTACGATATATAAAAATATATCGTTAATTAAACCACTCGGTCAATAGCATATGCGCAATAAAATTCCAAAGTCCAAAATAGCCTATTTTTGGTCACTTTTTATATCATGAAAAAATTAATAAAAACTCCGATCAATACAAAAATGGCATGGCTAAAAATTTCAGATCACGGCACAAAAAATGAGCCCCATACGCGGAAAAATAAAAAAGTTATAGGGGTCAGAAGATGACAATTTCAAAACGTATACATTTTTCTGCATGTAGTTATGATTTTTTCCAAAATCAAACCTATATATGTAGGGTATCATTTTAATTGACAATAAACCAGAATAGACAATGTGTAGTCGGCTACTACTTGTGAATATGGATAACTGATAAAATGATGCAATTATAGAGGCTTGTAGTAAATTTCTTACTGGAGGTGCTCTGCTAATAACAGTATAGATATCAGGTCCTTGGATGAAGCCCAGGGTCTGGAATATGCAACATTCAAACAAAGGCATAGAAAAGCGGCAACTCACCAGAATTAGCGGATTAAAATCTTCAATGCTTTATTTCTTGCATGTTAAAATGTGTAACATGGCAGCGTGGAGGGGAGAGGAGGAACAGATGAATGAGGATGGCTGTAGCTACTTCGCATGCACCATGCGCTTCGTTAGGCTCGTCCCAGAATACTGAGCGGTGGGTGAAATACCCTCCTTCTCAGGTGAGTCCAGCTTCTGACCCTTATAACTTTTATATTTTTCCGCATACGGCCCTGTATGAGGGCTCATGAGGACCATTTTTGCATTGATCGGACTTTTTGATCACTTTCTAAAAAGTGACTAAAAATACTCTATTTTGGACTTTGGAATTTTTGGAACTTTGATCGCCGTGTCTGAAGGGTTAATAGCCCGTGGCACAATGATCTGCGACGGGCGGGGACTGGACCGGGATGACTGCTGATATCTTTCAGCAGGCATCCCGTGGCAATGCCTAGGGGGGTCCTGAGACCCCCATGTCGGCCATCGGCGCAAATTGATGGTCTATTCAGACCGGAGATTTTCAGCGATTCCAGGCTAATCGGGTCACTGGTGACCCGATCGCCCAGAAAATAACAGTGATCGTTTCTGCCCCTTCCTCATACGGCAGTGTTTCTAAAACGGAGCCTCCAGCTGTAGCAACAACTACCAGTATTGCCGGACAGCCATTGATTGTCCTGGCAGGCTGGGAGTTTTGCAACAGCTGGAGGCACCCGGTTTGGGAATCACTAGCATAGGGTTTTGGTGGAGACAAGTCCCATCCTTGTATCCGGGTCCGCCCCTATTGCAAAGTCCTAATTTAGGCCTCAAATGCGAATGGTGCTCTCTTGCTTTGGAGCCCTGTCATATTTCAAGGCAACAGTTTAGGGCATATGGGGTATTTCCATACCCAGGAGAAATTGTGTTACAAATTTTGGGGGGATTTTTCACCTTTTACCCCTTATGAAAAGGAAAAGTTAGGTGCTACACCAGCATGTTAGTGTAAAAAATTTAAATGTTTACACTAACATGCTGGTGTTGCCCCATACTTTTCATTTCCGCAAGAGGTAAAAAAAAGAAAAAGACCCTCAAAATTTGTAACGCAATTTCTCCTGAGTACAGAAATACACCATATGTGGATGTAAAATGCTCTGCGGATGCACAACAAGGCTCAGGAGTGAGAGCACACTACGTACATTTGAGGCCTAAATTGGTGATTTGCACAGGGGTAGCTGATAGTTAAAGCAGTTCTGACATGAATGCAAAAATAAAAACACCCACGTGGGACCCCATTTTGGAAACTACACCCCTCAAGGAATTTAACACCCCACAGGTCTTTGACAAATTTTTGTTAAATTTGAACGTGAAAATAAAAAAAAATTAAAAATTTCCCCCTGAAATGCTGGTTTTACCCCAATTTTTTCATTTTCACAAAGGGTAATAGGAAAAAAGCCTCCCAAAATTTGTAACCCCATTTCTTCTGAGTATGGAAATACACCATATGTGGAGGTAAAGTGCTCTGCTGGCGCACTAAAAGGCTCAGAAGAGAAGGAGAGCCATTGGGCTTTTGGAGAGAGGATTGGGCTGGAATTGAAGGCGATGTGTGTTTACAAAGCCCCCATAGCGCCAGAACAGTGGACATTCCCCTCCACATGTGACCCCATTTTGGAAACTACATCCCTCACTGAAAGTAATAAGGAGTGCAGTGAGCATTTACACCCCACAGGTGTCTGACAGATTTTTGGAACAGTGGTCCGTGAAAATGAAATTTTTTTATTTTTATTTGCACAGTCCACTGTTCCAAATATCTGTCAAACACCAGTGGGGTATAAATGCTCACTGCACCCCTTATTAAATTCTGTGAGGGGTGTAGTTTCCAAAATGGAGTCACATGTGGGTGGGTCCACTGTTCTGGCACCATGGGGGCTTTGTAAATGCACATGGCCCCAACTTTCATTGCAACCAAATTCTCTCTTCAAAAGCCTAATGGCACTCCTTCTCTTCTGAGCATTGTAGTGCGCCCGCAGAGCATTTTACATCCACATATGGGGTATTTCCATACTCAGAAGAAATGGGTTACAAATTTTTGGGGGCTTTTTCCCCTGTTTCCCCTTGTGAAAATGAAAAATTTAGGGTAACACCAGCATTTTATTGATTTTTTTTTTTACGTCCCATTTTAACGAAAGTTTGTCAATCACCTGTGGTGTGTTAAGGCTCACTTTTTTTTTTTTTACTGTTCAGGCATCATGGGGGCTTCCTAAATACGACATGCCCCCCAAAATCTATTTCAGCAAAATTCGCTCTCCAAAAGCCAAATGCCGCTCCTTGCCTTCTGAGCCCTCTAGTGCACCCACAGAGCACTTTACATCCACATATGAGGTATTTCCTTACTGGAGAGAAATGGGGTTACAAATTTTGGGGGGCATTTTCTCCTATTACTCCTTGTGAAAAATGAAAAGTTTGGGGTAACACCAGCATTTTAGTGTTAAAAATCAAATTTTTCATTTTCACCTCCCACTTTAACAAATGCTTGTCAATCACCTGTGGAGTATAACAACTCAATTTACCCCTTGTTACGTTCCTTGAGGGGTGTCGTTTCCAAAATGGTATGCCATGTGTTTTTTTTTTTTTTTTTTTTTTACTGTTCTGACATCATGGGGGCTTCCTAAATGCGACATGCCCCCTAAAAGCCATTTCAACTAAATTTGTTCTCCAAAATCCCATTTCCGCTCCTTCCCTTATGAGCCCTCTAGTGCACCCACAGAGCACTTTACATCCACATATGAGGTATTTCCTTACTCGAGAGAAAATGTATTACAAGTTTTGGGGGCCTTTTTACCCCTTGTAAAAAGGAAAATAATGGGGCTACAATAACATGTTAGTGTAAAAAATGGAGACTTTGATTTTTCTCCTCCATTTTGCTGCTATTCCTGTGAAACACCTAAAGGGTTAAAAAACTTTCTGAATGTCATTTTGAATACTTTGAGGGGTGCAGTTTTCATAATGGGGTCCATTATAGGGGATTTCCAACATAAAGACCCTCAAATTCACTTCTAAACTTAACTGGTCCCTGAAAAATTCGGATTTTGAAATTTATGTGAAAAATTGGAAAATTGCTGCTATACTTTGAAGCCCTCTGATGTCTTCAAAAAGTAAAAACATGTCAACTTTATGATGCATAGATCAAGTAGTCATAATGTATATGTGAATCCTGAAATTTTTCACCAAGAAATGATACAAGTATCAACGAAAATTTATCACTAACATGAAGGAGACTATGTCATAAAAAACTATCTGAGAATCAAATTTAGTAAAAGCATCCAGGAGTTATTAATGCATAAAGTGATAGAGGTCAGATTTGAAAAAAATGCTCCCGTCCTTAGGGTCATAATGGGCTCTGTCCCCAAGGGGTTAAGGGGTTATAGGGGTATTCCAGGAAAAAAACATTTTTTTTATACCAACTGGCTCCAGAAAGTTAAACAGATTAACAGAGTAAATTTCTTCTATTAAAAAATGTTAATCCTTCCAATAATTATCAGCTGCTGAAGTTGAGTTGTTCTTTTCTGTCTGGCAACAGTGCTCTCTGCTGACATCTCTGCTTGTCTCGGGAACTGAACAGAGTAGAAGAGGTTTGCTTTGGGGATTTGCAAATGTCGTACCAATATTTAAAAAGGGATCAAAAGGTGACCCCGGGAATTATAGACCTGTTAGTTTAACCTCTGTTGTATGTGAATTGTTTGAGGGTTTTCTAAGGGATAAAATTCTGGAGTATCTTAATAAAAATTTATGTATGACCCCATATCAGCATGGCTTTATGAGGGATCGGTCTTGTCAAACTAACCTGATCAGCTTTTATGAGGAGGTGAGCTCCAGACTGGACCAGGGGGAATCGCTGGATGTCGTATATCTAGATTTTTCCAAAGCATTTGATACGGTGTCTCATAAAAGATTGGTGCATAAAATGAGAAGGATGGGGCTGGGGAGAATGTGTGCAAGTGGGTAAGTGCTTGGCTCAATAATAGGAAACAGAGGTCCCTCTTGGGTCTTGTTCTATTTAATATATTTATTAATGACCTTGTAGAGGGGTTGAATAGTAAAGTAGCAATCTTTGCAGATGATACTAAACTCTGTAAAGCAGTAAACACTACAGAGGACAGTGCACTGTTACAAATGAATCTGGATAGGTTGGAGGTTTGGGCTGGGAAGTGGCAGATGAGGTTCAACACTGATAAATGTAAGGTAATGCACATAGGGAAGAAAAATCCAGACTGGGATTGTGTATTAAATGGGAGAACACTTGGGACGACTGACATGGAAAAGGATTTAGGAGTTTTAGTTAATAGTAAATTTATCTGTAGTGACCAGTGTCGGGCAGCTGCTGCCAAGGCAAATAAAATAATGGGGTGCATCAATAGGAGCATAGATTCCCATGACAAGGAAATAATTCTACCACTGTACAAATCACCAGTCAGACCACACATAGAATACTGTGTACACTACTGGGCACCAGTGTACAAGAAAGATATAGGGGAGCTGGAGAGGGTTCAAAGACGGGCAACCAGAGTAATACGGGGAATGGGAGGACTACAGTACCCAGAAAGATTGTCTGAATTTAGGTTATTTAGTTTAGAATAAAGAAGGCTTAGGGGCGACCTAATAACTATGTATAAATATATCAGGGGACCATACAGTGATCTCTCCCATGATCTATTTATACCTAGGACTGTATCTATAGCAAGGGGGCATCCTCTACGTCTAGAGGAAAGAAGGTTTCTACACCAACACAGACGGGTGTTCTTTACTGTAAGAGCAGTGAGACTGTGGAATTATCTGCCCGAGGAGGTAGTCATGATGAACTCTGTAAAAGAGTTCAAAAGGGGTCTGGATGCATTTTTGGAGAGTAATAACATTACAGATTATGGGTTCTAGATCTATAGGGACAGAACGTTGATCCAGGGATTTATTTTGATGCCATATTTGGAGTCGGGAAGGATTTTTTACCTCTAGTATGAGGGTTTTTTGCCTTCCTCTGGATAAACTCAGTAGGGACTCATTAGGGTTATAGGTTGAACTTGATGGACTTTGGTCTTTTTTCATCCTTATGAACTATGTTACTATGCTTCTACTCTGGACAGTGTCCGAGACAGGTTTCATCAGAGAGCATTTTGAACAACTCAACTTCAGCAGCTCATAAGTACTGAAATGATCAAGATTAATTTACAAATCTGTTTAACTTTTTAGAGCCAGATGATACACTCCACCTTTATTAGGTTGATTCCCTTTATGTATTGTAAAGTTTCCACCATATCCCCTCTATCTCATCTTTTTTCCAAGCTGGTTACTGATTTGTATTTCATGTTTAGTGCTATCTAGTGAGCGGTCAAAGCTGCCTATCTTTCTCCATATAGTGCCACCAAAGGAACATGTATGATGAGGCCTGTTCGGTTGTGCTTCATGTAACATAGGAGTATAATCTTTATTGCTTATCAAGCTCACGTTCTCGAACATGATATCCAGAAAATCAGAGTGTGGGATGTGATACAGAAAGAAAACACAACAATAAATTTTCTCAATATATTGTATATCAATTTATTTCCATCCAGTCGTCAGTTAACTTAACAAGTATTGAAATGAAGACTCTTCTCAAATAACAAGTTCCAAAAAACTCCTGGGTATAAAAAAATATACATTTCTCTACGGTAAATTCCCTGACACTTTGATACATGTGTTCATACTAAATTTAGATATTCGGTTTCCTTGACACAGTGTCGGGTTCACAGGGCAAGAGATCTTTAACCCAGGATTGGCAGACCAATTTGTTTTATGTTTTCTAAAAAGAATCTAAGACACTTTTGACTAGGATCATGTGGCATAGTTTAAGCAAACGCTTTGATTTATACTGTGTGATGCTGTCTCATGACAGTTATCAAGGTTGTCTTATATATAAGCCTGGATAAAGCATGGAACAAATTAAAGAAAGACAAAAGAGGAGTGTTTTCCTTAACTTTACACCTAGAATATCCTGTTCTCAGTGTAAAATATTCTGTGTTGGCGACATGTGATGTCATCTGGTATTAGCTCATCATAACAGTATCCGGTATTGTGTCCATTAAAAAAAAAGAAAAAAAATGTCTTTTTTTTAGGACAGGTGGTTCTGTGGATCATTGTCAAGTTAGAATCGGGGTAGTGGTGTAGCTATGGGGGTACGGAGTTCACAAAAATCTAAAATGATATGTATTTCTTGGGGTCATAAGCCCCAGATATTTCCACATATATAAACAGGTCGATGCCTTTGTAATGACATAATAATATATTAAAATACAGTCTCAAAGAGAAGGGAGGAGTTTCAACATCTTTCTATATGGTACTCGGTGGAATAGCTATGCAGCTGGAGATAACCTGGGGCTGACAGCAATGTACCTGTGCAAGTAGGTCTGTGCTACAACGTTCATGTGTCAGGACATAAACCCAATGTAGAGAAGAAAAAGACGGAGCACTGACCATAATGCTGCAGCAGGATTTCTTTATTCTTTGCTCCATGAAGATTACATGTGGAGGGGAGAGCGGACTGACAGGCAGACCTTCGGGCCCAAAGGTCTGCCTGTCAGTCCGCTCTCCCCTCCACATGTAATCTTCACGGAACAAAGAATAAAGGAATCGTGCTGCAGCATTACAGTCAGTGCTCCGTCTTTTTCTTCTCTACATTGGGTTTATAATATATTAACCTACCTTACTATACAAATGAGTGTGAAAAGATAGGATCCATTTAATTGCATAGGATGAAAATCGGTCCTCATCATGTCATGAACATTCTTGGCTTGTCAAACTTTCTAAGTGGATATCTAACCACTGTGCACCATGAAGGTATGTGGGGGAATTTAAGGGTTATCCAACATAAAGGGACTTTGGTAATTAAGTGTCATACAGTAATGGACCTGCTTACCAAGGATCTGTGCTTGTGTTGGTGGAAATTGGCCATGCCCTGTGTCACCCATTATGCTGCTTGCTTGTTTTGGGGAACTGGCTACTTCCAGTTTTCTTGGCTTCCCTCAGACTACTTTACCAAGGATCCTTTGTTTCAAGGTGGGAGGTGAGTTAATTATCCTCCCACACATTGGTTGACTAACTTTGCTGCCCCTCATTTAAAGAACCAAAAATCCTGGAATACCCTTACCCTTTATAGGGGCTTTCCAACATAAGGTAATGTTAGTACTTACCTGCAGACTGTAATGAACATGCTTACCCAGGATCCTTGCTTGCCTTGGGTCTAAATTGCTGTGTTGTGTGTCCAACATAAAGCTGCTTCTATCTTTTTACAAAATAGCTATTTCTTGTAGGATTTCTTTCCTTCCAACTAAAAGTCCTAGGATCCCTTGTTTGTAAGTGTGAGGTCACTTTTCTCCCTCCCACACATGAGCCACCCCACCTATTGCAGCCCAGCAGAGCTCCCTTCCATGCATGCTGTGTTTGAAACTACAATTCCTTGCAGCCTTGTGATGAATGATTTTCCTCCCAGTGGTTGCTTCACCCAGTGAAGCTCAGCCATGCTACCTTTCAACACCTGACTGGTGATGTAATGTCTTGAGCCGCACCGTAATCTGTGAAAAGCTGAGATGACACTCATATTGTATGCTGTTAAAAATGAACATTAGGGCAATGATCACATAAAAATTGCAAGCCCATCCATCAAACACAGGTACAAACACCATATTATGAACTACACTAATTTTACCTCTGTAGCATAGTAAAAAAAAAAAAAAAATCCTGGAATACCCCTTTAATAATATAGATACTTTACTTGAGACTTTGTTACACTCATTTGCTACAAAATTAAAATGGAAAACAACATCTTTGTAAATGTGTAGTAATATATTGAAATCAAAGGAAATCGTGAGAGTAGAGAAAATACATATTGATAACACATTTAACAGTAACCATTAGACATACTATTTGGTGACTCATTTCTTATTAATAACAAATTGAACCCTTAACATGTTCCATACATGCTATAAATGCATTGATACATTTTCAGTGGTGAAGCATAAGCACAGATATGACATATGACACTTTTTTTTTATTAACGCTGCTTGGTGACTCAGATATGATAAACTATTTAGGCTAATAATACTACAGTATGTACTAGAACCAAATGTTCTGTTTTAAACAATGTATCTATTGAATGTATCTATTGACTAGTCTCTTACACACAAGTCACTTTATAAAATATTTGCATGTAAGAGATGTAGTCCAAGTTATCATTAAACCTCCTTCATCTCTGTCTACCATCCTCTCCACCATGCTAATAATCTAAAACTGACATCTTCTATAATCCGAACTTCTCACTCCCGTCTCCAAGACTTTGCTCGTGCTGCTTTAGTTCTCTGAAATGTGATGCCCCAAACCCTCAGACTTATACCCAACATCCACAGTTTTAAACGTGCCCTAAAGACACATCTGTGCAAACAGGCCTTTAACATTCAGTAATTTGCTTCCACTACTATCACTTTGCACCTTTTGAGATCTCTGGGTCTTGAAGATAAAAAAAATCTCCATATTAGACAGTCTCCCCCCTTCTCTCTATGCACTTTAGACATTCAGAGATTAGCTAGTGACTGGTTCACCCTCCTTTCTGTAACTTCCCCTATTTATTACACATGGCTGGAGCATTGCTTAACTAAAGCACTTTCTAACTCCTCATTCCTCATCTGTAAGCTCTGACAAACAGGGCACTCACGCCTCCTGTTCGAATATTTAATATGTAATATTTTAATATGCGATACTTGTATTTATTTGTACCCCAAAGTTGTAAAGTGCTGCGAAATCTGTTGGTGCTATATAAATCAAAATATTATTATTATTATTATTATTATTATTAATAATAATAATAATAATAATATGCTTCAGGGGTTGCACTATACAAATTTAAAGGAAATTTGCCTCCATACTTTACTAATGAAACTTCAGACCTACTTCTAAATGTCCTCTATGCTGGTTTAAAGGGGTACTTCATCCTAGACATGTTATCCCTAAGGCTAGATTCAGACTACGGAATCTCCGGGCAGAACATTTTCGCTAGGAGATTCTGAGTCCGGCACTAGGACCACGCGGACACTGCAGTCTCCAATAGACTGCAATGTGTTCCGCAAGTATTTCCACCTGAAGAAAGAGCAGCGCCATTCTTCAGGCTGAAATTTTCAAGCGTATTTTCCGTTCAAAAATTCCGCTTCACAAATTCTGAAGTGTGAATTTGTGAACGGAAACCCATTCACTACACTATACATTTTAGCTAGCGAAATTTCCGCCTGCAATTTCAAAGTGGAATTGCAGGCAGAAATTCCGTAGTCTGAACCTGGGCTAAGACGTGAATTGAAGGGGCGTGCCGTGACATCATGATCACAGCAGCCCCAGGCTTCTGGGTCCATAACACCGCATCACCGACCCGGAGATCAGGTCCTTGCCGCTGGAATAGGGGATAACTGGATAACATGTCTAGGGGTGGAGTACCCCTTTAATGTGGACCTGCCAGCAGAATAATATGGATGTTAATAAATAAACATATATATAAATAAACGACCCAAACAATATAATCATTGTATTATTTATCCCTGAAGTTAAACACTGTTGAAGAAAAAAAAAAAAAAAAACAGTATTGCAGTATTTTGTTTATCCACCACCCAAAAATGGTTCTTGTAAAGGTATGTTCACACTGAGAAATTGGAGAGAAGCTGAAGAGGAATAAATTCAATCAGGAAAATGTTGAAATCTGCCATTTTCTGCTTGCGATAATATTGAAGAGGAATTGAAGTTAAATTAAAAATGATTAGACACAAAAAATACAAGATGAATACAGGAGGAGCAGCAAATCATGTTAGGGAGAAAGTTCAGCCATTTCTGCTTGAATTCCGCTTAAATTCTGCTTCAAACTGATTTCCTCAGAAAAAAAAAAAAGTCCCATTGACTTCAATGGGGTTTTACAAGCGCATTTCTCCTGTAGAATGAACATGTTCTGTCTTCATGCAGAACACAGTCCAGCATCAGAATTCTGCTAGCAGAAATTCCTCAGTGTGAAAAGGGCAGCTAAAGTGTAAAGTGTAAACATATCCTAATACGGAAAGACTAATAATAACTTATTTTTTTGTTTCTATTATGACAGTTAGAGATGAGCGAATCGATTCTGGCGAACCCAAATTCGTTACGAATTTCAGGAAAAATTTGATTCTGATTGAATACGAACTTTGCCGCGATTCGATCGAATGAATCACTTTATTGAACTCCATTTTCCTGCGTTCTAGGCTGTTTTAGACCTAAGATGGCGGCTCCACATGTCAGTACATGGGGCAAGGCACCATGGGAGGGCGGGAAGCTGGCGCGGGAATCAAGGTAGGTGGGCTGACCCTGAATCACATGTCAGATGCAGCCTATCAGTGTTCACTGACCCCTGTGATGTCACAGCCCTATATAATCGGCGGCCATCTTCCCTCTCATCATATCTTCTCCGCACGAGATAGGGAAAGGAAGTGACTGCACGTCTGTGTGCTGATCGCATACAACAGCGTTATATAGCATCCGACCGCTACGAGTAGCGGTGACATCAGCATTAGGGAAAGATACAGGGCACAGTGTTTCTGCAGTTCTGACCGAGAACGATTCTAGCAAAACCTCGTATTCTCGTTACTCAATATAGCAGGCAGAGAGGTGCTGCATCTAATCTCCTCTTTTTTCAGCCCAATTGAATTTTTTCTGTTGCTCCACAAATCTGATTCTCACAATTGTGTGACAGAGTGCAATTTAAGGTTTAATTCCTGTAAAAAAAAAATTCTGTGGTGCTTCCCAGTTGGGTCCTTCTGCTGTTCAGAAATAAGTCATATTAGTGCCTTTTTACAATTTTTCACCTGTTAATCTGTCTCTGTGCTAAATTCAGTGTTATACCACACGTTATACACCTGCTGGTGTATGAAAGGAAAAAAAAAGTTTTTCCTGCGTAGAAATACGCTTAACAGTGCCCTTATCATTGCAAAGGGCCTACATACAACCAAATAGTGTACCATATACTGCCTTTTTTCCTGTCTCTGTGCTAAATTCAATATTATACCACATGTTATACACCTGCTGGTGTATGAAAGAAAAAAAAAGTTTTTCCTGTGTAGAAATACGCTTAACAGTGCCCTTATCATTGCAAAGTGCCTACATACAACCAAATATTGTACCATATACTACCTTTTTTTCTGTCTCTGTGCTAAATTCAGTGCTATACCACACATTATACACCTGCTGGTGTATTAAACAAAAAAAAGCGTTTTTTCTGCGTAGAAATACGCATACCAGTGCGCTCATCATTGCAAAGGGTATACATACAACCAAGTAGTGTACTATTTAGTACCTGTTATTCTCTCTGGGGCCTACATACTGTGAAAGGACAGCTGTAACTAATCACCTGCTGCTGTTCTATATAACTACTGTTGAAAGAGTAGTGGGGCGTATTGTAATACCCTCATAAGCGCACTAAGTATGTCAGGCAGGGAAGTGCCAGGACGTGCACAGAGAAGGCGCAGAGGCCTATATACGTCAGGCATAGTTGGCAGCAGACTTTGGGCGAGTGGCAGCAGGAGTCGCAGCAATAGGCCTGAGCTCCCGTTAACACCCAGCGGTCGTGTCGACCCATCTTGCGCCATCAATTGGTTTGCACCCTCATCCCCATCATCACAAGTGACATCTGACAACCCCAGTCAAGAGTCGGTGGGTTCCTCAGACATAACCCTTAGTTGGCATGGCCCGGGAGCAGTCCCTGTAATCCCATTGCCTTTGTCCTATGCTGTTCCCTCTCCCCAAGAAGTATCTCATGCTTTGGGTTCAGCTCCCCTATTTAGTGAGGACGATGTAATAGAGGACAGTCAGCAGCTACTGGGCAGTCAAGAATGTGAGGAGACATGCGCCGCTTGCTCCGCAAGGTGGCCAAGTAGTGATGCAGAGAGTGACATGGGAGGCGGTGTTGCAATTGTTCAGGGTCCTGAAATAGACACTGTTGTGGTACCTGAGGAGGACATCAGTGACGTGCACACATCTTTTGATGATGATGAAGGCGATCGCAATTGGGAGCCGGGTGCAGAAGCCGGGGCTTCATGATCATCAGGAGAAGAGATTTGCTTTTGCCCCTGAGGCAGCAAGGTGGTAGCACGGTTGGCAGTCAGCGTGGTGGTGGCAGTAGTGGAAATTCAGGAGCCAAACGTGCCAGGGGGAGACCACCTGCTTCGCGGCAAGCTACCATTCAGGGAGGTAGTGGAACAGGGGTTCCTGGAGACGGTGCCAATCGCAGTCAAATAGTGCGCACTGCGGGTGGGAAAGTCAGCTACTCGCTGGTGTGGTTGTTCTTCATAAAGAATCCGGAGGACCTTAGCGTAGCCACATGCAATATCTGTTGGCAGAAAGTGAAGCGTGGCCAGGGTCCCAATCTCTGCACCACGGCCCTGCGTCAACACATGATTCGCCACCATAAAGCGGCCTGGGATAACTGTGGCTCCGATGTAGTGGTCCAGCCGGCCGCATCACCCAGTGGCCATCCGCTCCCTCCGTCATCCAGCCAAGGCTCCACCACCTCATCCGAAGGGAGCATTGTGTCAAACCCTCCTTCTGGCGCTACTGCTTCTTCCGCTTTTTGTCAGCCATTCCACCAACAATCGATCGGCGAAGCCATGTCCAAGAGACAACAGTATGCGCCCACTCATCCAGTGGCGCAGAAGTTGAATGTGCTCCTGTCCAAGTTGCTGGTGTTGCAGTCCCTCCCTTTCCACCTGGTGGACTCTGCAGCTTTCAGGGAATTGATGGCTTCTATCTCTTATCTGCTTGATGATCCAAGCAGATAGGAGTACTCCCCTGTGTAACTTCAATGTGAACGAGTGGCAGCTCATACGTGACACCTGCCGTTCGCTGAGGCCCTTTGAGGAGGCCACATTTTTTGTTAGTTGCTTGAATTACGCCATGAACGACGTAATTCCACTTCTACATTTACTCCAAAAAATTATTGAAAACATGGCTGGAGAGCCCCAAGCCGTCATTTCTTTGCGAAGAAGGCAGTACCAGCCCTGCATAAGTTTGTACAAGAGAAGGTGGGCCAGTCCTTGAGCCTGTCAGTGTGTTCAAAAGTGCACGGCAGCGCCGACGTGGGGAGCTGTAACTACGGGCAGGGACAATCCATGTCTTTTATGGCCCACTGGGTAAATGTTGTTCCTGCACAGCCACAACAGCAACTTGGACAGGTCACACAGCTTCCTCCTCCACGCTCTCGCTCCTAGGCAGTTGGTCCTTTTACAGAGTGCGCCTCCTCCTTTTCCCCCATGTCCTCGGCCTCCACTGCATGTCCAAATCTCGGTGGCCCTTCATCGTACCACGTGTGTAGGGCACAGCGGTGTCAAGCCGTCCTTCACATGGTTTGCCTTGGCGAACGGAGTCACACAGGGGAGGAACTGCTAAAGATCATTAGGGAAGAAATCCGAGTATGGCTTACTCCACGAAATCTGGAAATGGGAACCATGGTGACCGACAATGTGAAGAGCATTGTGGCCGCGCTGCGACAAGGAAGTGTGAACCATTCGCCCTGCATGGCACACGTGTGGAATCTGGTTTTCAAGAAGTTCATCAAGTTTTCACCCCATTTGCAAGACATCCTGGCAATGGCAAGGAAACTGTGCATGCACTTCAGCCACTCGTACACCGCCAAGCACACTTTGCTTGAGCTGCAGCGTCAGAACGGTATCCCACAAAATAGTCTCATTTGTGACGTTGCCACACATTGGAATTCCACCCTCCATATGTTGGACAGACTATACGAACAAAGAAAAGCCATCACAGATTTTTTCATGATCCAAGCAGATAGGAGTACTCCCCTGTGTAACTTCAATGTGAACGAGTGGCAGCTCATGTGTGACACCTGCCGTTTGCTGAGGCCCTTTGAGGAGGCCACATTTTTTGTTAGTCGCTCGAATTACGCCATGAACGACGTAATTCCACTTCTACATTTACTCCAAAAAATGATTGAAAACATGGCTGGTCACGGCAATGGAGACGTTACGCCTACATCAGAAGGCTACATGAGTCCTGTGGAGGATGAACTGGAGGAGGAGGATGAGGGGCAGAGCGGAGCACAGTTTACGGTGGATGAGATGGCCGGTGTTTCTAGTCATTGGACAGGAGAGGAGGAGCAAGAGCAGCCAGAGGAGCTGGAGGGTTATTACAAAGGAGGCGAGACAGAGGACCAAGACGCACCGTGGCATTACGCAGTCGAGATGAAGGCAGGTAGTCCCAGCGAGTCACTGTCACAAATGGCACGATGCATGCTGAGTTGCTTGCGTGGTGACCCCCGAATTGTCAAAATTCGTCAGCGAGATGATTTCTGGATCTCCACCTTATTAGACCCTCGCTACCGGCCCAGAATGGGGGCCTTTTTTACACCCATTGAGAGGGAGGACAAACTGACCTACTACAGAGAGCTTCTACGTAGTCGGTTGACCGATGCCGGTCGGTTGACCGATCGGCCACATGGTCCATCCACTAGCAGTTCTGACTCGGGGGGCCCTCTGTGCTCACCTTCCACTGCCACGGCTGCTGGGGAGGGGAGGGGTGGCAGGAGCAGTACCGGCTCAATCAGCAGCAGCCTGAGTCTACAGTAGCTGATGAGTAGCTTCCTTCAGCCGCATAGTGAAGCTACTCATCAGCAGCAGGTGGACATGGAGCAGGACCTGAATCAGCAGGTGGTGGCATACCTCGACATGACCGTGCCAACCATTGTTGAAGATCCGCTGGACTTCTGGGCAGCCAAACTCAATTTATGGCCGCAACTAGCGGAGTTTGCCCTGAAAAAGCTGTCCTGCCCGGCCAGTAGTGTGCCATCAGAGCGGGTGTTTAGTGCGGCCGGGGCCATAGTCACCCCAAGGCGAACTCGTCTGTCCACTAAAAATGTGGAGAGACTGACGTTTGTAAAGATGAATCAGGGATGGATCAGCCAGGATCTCCAGCCACCAATGACAGATGGGTCTGAGTAGATGGACCATGCTGATACAGCAACATTTCTCCCAATTATGCTTGGTTATGAAACACTCTTGGGCAGACCAAGGCATTTTACGGCTCGCGGGCCACATACGGCCCTTTGATTGGCTCTGACCGACACGCGCTGACTTGGGGACAACTATGCTGCCTAATCTGGGGGACATCTATGATGCCTAATCTGGGGTACAACTATGATGCCTAATCTGGGGGACATCTATGCTGCCTAATCTGGGGGACATCTATGATGCCTAACCTGGGGGACATCTATGCTGCCTAATCTGGGGGACATCTATGCTGCCTAATCACTGGGACAACTATACTCCTAATCTGGGGGACATCTATGCTGCCTACTCTGGGGGACAAGTATGCTCCTAATCTGGGGGACATCTATGCTGCCTAATCTTTGGGACATCTATGCTGCCTAATTTGGGGGACATCTATGCTGCCTAATCTGGGGGACATCTATGCTGCCTAATCTGGGGGACATCTATGCTGCCTAATCTGGGGGACAACTATGCTCCTAATCTGGGGGACATCTATGCTGCCTACTTTGGGGGACAAGTATGCTCCTAATCTGGGGGACATCTATGCTGCCTAATCTGGGGGGACATCTATGCTGCCTAATCTGGGGGACATTATGCTGCCTAATCTGGGGGACATCTATTCTGCCTAATCTGAGGGACATCTATGCTGCATAATCTGGGGGACATCTATGCTGCCTAATCTGGGGGACAACTATGCTCCTACTCTGGGGGACATCTATGCTGCCTACTCTGGGGGACAAGTATGCTCCTAATCTGGGGGACATCTATGCTGCCTAATCTGGGGGACAACTATGCTCCTAATCTGGGGTACCGCTATGCTCCTAATCTGGGGGACAACTATGCTCCTAATATGGGGGAAACTGATGCTTCTGGCCTTAGGCCTATAATTTTTTATTGCTTAATGCAAATGTCAACATTGATCTTTAAATGTAAGGGGTTATGAAACCCTCTTGGGTACTGCGAATGACTGCTCCAGACTCATTCTGTGTCTTTCAGTAACTATTTGCATCCCTGTTGCCTCAGGCCTTGGGCCTATAATTTTTTGAAGTTTAGCAGTAGCTAAATACATGCTTAATGCAAATGTCAACATTGATCTTTAAATGTAAGGGGTTATGAAACCCTCTTGGGTACTGTGAATGACTGCTCCAGACTCATTCTGTGTCTTTCTGGAACTACTTGCCTCCCTGGTGCCTCTGGCCTTGGGCCTTCAATTTTTGGATGTTTAGCAGTAGCTAAATACATGCTTAATGCAAATTTCAACAATGATCTTCAAATTCTCGGCACTCTGCCAGGGCCTTCTACTACACCGCCGGGGCAGATCAGAGGACCTCACTAAACCATCCAATCGGTAGTAGAGACATGCGGTGTGTACAAGGGGCAGGGACTTAATGAACCGCAGCTTATGACCCACACTTAGTTGTGATTCTTCTTTCCTGGCAAAAATGATCTCTATCGCAAACGGGAGCCGGGTGCAGAAGGGGCTTAATCATCACCAGGAGAAGAGAGTTGCAGGTTGCCCTTGAGTCAGCAAGTCGGTAGCACGGTTGGCAGTCAGGGTGGTGTGGCAGTAGTGGAAATTCAGGAGACAAACGTGCCCGGAGGAGACCACCTGCTGTGAGGCAGCTTACCTGTCAGGGAGGTAGTGGGTTACCCGCACCTGTCGGTGAAAGATAGAGACACGCTAGTCCGTTCAGTGGAGCGCTTGTGCGGCCCTGGACATCTGAGGACATAACACACCTGTTATTGCTCGATCTCGCAATTGATCGTGCAATGTAAGGGGTTATTAAAGCCTCTTGGGTACTGCTGAGGCCTACTCCTGACTGTTCCTGGTGCAATGTATGGGGTAATTAAACACTCTTGGGTAGTGTTATTTTTAAATTTACTGATAATTTTATCAGTAATAAAATAGAATTTAGCAGAATGCTAACCGTTACACAACGGAACGCTTGTTGCGTGTGATTTTATTTAGTAAAATACAGAGAGGGATTAACTATGCTTCATCATTTTTTGCGGAAAAAAATATTTTCGTGATCTGATCTTTTGGAGACAAATGCGCTTACACACATATGTAATCATTTTTTTAAATAAATTTCAAACAATGTTTGGTTTATTATTTTTGAGAAGAATGTCTTTGGGTGGTCCACCATCCTGCATTATAGAGTCTTTTGAACTGTTGTATATTGTACATAAAAAAAAAAAAATGTTGTTGAATTTGGGGGGGGGGGGGGGGGGGGGATGGATTGTGAAGTCCGGGTGACGGGTGTGTACTTGTGCATCGCTCGACTCCAGTCTGTGTCCTTTAGGCAATATATGGGTTACTGATGCAGGAGAGGTGGGGCCTGGGTCTTGGAATTTCAATTTTTTAAAAAAAAATTCACAAAATGTGTGGTTTATAATTTCTGAGAAGAATGTCTTTGGGTGGTCCACCTTCCTGCATTATAGAGTCTTCTGAACTGTTGTATATGCGCTTGTTTTTACACAAAGGTATTTTGTCAGACAATTTCAACAAATTTTGCTGTTTTTTGTGGTGGATTGTGAAGCCCAGGTGTGTACTCGTGCTTGAGCCAACTCCAGGCTGTGTCTTTCAGACAATCTATGGGTTACTGATGCAGCAGAGGTGGGGCCTGGGTCTAGGAATTTAAATTTAGAAAAAATAAATAAAAAATTGTGTGCTTCATTATTTTTGAGAAGAAAGTCTTTGGGTGGTCCACCGTCCTGCATTATAGTGTTCTGAAATGTTGGATATGAGCTTGTTCTTACACAAAGGTATACATTTAAAAAAAAAAAAACTTATACAATTTTGTTGATTTTGGGGCGGATTGTGAAGCCCTGTGTGTACTGGTGCATCAGCCAACTCCAGGCTGTGTCCTTCAGGCAATATATGGGTTACTGATGCCACAGAGGTGGGGCCTGGGTCTGGGAATTTAAAATTATTGGATAGCGGGTGCTACCTATGAGAAATCTTTGTCAAACATTTCTCATATTGTGTTGTTTTTTTTTGGGGGGGGGGGGGATTGTGAAGCCCTGGTGTGTACTCCTGTATCAGCCAACTCCAGGCTGTGTCATTCAGGCAATATATGGGTTACTGATGCCGCGGGGTGGGGCCTGGTTCTGGAAATTTCAAATTTTTGGATAGTGGGTGCTACCAATGAGAAATCTTTGACAAAAAATTCTCATTGTGTTGTTTTTGGAGGGGGGATTGTGAAGCCCTGGTGTGTACTGGTGCATCAGCCAACTCCAAGTTGTGTCCTTCAGGCAATATATGGGTTACTGATGCCACAGAGGTGGGGCCTGGGTCTGGGAATTTAAAATTTTTGGATAGCGGGTGCTACCTATGAGAAATCTTTGTCAAAAACGTCTCATATTGTGTTCTTTCTTTGGGGGGGATTGTGAAGCCCTGGTGTGTAGTGTACTAGTGCATCAGCCAACTCCACGCTGTGCCATTCAGCCACTAAATGGTCTCCTCTTGCTGCCAACATGTCCACGCTGTGTCATTCAGCCACTATATGGTGTCCTCATGCTGCCAACACCTCCACACTGTGCCATTCAGCCACTATATGGTGTCCTCATGCTGCCAACACCTCCACGGTGTATCATTCAGCCACTATATGGTGTCCTCATGCTGCCAACACCTCCACGCTGTGCCGTTCAGCCACTATATGGTGTCCTCATGCTGCCAACACCTCCACGCTGTGCCATTCAGCCACTATATGGGGTCCTCATGCTGCCAACACCTCCACACTGTGCCATTCAGCAACTATATGGTGTCCTCATGCTGCCAACACCTCCACGCTGTATCATTCTGCCACTATATTGTGTCCTCATGCTGCCAACACCTCCACGCTGTGCCGTTCAGCCACTATATGGTGTCCTCATGCTGCCAACACCTCCACGCTGTGCCATTCAGCCACTATATGGGGTCCTCATGCTGCCAACACCTCCACGCTGTATCATTCTGCCACTATATGGTGTCCTCATGCTGCCAACACCTCCACGCTGTGCCGTTCTGCCACTATATGGTGTCCTCATGCTGCCAACACCTCCACGCTGTGCCATTCAGCCACTATATGGTGTCCTCATGCTGCCAACACCTCCACGCTGTGTCATTCAGCCACTATATGGTCTCCTCATGCTGCCAACACCTCCACGCTGTGTCATTCAGCAACTATATGGTGTCCTCATGCTGCCAACACCTCCACGCTGTGTCATTCAGCCACTATATGGTATACTCATTAGTGTTGAGCGGCATAGGCCATATTCGAATTCGCGAATA
This sequence comes from Hyla sarda, assembly GCF_029499605.1. Lineage (NCBI taxonomy): Eukaryota > Metazoa > Chordata > Amphibia > Anura > Hylidae > Hyla > Hyla sarda. Next base: position 104,770,370 of record NC_079192.1, on the reverse strand, counting down.
TTCGCGAATATATGGACGAATATTCGTCATATATTCGCGAATATTCGCATATACGTAATATTCTCGTTTTATTTTCGCATATGTGAAAATTTGCGTATGCGAAAATTAACATATACGAAAATTTGCATATGCGAAAATTATCATATGCTAATTTTCGCATACGCGAACATTCGCACACCAGTCTCACACAGTAGTATTAGAGCCTTCTTTACACCACACAAGCTGGAAGCAGAGAGGGATGATCACTGCGATGTGTACTGTGAAAAAAAAAAAAAACGAATATTCGTAATTACGAATATATAGTGCTATATTTGCGAATATTCGCGAATTCGCGAATATGCAATATTTGCGAATAAAATTTGCATTGCGAATATTCGTGAGCAACACTAATACTCATGCAGCCAACACCTCCACGCTGTGCCATTCAGCCACTATATGGTGTCCTCATGCTGCCAACACCTCCACGCTGTGCCATTCTGCCACTATATGGTGTCCTCATGCTGCAAACACCTCCATGCTCTGTCATTCAGCAACTATATGGTCTCCTCATGCTGCCAACACCTCCACGCTGTCTCCTAATAATGATGCCACCTCCAGGCTCTGTCATTGTACCGCTCTGTGGCAGAGATTCTAAAAGCGATGCTGGAAATCTGCATGTTATTCTGAATAAAAGTATTATTTCACTAACCCAGCACTCTCCATATGCGTGTTAGAACACAGCAAAGTGTTCTATACCCCTATTGAGGCTCTCTTTAGGCCAGAAATAGCCGTTTTTAACCCCTTAAGGACAGAGCCCATTTTCACCTCTAGGACGAAGCCCTTTTTTGCAAATCTGACCACTGTCACTTTAAACATTAATAACTCAGGAATGCTTTTATTTATCATTCTGATTCTGAGATTGTTTTTTCGTGGCATATTCTACTTTAACATAGTGGTAAATTTTTGTGGTAACTTGCATCCTTTCTTGGTGAAAAATCCCCAAATTTTATGAAAAAATTTAAAATTTAGCATTTTTCTAACTTTGAAGCTCTCTGGTTGTAAGAAAAATGGATATTCCAAATTATTTTTTTTGGGATTCACATATAGAATATGTATATTGTATGATTGCATCATAAAATTGATGAGTTTTTACTTTTGGAAGACACCAGGGTGCTTCAAAGTTCAGCAGTAATTTTCAAATTTTTTACAAAATTTTTAAACTCACTATTTTTCAGGGACCAGTTCAGGTTTGAAGTGGATTTGAAGGGTCTTCATATTAGAAATACCCCATAAATGACCCCATTATGAAAACTGCACCCCCAAAGTATTCAAAATGACATTCAGTTTTAACCCTTTAGGTTTCTCACAGGAAAAGCAGCAAAGTGAAGGAGAAAATTCAAAATCTTCATTTTTTACATTCGCATGTTCTTGTAGACCCAATTTTTGAATTTTTACAAGGGGTAAAAGGAGAAAATGTATACTTGTATGTGTAGCCCAATTTCTTTTGAGTAATCAAATACCTCATATGTCTATGTAAAGTGTTCAGCGGGCGCAGTAGAGGGCTCAGAAACAAAGGAGCGACAAGGGGATTTTGGAGAGCACGTTTTTCTGAAATGGTTTTTATGGGGGCATGTCGTATTTAGGAAGCCCCTATGGTGCCAGAACAGCAAAAAAAAAAAACACATGGCATACCGTTTTGGAAACTAGACCCCTTGAGGAACATAACAAGGAATAAAGTGAGCCTTAATACCCCACAGGTGTTTCACAACTTTTGCATATGTAAAAGAAAAAAAAATTTTTAACTAAAATGTTGGTGTTCCCCCAAATTTCACATTTTTAAAGGGTTAATAGCAAAAAAGACCCCCCAAAAATTTGTAACCCCATCTCTTCTGAGTATGGAGGTACCCCATAAGTGGACCTGAAGTGCACTGCGGACGAACTACAATGCTCAGAAGAGAAGGAGTCATATTTGGCTTTTTGAGAGCAAATTTTGCTCGGGGGGCATGTTGCATTTAGGAAGCTCCTATGGTGCCAGGAAAGCAAAAAAAAACTAATGGCATACCATTTTGGAAACGAGACCCCTTGAGGAACGTAACAAGGGATAAAGTGAGCCTTAATACCCCACAGGTGTTTCACAACTTTTGCATATGTAAAAAAAATATATTTTTTTTCACAAAAATGTGGGTTTCCCCCCAAATTTCACATTTTTGCAAGGGTTAATAGCAGAAAAGACCCCCCCAAAATTTGTAACCCCATCTCTTCTCAGTATGGAGGTACCCCATAAGTGGACCTGTAGTGCACTGCGGGCGAACTACAATGCTCAGAAGAGAAGGCGTCATATTTTGCTTTTTGAGAGCAAATTTTGCTCGGGGGGCATGTCGCATTTAGGAAGCCCCTATGGTACCAGGACAGCAAAAAAAAAAAACACATGGCATACCATTTTGGAAACTAGACCCCTCACAGAATATAATGAGGGGTACAGTGAGCATTTAACCCCCCCACTGGTGTCTGACAGATCTTTGGAACAGTGGGCTGTGCAAACATTTTCATTTTCACAGACCACTGTTGCAAAGATCCGTCAGACACCTGTGGGGTGTAAATTCTCACTGCACCTCTTATTACATTCCGTGAGGGGTGTAGTTTCCAAAATGGGGTCACATGTGGGTGTGTTTTTTTTTTGCGTTTGTCAGAACCGCTTTAACAATCAGCCACCCCTGTGCAAATCACCTCATATGTACATGGTGCACTCTCCCTTCTGGGCCTTGTTGTGTGCCCCCAGAGCACTTTGCGCCCACATATGGGGTATCTCAGTACTCGGGAGAAATTGCATTACAAATTTTGGGGGGCGTTTTTCCCTTTTACCTCTTGTGAAAAGGAAAAGTATAGGGCAACAACATGTTAGTGTAAATTTTTTTATTTTTGAACACTAACATGCTGGTGTAGACCCCAACTGTTCCTTTTCATAAGGGGTAAAAGGAGAAAAAGCCCCCCAAAATTTGTTAGGAAATTTCTCCTGAGTACGGCGATACCCCATATGTGACCCTATACTGTTGCCTTGAAATACAACAGGGCTCCGAAGTGAGAGCGCCATGCGAATTTGAGGCTGATATTAGGGACTTGCATAGTGGTGAACATAGTGGTATTCTATGCCAGTGATTCCCAAACAGGGTGCCTCCAGCTGTTGTAAAACTCCCAGCATGCTTGGACAGTCAATTGCTGTCCAGAAATGCTGGGAGTTTTTGTTTTGCAACAGTTGAAGGTGTCATCTTAGAAACACTGCCGTACAATACGTTTTTCATTTTTATTGGGGTAAGGGGGTGGTAGGGGGGGGGCAGTGTACGTGTGTATATGTAGTGTTTTACTCTTTATTTTATGTTAGTTTATTGTAGTGTTTTTAGGTTACATTCACACTGGAGGCAGATTACACTGAGTCTCCCTCTAGGAGTTTGAGCTGCGGCAGAAAATTTGCCACAGCTCAAACTTGAAGCGGGGAACTCACTGTAGCCTGTACATTCAGATGGGAGGCGGGGGGGGGGGGGGTCAAAACTACAACTCCCAGCATGCACTGACAGACCATGCATGCTGGGAGTTGTAGTTTTGCAACAGCTGGATGCACACTGGTTGGAAAACCTTGAGTTTGGTTCTATGACCTAGCTCAGTATTTTCCAACCAGTATGCTCCAGCTGTTGCAAAACTACAACTCCCAGCATGTACTGATTGCGGAAGGGCATGCTGGGAGATGCTGGCTCCAGCCAAGCAAGTATAACTCCCAACATGCCAAGACAGCCTTATGCTGTTCCTGAATGCTGGGAGTTGTAGTTTTGCAAGATTAAGAGGGGTTCAGGTTGTAAATCACTGTCCAGTGGTCTCAAAACTGCGGCCATCCAAATGTTGCAAAACTACAACTTGCAGCATGCCCAGACAGCAAACTGTCCATATATGTTTATTTTTATTTTTTTTACACTGTGTGTTTTTTTATGGGAAAAGGGGGGTGATTCAAACTTTTAATAGGGAAGGGGTTAAATGATCTTTATTCACTTTTTTTTGCAGTGTTATAGCTCCCATAGGGACCTATAACACTGCACACACTGATCTTTTACATTGATCACTTGTTTCTCATAGGAAACCAGTGATCGATGATTCTGCCGCTTGACTGCTCATGCCTGGATCTCAGGCATTGAGCAGTCATTCGGCGATCGGACAGCGAGGAGGCAGGTAGGCACCCTCCTGCTGTCCTGTAAGCTGTTCAGGAATGCCGCGATTTCGCCGCGGCTATCCCGAACAGTCCACTGAGCTAACCAGCATACTTTCACTTTCACTTTAGACGCGGCATTCAACTTTCAACGCCGCGTCTAAAGGGTTAATAGCGCGCGGCACCGCGATCAATGCCGCGCGCTATTAGCCACGGGTCCCGGCTGTTGTTAGAGGCCGAGCCCGACCCCACGCCGTGGCCCCGCGTTATAGTGGACACACGATGTTCCAGTACGTCATGTGTCCTTAAGGGGATAAACCTAACCACAGAAACACATGGAGTCACTTGTTATAAAATATAGAAATTTTTATTGGTATGCATTAAATGAACCATAAGGTTTCAAGAAAGAAGAAAAAGGGGAGGGACAACAGCATCACAAAAAAAATACAGCGACATCACCGGCACATCTGCCATTAAAGATGGTAGTAGTTGGACATATTATGTATGGCATAAAGTGCTATAAGTCAGAGTCTAGCATAACAGTGCAGCAAGATAGTACATGACAAATACCCACAAGAAAAAGTACACGGCAGAGACCGGGATGGCGCCACTCCTATGCGTTTCGGCACGCTGACCTTCGTCCGGGAGTGGTCAGCGTCCCAAAACGCGTAGGAGTGGCGCCATCCCAGTCTCTGCCATGTACTTTTGTACCATACTAGACTATGCTTTTCTAGTATGTTTTGTATTTTGGTAATAGTCTGTAGACGGTATAATACATACAAAGCAGTCCATCCCTAAAAATCTGTGAAAGTGCAATTTTGGGTTTAGTACACAGCGACTGTATGCTGGAGCACTGTTGTGTACTGCCGCTGTTGTGCAAAAATACATTTTTTAAGCATACTGTAGCACATTTTTCTGCTCTCATAAGTGCATACCACATACCTACATCTAAGTAGTGTACTATTTTGTACCTGTTAATCTGTCAAGGGTCTAGATACTGTGAAAGCCCAGGCAAAAGTAGTCACTGGCTGGTGTTTTATTCTAATACATTTTTTTAAGCTTACTGCAGCACATTTTCTGCCCTCGTAAGTGCATAACACATACCTACATCTAAGTCGTGTACTACTTTGTACCTGTTAATCTGTCAAGGGCAAAAATACTGTGAAAATCATTAATCACCGGCTGGTGTTTTAATCCAATAAATTTTTTTAAGCGTACTGTAGCCCATTTTTCTGATCTCATAAGTGCATACCACATACCTACATCTAAGTAGTGTACTATTTTGTATCTGTAATCTGTCAAGGGCCTAGATACTGTGAAAGTCCAGGTAAAAGTAATCACCGGCTGGTGTTTTACTCCAATATGCTTTTTTAAGCGTAATCTAGCATATTTTTTTGCCCTCATAAGTGCATACCACATACCTACATCTAAGTAGAGTAATACTTTGTACTTGTTAATCTGTCAAGGGCCTAGATACTGTGAAAGTCCAGGCAAAATTAATCACCGGCTCGTGTTTTCCTCCAATAGTTTTTTTTAAGCGTACTGTAGCACATTTTTCTGCTCTCATAAGTGCATACTACATACCTACATCTAAGTAGTGTATTATTTTGTACCTGTTAATCTGTCAAGGGTCTAGATACTGTGAAAGTCCAGGCAAAATTAATCACCGGCTGGTGTTTTATTACAATACTTTTTTAAGCGTCCTGTAGTGCGTTTTTCTGCCCTCATAAGTGTATAACATATACCTACACCTAAGTAGTGTTCTATTTTGTACCTGTTACTCTGTCAAGGGCCTAGATACTGTGAAAGGACAGCCAAAAGTACACACCTGCTGCTGTTCTAGACAAATACTGTTTTAAGCATAGTGGAGCATATTGTACTCCCCTCATATCAGCACTAAGTATGACAGGCAGAGGAGTGCCAGGACATGCACAGAGGAGTGGCAGAGGCCTAAATTCATCAGGCACAGGCACAGTTTGCAGAAAACTAGGGGCAAGTAGCAGCAGGAGTCACAGCGAGATGCCTCAGCTGATGGTATCAGCAAGCGGCCGTGTCTCGACCAGCAACCCATCTGCCGTCATATATTGGTTAACAATATCATCCACTTCATCACAAGTGACATCTTATACCCCCAGTCAACAGTCAGTGGGTTTCTTAGACACAACCCTCAGTTGGCATGGCCCGGGAACAGTCCCTGTCCTGTCATTGCCTCTGTCCTATGCTGTTCCCTCCCCTGAAGAAGTATCTTATGCTGTGGGTTCAGCTCCACTATTCAGTGAGGACAATCTAATAGAGGACAGTCAGCAGCTACTGCCCTGCCAAGAAATGGAGACATCCGCCTCTTCCTACGCTAGGCGGGCAAGTAGTGATTAGGAGAGTGATGTGAGAGGCGGTGTTGCCAGCGTTCAGGGTCCTGAAGCAGACACTGTTGCGGACATCAGTGACGTGCAGACACATGTTGATGATGATGAAGTTGATCGCAATTGGGAGTCAGGTGCAGAAGGGGCTTCAACATAATCAGGAGAGGAGTGTTGTAGGTTGCCCGTGAGCCAGCATTTGAGCCAGCAAGGTGGTAGTATAGTTGGCAGTCAGCATGGTGGTAGATATGGAAATTCTGGAGCCACACGTGCCCAGGGTAGACCACCCGCATTGCGGCAGCCTACCTTCCCGAGAGGTAGTAGAACAGGGGCTCTTGGGGATGGTGGAAGCAGCAGGGTCCCAATGTTGGCACCATGGCCCTGTGTAAATATATGCTGCACCACAATAAAGCGGCCTGGGAGAACCGTGGCTCTGATGTAGTGGTCCAGCCTGCTGCATCACCCAGTGGCATGCCGCTCCCTCTTTAAGCCAGCCAAGGCTCCACCACCTCAGCCGGAGGGAGCTGTTTGTCATACCCTCCTTTTGTCGCTCCTGATGTTCCTGCTCCTGCTACTTTTAGTCAGTCATTCCGTCAACAATCCATCAGCGAAGCAATGTCCAAGAGACAACAGTTTGCGCCCATTCATCCAACGGCGCAGAAGCTAAATGTGCTCCTGTCAAAGTTGCTGGTGCTGCAGTCCCTCCCTTTTGAAGTGGTGGACTCTGCACCTTTCAGAGAACTGATGGCTTGTGCCGAGCCGAGGTAAAGAGTGCCAAGCTGTCATTTCTTTGCGAAGAAGGCAGTGCCAGCCCTGCATAATTTTGTGGAAGAGAAGGTGGTCCAGTCCTTGAGCCTGTCGGTGTGTACCAAAGTGCACGGCAGCGCCAATGTATGGAGCTGTAACTATGGTCAGGGACAATACATGTACTTTACGGCTCTACGGCTCACTGGGTGAATGTGGTTCCTGCACAGCCACAACACCAACTTGGACAGGCCACGCTGCTTCCTCCTCCATGCTCTCAGGCTGTTGGCCCTGTGACAGTGTGTGACTCCGCCTCCTCATCCTCCACCGTGTCCTCAGTCTCCTCTGCCCAGACAAGTCTCAGTGCCCCTTTAGCATACCATGTGTGCTGGACATGGTGGTGTCACACTGTTGTGCACATGGTTTGCCTTGGCAAACTGAGTCACACGGGGGGGGGGGAGGGGGGGGGCTGCTGAAAGTTATTCATAAAGAAATCAGAGCATGGCTTACTCCACAAAAACTGGAAATGGGAACCATGGAGACTGACAACGGGAAGAACATCTTGTCTGTGCTGCGACAGGGAAGGCTGAGCCATGCGCCCTGCATGGCAAACATATTCAATCTGGTTCTCAAGCGGTTGCTGAATTGTTCCCCCCATTTGCAAAACATCCTAGCAATGGGAATGAAACTTTGCAGGCACTTCAACTACTCGTACAACGCAAAGCACAACCTCCTTGAGCTGCAGCGTCAGAATGGTATCCCCCAACATAGTCTGATTTGAGGCATTGCCACAAGTTGGAATTCCACCCTCCATATGTTGGACCGACTATACGAATAGAGAAAAAGCCATCACCGATTTCTTGATGATCCAAACAGATAGGGGTACTCCCCTGTGTAACTTCAATGTCAACCAGTAGCAGCTCATACGTGACACTTGAGGTTTGCTCAGGCCCTTTAAAGGGTAGCCACCAAGAGTCCCACCATCCCTTTTTTTTCCCTCTCTGTCCCTGCCTATTTCCCATCTTTCCTTAACCTCCACCCTGCCTAATTTTTTTTTTTTACTATATAAGAAATGCAGTTTTGTCTGCCTGGTAGTGTGCTCACTACCAGGCAGACGTCCCCAGCAGGCGTGACGGCTGGGGCTGCCTGCTGGGGCTGACTTCCGCCCTTAGTTCATCTACACAGGGTGCATTCAGCTGTTTCCCCACTACAACTCCCAGCTTGCCCTGACATCTATTGGCTGTTAGGGCATGCTGGGAGTTGTAGTGGGGAAAAACTGGAGGCACCCTGTGTTAAAAACAATACATGGCCGCGGCGCAACCCCGAACCCTGCTACCCCTCCCCTGAACCCCGCTACCCCTCCCCTGAACCCCACTACCCGAACACTCCCCCACCCCCCAGACATACTAGGACAGTGCAGCGACGGCAGCGACGGGCATCGATAGGCAGGACAGCAGCGACGGAATGCCGGGAGGCGGGCCGGCGTGCAAGGCCAGGGAGCAGGGGAGCTAATATGTGCTTCTTCTGTTCTCAGAGCACCGCAGTGAGTGAATTCCGACTCATTGCCAGGCTTCAATGAGTCGAAATTCACTAGTAATGTCACTGCCGAATTTAAAAGTGATTTTAAACTGTTTTAAAATCACTTTTTTTTATTAAAGTATATTAGAGATATGTTGTAGTACTTAAGTACTACAACATATGAATTTTTTTATTTCATGACAGTGCCCATTTAAGGAAGCCACATTATTAGTAAGTCGCCAGGATTACAGGATGAATGACGTCATAACACAGCTTTATTCCCTACAACATGTATTGGAAATGATGGCTGGTCAGGGCAATGGAGATGTGGAACATGCATCTCACGGCCACATGAGCCCTGTGGGGGCTGAACTGAAGGAGGAGAGGCACAATGGAGCACAGTTTAGGTTTCGCCAAATGAGCAGTTTTTCTAGTAATCTGACAGAAGAGGAGGAGCAGCCAGAGGAGCTAGAGGGTTATGAGGAAGGCGAGACAGAGGACCCAGACGCACCATGGCAGTATGCAGTGGAGATGGAGGCAGGGAGTCCCTCAGAGTCACTAGCACAAATAGCATGATGCATGCTTGCATAGTGACTGCCGAATTGTCAACATTCGGCAACCGGATGACTTCAGGCTCTCCACCTTATTGGACCCTCGCAACCGCCACAAAACTGGGGCCTTTTGTTACACCCACTGAGAGGGAGGACAAACTGACCTACTACAGAGACATCCTATGTAGTCAGTTGGCCGATACCTATCAACACCATCGTCCATCCTCTCACAGGTCTGTCTCGGGGGCCCTCACAGGTCTGTCTTGGGGGCGCTCACTTTCCACTGCCATGGCGGCTGGGGAGGGGTGGGGTGGCAGGAGCAGTACCAGCTCCATCAGCAGCAGCCTGAGTCTTCAGTCGATGTTGAATACCTTTCTTCACCTGCACAGTGAAGCAACTCATCAGCAGCAGGTAGACCTGGAGCAGGACCTGATTCAGCAGGTGGTGGCATACCTTGAGATGACCATGCCAACACACCTTGAAGATCCGCTGGACTTCTGGGCAGCCAAACTTGATTTGTGGTCACAACTAGCAGAGTTTGCCCTGGAAAAGCTGTCCTGCCCGGTCAGTAGTGTGCCATCAGAGCGGGTGTTTAGTGTGGCAGGGGCCATAGTCACCCCACAGAGAACTCGTCTTTCCGCAAAAAATGTGGAGAGACTGACTTTTGTGAAGATGAATCAGGTATGGATCAGCCAGGATTTCCACCCACCAATGCCTGATGCATCAGATTAGATTGACCATGGTGCCACACCAACACTTCACAAATATGGATAGTGCCAAACAGATTTAAAGGGGTACTCCGGCATTTAGACATCTTATCCCCTATCCAAAGGATAGGGGATAAGATGCCTGATCGCGGGTGTCCCGCCGCTGGGGACCCCGTGATCTTGCACACCGCACCCCATTAAAATCAGTCCCTGGAGCGTGTTCGCTCTGGGTCTGATTACTGTCGATCACGGCTCCGCCCCATGTGACATCACGCTCCACCCCCTCAATGCAAGCCTATGGGAGGGGGCGTGACATCTGTCACACGGGGCTTAGCCTTGACGTCACAATGCTCCGGCCCCGTGATCGACAATATTCAGACCCGGAGCAAACACGCTCCGGGGACTGATTTTAACGGGTGTGGTGGGACCCCCGCGATCATAGGGGATAAGATGTCTAAGTGCCGGACTACCCCTTTAACCCCTTAAGGACTCAGCCCATTTTGTCCTTAAGGACTCAGACAATTAAATTTTTACGTTTTCATTTTTTCCTCCTCACCTTCTAAAAATCATAACTCTTTTATAGTTTCATCCACAGACTAGTATGAGGGCTTGTTTTTTTCGTGACCAGTTGTCCTTTGTAATGACATAACTCATATCATAAAATGTATGGCGCAACCAAAAAACACTATTTTTGTGGGGAAATTAAAAAGAAAAACGCAATTTTGCTAATTTTGGAAGGTTTCGTTTTCACGCCGTACAATTTACGGTAAAAATGACATGTGTTCTTTATTCTGAGGGTCAATACGATTAAAATTATATCCATTATTACATACTTTTATATTATTGTTGTGCTTAAAAAAAATCGCAAACTTTTTAACCAAATTAGTACATTTATAATCCCTTTATTTTGATGACCTCTAACTTTTTTATTTTTCCGTATAAGCAGCGGTATGAGGGCTCATTTTTTGCGCCATGATCTGTACTTTTTTTTTGATACCACATTTGCATATAAAAAACTTTTAATACATTTTTTATAATTTTTTTTAACCCCTTAAGGACCAGGCCATTTTATACCTTAAGGACCGGAGCGTTTTTTGCAATTCTGACCACTGTCACTTTAAACATTAATAACTCTGGAATGCTTTTAGTTATCATTCTGATTCCGAGATTGTTTTTTCGTGACATATTCTACTTTAACGTAATGGTAAAATTTTATGGTAACTTGCATCCTTTCTTGGTGAAAAATCCCAAAATTTGATGAAAAAAATGAAAATTTTGCATTTTTCTAACTTTGAAGCTCTCTGCTTGTAAGGAAAATGGATATTCAATATATTTTTTTTTGGGGTTCACATATACAATATGTCTACTTTATGTTTGCATCATAAAATTTATGAGTTTTTACTTTTGGAAGACACCATAGGGCTTCAAAGTTCAGTAGCAATTTTGAAATTTTTCACAAAATTTTCAAACTCACTATTTTTCAGGGACCAGTTCAGTTTTGAAGTGGATTTGAAGGGTCTTCATATTAGAAATACCCCATAAAAGACCCCATTATAAAAACTACACCCCCTAAAGTATTAAAAAAAACATTCAGTAAGTGTATTAACCCTTTAGGTGTTTCACAGGAATAGCAGCAAAGTGAAGGAGAAAATTCAAAATCTTCATTTTTTACACTCGCACGTTCTTGTAGACTCAATTTTTAAATTTTTGCAAGGGATAAAAAGGAAAAAATTTTTACTTGTATTTGAAACCCAATTTCTCTCGAGTAAGCACATACCTCATATGTCTATGTTAATTGTTCGGCGGGCACAGTAGATGGCTCAGAAGGGAAGGAGCGACAAATGGTTTTTGGGGGGCATGCCGCATTTAGGAAGCTCCTTTGGTGCCAGGACAGCAAAAAAAAAACACATGGCATACCATTTTGGAAACTAGACCCCTCAGGGAACGTAACAAGGGGTAAAGTGAACCTTAATACCCTACAGGTATTTCACGACTTTTGCATATGTAAAAAAAATATATATTTTTTTTACCTAAAATGCTTGGTTTCCCAAAAATTTTACATTTTTAAAAAGGGTAATAGCAGAAAATACCCCCCAAAATTTGAAGCCCAATTTCTCCCGATACAGAAAACACCTCGCATGGGGGTGAAAAGTGCTCTGCTGGTGCACTACAGGTCTCAGAAGAGAAGGAGTCACATTTGGCTTTTTGAAAGCAAATTTTGCTCTGGGGGCATGCCGCATTTAGGAAGCCCCTATGGTGCCAGAACAGAAAAAAAAAACCACATGGCATACCATTTTGGAAACTAGACCCCTCGGGGAACGTAACAAGGGGTAATGTGAACCTTAATACGCTACAGGTGTTTCACGACTTTTGCATATGTAAAAAAATATATTTTTTTTTTACCTAAAATGCTTGGTTTCCCAAAATTTTTACAATTTTAAAAAGGGTAATAGCAGAAAATACCCCCCAAAATTTGAAGCCCAATTTCTCCCGATTCAGAAAACACCCCATATGGGTGTGAAAAGTGCTCTGCTGGCGCACTACAGGTCTCAGAAGAGAAGGAGTCACATTTGGCTTTTTGAAAGTGAATTTTGCTCTGGGGGCATGCCGCATTTAGGAAGCCCCTATGGTGCCAGGACAGCAAAAAAAAAACACATGGCATACTATTTTGGAAACTAGACCCCTCGGGGAACGTAACAAGGGGTAATTTGAACCTTAATACCCTACAGGTGTTTCACGACTTTTGCATATGTAAAAAAATATATATTTTTTTTACCTAAAATGCTTGTTTTCCCCAAAATTTTACATTTTTTAAAAGGGTAATAGCAGAAAATACCCCCCAAAATTTGAAGCCCAATTTCTCCCGAGTACGGCGATACCCCATATGTGGCCCTAAACTGTTGCCTTGAAATACGACAGGGCTCCAAAGTGAGAGCGCCATGCGCATTTGAGGCCTAAATTAGGGACTTGCATAGGGGTGGACATAGGGGTATTCTACGCCAGTGATTCCCAAACAGGGTGCCTCCAGCTGTTGTAAAACTCCCAGCATGCCTGGACAGTCAACGGCTATCTGGCAATACTGGGAGTAGTTGTTTTGCAACAGCTGGAGGCTCCGTTTTGGAAACAGTGGCGTACCAGACGTTTTTCATTTTTATTGGGGAGGGGGGTTGTATAGGGGTATGTGTATATGTAGTGTTTTTTACTTTTTATTTTATTTTGTGGTAGTGTAGTGTAGTGTTTTTAGGGTACAGTCGCACGGGCGGGGGGTTCACAGTAGTTTCTCGCTGGCAGTTTGAGCTACGGCAGAAAATTTGACGCAGCTCAAACTTGCAGCCGGATACTTACTGTAATCCTCCGCCCATGTGAGTGTACCCTGTACGTTCACATAGGGGGGGGGGGGGGGGGAACATCCAGCTGTTGCAAAACTACAACTCCCAGCATGTACGGTCTATCAGTGCATGCTGGGAGTTGTAGTTTTGCAACCACTGGAGGCTCCGTTCTGGAAACAGTGGCGTACCAGACGTTTTTCATTTTTATTGGGGAGGGGAGGGGGGCTGTGTAGGGGTATGTGTATATGTAGTGTTTTTTACTTTTTATTTTATTGTGTGTTAGTGTAGTGTTTTTAGGGTACAGTCGCACGGGCGGGGGGTTCACAGTAGTTTCTCGCTGGCAGTTTGAGCTGCGGCAGAAATTTTGCCGTACCTCAAACTTGCAGCCGGATACTAACTGTAATCCTCCGCCCATGTGAGTGTACCCTGTACGTTCACATTGGGGGGGGGGAACATCCAGCTGTTGCAAAACTACAACTCCCAGCATGTACGGTCTATCAGTGCATGCTGGGAGTTGTAGTTTTGCAACAGCTGGAGGCACACTGGTTGTGAAACACCGAGTTTGGTAACAAACTCAGTGTTTTGCAACCAGTGTGCCTTCAGCTGTTGCAAAAGCTACAACCCCCAGCATGTACGGACAGCGGAAGGGCATGCTGGGTGTTGTAGTTATGCAACAGCTGGAGGCATACTACTTTGGCTGGGGATGCTGGGGATTGTAGTTATGCAACAGCTGGAGACACACTGGTTTACTACTTAACTCAGTGTGCCTTCAGCTGTTGCAAAACTACAACTCTCAGCAGTCACCGACAGCCAACGGGCATGCTGGGAGTTGTAGTTATGCAACCACCAGATGCACCACTACAACTCCCAGCATGCACTTTAGCTGATTGTGCAAGCTGGGAGTTGTAGTTACACAACAGCTGAAGGTACACTTTTCCATAGAAAGAATGTGCCTCCAGCTGTTGCAAAACTACAAGTCCCAGCATGCCCATAAGGGCATGCTGGGAGTTGTGGTGGTCTGCCTCCTGCTGTTGCATAACTACAGCTCCCAGCATGCCCTTTTTGCATGCTGGGAGCTGTTGCTAAGCAACAGCAGGAGGCTGTCACTCACCTCCAACGATCCTCGCCGCACAGGTCAGTCCCTCGTCGTCTCCGCCGCCGCCGCTGCTCCTGGGGCCCCGATCCCAACAGGGACGCCGGGGATCGGGGTCCCCAGCACCGGGGGTCGTCTTCCCGCACCCGCTCACGTCCTCCGGAAGAGGGGCGGAGCGGGTTGCGGGAGTGACACCCGCAGCAGGCGCCCTGATTGGTCGGCCGGTAATCCGGCCGACGAATCAGGGCGATCGTGAGGTGGCACCAGTGCCACCTCACCCCTGCTGGCTCTGGCTGATCGGGGCCGTCTCTGACGGCCCCGATCAGCCAATAATTCCGGGTCACCGGGTCACTGGAGACCCGATTGACCCGGAATCCGCCGCAGATCGCTGGACTGAATTGTCCAGCGATCTGCGGCCATCGCCGACATGGGGGGTCATAATGACCCCCCTGGGCGATATGCCCCGATGCCTGCTGAACGATTTCAGCAGGCATCGGGGACCGGCTCCGCTCCAGATGGTTGCGGGGGGCCGGTAAAACACATGACGTTCTCATACGTCATGTGCCCTTAAGGACTCGGAAATGGAGACGTATGAGAACGTCATGTGTCCTTAAGGGGTTAATAAACTATATTAAAAAAGTAGCAATTTTGGACTTTTTTTTTTTTACGTTCACGCCGTTCCCCGTACGGGATCATTAACATTTTATTTTAATAGTTTGGACATTTACGCACGAGGCGATACCAAATATGTCTAAAAAATTTCTTTTTTACTCTTTTTGGGGGTAAAATAGGAAAAAACTGACTTTTTACTTTTTTATTGGGGGAGGGGATTTTTCACTTTTTTTTACTTTTACTTTTAAATTTTTTTACATTTTTTTTTTTTACACTTGAATAGTCCCCATAGGGGACTATTCATAGCAATACCATGATTGCAAATATTGATCTGTTCTATGTATAGGACATAGAACAGATCAGTGTTATCGGTCATCTTCTGTTCTGGTCTGCTCGATCTCAGACCAGAGCAGAAGACGCCGGGAGCCGGAAGGTGAGGGGACCTCCGTGCGGCGTTCTGAATGATCGGATCCCCGCAGTAGCGCTGCCGGCGATCCGATCGTTCATTTAAATCGCGCACTGCTGCAGATGCCGGGATCTGTATTGATCCGGCACCTGAGGGGTTAATGGCGGACGCCCGCGAGATCGCGGGCGTCGGCCATTGCCGGCGGGTCCCTGGCTGCGATCAGCAGCCGGGATCAGCCGCGCATGACACGGGCATTGCTCCGATGCCCGCGGTTATGCACAGGACGTAAATGTACGTCCTGGTGCATTAAGTACCACCGCACCAGGATGTACATTTACGTCCTGCGTCCTTAAGGGGTTAAGGCTTCTCCCCAGATACAAACATTCCTCCACATCAGACCTTTTTTCACCAACCTTCGTCACCAGGTACTGGTATTGCACCCACTTCACCACACTGTCACCGGGTCACTTTCAGGACTGATGCTGCTGCTGCCATCTCCAGGCTGTCTGGTTCTGCCACTAATTTGTCTCCTCATGCTTCAAACACCTCCAGGCTGAGGCATTCAGCCACTATATGGTCTTCTCATGCTTCTGCAAACTCCAGGCTCTTCCATTCAGCCACTATATGGTCTCTTCATGCTTCAGCCACCTCCAGGCTGTTCCATTCAGCCTCTATATAGTCTCCTCGTGCTTCTGTCAACTTCAGGCTATGCCATTCAGCCACTAGACGGTCTCCTCATGATTTAGCCAACTCCAGGCTGTGCCATCCAGAGACTACATGGTCTCCTCATGCTTCTGCAAACTCCAGGCTGCCCCATTCAGCCACTATATGATCTCCTCATGCTTCACCCACCTCCAGGCTGTGCCATTCAGCCACTATATGGTCTCCTAATGCTTCAGCCAACTCCAGGCTGTACCATTCAGCCACAACATGGTCTTCTCATGCTTCAGCCAAAACCAGGCTGTGCCATTCAGCCACTATTTGGTCTCCTCATGCTTAAGTCACCTCCAGGCTGTGCCATTCAGGCACTATATGGTCTCCTCATGCTTCAGCCAACTCCAGGCTGTGCCATTTAGCCACTATATGGTCTCCTCATGCTTCAGTCACCTCCAGGCTGTGCCATTCAGCCACTATATGGTTTACTGATGGTGCTGGGCCTTGGACATTACCTACAAATTTTCATGGTAGCACTAGCTACCATAAATCTTCAATTTAAATTTTAAAATGTATCTTAATCTTAGGGATCATGAGGCCCTATGGTCTCCTCATGTTGCTGCAAGCTTCAGGCTGTGTCATTTAGCCACTGTAGGGTTTAGTGATGCTGCTGGGCCTGGGACATTACCTACAAATGTTCATGGTAGCACTAGCTACCATACATCTTCACTTTAAATTTTAAAATTAATCTTTTAATCTTAGGGATTGCAACGCATTACAGTCTCCTCATACTGCCTCGAGCTGCAGGCTGTGTCATTCAGCCACTATATGGTCTACTCTTGCTGCTGCCTATTCCAGGCTGTGTCATTCTGCCAGATTATGTTCTCCTCATGCTGCTACCACCTCTAGGATCTGTCATTGTGCCCCCATGTGACTCCTTGTTAGTTTGGGTTTTGTGGTGATACAGTATTAGTTTAAAGTAAACATTGGGACATTAAACTTGGGAATCTAATATCAATCTTAAATTTAAATAAAAAAAAATTGATGTAATCTTTTCAAGACTGAGGCCCTATGGTAGTTGACGTCATATTACCTAAGGAATTATCACAAGAATCCAATGAAACAGCTTGGAGCGATAACAATGAACCATAATTGATTAAATGAAACATTTGCACTTTCACAGTCAGGGGCGCGCTGAGAGGCAGGGGCTGGAACTGGTGGTATTTTGCCTGGCGGAGTACCGCTCGATTTTAAGATACAAGTACAAGCTTTTTCACTGCAGCCACTTCTAGCTTAATGGCACAGAAACTGAATGTGCTCCTGTTCAAGTTGCTGGACACTCAGAGTATGGGGGTGCGCTGAGAGGCATGGGCTGGAACAGGTGGTAGCTCTCCTTGCAGTGGACCGCCAGCTCAATGCTCACCAGAATGGGTAATCAAGAAATTTAAATAAATTCAAATTAAATTAAACAAAGGGTTTCCTCCTAACATTCTCCCAGCCCTCTGGCAGGGAGCACAAGGTAGGATTCACACTGGTGTGGTTCTCTGTGGCAGCCATTGTTTCTGTGATGCTTTATCTGTGGGGTGGTGCAGCCCAGAACCAGGGGCTTGGTCGGGCAGCAATGGGGCTGCCTGGCAACTGGGTCATTCCCCCTGTGGTCATGGTGTGTTGGAGGTGGTGGTCGTTGCCCGCCGCTACACTAGTGTTAGGGACCCACTCTGACTAGGTGGCCTTGATGTGGTAAGTGGGCTTGTACATTTTGATCAAAATGTATGCTAACAACTTGTTAGTTTTTTTTAATTATGCTGAGAAGCAAGTAGATCAAAATACAATTGGTGGATGTGCGGCTAAGTTTCTCTATTTGTGTTGTTAAATTAAATAAAAATGACATTCAAAAATCTGCCACATCCAGATGCTCTACGGCAGTGATTCTAATAGCGATGCCTGTAATCTGCATGTCATACTGAATAACGGTATTATTTCACTAGCACAGCACACTCCCTATTCGTATTAGAACAAAGCAAAGTGTTCTACACACCTATTGAGGCTCTCTGTAGGCCAGAAATAGCCTTTTTTAATACAGATTTGCCGCAAATAAATTTGACCCGAAACAAATTTTGGGGGGAAATTTGACCGAATCAAATTTTGCAAAAGTTCACTCATCTCTAGTTATCAGTATAAAAGACACCTGTCCACAACCTCAAACAGTCACACTCCAAACTCCACTATGGCCAAGATCAAAGAGCTGTCGAAGGACACAAGAAACAAAATTGTAGACCTGCATCAGGTTGGGAAGACTGAATCTGCAATAGGCCAGCAGCTTAGTGTGAAGAAATCAACTGTGGGAGCAATTATTAGAAAATGGAAGACATACAAGACCAGTGATAATCTCCCTCGATATGGGGCTCCACGCAAGATCTCACCCCGTGGTGTCAAAATGATCACAAGAACGGTGAGCAAAAATCCCAGAACCACACAGGGGGACCTAGTGAATGACCTGCAGAGAGCTGGGACCAAAGTAACAAAGGCTACCATCAGTGACACACTATGCCATCAGGGACTCAAATCATGCAGTGCCAGACGTGTCCCCCTGCTTAAGCCAGTACATGTCCAGGGCCATCTGAAGTTTGCTAGAGAGCATTTGGATGATCCAGAAGAGTGTTGGAAGAATGTCATATAGTCAGATGAAACCAAAGTATAACTTTTTGGTAAAAACTCAACTCGTTGTAACAGCAGTGGAGAAGTGGATCCGCTGAACCTGTCTGGATGATGGCATGGGCCATACCAGGGAGCAGTGTCTAAGATGCCGCTGGTTTTCACCAGAGTCTGCCGCAAATCGGAATGTACTTGCTGCGTCAGGTGGCACCCAGGTCGCTACCCCTGATACGACTTGTCCACACAGGCTGCCGAGGTGAAGCGTAGCACTGGAAGGATGAGGCAAACTCAACATCTGGACAGGTAAGAGGTCAAGGCAGGCGGCACAGGAGCGTAGTGAGGAACATAGCTTGGAGGTCAGAGGGCAGGCGGCACAAGACCAAGGTCAGGTCACAGAACAAGTGGTCAGGCACACAGTAAAGCAATACACAACGGGAATGCTTTCTCTAGGCTAGTGAACACAAAGATCTGGCAAGGGGAAACAGGAAGTGCTGACACTTATAGTAATTAACCAATTAAGGGCATACTGGCCCTTTAAATCACAGAGAGGCGGCGCGCGTGCGCCCTTGAGGGCGGGTACACACATGCCGGCGACCTGGGACAGCAGAGGAAGCAGGAGTAATGGCCTGGCGTTCACATGCGGGCGATGCGAACCGCGGCAGAGGAGAGCGGGGCAGGAGAGCACTCGCGGCCAGCATGTCAGGCCAGAGCACTAGTTGTAACAGTTGTGTTTGGAGGAAAAAGAATGCTGAGTTGCATCCAAAGAACACCATACCTATTGTGAAGAATGGGGGTGGAAACATCATGCTTTGGGGCTGTTTTTCTGCTAAGGGACCAGGACGACTGATCCGTGTAAAGGAAAGAATGAATGGGGCCATGTATTGTGAGATTTTGAGTGAAAACCTCCTTCCATCAGAAAGGGCATTAGAGATGAAACGTGGCTGGGTCTTTCAGCATGACAATGATCCCAAACATACCGCCCAGGCAGTGAAGAAAGAAGAAGCATTTCAAGGTCCTGGAGTGACCTAGTCAGTCTCCAGATCTCAACCCCACAGAAAACCTTTGGAGGGAGTTGAAAATTAATTTTGCCCAGAGACAGCCCCCAAAACATCACTACTCTAGGAGATCTGCATGGAGGAATGGACCAAAATACCAGCAACAGTGTGTGAAAACTGTGTGAAGACTTACAGAAAACGTTTGACCTCTGTCATTGCCAGCAAAGGGTATATTTGAGCGGCATAGGCCATATTCGAATTTGCGAATATTCGCAAATATATGGACGAATATTCGTCATATATTTGCGAATATTCGCATATTCGTAATATTCTAATTTTTTTTCACATATGTGAAAATTCGCGTATGTGAAAATTAACATATGCGAAAATTAACATATACAAAAATTAGCACAAGCGAAAACTCGCATGTGCGAAAATTAGCAGATGCTAATTTTCGCATATGCGAAAATTCGCTCACCTGTCTCACACAGTAGTATTATAGCCTTCTTTACACCACACAAGCTGGCAGCAGATAGGGATGATCACTATGATGTGTACTGTGAAAAGAAAAAAAAAAATATATATTCGTAATTACGAATATATAGTGCTATATTGGCGAATATTCGCGATTATAGTTACATAGTTACATAGTTAGTACGGTCGAAAAAAGACATATGTCCATCAAGTTCAACCAGGGAATTAAGGGGTAGGGATGTGGCGCGATATTGGGGAAGGGATGAGATTTTATATTTCTTCATAAGCATTAATCTTATTTTGTTCCAGGAATGTATCTAATCCTGTTTTAAAGCTGTTAATTGTTCCTGCTGTGACCAGTTCCTGAGGTAGACCGTTCCATAAATT
Organism: Hyla sarda; assembly: GCF_029499605.1. Lineage (NCBI taxonomy): Eukaryota > Metazoa > Chordata > Amphibia > Anura > Hylidae > Hyla > Hyla sarda. The sequence continues at coordinate 104,749,717 of NC_079192.1, read as the reverse complement.
CACAGTCCTCACGGTAAAGAAGGCGTGTCGCCCCTTGAGACTAAACTTTTTCTTCTCCAGACGGAGGGAGTGCCCCCTCGTCCTTTGGGGGGGTTTAATCTGGAACAGTTTTTCTCCATATTTTTTGTATGGGCCATTAATATACTTATATACGTTTATCATATCCCCCCTTAAACGTCTCTTCTCAAGACTAAACAATTGTAACTCCTTTAATCGCTCCTCATAGCTAAGATGTTCCATGCCCCATATTAGTTTAGTCGCGCGTCTCTGCACCCTTTCCAACTCCGCAGTGTCCCTTTTATGGACAGGTGACCAAAACTGAACAGCATATTCCAGGTGAGGCCATACCAATGCTTTATAAAGGGGGAGTATTATGTCCCTGTCCCTTGAGTCCATGCCTCTTTTGATACATGACAATATCCTGCCGGCTTTGGAAGCAGCAGCCTGACATTGCATGCTATTCTGTAGTCTGTGATCTACAAGTACACCCAGATCCTTCTCTACCAGTGACTCTGCCAGTTTAATCCCCCCTAAGACATACGACGCATGCAGGTTATTAGTACCCAGATGCATAACTTTACATTTATCCACATTGAACCTCATTTGCCAAGTGGATGCCCAGACACTTAGTCTATCCAAGTCATCTTGTAACTTATGCACATCCTCTATAGACTGTACCGTGCTACAAAGCTTGGTGTCATCTGCAAAGATAGAAACAGAGCTGTTAATACCATCCTCTATATCATTGATAAATAAATTAAACAACAGCGGGCCCAGTACTGAACCTTGGGGTACACCACTAATAACCGGGGACCAATCAGAGTACGAATCATTGACCACCACTCTCTGGGTACGATCCATGAGCCAGTGTTCAATCCAGTTACAAACTAAAATTTCCAAACCCAAAGACCTTAACTTACCTGTCAGACGTCTATGAGGGACAGTATCAAATGCTTTAGCAAAATCCAGAAACACTATATCCACAGCCATTCCTCTGTCAAGGCTTCTACTCACCTCTTCATAAAAGCAAATTAGATTGGTTTGACAACTTCTATCCTTAGTAAACCCATGCTGGCTATCACTTATAATACAATTATCCCCTATGTATTCCTGTATGTAATCCCTTATAAGTCCTTCAAACAATTTACCCACAATGCACGTTAAACTTACCGGTCTATAGTTTCCTGGGGAAGACCTAGAGCCCTTTTTGAAGATTGGCACCACATTCGCCTTGCGCCAGTCCCTTGGCACAATACCAGACACCAGAGAATCTCTAAATATCATGAACAGGGGTACAGATATTACTGAACTTACCTCTCTAAGAACTCTTGGGTGTAGTCCATCCGGCCCTGGAGATTTGCTTACATTTATATTACTTAACTTACCTTGTACCATCTCTACATTAAGCCAGTTCAGTACATTACATGATGTGTTACCAGCACTGACCTGGCCAATGTCAGCTCCTTCTTCCATAGTGTATACAGAACTAAAGAACCCATTCAGTAGCTCCGCCTTCTCTTGATCGCCTGTGACAACCTCCCCATTATCATTATTAAGGGGTCCTACATGCTCTGTCCTTGTTTTTTTTGCATTTATATATCTAAAAAAATATTTAGGATTAGTTTTGCTTTCTTTGGCCACCTGTCTCTCATTTTGAATTTTTGCTGTTTTTATTACATTTTTACAGATTTTATTAAGCTCCTTGTACTGTTTAAATGTTATAGCTGACCCATCAGATTTGTATTTTTTGAACGCAATTTTTTTGTTGTTTATTGCTCTTTTAACATCATGTGTCAGCCATGTAGGATTTAGTTTTAATCGTTTATATTTGTTCCCCTTTGGTATATATTTAGCTGTATAGTTATTTAGAGTTGATTTTAAGATGTCCCATTTACCTTCTGTATCAGTATTTGAGAATCCCTCCCCCCAGTCTATGTCCTGTAGTGCAGCCCTCAGCCCAGGGAAATTTGCCTTTTTAAAGTTATATGTTTTTGCCTTCCCCGCCTGTCTTTGTTTTCTACATTTTAAGTCAAAAGTAACTATATTGTGGTCGCTATTACCAAGGTTTTCCCGCACAGTTACATTACCAATCAGCTCTGCGTTGTTGGAAATGATCAGATCCAACAAGGCATCACTTCTTGTTGGGTCCTCCACAAACTGGCCCATAAAATTATCCTGCAATAAATTTAGGAATTTTCTCCCCTTTGTAGTTTTGGCCAACCCCGGACCCCAATCTATATCTGGATAGTTAAAATCTCCCATTATTACCACTGTACCTGCCCGGGTGGCCCTCTCTATTTGTTTATGAAGCCGAACTTCTATCTCTTCAGTGATATTAGGGGGTCTGTAGATTACACCAAATACTATTTTTTCAGTATTTCCCTCCTTTTGTAATTCTACCCACAATGATTCCACATCCTCAGAATCATCACACACTATGGCATCGTTCACACTGACTTTCATACCACTTCTTACATACAGACAGACTCCACCACCTTTTCTGTTCATTCTATCCTTGCGAAACAATGTAAACCCCTGCAGATTGACAGCCCAGTCATGCGAGGAGTCCAGCCATGTCTCAGAGACCCCAACTATATCAATATGTTCCTCCAGTATCAAGGCCTCAAGCTCCCCCATTTTATTTGCCAGGCTTCTGGCATTTGTGAACATACACTTTACATTTCCATCCTTTATGTTATTGGGGTTAATGGGATTCAAGGGTGTAAGTTTTATTTTCCTATGAAGCCTAATCCTATTAACTATTCTAACCCCTCCCTCCGCTCCACCCCCAGGTACATTTATAATTCCCACCTCTCTATCTACACTATCTTCCCCCTCTTTGCTGTAGGTTCCCTCCCCCCAAGTCCCTAGTTTAAACACTCCTCCACCCTTCTAGCCATCTTCTCCCCAAGCAAAGCTGCACCCTCCCCATTGAGGTGCAGCCCGTCCCTACGGTAGAGCCGGTAACCGACAGCGAAGTCAGCCCAGTTCTCCATGAACCCAAACCCTTCCTTCCTACACCAGCTTCTGAGCCACTTGTTTACCTCCCTGATCTCCCGCTACCTCTCTGGTGCGGCTCGTGGTACTGGTAGTATTTCAGAAAAGACTACCTTGGAGGTCCTTGCCTTAAGCTTGCGGCCTAAGTCCCTGAAATCATTTTTAAGGACACTCCACCTACCTCTTACTTTGTCATTGGTGCCAATATGTACCATGACTGCTGGGTCCTCTCCAGCCCCGCCCAACAACCTGTCAACCCGATCCGCGATGTGCCGAACTCGTGCGCCAGGCAGACAACACATTGTTCGGCGATCCCGGTCTTTGTGACAGATTGCCCTGTCTGTCCCCCTAATAATTGAGTCCCCCACCACTAGTACCTGTCTGGCCTGCCCTGTACTCCTCCCTCCCTCCTTACTGGAGCAGACACCCCCCTGGCGGTCAGAGGCGGTATCCTGCTGCAGTTCTGCTAGCTCTGTAATGGCATCCCCCTCATCTGCCAAGCGGGCAAACTTGTTGGGGTGTGCCAGTTCAGGACTAGCCTCCCTGACACTTTTTCCCCTACCCCTCTTTCTAACTGTAACCCAGCTAACTGCCTTTACTGTTCTGCAACTCCGTCCCACTGTCCTCCCCCACCTCTATTCCCGAGAGTGCCTGCTCAGTGAGCAGGAGACTCCTCTCCATGTTGTTAATGCTTCTCATTGTTGCCAGTCGCCCCTCTAGATGCAGGATCTGGGCTTCCAAACGGACAACTAGCACACATCTCGCACAACAATATGCACCCTCAAACTGTTGTTCAAGGATTGCATACATTGAACAGGATGTACATTGGACTGCATTTTCCAACATGGAGGCCATCTAATTATGGGGATTTCACAAATGTATAGGAAAAAACAGACAGTCAAAATTACACTTAAAATTTTTTGTAGACCTTGTGGGTTCAAAAATTAAAACTCACAGCGATCTCAACCTCCTGCTTTGAAACTCCAGTTTTTGAAACTCCAGTTTTTGAAACTCCAGTTTTTGAAACTCCTCTTTCACGCCCCCTCTTACACAGCAACACTCAGAAAGAGCAAGCTCTCAATAAGAGTCCCAAGCTAAGATTTATACACCTGTGCCCAATCTACTCCTCCTCCCCCTAGAGGTGGAACAGAGAAAAAAAAAAAATGAAAAAGGGTGTTTAAACTCTAACAGTTATCCCACTATGTGCAAAAGAGAAAAACTTACCCAAAATATGAATGTGGGCTATAGGCAGTCGCACCCACTCCACAGATTCACTCCGCACAACAGATAATCACAGTTTTTGAAACTCCTCTTTCACGCCCCCTCTTACACAGCAACACTCAGAAAGAGCAAGCTCTCAATAAGAGTCCCAAGCTAAGATTTATACACCTGTGCCCAATCTACTCCTCCTCCCCCCAAAATATGAATGTGGGATATAGGCAGTCGCACCCACTCCACAGATTCACTCCGCACAACAGATAATCACAGTTTTTGAAACTCCTCTTTCACGCCCCCTCTTACACAGCAACACTCAGAAAGAGCAAGCTCCAATATATGTGATATTCGCGAATAAAATTCGCATTGCGAATATTCGCGAGCAACACTAATAACAAAGTATTGAAATTAACTTTTATTTTTGACCAAATACTTGTTTTCCACCATAATTTGCAAATAAATTCTTGGAAAATCAATCAGACAATTTGATTTTATGGATTTTTTTTTCTCATTATGTCTCTCATAGTTGAGGTATACCTATGATGAAAATTACAGGCCTCTCTTATCTTTTTAAGTAGGAGAACTTGCACAATTGGTGGCTGACTGAATAGTTTAGTGCCCCCACTGTATGTTTTGGAGTGTGAACATAGTCTAAAGACTCTTTTACATTGCCTTCGGGCTCCGCAGTTTGGAGCTTCATTGACAATTCTTTCCAGGGGCGTAGCTAGAAACCACAGGGCCCTGATGCAAAAAAAATTCCTGGGCCCCCCTACCCCCTGACGACCAGCTCCCCCAATCCCCGACAACCCCCTTACTCGGCTGCACAGAGATATCATTGACTACAGCACCGATGGGACACAGTCAGGAGAATACACAGTGATTTAAGTGACTTACAGGCAGGGCTGGACTGGGATCAGAAATAAGCCCGGGCATTTTAAAATAAGCAGCCCATTTTTATGGTGGGGGTCAGACTGCTGGGATCCCCACCAATCACCTCGGTTCAAGTGGCTCTCAAGCTGTTGCAAAGCTGCAACTCCCATCATGTCTGAAGAGCCTCAGGAATTAAAGGGGTTATCCAGGAAAAAACTTTATTTTATATATCAACTTGCTCCAGTAAGTTAAACAGATTTGTAAATTACTTTTATTAAAAAATCTTAATACTTTCAGTACTTATGAGCTGCTGAAGTTGAGTTGTTCTTTTCTGTCTAAGTGCTCTCTGATGACACGTGTCTCGGGAACCACCCAGTTTAGAAGCAACTCTGTGCAGTTCCCGAGACAAGCAGAGATGTTAGCAGAGAGTACTGTTGCCAGACAGAAAACAACAACTCAACTTATTAGCAGCTGATAATTATTGAAAGGATTAAGATTTTTTTATTAGAAGTAATTTACAAATCTGTTTAACTTTCTTGAGCCAGTTGATATATAACAACAAGTTTTTTCCTGCAATACTCCTTTAAGGAAGTTGCCGTTTTACAACAGCTGGAGAGCCACAGAATGGCGTACAGTGTCACCCATCATCACTGCGGAACATACAAGTGATGGGACAGTCAGGAGAATACACAAGGATATCACTGACCTGAGTGATGTCTTCTCTGTTGTCTTTCCTTTCCTTCTTTATCTGGTTCAGATATCAGGACTTCTCTGCAAAGTCTGACGCCCGGACATCATTGGTTACTCAATTTGTCAGCAGATCCTCATCCTCTGTATAAAGACAATATTCACTATAACACATTATAATTCTGCAAAATACTGTTCCACCTGAATATAATACCACCACACACTGTACCCTCTAAATATATTAGTGCAACACAGTGTACCCCCTGAATATAATACTGCCTATCACTGTACCCTCTAAATATATTATTGCAACACACTGTACCCCCTGAATATAATACTGTCACAACCTGTACCCCCTGAATATAATACTAACATACACTGTACCCCTGAATATAATACTGCCACCAGGGGCGGACACAGACAAAAGAGGGCCCCTGTGCAAAGAATATGCCCCCAGGTAATATGTTTGCTAGGTAAGCAGGTAGTACGTTTTACAAGTAGTAAATTAGGTAGGTAGAAAATTCTCTAAGTAGGTAGGCAAGTAGTAAGTTTGCAAGTTATTTAGGCAGGTAGTAAGTTCAGTTGGTAGGAAGGCAAGTAAAAGGTTTGCCGCTAGGTAGGTAGGTTATACGTTTGTTAGGTAGGCAGGAAAAGTGTTTGCTTGGTAGGTAATATGTTTGGTTGGTAGGTAGGCAGGTATATGTTTGGTTGGTAGGTGGGTGGCCACATAACATTTGGTACGTAGGCCCTTAGTCCAGTGTTTTCCAAACAGGCTTTGGCTGTTTGGCCATGCTGGGAGTTGTAGTTTTGCAACAGTTGGAGGCACTCAGGTTGGGAAACACTGGACTAAGGGCCCAACTACCCACCAAAATGCCACCTTCTGTTGCAAAACTCTAATTTCCAGCTTAAGGGTATGTTCCCACACAGCGTATTTTGCTGCGTATTTGCTGCGTATTTGGTGCTGCGTATTTTCCTACCCATTGACTTCAACAGAGAAAATAAGATATGCAGCAGCAAATACGCAGCAAATACGCCGTGTGGGAATGTACCCTAAGACTGTCCGGGCATGCTGGGAGTTGTAGTTTTGTAACAGTTGGAGAGACAATGCTTCGAAAACACTGCCGTAGGCAGTTTCTCAACCTGGTAGCCTCCAGCTGTTGCAAAACTACAACTCCCAGTATGCCCGGACAGTCTTAAGCTGGGAGTTATAGTTTTTCAACAGCTGGAGGCACCCAGGTTGGGAAACACTTGACTACGGACCCACCTACCAAACCTGAGTGCCTCCAGCTGTTGCAGAACTATAACTCCCAGCATGCCTGGACAGCTAAAGACTGTGAGGGGAATGCTGGGAGTTGTAGTTTTGCAACAGCTGGAAGTGCCCAGGTTGGAAAATACTGACTAAGGCAGTGTTTTCAAAACAGTGTCTCTCCAGGTGGTCGAAAACTACAACTCCCAGCATTCCCGGACAGTCTCTAGCTGTCCAGGCATGCTGGAAGTTATAGTTTTGCAACAGCTGGAGGCACACTGATTTGTAAACACTGGTGTATACGCCCCCCCCCCCTCCCCCCCCCCCCCCCTCCCCCCCCCCCCCCCCAGGTCACGTCCTATCTTCTCCACAGGCCAGGCATCCGTGAGTGATGTCGTCAAGGCAGAGGTCACGGCCTGCTCTGTACACTGTGTACAGCTCGGAGCGGCGCCGGGGCGGGAGGAAGCCAGGCAGGAGCAGTGCCGTCAGTAAAGTTTTTCTTTCTTTTGTTTCCGACGAGGGGGGTTGGCATAAGACGGGGAAGGGGGCCCTGCAGATGCTCGCCATGAAGGTATGTGCGGGGCACGCTACTGTAGTCTGACTGATTGGCTGACTGTATGTAGTCAGTCAATGAGCAGTGCACAGTGGCGGCCCCCCAGCGGTCAGTGAGTGACAGACACAGTCGCTCACTGACAAGAACAGAAAAAAAAAAAAAAAACACAGGGCCGGCAGGCCCCCCTGAAGTTCTGGGTCCCTTACAGGAGTAGGGGTTATACCCCCCCTGATGGCGGCCCTGGCCCTGACTGTGAGCAGCAGCGGTGCAGCGCTGCAGCTCAGTGTGTGTTGTGTGAGGGGGTCCTCTGCCCTTTCAAAGGGCAGCGGGCCCCCTCACACGCTAGGGCCCCTGTGCAGCTGAACCGGCTGCACATATGGTATGGCCGCCCCTGACTGCCACACACTGTACCCTCTAAATATATTATTGACACACACTGTACCCCCCGAATATAATACTGCCACACTGTACCCTCTAAATATATTATTGCCACATACTGTACCCCCTTAATATAATACTGCCATACACTGCACCTCCTGAAAAAAATACTGCCACGCACTGTACCCTCTAAATATATTATTGCCACACACCATACCCCCTGAATATAATAAGTGGAGTGGAGTGTCATTAGAAATTATTCCAGGGACTTAAGCAGGAAGCCTAAGACAAGGACCTCCAAGGTAGTATTTTCTGAAATATTACCTGTACCATGAGCCACACCAAAGAGGCAGCAGGAGATAAGGGAGGTAAATAAGTGGCTCACAAGTTGGTGTAGGAAGGAGGGGTTTGGGTTCATGGAGAACTGGGCCAATTTCTCAGTCAGATACAGACTATACAGTAGGGAGGGGCTGCACCTCAATGGGGAGGGTGCAGCTGTGCTCGGGGAGAAGATAGCCAGAAGGGTGGAGGAGTGTTTAACTGGTTGCCATCTAAGGATGAGCCGGCTCATCCTGAGACGGCAATCGTTGGATGGCACGGGCCCCCGGCTCGAGCATGAGCCATACCGGCCGGCCCCCAGCTGGTTCCTGCTGGGGGCCGGCGTTAATAGATGACATGCGGCGATTGCCATGGTCGGCTATTAACCCTTTAGATCGCTGCTGTCAAACATGTCTAAAGGGACATTTAAACCATCCCTGGTGGTCAAGTGGGGTGGATCGACCCCCCCCAGTGCAATCACAGGGGGCGTTCCACTGCTGAGGTAGCCGGAGGGCATACCTCTCCTTCCGTGCTGGCGGCTGCGCTGTGAATGATAAAGCTTGGCAGGACCAGGCTTTATCAATCGAGCACACTAAGAAGACAATGGAGTCATTTGTAAAGATTATTAAAATGCTAATTTTTATAAAAAATAAATTAAAAAAATGATGGTGAGAGGAAACAAACACAGCAGGGGAACAAGGACAACAAGAGACGTCACTGCTGCCACAGTTATAATCATATCATCATATAAGTTGCAAGGTAAGTGTACATGGTTGATAACAAAAGACTGACATCTTAACATGAGTGCAGGGATACGAGTTCAATATATAAATGTAAACAATGTACAATACTGACCTCAATATAAAATAAAGTGGCTAGTGCAGCAGGAGGGGTGGCGTCACTCCTGCTGCACTAGCCACTTCATTTCATATTGAGGTCGGTATTGTACATTGTTTACATTTATATATTGAACTTTTATCCCTGCACTCATGTTAAGACGTCAGTCTTTTGTTATCAACCATGTACACTTACCTTGCAACTTATATGTTGATATGATTATAACTGTGGCAGCAGTGACGCCTCTTGTTGTCCTTGTTCCCCTGCTGTGTTTGTTTTTCCTCACCATCGTTTTTTTTTTTTTTTTGTTTAATAAAAATTTCCATTTTAATAATCTTTACAAATGACTCCATTGTCTTCTTAGTGTATTCCTAACTAGTTCACCTTGTTTTATATTGTTACCTGTATTAGGGTACTTGATATTTTGGTAGGACTACTTTAGGCAGTGTTCTATTTTGCTATATTTGTCAATCGAGCACAGAGCACACAGATCAATGTGGTTCTATGAAACCACATTGATCTGTATGAGGAATCTAATGATTCCTCCTAAAAGTTTCCTAAGGGGACTAAAAGATGAATAAAATAAAAAGTTGAATAAAAAGTTTTAAAAAACACCCATTAACCCCCCCTTTCCCCAAATTCCATAAAAAAAAATATGTAACCATAATAAAAATAAACATATATGGTATCGCCGCATATGTAAATGTCCGAACTATAAAAATATATCATTAATTAAACTGCACGGTCAATGGTGTATGCGTAAGAAAATTCCAGAGTCCAAAATAGCATATTTTTGGTCATTTTATATATCATGAAAAAATGAATAAAAAGCGATAAAAAAAGTCCAATCAATACAAAGTATGTGCCTACAGAATAAAGATAAGGTGTCATTTTTACCGAAAAATGTACTGCATAGAAGTGGGAGGCCCCCAAATTTCCAAAATGTATTTTTTTCTTCAATTTTGTCGAACAATGATTTTTTTTTTGTTTCGCCGTAGATTGTTGGGGAAAATGACTGATGTCATTGCAAAGTAGAATTGGTGACGCAAGAAATAAGCCATCAAATAGATTTTTAGGTGCAAAATTGAAAGGGTTATGATTTTTAGATTATAAGTGCAAAAAGTGCAAAAACTGAAAACGCTCGGTCCTTAAGGGGTTAAACTAGGGACTGGGGAGGAGGGAATCTACAAAATAGAAGGAGAAGATAGAGCAGATAGAGAGCTGGGGATAAGTATTAAAACTGGGGCTGGAGCGGCGGGAGGGGTTAGAACAGTCATAAGTGATAAGAGGAAAGGAAAACATGAAGTGCATGTATACTATTTCCAGAAGCCTCAATAATAAGATGGAGGAACTGTAATTAGTAATGTTGGAGGAAGACTATGATATAGTGGGGATAAGTGAGACATGGCTGTATGTGAGCTATGACTGCTATTACCATACAAGCAAGAAAGGGGGAGGGATTTACTTATACGTAAAATCCTGTCTTAGGCCCTTTCTGCGTGAAGACATTGGTGAGCAAAATGATCAGGGGAGGAGTCTATGGGGGTGAAAATAAGGGGAGGGAGAAAGAATAATAAATTACTGATAAGGGTTTGTTATAAGTCACCAAGTATAATGGAAGCAGCAGAAAACCTACTAATAAGGCAAATAGATGGGGCAGCAATCAAGGGGGGAAGTCATTATTATGGGGGACTTTAAGAACCCTGACATAGACTGGGAAGCTGAAGCCTGCAGGTCCATCAAGGGTAATGGGTTTTTGGCAATAATAAAGGAAAATTACCTTTCCCAACTTGTGCAGGACCCAACAAGAGGGGGCCACTTCTGGACCTTATACTAACCAATAGGCCAGACATAGTATCTGAAGAGATAGAAGGTCATCTTGGTAATAGTGATAACAGCATAATAGGTTTTCGTTTATCCAATAGCATGATGTCTACTAGTGGGGCTACAAAAACATTAAACTTCAGTGAAACATATTGGGATAGTGTCCTCAGTAATTAAAGTACACAAGCTAAATGGGACACTTTTAAGAGCATCCTGAACAGATCTTGTGAATGACATATACCCTATGGAAAAATCATGGTAGAAATAGACCAATTTGGTTACCCAAAACAGTTAGGAATGCAATAAGTGATAAGAGGAAAGTGTTCAGACTACCAAAATAAGCCGGTAGTGGGAAAGTGTTAAAAAATTACAAGGAGAGAACTAAAGTCTGTAAAAAAAGAAATAAAACCAGCAAAAATTGCCACAGACAGAATGATTGCCATAAAAGAGAACCCCAAAATATTCTTCACCTACATAAGAAACTTAAACTGAAAATGTTGGCCTTGTAATACATAGTCTGGGTGTAATAGTGGAGTAGGATGAGGAAAGGCCAGTCTGCTAAATGCCTTCTTCTCTACTGTATTTACACAGGAAAATCCAATGTCGGATAACAAGGGAAGGGATAATGTAAATTTTCCACCAAATCTCACCTGTTTAATGTTACAAGAAGTGTGGTGCTGCCTATATATTTCAAGTGGACATATAAGTGACATTTGACCTAGTATTATCGAAATATCTCAAGGCGTTTGGAAGTTATGCAGTAACATATATTTCCCATTGACTTGTATAGGACTTTAACCCCTTAAGGACCAAGCCCATTTTAGCCTTAAGGACTAGGCCAATTTTATTTTGCGTTTATGTTTTTTCCTCCTCGCCTTCTAAAATCCTTAACGCTTTTATATTTCCATCTACAGACCCATATAAATGCTTGTTTTTTTGCGTGACCAATTCTACTTTGTAATGAAACCTCTCATTTTACCATAAGATGTATGGCAAACCCAAAAAAATATTTTTTTTTATGGGTCCATACGATTAAAATGATACCCATGGCTAGATACTTTTATATTTTTGTACCGCTTAAAAAAAATCTAAAACTTTTTGTACAAACTCAGTAATCTAAAATCGCCCTATTTTGACCACCTATAACGTTTTAATTTTTCCGTATTTAGAGGGCCGTATGAGGGCTAATTTTTTGCACCGTCATCTGTACTTTTTATCCATACCACAATTGCATATATAAAACTTTTAGATACATTTGTATTACATTTATTTGGAATAAAATGTGTCAAAAAAGCTGAATTTTTTTACTTTTTTTTTACATTTACACTGTTCACCTTATGGGATCATTAACCTAATATTTTGATAGTTAGGACATTTACACACGCGATGATACCAAATATGTTTATAAAAATTATTTTTACACTTTGTGGGTAAAATGGGAAAAACTGACAATTTTCATTCTTGTTGGGGGAGGGATTTTTTCACTTTTTTTTTACTTTCTATTTTTCTACTTTTTTAACACTTTTTATGTCCCCATAGGGGACTATCTATAGCAATCATTTGATTGCTAATACTGTTCAGTGCTGTGCATAGGACATAGCACTGATCAGTATTATCGGTGATCTTCTGCTGGTCTGCTCGATCTCAGACCAGAGCAGGAGACGCTGGGAGACAGACTGAGGCAGGTGAGCGGACCTCCGGCCGCCATTACAGATGATCATCTATTTTAACATGCGCATTACCGCAGATGCCGTGATCTGTACTGATCACGGCATCAGAGGGGTTAATGGCGGACATCCACGTGATAGCGAATGTCGGTCATTACCGGCGGGTCCCCATCTGCCAATAGCAGCCAGAACCTGCTGTGCATGACGCGAGCACTGCTCCAATGCTCGCGGTTATACACAGGATGTAAATGTACGTCCTGGTGCGCGAAGTACCGCCAAACCCAGATGTACATTTACGTCCGTGGTCATTAAAGGGTTAAACGAAAACCCTGACCCTGGCAAATGGGGGTGAGTAAGGGTTAAACCACCTATCCTATGTTTGTTGGTGATATATAAGTAACTTGTGTGCCAAGTTTCATGTTAATATCTTTAGCAGTTTGGACGTGATGCTGGAACATACACACATACATACACACATACATACATACACACATTGGGGGAGGGATTCATCAATCTATATAGAGCATTTTTAAGTGTATTTTCTCACGCACAATCTTGCGCCATGATATTTTCTGCATTCTTTTTGTGCGTTTCTTTTGGTGGAACTTTTTCTAACTATGTCACCCTTCGGGTGTACTGTAGAGCCATTTTTCCCGTAGACATCGATTTACTAACTGCATATATTTTTTTTTTGATACACAAAAAGAACGCAAGCCTACTTTTGTTTTTGCGCAAATATACGCAGAGGACGCGTACCAAAGGTAGAGGACACGTACCAAAGTGTCTATTTTGACACAGTAAGGACTGCAACTCCCATCATGGACAGACTATGTCCATGATGGGAGTTATAGTCCAGGGGTTGAGGTGCAGATCGCAGCAGGTCATTATCCAGAGACCCGCTGCGATCTGCATATATTAACTATACAAGCCTGCAGTACATACGGCTTCACAGCGCTGCCGCCGGCTCTTGTATACACTGTCATAATTCATAATCCCCGCCGCCGGAACACGGGAGCTCTGATTGGTCAATAGCTATCCATCAATCAGAGCTCCCCTCTCCCGGTGGGGATTATGAATTATAAGAACTGTATATAGGAGCCAGCGGCAGCGCAGTGTAGCTGCATGTACCGCCGGCTTGTATAGGTAATAAATGCGGATCTCAAGAGAGTGATCTGCAGTGATCTGCCCCTCTGCCCTTGGACTACTACTCATATCATGGGACAGAGTCTGTCTCATGATGGGAGTAGTTGTAGTACCACAGCACTGCTGAGACATGGCACTTGCACATCCCCTGGCTGAGGGACTTTTAGGACTACTACTCCCATCATGAACAGACTCTGCCCATGATGGGATTTATAGTCCAGGGGCTGAGGGACAGATCTCTGTTCACATTATGCGTTTTGCATAATGGGAACAGAGCCTTTCTGGCAGTGTGTTCACAAACAGGGAGACTCCAGTTGTTGCTTAACTACAGCCCACCATGATGGGAGTTGTAGTTTAGCAATAATTGGAGGCTCCCTGTTTATGAACACGCTGCATTATGTGCGCTCTTCCCAGGGGGAGCAAAAAAAATGTACTAACCCATATTTCTTGTTTTTCTTTTCTTCTCATTTTAGATATGTGAATGCGGAGGACTATGTCAGATTCGGTGGACTGCGACAATGACATTTTTTTTTATTTCAATAAAATGGTTAACAAGGGCTGTGGGGGAGTATCTTTTTTAAATAAATTTTTTTTTTCAATGTGTCTTGATTTTTATAATTGAATTTTCAGGGTTAGAAGTGGAAGCTGTCTTATAGACGGAATCCATTACTAGGCCAGGGCTTAGCTGGGACTTGGGGAGGACATATGTAAATGGATTATCAACTGGCTTACTGATAGGAAGCAGAGGGTGGGGATCAATTGCACTTACTCTAGTTGGGTAACAGTTACTAGTGGGGTACCACAGGGGTCAGTACTGGGTCAACTTCTTTTCAATGTGTTTATTAATGACATTGTAGAGGAGGATAACATAGTATTAAAGAGGGATCTGGGGAAGCTGGAGGCCTGGGCACAGACATGGCAAATTCAATTTAATGTGGATAAATGTAAAGATATGCACTTGGGCCGTAAAAGCAAAATATACAATTATATGCTAAATAATAAGTAAAACTACTAAAGAAAAAGACTTGGGGGTACTGTTGGACAGTAAACTCAACTTTATTGATCAGTGCCAGACAGCGGCTGCCAAGGCTAACAAAGTCATGCAATGTATTAGGAGATACATAGAGGCTTGTGACAGGGACGTAGTTTTGCCTCTGTAAAAATTACTAGCCAGACCGCACATGGAGCATTGTGTCCAGTTTTGGTCATTGCTGAACTGGAAAGGGTGCAGAGGAGGGCAACAAAGATTAATAATGGTAAGGGAGGATTACAGGACCAAGACAGGTTATCAAGCTTGGGGTTATTTAGTTTAGAGAAAAGATGTCTTAGGGGAGATCTGATCAAATATATGAATGGACAGTATAGAGATCTTTAAAGTGATCTTTTTATACCCAAGCTGATAACCATGAAAAGGGGGCATCCTCTGTCTAGAGGAAAGAAGTGTTCTTTACTGTAAGAGCAGTGATACTATAGAACTCTCTGCCACATGATGTAGTGATGTCTGACTTAATAAATACGTTCAAGAGGGGTGGGGAGGTGGCTGGATGTTTTCTGTGGAAAATATAATATTAAAAGTTATAGATACTAGATTTATGAGGCTAGAACGTTGATCCATGGATTTATTTGATCGCCATATTGGAGAATTGTGTGTCTTGAAGAGTTCTGTGTCCCGAACAGCTGATGAAAGTGCTGAGTCACTGTGCTGAGTGCTGAGACACTGTGATTGGTTGATGGGGTGTGTGCGCAGTCTCGCTCTGCTCACTGCACTGCTCACTGTTTTGCAGCCTTACTGCCTGGACACAGATTTCTGCAAACCCTAAACTCTCATGTACTCTCCTTTTCCCGATTTCTGCAAACCCTACACTCTCATGTACTCAGCTTTTCCCGATTTCTGCATACCCTACACTCTCATGTACTCAGATTTTCCAGATTTCTGCCAAACCTACACTCTTATGTATTCAGCCTGGGCACATATTTCTTCAAAGCCTACACTCAGCGGCCAGAGCGAGCATAGAGATCGGGAAAAGCTAAGTGCATGAGAGTTTAGGTTTTGCAGAAATCGGAAAAAGCTGACTAAATGAGAGTGTAGGGTTTGCAGAAATCGGGAAAAGCTGAGTACATGAGAGTGTAGGGTTTGCAGAAATCTGTGTCCAGGCAGTAAGGCTGCAAAACAGTGAGCAGTGCAGTGAGCAGAGCGAGACTGCACCCCCCCCATCAACCAATCACAGTGTCTCAGCGCTCAGCACAGTGAGAATTTTTCGGCATCAGCATCATGGGGGGTTTTGCCTTCCTCTGGATCAACATAGCATGGATCATCCAAAGCATAGGGGCTAAGATGTCTGATTGCAGGGGTCCCACCACTGGGGACCCCCACAATCTCAGCTGCGGCACCCCAGAAAACCGGTGCATGGAGCGAACTTTTCTCCATTCCGGATAACTGGTGATGCAGGGCGGAGGCTTGTGACGTCACTGCCACGCCCCACTCGTGAAGTCACGGCCATGCCCCCTCAATGCAATTCTATAGGCCGCCACACCCCCTCCCATAGGCTTGCATTGAGGGTGTGTGACCATGATGTCACGAGCCTCCGGCAAGGCACCCGACGCTCTAAATGAACGCCTGGTGCACCAGCGGCGGGACCCCTATGATCAAACATCTTATCTCCTATCTATATAGGATAAGATGTCTAGGGACGGAGTACCCCTTTAAGGGGTTAATATAAATACTACAGTATACCTGTAGATCAGTGTTTCCCAACCCTCGTGCCTTCAGCTGTTGCAAAACTACAACTCCCAGCAGTTGTAGTTTTGCAACAGCTGGAGGCATGCTGTTTGTACAACACAGCTGTAGATATAGGTACTTTCCACATCTGGAGTACAGACAAAATATAAAACTGACAAGTGCACTAAAATCCTCCCCCCACCGATAGACTAGTTAACCATCCTTACTTTAGTACATGTCTTTATGCTATATATGAATTAGCTTGTCTCTCTCATTATATATATTATACAATCCCTTGCAATAGTGTCAGATGAAACAAAGAAAATACATCTTGTCACTCATAAAAGGGTTGATACCCCCTCTAATGGGATAAAAGCCTTTTGTATATGCTACATACACATTCATACACTCACAATACAGTGTTTACAGCTCAATCTCCCTATTTAGAGCTGACAAATACGTTATGTAAGAAGCCAAACTCCTTGTACTTTCCCACACACCAGTGACATGTCTGCTTTACATGAGATCATCATTTCTGGGTCATATCCCCACTCAAGTGAAACATATTACATTACATGACCCCACAAAACCTACTGCCCTGTAGGTTAGACGCAGCTATTTGTCCTGTGCTCCTGGGAGCATCTATTGCATTTTCCAAACTTTAATATTTAAACAGCATTTTGCCATTTATAATCCTCATCTGGTTCTAACATGTCTTTCCTGATAGTGAGAATGTCATGGTCAGAGAACAGACCCTTCTTGCTCTATGTCACCATGATATCCAAGGTCACAGGTCTAACCCGGATCAATGTCAGTGAAAAAAAAAATCCTTAATCCTTTCACCCTGTTAGATATTTTGCCAGAGTTTCAATAGTGATGAAAGCCTAGTCTCCTGTCAATTGAGAGGAGTATCATGTATGCATGGAGGTCATTTAAGACTTAGATTAGAATAAGATAAGAATTCAGTATTGGGTATTACTATTTAGAATTTTCTAGATGATGTATATACATCCTAAGCAAATACATTTTTGACTTTGTACTCATTTTAGTAGTGGTAACCGAGTCCAGTTGGGTCATGAAGAGGAAGATTATACTCCTCAACATCAAAACTGTAACATCAAGAAGGAACAAAATTATATTTCTTAAATTATATCAGTATTAATTATATGTAAATAACAATAGATAGACGTGCTAATATGCAAATAATAAAAAAGTGGAAACAAAATATTTCAAACATATTTAGTTATTCAGTATTGTATATGAGCACTATGCACAGAAATACATGCCCTTACAATACATGCACTTACATGCCTTGGCATGGTGTTGGCTAGGTTTCCACTTGTTTTTTATTTTTAACACCTAAAAAAATGCCAGCAAAAACGCCAGAAGAACTGCCACAGCTTTTTCCTGCATTTTGGCAGTTTTTCTGGCTTTTTTCCTGGTGTGTGGGAACAGCCAAATTTGTCCCCTGTGGCAGTTTTTTCACTGTCTTCAGGTACCACTCGGATGCTGAGCGCCCGGTCCCCAGAGTGTATGGAGGTGAGGAGGGATGTACAGCATCACTACTCACCTCCTCCGGCCGTATAGTATACAGGGGGGGGGGGGGGGATAGTGTACCCATATATACTTTAAAGGAGCCGGGACTCCTGTCACCAGACTGACAGGACTCCCTGCTCCTATAGCCCCTTTGGGCAGTATACAGAACATACAGCTATCTATAGATAGCTGTATATAGTGTATACAGAAGACAAGATCCCCTTACCTCCCTTGTTCCTGTCCCCGCCAAGTCTGTGTAGCTCTGCCCCCTAGTGATGATGTCATTAGGGTGTGGGGCTACAGACGGGAGCCAGGCTGGTAAGGGTGTGAGGCTCTGTTCACATTGTCCATTTTATATAATGTGAACTGACCCTTCTGCCAGTGTCTTCCCAGACAGGGAGACTCCAGCTGTTGCTAAACTACAACTCCCAACATGCCCAGACACCCAAAGGCTGTCTAGGCATGCTGGGGGTTGTAGTTTTGCACCAATTGGAGGCTCCCTGTTTGGGAAGACATTGCATTATGGGTGTTTTCATGAGAGCTGAGATGGTTCCAGCCAATCACAGCTCTCTATGAGAAATAAAAATACAGTAGTCCCTCAAGTTACAATACAAATTGGTTCCAGGATGACCATTGTATGTTGAAACCATTGTATGTTGAGTCCATAACTCTATGGAAACCTGGTAATTGGTTCTGAAGCCAACAAAATGTCATCCAAAAATAGAAAAAAGGGAGAATGAAGGAAAAATAAGTAGATAACTAATATAGATAAATCAAGTCCTTACATATAAAAGAAAGAAAGATCTGCTGAGAGCTGTAAATCACTGTCTATGTCAGTGTTTCCAAGACAGGGAGCCTCCAGCTGTTGCAAAACTACAACTCCCAGCATGCCCGGACAGCCAAAGGCTGTCCGGGCATGCTGGGAGTTGTAGTTTTGAACAGCTGGGGGCACCCTGCTTGGGAAACACTGTTCTATGTAGAGGACAGGAGCTTCTTCAGGGTCCTGTACAGTACATGCAATGTCCTAAAAAAGTAAAATGGAGTCACCCTTACCTGGTGTCCAAAGGAGCAGGTAACCCTGGTACAGGTAAAGAGTACAGAACATGTAATGCCTCCCTGTACTGAAGGGGGCGCTACCAGACTTCAGTCAGTGCATACGCTTCAGTAATACAGATAAAGAGTACAGAACATGTAATACCTCCCTGTACTATAGGGGGCGCTACCAGACACCAGTCAGTGCATACACTTCAGTAATACAGGTAAAGAGTACAGAACATGTAATACCTCCCTGTACTATAGGGGGCGCTACCAGACACCAGTCAGTGCATACACTTCAGTAATACAGGTAAAGAGTACAGAACATGTAATACCTCCCTGTACAGACTTCAGTCAGTGCATACGCTTCAGTAATACAGGTGTTTTAACAGTAAATTGCCCATTCTGATTGGTCGGTTCTTCCGGCCAATGACACGTGGCACAGATCTGCATTGTCTGTAGCATTGTATGTTGAGTCTGGTTTCAACTTACAATGGTCCAGAAAAGACCATTGTATGTTGAAACTATTGTATGTTGAGATCATTGTAGGTTGAGGGATCACTGTATGTGTATATATACGGCCGTGCAGGGGACCATAGGAGAGCGGCCACCGCATCTATACATTTTACAGGAGCATCACAGCGGGTGTCAGTAGTGATACCCGCAGTGATCTTTCCTTAACTACAAGTACAACTACTCCCAACATGGAGTACACTCTGCTCCATGCTGGGAGCTGTAGTACCTGCATTAATAGACAGATCACAGCGGGTGTCAGAAGTTACACTCGCTGCGATATGTCTATTAATGCAGGTACTACAGCTCCCAGCATGGAGCAGAGTATGCTCCATGTTGGGAGTAGTAGTACCTGCAGTAAGGGACAGATCACAGCGTATGTCACTCCTCCTGACACCCGCTGCGATCCTCCTGATGTTAATGTCGGGATCAGCTGTTCTCAAGGCTACAGAGTCGGGAGAACAGCTGACGCTGAGCCGTAGGTATACATCGTATATCTACTGCCCAGCAAGAACTTACAGTGAGCCTGCAATGTGTATACAGTATACACATTGCTGGCTCACTTAACCCCTTACTGAGCTGTGCGCTATGCGCAAGCCCAGCAAGGTAAGAGTTAACTTACACTGCTGGACAGTGTAGGTTAACCGTTAACCCTTTGGGCGGTATACACTATATACAGCTATCTATAGATAGCTGTATATAGTGTATACAGAAGACGAAGTCCGCATACTTCCTTCGAGTCCAAGGCATCTCCATGTAGCTCTGCCCCCTAGTGATGACATCATTAGGGGTGGAGCTACAAACGGGATTCAGGCTAGTCTGAAGCTCTGTTCACATTGTCCAGACAGGGAGACTCCAGCTGTTGCTAAACTACAACTCCCAGCATGCCCAGATAGCCAAAGGCCAAAAGAATAAAAATATTTACCCGAATGTACCCGAATACCAAATGTATCCGAAAGAAAATTAAAATAACCCGAATACCGAATGTATCCGAAAAATCAAACCGAACACCCGTATACCGAATGTATCCGAAAAATCAAAACCGAAAATATTACCTAACCGAAAAATGTATCCAAAACGAAAAAAACAAAACAAAAATTTTTCTTGTGCACAAGTCTATCAGTAACTTGACATTGGAGTCTTTATTGCCCCGTTGCTAGCTTCAGGTGATTTTAGTCTAAACCATGCCCTGGTGTCACAAATACAAGGGGTTACTACCATCTGCCCGTAGGGTAAGAACATCTGCCCTCATCACACCCCACTACCACATTGCTGTCCAGTGTTGCCACTGTTTCAGGGTCCCTAGCAGTAGTAGTGCTCCAGTGATGTCACCATATGATGCACGGGAGCGCTGCAGCCAATCAATGACCTCAGCAGTCATCAATACTTGTTATACATGGCCACTAAGTCCAGTTATTGGCTTCAGTGCATGCTTTGTTTCTATGGACAAGACCAGACAGTTTGGGTTTTTAGGCAGATTGATAAGTCTAAGCCAATATTGTGTGTGTACGGATACATATGTCTTGTGGCTTGTGTCCCCGATCTTTTAAGATACCAGCTTTACCCTTGTACAATATTTCAACATTTGGGGGACCCACATTTAATTTTGCCTTTGGCCACACTAAGTCTAAAACCTGCCCTGGTGGGGTGTTAAGGCTCACTATACCCCTTGTTACGTTCCATGAGGGGTGTAGTTTCCAAAATGGGGTCACACGTGGGTATTTTTTTTTTTTTGCATTTATGTCAGAACCGCTCTAGAATCAGCAACCCTTTGCAAATCACCAATTTAGGCCTCAAATGTACATAGGGGCCCTCATTTACTATTGCAAACCAAACATGTTTTGTCGGGTTGTGCACCAGATTCTGTCATATTGCGCCAGATATTCTGTCTGCCAGATTTTGCGCCAGAATTTGCGCCAGAATTGAAAAAAACATGACTAACTCTCCATTTTGCTAAGAAAACCCGAAAAGGGGCGTGTTTCCGACATTTTCACAAAAACCCAACTTATCTACTAAGGTTTCCACATAAAATGTGGTGGATTTGAGCTGAGGAAAACCAGATCAGAGCATGTGTAAAAAAAAAAAAAAGAAAAGTGTAGGGAAAGTGTAAAATGTAGGGAAACCTTAGTAAATATCGTGGAAAAAAAATTGTAGGGAATTAAAACCCACTAAGAAACCTACACTCCACTCTTAGTAAATGAGGGCCAGTGTGCTCTCACTCCTGAGCCTTGTTGTGCATCTGCAGAGCCTTTTACGTCAACATATGGGGTATTTCCATACTTTTGAAAAATTGGGTTACAGATTTTTGGGGTCTTTGTTTCCTTTTACCTCTTGTAAAAATGAAAAGCAACACCAGCATGTTAGTGTAAAAAAAGGGGTAAAAGGAGAAAAACACCCCCAAAATTTGAAAAGCAATTGGCCCTGGGTACGCAAATACCCCATATTTGGCCCTAAACTGTTTCCTTGAAATATGACAGGGCTCCGAAGTAAGAGAGAGCGACATGCGCATTTGAGGCCTAAATTAGGGATTTGCATGGGGTGGACTCAGATGCAATTGCTCGGATTACAATTGCCTCCGCTACAAAAATATTCGACACCAGTGATTCCCAAACAGGGTGCCTCCAGCTGTTGCTAAACTCTCAGCCTGCCTGGACAGTGAGTGGCTGTCCAGAAATGCTGGGAATTGTTTTTTTTTTCAAAAGTTGGAGGCTCCGTTTTGGAAACAGTGCCGTACGAGACGTTTTTCATATCTATTGGTGGGACAGTGCACGTGTGTATATGTAGTGTTTTACCCTTTATTTTGTGTAGTTTAGTGTTGTCGTGTACATTCCCACGGGCGGGGGCTTATGAGGAGTTCCCCGCTAGGAGTTTGAGCTGCGGCTGAAAATTTGCCACAGCTCAAATCCACTGTAAACCCCCGCCAGTGTGTGTGTGTGTGTGTGGGGGGGGGGGGGGGGGGGCACAGTTTGGAGACCACTATACAGTGGTTTCTAAACTGTAGCCCTCCAAATCTTGCAAAACTACAAATCCTAGCATGCCCAAACAGCAAACAGTTGTCTGGGCATGCTGTAAGTTGTACTTTATAGTGGTCCCCAAACTGTGGCCCTCCAGATTTTGCTAGGCAACAACTCACCTACTGGCTTCAGTTGTCAGCAGGATCGCCCCCGCCGCACCAGGGAACTTTAACCCCCCCTCCCCCGATCTGCTATTGGTTGGTCGCTTCTGACACACCAATAGCAGGAATAGGAGGGGTGGCACCCCTGCCACCTCACTCTATCCCTTCAGGGGTATCGGTAGTGTCTTGGAAAGCCCCGATGTCCCTTATTTTCTGGGTCACCGGAGACCCGTATGACCTGGAATCACCACAGATCGCCGGTATGAATTGATCGCCTGTCTCAGGACCCCCCTAGGCGTTGGCATGGGATGTAGTGTACAGGGGCCGTTTCCTGCCCGAACCCCATTCATTTCAATGAGCCGACCAGAGTCAAATCCTTGGTATACCTACTCGTCTTCCAATGAAAAATCCCACAGAGTAAAGTATGAATATTTAGTACATGTCTGTTGGGAGTCTGAATATGGTCATATGGTAAATGGACATTATTGCTGTGGTTTTTGCTGAACCTATAACAGCATACATGTGTAAGAGGCTATAAATTGTACGTCCCATTGTCATCATTTTAATAGCCGGAACGTACTATATGAAAATATGAATACAAAACAAAGCATTAAAAAGGCATAGTATGCATACTAACTTAAATGGTTCATGAAATAGAATATATTTTGAATTTGTGCTACTTGTTTGGATAATCAAGTTGGTGACTATATAACGCATTAATTGTGAACTATGCACTAGATGTCCATAAAGCAGTGGAAGTGAATATGTAAACATTGTTTGGATATATTTGCACAATAGACTATTTTGCACTAAAGTTGTTGGGTGCCGTATTCTACAACGGACGTATAATAGGCTCTAAAAGAATAATATACGGGAGCCTTAATAACAAGGACAATTCTGGATATTGTTGCATATAATTATGAGGAAGCTGCAATAGAGTATCTGGAATTGAAATTAAATGTGAAAGTTTGCATCTACAGTATACTGTATATTGTTACATATTATCCATATAACATATATACTCGATATGCTGGGTCCTGCAACAGCATTGAGATATGCTGCGGGGCCCACCGACAGTCAGTTTGCAAACAGTGCAAAATATATGTTTGCAAACTGTCCGTGTATACTCAAATAGGATGCGGGTCTCGTTCCTTCAACCCAGGTCAGATATGCTGCAGGATCAGTGGTACCCATGGACAGTTTGCAAACATATATTTTGCACTGTTTACAAACTGGGTCAGTGAGTCCCGCAGCATATCTCAATACTGTTGCAGGACCCAGCATATCGGGTATATGTACCATATGGATAAAATGTAATAATATATACTGTAGATGCAAACTTTCACATTTGATCACAAATAAATACATGTATATATATATATATATATATATATATATATATATATATATATATATTCAATTCACAACGAATGCGAATATCGCCGTGATTCTATCACGCAAATCGCTTCATTATTCTCCATTTACTGTTATTCAGGCTCCAGGGCATCTAAAATGGCAGATCCACATGTCAGTATATGGAGCAAGGAACACTGGGAAGGCAGGAAGGGAAGTAGGCGGGATGACCCTGAATCACATGCAGGATGCAGCCTATCAGCAGCCAGACACCCCTGTGATGTCGGCAGCCATAATTCCGGCTAGTCATATAATTCATTATACTGCAGAGAGAGAGATAGGACGGACCTCGCTCTGTGTGTGTTATACAGAAAAGCTTGTTGCAGCAGAGTTTCACCTCCTAGTCACCTCACTCTTCTGTAGGACACAGAGCACAGCGTATTTGCACAGAAATTAATTCTTACTCAGTCACTGTGAACAGCATTGTATTACAGAGAGGGGCAGAGAGCTGTGTGTTTCCTCAGCTGTAGAAAAGTTTTCACAGGAGGGAGAAATAATTTTTTAGGGCACATCTGTATCTTTGTTCCACAACAACTGATCTGCTGTAGAGATGTCGTGAATTGTTGCAGGCAAACAGTTCCCGGGGAACTCAGCATGTACGCGTTCGCATAGCCGGGCGAACATATGTGAATTTCGATTCACCGCCTATACTTTATCATTGCGGTAAACTTTGACCCTGTGAGTCAGAGTCAGCAGACACATTACAGCCAATCAGCAGCAGTCCCTCCCTTCCAGACCCTCCTACCTCCTGCACGGAGGCCATTTTACCTTCATTCGGCATGCTGCAGGCTTAGAAAGTAGAGGGACAGAGAAACTGCTCCTGCTGTAATAGGGAAAGCAATAGCTAGGTTGCTGCTAGGTGGTGTATTCAGGGTCCACTTTACTCCTAAAGCACTAGTCTAACATCTGCTTTAAGGACAGCACCCAAAAAAAAACCTTTTTATGGCTCAAATATCCCCTGGTTGGGGACCTCTGCTTAAAAGGGGAACTCCGCTGGCAACCCTTTTTTGCTCATTGTCACACTAGTGCAAATCACATTTGGTGTGACACTTGTTCAAATAAAAAATAAAATAACAATTTTGGCTGTGAAATAAAACCAGTGCTGCCTAAAGGGGGGCTCTAACTATGTGCTGCCAAAAAATGGGGGCATCTATGTGCTGCCTAAAGGGGGGATCTAAATATGTGCTGCCTAATATGGGGGCATCTATGTGCTGCCTAAATGGAGGCTCTAACTATGTGCTGCCTAATATGGGGGAATCTATGTGCTGCTTAAAGGAGGGCTCTATGTGCTGCCTAAATGGGGGCTCTGACTATGTGCTGCCTAACATTGGGGAATATATGTGCTGCCTAAAGGGGGGATCTAACTATGTGCTGCCTAAAGCGGGCTCTATGTGCTGCCAAAAGGGAGGTTCTACCTATGTGCTGCCTAAAGGGGGGCTCTAACTATGTGCTGCCTAATATGAGGGGATCTATGTGCTGCCTAAAGGGGGGATCTAACTATGTGATGCCTAAAGGGGGCTCTATGTGCTGCCTAAAGGGAGGTTTTACCTATGTGCTGCCTAAAGGGGGGCTCTAACTATGTGCTGCCTAATATGGGGGAATCTATGTGCTGCCTAAGGGGGGATCTAACTATGTGATGCCTAAAGGGGCGCTCTATGTGCTGCCTAAAGGAGGCTAAAGCATGTTATTCCAAAGAATTTAGGAATAATAGGTGATTTATGGCCTTTATGGATTAAAACCAGACTCTGCATCAACTATGTAATTTTTCATGGGAAATTTTGCCATGGATCCCCCTCCAGCACGCCACAGTCCAGGTATTAGTCCCCTTGAAACAACTTTTAAATCACTATTGTGGCCAGAAAGAGTCCCTGTGGGTTTTAAAATTCGCCTGCCCATTGAAGTCAATGGCGGTTCGCCCGGTTCGCCGATTCGCGAACATTTGCGGAAGTTCGTGTTCGCGAACCGAAAATTTTATGTACGCGACATCACTAGTCTGCTGGTTATACTAGTCTGTAGATGGTATTATCCATACCCAGTAGTCCATTCCTAATAGTATTTGAGAGAGTCTTTTTGCAATTTTGAGTTTAGTACACAGTTACTGTGTGCTCCAGCATTGTTGTGAACTGCTGGTGCTGTGGGCAATTTTTTTTTTTTGCGTACCGTACTGTAGTGCATTTTTCTGCCCTCATAAATGCGTACCACATACCGACATCTAAGTACCGTACTATTTTGTACCTGTTAATCTGGCAAGGTTCCTACATTCTATGAAAGGACAGCCAAAAGTAATCACCATCTGGTGTTTTACTCAAATAATTTTGAAGCGTACAGCAGTGCATTTTTCTGCCCTCGTAAGTGCATACCACATACCTACATTTAAGTGGTGTACTATTTTGTACCTGTTAATCTGTCAAGGGCCTACATACTGTGAACGGACAGCCTAAAGTAATCACTGGCTGGTGTTTTACTCCAATACATTTATTAAGTGTACTATAGTGCATTTTTCTGGCTCATAAGTGCATACCACATACGTGCATCTAAGCAGTGTACTATTTTGTACCTGTTAATCTGTCAAGGGCCTACATATTGTGAAAGGACAGCCAAAAGTAATCACCGGCTGGTGTTTTACTCCAATACGTTTATTAAGTGTACTGTAGCACATTTTTCTGCCCTCATAAGGGCATACCACATACCTAAATCTAAGTAGTGTACTATTTTGTACCTGATAATCTGTCAAGGGCCTAGATACTGTGAAAGTTCAGGCAAAAGTACTCATCGGCTAGTGTTGTACTCAGATACTTTTTTAAGTATACTGCAGTGCATTTTTCTGTCCTCATAAGTGCATACCACATACCTACATTTAAGTAGTGTACTATTTTGTACCTGTTAATCTGAAAGGGCCTAGATACTGTGAAAGGACAGTCAGAAGTACACACATGCTGCTGTACTAGACAAATACTGTTTTAAGCATAGTGAAGCATATTGTACTCCCCTCATATACGCACTAAGTATGTCAGGCAGAGAAGGGCCAGGACGTACACAGGGAAGTGGCAGAGGCCTAAATTCATCAGGCAGAGTTCGCAAGAGACTAGGGGCGAGTGGCGTCAGGAGTCGCAGTGAGAGGCCTGAGCTCCCGTTATCAGGTAGCAGTCGTGTCTCAACCAGCAACCCATCGATTGTTAACACGGTTATTCACTTCATCACAATTGACATGTGATACCCCCAGTCAACAGTCAGTGAGTTCCTCAGACACAACCCTCAGTTGGCATGGCCCGGAAGCAGTCCCTGTCCTCCCATTGCCTCTGTCCTATGCTGTTCCCTCCCTACAGAAGTATCTTATGCTGTGGGTTTATCTCCACTATTCAGTAAAGACGACCTAATAGAGGACAGTCAGCAGCTACTGCCCAGCCAAGAAGTGGTGGAGACATCTGCTGCTTCCCCCGCTAGGCGGGCAAGTAGTGATGAGGAGAGTCACGTGGGAGACAGTGTTGCCAGGGTTCAGGGTCCTGAAGCAGATATTGAGAAACCTGAGGAGGACATCAGTGACATGCCTACACAATTCGATGATGATGAAGCCGATCGAAGAGCTGCAGGTTGAACGTGAGGCAGCAGCTGAGCCAGCAAGGTGGTAGCATGGTTGGCAGTCAGCATGGTGGCAGAAGTGGAAATTCTGGAGCCAAACGTGCCCCGGGGGGGACCACCTGCTTCACCGCAGCCTACCTTCCCGGGAGGTAGTGGAACAGGGGTTCCTGGAGACAGTAGCAGTAGCAGTCAATTAGTGCGGACTGTTGGTGGGAAAAAAGGCTACTCGGCGGTGTGGCAGTTTTTCATCAAGCATCCGGAGGAGGTTCACATAGCCACATGCAAAATATGTCGGCAGAAGGTGAAGCGTGGCCATGGTCCCAATGTTGGCACCAAAGCTCTGCGTCCCTACATGCTTCACCACCATAAAGCGGCCTGGGAGAACCGTGGCCCAGCCTGCTGCATCACCCATTGGCCCACGGCTCCCTCTTTCAGCCAGCCAAGGCTCCACCACCTCAGCCAAATGGAGTTGTGTGTCATACTCTCCTTCTGTCGCTCCAGATGCTCCTGCTTCTCCTACTTTTAGACATTCCGCCAACAATCCATTGATGAAGCCATGTCCAAGAGACAACAGTATGCGCCCACTCATAAAATGGCGCAGAAGCTGAATGTGCTCCTGTCCAAGTTGCTGGTGCTGCACTCCTTCCCTTTTCAAGTGGTGGACTCAGCACCTTTCAGAGAACTCATGGCTTGTGCCGAGCCGAGGTGGAGAGTGCCAAACCGTCATTTATTTGCCAAGAAGGCAGTACCAGCCCTGCACAATTTTTTGGAAGAGAAGGTGGGCCAGTCCTTGAGCCTGTCGGTGTGTACCAAAGTGAACGGCAGCGCTGATGTCTGGAGCTTTAACTATGGTCAGGGACAATACATGTCCTTTACGGCTCACTGGGTGAATGTGGTTCCTGCACAGCAACAACACCAACTTGGACAGGTCAAGCCACTTCCTCCTCCAAGCTCTCAGTCCGTTGGTCCTGTGACAGTGTGCGACTCCATCTTCTCATCCTACACCTTGTCCTCAGCCTCCACTGCCCAGACAAGTCTCAGTGGCCCTTCAGCATACCATGTATGTGCAGGGCACGGCGGTGTCACGCTGTTCTTCACATGGTTTGCCTTGGCGAACGGAGTCACACAGGGGAAGAACTACTTAAAAAGTCATTTGTAAAGAAATCAGAGCATGGCTTACTCCACAAAAACTGGAAATGGGAACCATGTTGACTGACAAGGGGAAGAATATCTTGCATGCATTGCGACTGGGAAGGCTGAGCCATGCGCCCTGCATAGCACACGTGTTCAATATGGTTGTGAAGCGGTTCCTGAAGTGTTCCCCCCATTTGAAAGACATCCTAACAATGGGAAGGAAACTTTACATGCACTTCAGCCACTCATACACCGCAAAGCATACCCTCCCTGAGCTGCAGCATCAGAACGGTATCCCCCAACATTGTCTGATTTGTGATGTTGCATCACATTGGAAATCCACCCTCCATATGTTGGACTGTACGAACAGACCACATCACGGCCACATGAGCCCTGTGGGAGCTGAACTGGAGGAAGAGGAGGGGCACAGTGGAGCACAGTTTAGTTTTCACCAAATGTTTTTTTTTTCTAGTAATCTGACAGGAGAGGAGGAGCAGGAGCAGCCAGAAGAGCTAGAGGGTTATGAGGAAGGCGAGACAGAGGACCCAGACACACTGTGGCAGTGTGCAGTGGAGATCGAAGCAGGGAGTCCCTCTGAGTCATTTGCACAAATGGCAGGATGTATGCTCAGTTTCTTGCGTAGTGACAGCTGAATTTTCGCCATTCGGCAGCAGGATGACTTCTGGATCTCCACCTTATTGGACCGTCGCTACCGCCACAAAATAGGGGCCTTTTTTACACCCACTAAGAGGGAGGACAAATTGACCTACTACAGAGGCATCCTATGTAGTCAGTTGGCCGATGCCTATCGGCGCCATCGTCCATCCTCTCGCATGTTTGAATTGGGGTCCCCCTGCGCTCAACTTCCACTGCCATGGCTGTTGGGTAGGGGTGGGTTGGCAGGAGCAGTACCAGCTCCATCAGCAGCAGCCTGAGTCTATAGTCGCTAATGAGTAGCTTTCTTCACTCCCATAGTGAAGCAACTCATCAGCAGCAGGTACACATGGAGAAGGACCTGAACCAGCAGGTGGTGGCATACCTTTACATGCCCATGCCAACACACCTTGGAGATCCACTGGACTTCTGGGCAGCCAAACTTGATTTGTGGCCGCAACTAGCAGAGTTTTCCCAGGAAAAGCTGTCCTACCCGGCCAGTAGTGTGCCATCAGAGCGGGTGTTTAGTGCGGTGGGGGCCATAGTCACCCCAAGGAGAACTTGTCTGTCCATGAAAAATGTGGAGAGACTGACCTTTGTGAAGATGAATCAGACATGGATTAGCCAGGATTTCCAACCACCAATGCCTGATGCATCAGAGTAGATTAACCATGGTGCCACACCAATATTTCAGAAATATGGATAGTGCCAAAGAGATTTAAGGCGTTGCTCCCCAGTTACTAACATTTCTCCGCATGAGACCATTTTTCACCGACCTTTGTCACAGGGTACTGTTCACCGGGTCACTTTGAGGACTCCTGATGCTGCAGCTGTCACCTCTAGACTGTCTCATTCAGCCACTCTATTGTCTCTTATTATGCTTCAGCCACCTCCAGGCTGTGCCATTCAGCCACTAACTGATCTTCTCATGCTTCAGCCACCTCCAGGCTGTGCCATTCAGACACTATATTGTCTTATGCTTCTGCCTCCTCCAGGCTGTGCCATTCAGACACTATATGGTTTCCTCATGCTTCAGCCACCTCCAGGCTGTGCCATTCATACAATATATGGTCTTTTCATGCTTCAGCCACCTCCAGGCTGTGCCATTCAGACACTATATGGTCTCCTCTTGATTCAGCCACCTCCAGGCTTTGTCATTCAGCCAATATATGGATTACTGATGCTGCTGGACCAGGGCCTAAAAAATTTTATGGTAGCACTAGCTACCATAAATATTCAATTTGAATTCCAAAATTCATCTTTTAATCTTAGGGATTGTAAAGACTTAGTGTATTTGTCTACTCATGCTGCTGCCAGCTCCAGGCTGTGCCATTTAGACACTACATGATCTCTTAATGCTTCAGCCAACTCCAGGCTGTGCCATTCAGACACTGTATGGTCTCCCCATGCTGCCACAAACTCCAGGCAGTCATTCAGCCACTTTATTGTCCCCTCATACTTATGCCATCTCCAGGATCTGTCATTGTGCCGCCATGTGACATGTGACTTTTTATTAACTTTGGTCCTTTGTACCCACACACCGGGGCCTGGGGCTCTAAGACTTGGGAGTTAAAATTTCAATTTCAAAATCCTCAATTTCAATTTTAAAATCTTAAATTTCTATTAAAAAATCTTAAATTTCAATTGTCTTCTCATGCTTCTGGCAACTCCAGGCTGTGCCATTCAGACACTATATGGTCTCCCCATGCTCTAGCCAACTCCAGGCTGTGTCATATATATATAGCATATATATGGTTTACTGATGCTGCTGGGCCATGGACTGGGTCTAAAATTTTTTATGGTAGCACTAGCTACCAGAAATCTTCAATTTAAATTTCAAAATAAATTTTTTAATCTTAGGGATTGTGAAGCACTAGTGTCTATTCATGCTGCTGCCAGCTCCAGGCTGCGTCATTCAGCAACTATATGGTCTCCTCATACTGATGCCACCTCCAGGCTCTGTCATTGTGCTTCCATGCCACATGTGACGCCTTGATAGATTTAGTCCTTTGCACCCACACGCCGGGGCCCGGGATACTAAATCTTGGGAGTTAAAATTTCAATTTTGAAATCCTCAATTTCAATTTCAAAATCTTAAATTTCTATTAAAAAATCTTAAATTTCAATGGTCTCCTCATGCTTCTGCCAACTCCAGGCTATGCCATTCAGACACTATATGGTATTCTCATGCTTGAGCCAACTCTAGGCTGTGTCATTAAGCCACTATATGGTCTTCCTCATGCTTAAGCCACCTCCAGGCTGTGTCCTTCTGCCAATATATGGTTTACTGATGCTGCTAGGCCTGGGCCTAAACATTTTTATGGTAGCACTAGCTACCATAAATCTTCAATTTAAATTTCAAAATTCATCTTTTAATCTTAGGGATTGTGAACCCCTAGTGTCTACTCATGTTGCTGCCAGCTCCAGGCTGTGTAATTCAGCAACTATATGGTCTCCTCATGCTGCCAACACCTCCACGCTGTGTCGTTCAGCCACTATATGGTCTCCTCATGCTGCCAACACCTCCACGCTGTGTCATTCAGCCACTATCTGGTCTCCTCAGGCTGCAAACATACAGAGCAGAGACATTGGAATTGCAAGAAAAGTTTTCAATAATTTGTCAATTAAAACCAGCTCATACTGTATAATTACAATGACATGATCTTTCCCAATTACATTTAATGCATACATACATTATTGTCCTGGCCCTCTGCCTCCGCAAATAATAAATTGAAGGATCTTTAATTTCTGATAGAAGACCTCTGTAAATTTATGGATTTTTGGTAAATTAAGGAAACTGTCAGCCTTTTTTTGCCTACTGTTTTATACATATTACTGATGTCACTGTCCTCGTCTCGTCTCTTATCCCCACAATTATTCATGCCAGCACATCTAAATGCCCGAAAAAATAAAATAAATGGGGCTAAAAGTGTAAAGTGAAAATATATACTGTATAATATTGCTCCCGATAATTAGTCCCTGTAGTACCTGCATTAACAGACAGATCAGAAGAAGTGACACCTGTTGTGATTTGTCTTAATGCAGGTACTACTGCTCCCAGCATGGAACCGAATGTTAATGCAGGTTAACGCAGGTACTACTGCTCCCAGCATGGAACAGAATGTGGAACAGAATGTGATCCATGTTGGGAGCAGTAATACCTGCAGTTAAGGAAAGATCACAGCGGGTGTCACTCCCGACACCCGCTGCGATCGTCCTCTATAATGTATAGATGCGAGGCATGGCCGCTCTTCTCTGGTCCCCTGCACTGCCGTATATATACCTATTATTCACATTTCCCGCAGAGAGTTGTGATTGGCTGGAACCATTTGGCCAATCACAGCTCTCTGCGGGAAATATGAAACTGTGATGTGAAGAACTTTACATTGCAGAACATAGTGCAGGATTAAGCAGAAGATTGGCCGGCTGCCCGTATCTATATATTATAAAGGGGTATCGGAACGGGTGTCAGAAGTGACACCCGGGGTGATCTGTCTATTTGTATAGGCACTATTACTCCTATCAAAAAAATGTAAAAAATGTCATACAGGCCGGCCCCCTGCTGATTCCTGTAGCTGGGGGCTGGCGTTAATAGCCGACATGCAGTGATTGCCGCGGCTAGCTATTAACCCTTTAGATCGCCGCTGTCAAAGTTGAAAGTGGCGTCTAAAGTGGCGGGAGGACCAGGCTTTATCAATTGAGCGCAGAGCATAGAGATCAATGCGGTTCTATGAGACCATATTGATCTGTATGAGGAATCTAATGAATCCTCCTAAAAGTCCCTTAAGGGGACTAATAAAGTGTAAAAAAAATTAAAGTTGAATAAAACCCCTTCCTTATTGAAAGTTTAAATCACCCCCCTTTTCCCAAATTCCATATAGAAAATATGTAACCATAATGAAAATAAACATATGTGGTATATCCGAACTATAAAAATATATGGTTAATTAAACCACACAGTCAATGGCGTACGTGCAAAAAAATTCCAAAGTCCAAAACAGCGTAGTTTTGGTCACTTTTATATCATGAAAAATTAATAAGAAGCGATCAAAAAGTCTGATCAATACATAAAATATACCGATAAAAACTTCAGATCACAGGGCAAAAAATGAGCCCTCATACCACCTTGTACACAGAAAAATAAAAAAAGTTATAGGGGTCAGAAGATAACAATTGTAAATGTATAAATTTTCGTGCATGTAGTTATGATTTTTTCCAGAATTAAGATAAAATCAAACTTTTATAAGTAGGGTATCATTTTAATCGTATGGACCTACAGCATAATGAGAAAGTGTCATTTTTACTGAAAAATGTACTGCGTAGAAATCGAAGCCCTCAAAATTTACAAAATTGTGTTTTTCCTTAATTTTGTTGCACAATGATTTTTTTTTTTTGCTTCCCCATAGATTTTGGGTATTACAAAGTAGAATTGGTGGCACAAAAAATAAACAGTTATATGGATTTTTAGGTGCAAAATTAAAAGTGTTATGATTTTTAAAAGGTAAGGAGGAAATAACGAAAGTGCAAAAATGGAAAAACGCTCGGTCCTTAAGGGGTTAAAGGGGTACTCCGCCCCTAGACATCTTATCTTCTATCCAAAGGATAGGGGATAAGATGTCAGATTGCCGGGGTCCTGCTGTTGGCGACCCCCGGGATCTCCGCTGTGGCACCCCGCTATCATTCCTGCACAGAGCACACTCGCTCTGTGGGTAATGACCAGCGATAGAGGGGCCGAAGCATCGTGATGTCACGACTCCGCCCCCTCGTGACATCACAGCCTGCCCCCTTAATGCAAGTCTATGGGCGGGCCGTGACATCAAAAGGGGGCGGAGCCATGACGGAACGATGCTCCGGCAGCTGTATTGCCCGTCATTACGCACAGAGCTAGTTTGCTCTGTGCAGTAATGATAGCGGGGTGCCGCAGAGGAGATCTCGGGGGTCCCAGATCTAAAATCTTATCTCCTATCCTTTGGATAGGGGATAAGATGCTAGGGGCGGACTACCCCTTTAAACACATTATTAAACTACATTATTTAAACAAAAAGTTAAACAAAATGAATTAAAAAAATATATTATTTTTACATTTTAATGGCCCCTTTCTACATTTTTATTATTGTTGGCTACATTTCTAGGTTCCGGGCCGCCCACACAAATTGGTCCCTGTTTAAAAATTAAATAAAAATTTGTTATAGCAAATAAAAATTTTTACATTTTTCGTGAAATTCGTAATGAATTCAGATTTGTCTGATTCAATTCGCTCCTCTGTAGGTATTGCAGCTGAGTTCCATTGATGTGAATGGGGAAAAGTTGTAATACCACACACACAGTTTGGTGCTATTTTTGGAAGAAAGTAGCTCTGTTTTTTTTGTTCCTGGATAAATCCTTAAAGGGTTACTCCGCCCCTAGACATCTTATCCCATATCCAAAAGATAGGGGATAAGATGCCAGATCGCAGGGGTCCCACTGCTGGGGACCCCCTGGATCTACCATGAAGCACCCACCTGTAGTCTATGTCACGCCCCCTCCCATAGACTTGCATTGAGGGGCGGGGTGTGCTGTCACACGAAGGCGGAGTCGTGACGTTATGATCTTCCGTCCGGTGGTCGAGATGGACTCAGCCTGAGGACCTCCAGCGGTTCCGGAAGTCGCTACAGGTGGGTGCTGCATGGTAGATCCAGGGGGTCCCCAGCAGCGGGACCCCGGCCATCTGACATCTTATCCCCTATAGGGGATAAGATGTCTAGGGGCAGAGTACCCCTTTAAAGAGTACTTCATCTATTTTTTTCCGTGTCCCTACCTATTGACCATCTATTCCTAACCCCCTTTCTGCCTTTAACCTCTTAAGGACCAGGCACGTATGAGTACATCCCTGCGCCCTGGGTCTTAAGGACCAGGCAAGTACTCATACGTCCGTGGGAATTTCGCATCCCGCCGCATGCAGGGCGGGTTACAAAACTGGACGCCTGCTGAAATCGTTCAGCAGGCATCCGAGGCAAACGCCGAGGGGGTCCAGGGACCCCCACATGTCGGCGATCGCCGCAGATCGTCCACGAAATCGCGCGGGCGATTTGTGGTGATTCCGGTCATTCGGGTCAGTTGTGACCCGATGACCCGGAACTAGATGGTGATCGACGGTGTACGATACACCGCCAATCACCTGCCATTGCTGGTCACCTCCCCAGCAACGCTACTATTGGCTGGCAATCGTCTGGCCAATAGTAGCGCGGCAGAGGAGGGGTTAACGGTCCCTTCCCGCTGCTGCACCCGCTCTCTGTGCTCAGTCAGCGGGTGCAGCAGTGAGGAGAAGACCGTGGATCCCCCCTCAGAGCTCCGGAGCCCCATCACCAGCTTTAGAATAGGGACAGTGGATTGCAGGGACAGTTAGGAGTTAATAAAGTAAAAAAGTTAAAAAAAAGTTAAAAAAATAAGTCCCCCCCGACCCCCTAATAGGTCCCCAAGGGTCCTATTAGGGTCTGATCCCTGACCCCGGGTCCTATTAGGGGTTCAGGGAGCTGCGTGCGCCACCCATTTTTTTGGGGGGGGCGCAGCTTTTTCTATTACTGAAGTACACGTTTTAAAAGCACCAAGCACCACACACTACATACTTCCCCGCCCCCCCGGCACACACCCCCTCCCCCTGCCACTGCCCTCCCCACCGCCACCGTAGAAAAAAGGCCATGGCCCGCTGGGCATTTTCGGCAGCGGAGGCTTACGCTTTTTTAGCCTCCAAATCTGCCAGTGAGGACGAGGAAGATTCTTCATTTTTGTGTTCTTCCTCATCCTCGTAGTAGTGATGATGAGTCCCCTGTATGGCGGCGGAGACGCCGCCAGGCGAGGCCACGCACCCCCCATGAGAGCGACCCAGTGGCCGACACTAGTACGAGTGGCAATGCCGCTCGTAATAGGAGTCTGGCCCCCCAGACAAGTGCACCGGAGCCCCCTTCCGGTGACCCTGTCTGGAGCCCCCCAGAGGGTTATCAGCCATGGATTCCTGAGTTTGTTGGTGACTCGGAATACGGATTGACAATGCTGGCTTCACTGATCTGGACTTTTTAAAGGTTTTTTTCAGTGACAGCCTGGTCAATTACATGGTGGAGCAATCAAACTTGTATGCCCAGCAGTTCATTTCCCACCACCCCGATTCGCTTTTGGCCAGGCCCAATGAATGGCGTGCCATTGATGCAGTGGAAATGAGGACATTTTGGGGCCTCACACTGCATATGGGCCTGGACAAAAAACCAAGTGCTCGTCATTACTGGAGCGAGGACGTCCTCTATCAGACCCCGCTTTACAGTATGGCGATGACACGGAGGCGAGGCCTCCGGAAATGCCTGCATTATGCAGAAAATGCGGCATGTCTGCCCCGAGGTGATCCCGCGCATGACCGGCTTTACAAAGTGAGGCCGGTCATCGATCACTTTGGGGCCAAATTTTTGGAGGCCTACGTATCGCTCAGGGACCTCTCGGTAGATGAGTCTCTCATCAGTTTTAAGGGGAGACTCATCTTCCGCCAGTATATTCCCTAAAAGCGGGCGCGGTATGGCGTGAAGCTCTATAAACTTTGCAAGAGTACCTCCGGGTACACTTGCAAGTTTAGAGTATATGAGGGACGAGATTCCCGTATTGCACCCCCAGAATGTCCCCCCACTCTGGGTGCAAGTGCTGGTGCTAGGCAGGAAAGGTACCAGGTTCTATAGCGCAATCCACCACTCAGGCAACTTCTTGGGATAAAAGGTTCGATTTATTTAGCCAAAAACATAACGCGTTGCGAAGGTTTAGACCCTCTTCATCAGATGTACAGGCAATGTATATGATATACATTGCCTGTACATCTGATGAAGAGGGTCTAAACCTTCGCAACGCGTTATGTTTTTGGCTAAATAAATCGAACCTTTTATCCCAAGAAGTTGCCTGAGTGATGGATTGCGCTATAGAACCGGGTACCTTTCCTGCCTAGCACCAGCACTTGCATTTAATACCTCGGACAGGTTTCACCTGCTGCCGATTCCAGGAAGCTGCTCCACCATCACTTTGAACCACGCGCTTATTGCTGTTGTGTCTATATACACAACAGTACAAGGTGAGCGAGACTACTTGTTTTTCAGCCTCACCATATACATATTTACATTGTTCCAAACGTATTGCCCTATGAGGAGCTCTGCTCTATCTTTTTCTCCATAGAATACATTCCCCCACTCTGGGTGTTAGCGGGAAAATCGTTTGGGACCTTATGCACCCATTGCTGGATAAGGGTTTCCACGTATATGTGGATAACTTTTATTCCAGCATCCCTCTGTTCAAATCCCTTTCCGCTAGATCCACGTCCGCTTGCGGGACCGTGCGGAAGAACCAGAGAGGCCTCCCTCTAAATTTGGTCCAGACGCCTATCCCCAAGGGTGAGTCCTGTGCCCTTACCCATGATAACCTGTTGTTGGTCAGGTATAAGGATAAGAGGGATGTCCTTATACTCACCACTATTCATGGGAACGGCAGCACCCCTGTCCCTGTGCGAGGTACCGTGTGACTGGTCCTCAAGCCCGATTGTATTCTGGACTATAATCGGTATTTGGGGGAGTTGATCTCTCAGATCACGTCCTTAAACCATATAACGCCATGCGGAAAACACGGGCATGGTACAAAAATGTTGCGGTCTACATGGTACAGGTTGCCATGCACAATGCTTTTGTACTATCCCAGTACACTGGCAACACAGGGACATTCCTCCAGTACCAAGAAGAAGTCCTAAGGTTCCTGATCTTTGCTGACCAGGAAAGATCAGGCCGGACTTCCCAAGGGTCTGGAGTTATAGGCGCCAGGTTCGTCCCAGGCCAACACTTTCTAGGTGTGATCCCCCACAGTGGAAAGAAGGGACGGACCCAGAAAAGATGCAGAGTGTGTAGCAGGAGGGGGATACGGAAGGACACCACGTATCAGTGCGACACTTGCCCAGATAATCCGGGCCTCTGCATAGGCTGCTTCAGGGAGTATAACACTTCCATGGAGCCCTACATTTTCCCTTTTCAGTTTAATTTTCAATAATTTGACCAATGTACCAAGTCCAGAGTACATTCCAAATTGTTAACCTCCTAAAATCACTAAATTGCCCAAAAAAACAGAAAAAAAAAACATGATAAGACCTCTGGGGGTGTTTTTTTCAAAAATGGGTCATAGGTCACTGAGTCACTATCATCGGGGACATTTTTATGTTGCCTCAAATGCACAGCGCTTCTCTCTCCACCTGAGTGGGTGCACATTTGAGACAACAGGTTAGGGACAGCCACACACATTACATTCCCTGGATGATGATTCAGAGCATACGGTTTGGGGTGGGCATCTTTTTTTGTTAGTTTTGGCTATGCTCTGGGTCATCATTCTGGGAATATATCCTTTTTTATTATAATTTATAATTTTCTGGCCCACTGTACCCCATATTATGGGCCTCTGTACCCCACCAGTCTACTCCAGTTATGGCCCGTTATCCCCCATAGTGCTTCCCTATTTTAGGGCTCAGTGCTCCCCACAATAACGCTCCTTGAGGGGGGGTCCCACATCCTGGCTGCTATAATAAGCTCAAGGCCCTTGACTGACCTCCCACTCCAAGACCTGGTGTGCAACCGCGGAGTGAAAATCATCAAAAATTAAGGTATGTCCTTATTCCAAAGAAATGTATTTAAAAATTTTGGGGGGTCTTTTCTGCTATTAACCCTTGTAAAAATGTAAAATTTTGGGGAAAACCCACATTTTAGTGTTTTTTTTTTTCTTTTTTTTTTGCATACGCAAAAGTTGTGAAACAACTGTGGGTTTTTAAGGCTTACTTTACCCCTTGTTACATTCCTCATGGGGTCTAGTTTCCAAAATGGTATGCCATGTGTTTTTTTTTTTTGCTGTCCTGGCACCATAGGGGCTTCCTAAATGCGACATGTCCCCCCCATTTCAGCAAAGTTTGCAAATGTGACTCCTTTTCTTCTGAGCATTGTAGTTCGCCCGTAGTGCACTTGACGTCCACTTATGGGGTACCTCCGTACTCAGAAGAGATGGGGTTACAAATTTTGGGGGGTCTTTTCTGCTATTAACCCTTGCAAAAATGTGAAATTTGGGGGGAAACACACATTTTAGTGAAAAAAAAATATATTTTTTTTACATATGCAAAAGTCGTGAAACCCCTGTGGGGTATTAAGGCTCACTTTATTCCTTGTTACGTTCCTCAAGGGGTCTAGTTTCCAAAATGGTATGCCATGTGTTTTTTTTGCTGTTCTGGCACCATAGGGGCTTCCTAAATGCGACATGCCCCCCGAGCAAAATTTGCTCTCAAAAAGCCAAATATGACTCCTTCTCTTCTGAGCATTGTAGTTCGCCCGTAGTGCACTTCAGGTAAATGTATGGGGTACCTCCATACTCAGAATAGATGGGGTTACAAATTTTGGGGGGGTATTTTCTGCTATTAACCCTTGCAAAAATGTGACATTTGGGGGGAAACACACATTTTAGTGAAATTTTTTTTTTTTTTTACATATGCAAAAGTCGTGAAACACCTGTGTGGTATTAAGGCTCACTTTATTCCTTGTTACGTTCCTCAGGGTCTTGTTTCCAAAATGGTATGCCATGTGTTTTTTTTTTTTTTTTGCTGTTCTGGCGCCATAGGGGCTTCCTAAATGCGACATGCCCCCCGAGCAAAATTTGCTCTCAAAAAGCCAAAAATGACTCCTCTTCTGAGCATTGTAGTTCGCCCATAGTGCACTTCAGGTCAACTTATGGGGTACTTCCATACTCAGAAGAGATGGGGTTACAAATTTTGGGGGGTATTTTCTGCTATTAAGCCTTGCAAAAATCGGAAATTTGGGGGGAAACACACATTATAGTGACATTTTTTTTTTACATATGCAAAAGTCGTGAAACCCCTGTGGGGTATTAAGGCTCACTTTATTCCTTGTTACGTTACTCAAGGGGTCTAGTTTCCAAAATGGTATGCCATGTGTTTTTTTTTTGCTGTTCGGGCACCATAGGGGCTTCCTAAATGCAACATGCCCCCCAAAAACCATTTCAGAAAAACATACTCTCCAAAATCCCCTTGTCGCTCCTTCGCTTCTGAGCCCTCTACTGCGCCCGCCGAACACTTTACATAGACATATGAGGTATGTGCTTACTTGAGAGAAATTGGGCTACAAATATAAGTATAAATTTTCTCCATTTACCCCTTGTAAAAATTCAAAAATTGGGTCTACAAGAACATGCAAGTGTAAAAAATGAAGATTGTGAATTTTCTCCTTCACTTTGCTGCTATTCCTGTGAAACAACTAAAGGGTTAAAACGCTGACTGAATGTCATTTTGAATACTTTGGGGGTGCAGTTTTTATAATGGGGTCTTTTATGGGGTTTTTCTAATATGAAGACCCTTCAAATCCACTTCAAACCTGAACTGGTCCCTGAAAAATAGTGAGTTTGAAAATTTTGTGAAAAATTGGAAAATTGCTGCTGAAATTTGAAGCCCTCTGGTGTCTTCCAAAAGTAAAAACGTGTCAATTTTATGATGCAAACATAAAGTAGACATATTGGAAATGTGAATTAAAAAATATTATTTGGAATATCCATTTTCCTTACAAGCAGAGAGCTTCAAAGTTAGAAAAATGCAAAATTTTCAATTTTTTCATCAAATTTTGGGATTTTTCGCCAAGAAAGGATGCAAGTAACCACAAAAATTTACCACCATGTTAAATAGAATATGTCACGAAAAAACAATCTCGGAATCAGATTGATAAGTAAAAGCATTCCAGAGTTATTAATGTTTAAAGTGACAGTGGTCAGATGTGCAAAAAACGCTCTGGTCCTAAGGTGTAAAATGGCCTGGTCCTTAAGGGTTTAAAAAAATGTATAGCTTAAAAAATGCTTTTCACTTACCTTTATTGCAGCTCACTTTGGCCGGAGATTCAGGTCAAGTTCCCGAGCAGGTACAACGTCACTGAAGCCTGCTGGGGGCCCGACTTCCACCCTCTCATCTATGCTGTGCTCCCCAACGGAAGTGCGCATAGATAAGCAGCCAATAGCATCAGCTGCTCTGATTTATTGCACAACCCCCCCCCCCATAAAAGCATTAGCTTGGTAAAATGGTAAAATATTTTGTTTCATATAAGACCTCAGTTCAGACTTACATTTACTGCAGATGTGCTATCCTGGACCATCAGCGCTGCACTGAAATTCAGTGCACGCTGACAGCAGCCTCTACATGCTGGGGGGCGGGGCCTGGGAGCGAGGCCAGGGATCCAATGTGTGCTGCCCTAGCGTTCACAGCGCTCGCTCCTACCCTTTTAATTGACAGGCAGTAAGGGAGTGATGGACAGTAGGTAACTGACTGAATTCGGACTGATGCCTGGCCTGGATTAGTGTGAATTCAGCGGTGATGTCAACCAAACTGCAGCCGACACTAGGAGGGAAACCCCTAGTTGCTGGCTTTTCAAAGGCAAAAAAACCCCAAAAATATAGAGAGACTTGACTGAGGAAATATTTTAGGAATATGTTTAAAATAATGAAAGGAATAATTTATCAAAAATTTAGTTTAATAACAGTGCCCATTTAAAGTTTTGTTCTCTGAATATTGGTCCTATTTTTCATGCAGAAAATATAATGACAAAAGGGGAAGATTTATCAAAACACTATCATGTGTAGAGACAAACTTGCCCATAGCAACCAATCAGATTGCTTCTTTTAACCCCTTAAGGACCAGGCCATTTTACACCTCAGGACCTTTTTTGCACATCTGACCACTGTCACTTTAAATTTTATGGTAACTTGCATCCTTTCTTGATGAAAAATCCAAAAAATTTTAATCACATATACAATATGTCTACTTTATGTTTGCATCATAAAATTGACGTGTTTTTACTTTTGGAAGACACCAGAGGGCTTCAAAGTTCAGCAGCAATTTTCCAATTTTTCACAAAATTTTCAAACTCACTATTTTTCAGGGACCAGTTCAGGTTTGAAGTGGATTTGAAGGGTCTTCATATTAGAAATACTCCACAAATGACCCCATTATAA
Source organism: Hyla sarda (assembly GCF_029499605.1). NCBI lineage: Eukaryota > Metazoa > Chordata > Amphibia > Anura > Hylidae > Hyla > Hyla sarda. The sequence goes on along the minus strand of NC_079192.1, from coordinate 104,707,252 downwards.
AAACTGCACCCCACAAAGTATTCAAAATGACATTGAGTCAGCGTTTTAACCCTTTAGGTGTTTCACAGGAATAGCAGCAAAGTGAAGGAGAAAATTCACAATCTTCATTTTTTACACTCGCATGTTCTTATAGACCCAATTTTTTAATTTTTACAAGGGGTAAAAGGAGAAAATGTATACTTCTATTTGTAGCCCAATTTCTCTTGAGTAAGCACATACCTCATATGTCTATGTAAATTGTTCGGCGGGCGCAGTAGAGGGCTCAGAAGGGAAGGAGTGACAAGGGGATTTTGGAGAGTACGTTTTTCTGAAATGGTTTTTGGGGGGCATGTTGCATTTAGGAAGCCCCTATGGTGCCAGAACAGCAAAAAAAAAAACACATGCCATACCATTTTGGAAACTAGACCCCTTGAGGTACGTACCAAGGAATAAAGTGAGCCTTAATACCCCACAGGTGTTTCACGACTTTTGCATATGTAAAAAAAAAAAAAATTTTTCACTAAAATGTGTGTTTCCCCCAAAATTTCACATTTTTGCAAGGGTTAATAGCAGAAAAGACCCCCCAAAATTTGTAACCCCATCTCTTCTGAGTATGGAGGTACCCCATAAGTTGACCTGAAGTGCACTACGGGTGAACTACAATACTCAGAAGAGGAGTCATATTTGGCTTTTTGAGAGCAAATTTTGCTCGGGGGGCATGTCGCATTTAGGAAGCCCCTATGGTGCCAGATCAGCAAAAAAAAACACATGGCATACTATTTTGGAAACTAGACCCCTTGAGGAACGTAACAAGGAATAAAGTGAGCCTTAATACCCCACAGGGGTTTCACGACTTTTGCATATGTAAAAAAAAAAAAAAAAAATTTAACTAAAATGTGTGTTTCCCCCCAAATTTCACATTTTTGCAAGGGTTAATAGCAGAAAAGACCCCCCAAAATTTGTAACCCCATCTCTTCTGAGTATGGAAATACCCCATGTATGGACGTCAAGTGCTCTGCTGGCGCACTACAATGCTCAGAAGAGAAGGAGCGCCATTGAGCTTTTGGGAAAAAAATTGTTTGGAACGGAAGTCAGGGGCCATGTGCGTTTACAAAGCCCCCCGTGGTGCCAGAACAGTGGAACCCCCCACATGTGACCCTATTTTGGAAACTATACCCCTCACAGAATTTAATAAGGGGTGCAGTGAGTATTTACACCCCACTGGCGTTTGACAGATCTTTGGAACAGCGGGCTGTGCAAATGAAAAATAAAATTTTTCATTTTCACGGACCACTGTTCCAAAAATCTGTCAGACCCCTGTGGGGCGTAAATGCTCACTGTACCCCTTATTACATTCCGTGAGGGGTGTAGTTTCCAAAATGGGGTCACATGTGGGTATTTTTTTGGGGGGGTTTATGTCAGAACCGCTGTAAAATCAGCCACCCCTGTGCAAATCACCAATTTAGACCTCAAATGTACATAGTGCGCTCTCACTCCTGAACCTTGTTATGCGCCCACAGAGCATTTTACGCCCACATATGGGGTATCTCCGTACTCAGGAAAAATTGCATTACAAATTTTGGTGTCTTTTTTTCCATTTAACACTTGTGAAAATAAAAGTAAAGGGCAACACCGGCATGTTAGTGTAAATTTTTTTTTTTTTTTACACTAACAAGCTGGTGTAGCCCCAACTTTTCCTTTTCATAAGGGGTAAAAGGAGAAAAAGCCCCCCAAAATTTGTAGTGCAATTTCTCCCGAGTACGGCGATACCCCATATGTGTCCCTATTCTGTTTCCTTGAAATACGACAGGGCTCCGAAGTGAGAGAGTGCCATGCGCATTTGAGGTATAAATTAGGGATTGCATAGGGGTGGACATAGGGGTATTGTACGCCAGTGATTCCCAAACAGGGTGCCTCCAGCTGTTGCTAAATTCCCAGCATGCCTGGACAGTCAGTGGCTGTCCGGAAATGCTGGGAGTTGTTGTTTTGCAACAGCTGGAGGCTCCGTTTTGGAAACACTGCCATACAATACGTTTTTCATTTTTATTGAAGGGACAGTGTAAGGGGGTGTATATGTAGTGTTTTACTCTTTATGATGTGTTAGTGTAGTGTAGTGTTTTTAGGGTACATTCGCACTGGCGGGTTACGGTGAGTTTCTCGCTAGAAGTTTGAGCTGCGGCGAAAAATTTGCCGCAGCCCAAACTTGAAGCAGGGAACTTACTGTAAGCCTGCCCGTTTGAATGTACCCTGTACGTTCACATGGGGGGGCAAATTTCCAGCTGTTTCAAAACTACAACTCCCAGCATGTACTGACAGACCGTGCATGCTGGGAGTTGTACTTTTGCAACAGCTGAAGGCACACTGGTTGGAAAACCTTCAGTTAGGTTCTGTTATCTAACTCAGTATTTTCTAACCAGTGTGCCTCCAGCTGTTGCAAAACTACAACTCCCAGCATGTACTGATCGCCAAAGGGCATGCTGGGAGATGTAGTTATGCAATAGCTGGAGGTACGCAACTACAACTCCCAGCATGCCGAGACAGCTTATTGCTGTTTGGACATGCTGGGATTTGCAGTTTTGCATCTGGAGGGCTACAGTTTTAGAGAACACTGCAAAGTGATCTCCAAACTGTGGTCCTCCAGCTGTTGCAAAACTACAATTCCCAGCATGCCCTGACAGCAAACAGTTGTTTGAGCATGCTAGGAATTGTAATTTTGCAAGATCTGGAGGGCTACAGTTTAGGGACCACTATATAGTGGTCTCAAACTGTAGCCCTCCAGCTGTTGCAAAACTATATATTCCAGCATGCCCAAACAGCTGTCTGGGCATGCTGGGAGTTGTAGTTTTGCAACATCTGGAGGGCTACAGTTAGAGACCACTGTATAATGGTCTCAAACTGTACCCTCCAGATGTTGCTAGGCAACTCACCGGCTTCCGTCGGATCCAGCCGCACGTCATCGCCGCCCGCCGAACTCCGTCGCCCGCAGCCTCCGACGCCCGTCCGGATCGGTAAGTGGATCTTCGGCGCCGGTCCCCGTCGTTTCCCCGTCCTGCCCCACCTATTGTGGGAGGGCAGGACGGGGAAAACTAAAGTAAACCCCCCCGCCCCCGATCTGCTATTGGTGGTCGCGTCTAGACCACCAATAGCAGGGATAGGAGGGGTGGCAACCCTGCCACCTCACTCCTATCGCTTCAGGGGGATCGCAGGTGTCTTAGACACCCGCGATCCCCCTTACATTCCGGGTCACCGGGTCACTATAGACCCGTAATGACCCGGAATCGCGCAAATCGCAAGTGTGAATTCACTTGCGATTTGCCGCAATCGCCGACATGGGGGGGTCTGATGACCCCCCTGGGCATTTGCACGGGATGCCTGCTGAATGATTTCAGCAGGCATCCCGCTCCGATCCCCGCCCGACGCACGGCGGGGACTAAATCTGCCCATGACTTAAATGTACGTCCCTGGTCCTTAAGACCCAGGGTGTCGGGACGTACCGTTACGTCATGGGTCCTGTAGGGGTTAAATTTCAGAGTCCATTTTAAAAATGAAAGAAGCCATCTGAGTGGTTGCTATGGGTATCTGTACAACTTTACCTCTACACGTGTTTTGATAAATCTTCCCCAAAGTATATTCAATAAGATATTTAATTCAAAAATATATAAGGGATAAGAAATATTTGATCCTTTTATTTGATCTTTTAGTTATTGAATATTTTATAATCCAAACCTAAATTAGAAGATTTTAAAGATTTACTATGATAAAACCTAGTTTACTCTTATAAGCTTAAAATCTGTAACAGGAAACCCTTCCCCTGGTCATGAATTGAATCTTTCATTGTTATTTAGCAAAACACAATAAGCTTGTAATGAATTTGGTGCCAATAACATTAACATTTACCCTATGTACGGACCAGCTTGTCGTTGGATTCAATAGGTTTTCCAAATGTAGCTCCTCGCACTGCCTCATTCCGAACAAAGCTTCATCCACAACCTGCTGGGTTATTAGGTGTCACTTATAGTGCGCAACAGTATCAGCCATAAAAAGCTGAAAAGTTCAGAGAACTTGTGAAATGTTTCCAGTTAGGTTTTTGCCAGAAAAAAAATGTAATGTTCCCGAAAGAAGGGAAAGTTACCTTTAGATGAAAGAAGGAAAATCATGCACCTGACCACCGACGTCTGGAGATACCTCACTAATATTAAAAGAGTAACAGAACCTCCATCTGGATAGACTCTCATATGAGTAGAGGAAGCCATGGCTAAGGCTTTATGTTTGCTTTGATACGTTTCAAACCGTGATATTAACAAGAGACTTGTTAATGGTGAGCTCTGAGACTCCTGTAATTGGCAATTAAACACACCTGAAAAATAGATTTCTGAGATTCTCAAATCCTCATTTACTAATGAGAAGAACATTTCACGATGGCCAATGCCAGCTTCCCTTAGTTTAGGATTAAAGAGAACCTGCTTTATTTGTACCAGCTGCTAGGCGCATTGTGCCTCCACATCACATGATCCTAATAATAATATTCCTATCAGGCTTAAACATATATAGAATATTAATGTCGTATGATTGGCTATGACAGATTCCTGCGTCTTCTCCTCTCCTGACATCATGTACATTGCTCTGGGGAGATCTGATTACATATTCTTTCAATTTATTGGAATGCTTAACTAGAATAATTAAGTGTCAACTATTTCCAATTTGTGGTGATAATGGTTATGTTGCCTAATGACTTCATGTGTTTCTTATGATTTACAGGACTTTTTTATTCTGGCAGCTGCACAGAATCTGTTACTGAAATATAAATCTGTGATGTTTTACTCCAGTATCAGGACTGTTATGAAGGCAAATTTGGAACCTCATAAAGTCAGATGTGACTGAAATTTTAATTTTCAGGTCACCCTGTGCTTTACTGCATAAAAAAGTCAAGCAAATAAAATTAGAGCCAGTGGTTAACATAAGGACATATGGGTCAGATCCAGTGTAGAACATCCCTATTTAGCATTTGATGGCTTTTTATAAAACTTAGCAGTATTTATTAATAATGTGTAATATGTTTATTACTATTCACTAGTTCTTCTTTACTTTTCATACTAATATCTCAGCCAGATCAGCAGTAAGCTCACAATGTCATTTTAATGGCAATTCTGCATGATGCAGATGTGACTGATACTTTTAGAGCTGTGTTAAGATATCTGGCGTGTTAGGATACTGTACTGTTGAGATTACGTTGATCACTGGTTCATTAGGATATCCCAATACAGCACACTGCTTTGCCTTGTTAACATACTCAAGATAACCATGGCTACATCTGAACATCATGGTGTTTTCAGCCTACAGTGCTATGCCAAAACACATACCCTATTTTTCGCCGTATAAGACGCACTTTGGTGCAAGTTGGTGCATCTTATACGGCAAATACACATTAAAACCGGCGGTCCCTGCGGCCATCAACAGCCGGGACCCGTGGCTGATACAGGACATCACCGATCACTGTGATGCCCTGTATTAACCCTTCAGATGCGGTGATCAAAGCTGAATTTTGCATCTTAAGGGAAAGTGACACTAACCCGGCTGCTCAGTCAGGCTGTTTGGGACCACCACGGTGAAATTGCGGCGTCCCGAACAGCTTACAGGACACCGGGAGGGACCTTAACTGCCTCCTCGGTGTCTGCTCCGTGCCGGGATCCCCTGCATGGCTGGTGCTCTCCTTCATCGTCATCATGTCGTCGTGCATGCTGTCCCGTCATCCAATAGGAGCGGCGTGCGTAGCGACATGATGGCGGCGACGGAGAGCAAGGATACCGGGCAGCAGAGACGTTCCGGAGCGATGAGGACACCCTGGGGACACGGCGACAGCGATGGAGGGCGACATCCATGGCAGCGGTGACGAGCGGTGACGGGTCGGGAGCGGCAGGGACACGTGAGTATTACCTCCTATACCAGTGGTATTCAACCTGCGGACCTCCAGATGTTGCAAAACTACAACTCCCAGCATGCCCGGACAGCCAACGGCTGTCCGGGCATGCTGGGAGTTGTAGTTTTGCAACATCTGAAGGTCCGCAGGTTGAAGATCACTGTCCTATACTTTACATTGTATTTGGTTCAGAATCTTTATTTTCTAGATTTTTCTGCTTTAAAATTGGGTGCGTCTTATATGCTGGAGTGTCTTTTATGGCGAAAAATGCGGTACTTTGTTATGCAGGTGTTCTACCCTACAAGCAGGGGAGGATTTTGGGTGGAATTTATCAAAGACTATTTGCAAAAGTTGCATACAAAAGCCAAAAACCTTTTGTGAAAGCCACAGTTATGCACAAAAATATGTGATGAGTTTCATATGCCACTTTTACAAAAATTGTGTGGGGCATAGCTGGAGGGGGCACTCATGCAGCCTGCTAGATTCATCTTAACTTGTGCCTGAAATTGGCATAAATTAGAAATCTAATTCAGCTCAGAGCTGGTGTAGATTTCTAAGTCTGGAGCGCAAGCATTGGTTGCGCCAAATTAATTATGAGGATTGTGCCTCCTAATAAATCTGGTGCAATTTGAGCAATGCCTTGTTTTCCTGAAAACTGGTGTCTGAGACACTGATCTTTAAGGGGTACTCCACTGGAAAACATTTTTTTTTTTTTTTTATCAACTGGTGCCAGAAAGTTAAACAGATTTGTAAATTACTTCTATTAAAAAATCTTAATCTTTCCAGTACTTATCAACTGCTGTATGCTCCACAGCTTATTTTTGAATATTCTTTCTGTCTGACCACATTGCTCTCTGCTTCTTCTTATCTTCCATCTTTAGCCCTTAGAGCACATGCCCTCTATATTCTTCATAGCTATGCCCCTGATCTATCATAACCAATTGTACGAAAACTCTAATGTGAATCCTAAATTACATGATGTGCCTTCATATAAAGATAAATGACAAGGGAAAAAAGCTGATTTTGGAATATCCTTGGAGAACATTTTTTTCATAGATTCCTCCTTTTCTATTTGTACTCATAAGGTACCCACAGTGGTGAGGTGTGGCCACAATGGGGGACATGTATCATTATTTGTGTATGGTAGAAGCATTTTACCCCTTTTCCCAAATTCTAAATTATGCACAGAAGCGCTAAATTTATCAATCAAGAGCAATGAGCTTCATAAATTGCGGTTAAATATAGTAATCTCCTCAATCCATTCTTTGGAAAATAGAATCGATGATTTAGAGCATCTTGCTACGTTAAGTACAAGATGGCTTATATTTGTGCAAAAAAAACAGCTCTTGCGGACAAAATTTTGGTATAAAGGAAAAGTATGCAGTTTATAAATCCATGTGTACTATAGATGTCACTCCAAGGTACCCCGATTCAGTCACATCTGGAGGACATGCTCTACCAAAACGTGCGCAAAAAAAATGCGCAAAAAAAGGGCTTGCGCAAAGTTTTGCACAAAAAAATACACACAAGACAGGGGTAAAATCTTTGATACATGTCCCCAAATGCATCTGAATCCACACTAACATGGATTTCAAAGTGACTTAAGTTCAACCAGTTTGATACAAGACCAAATGGCATGTCAGTTCAGTTTCAGTCGCAAAACATTCAGACATCTACATGCTGTGGCTGCTAAAGAAGAGCCTAGCATAAGGAATGATAGCAGATTCATTAATTTTGAATACTCAAAAAGCCCAATGAACTCATCAGAGACTGTATATTTTAGGTGTCCCAGCATTGGTTTCTACATCTAGAATTATTAGGGGTACTCCACTGAACAAAATTTTTTTTTAATCAACTGGTGCCATAAAGACAGCAACAAAAAGTCAGCTCACCCGTCCACCACACGGCAAAAAAGTCCTCCAAGTTAGACAGAAGAAAAGGGTAGATGCCAGCGAATAGAAAACTTCACCTTTATTTGTTCATGTTAAAAGCATTGACATGGAAAAACTTCAGTAGAAAACATGGACAAAATCTTTGGAAGCGCCCTGCATGACGTGTCTCAGGTTTGTAAATGACTTCTATTTAAAAATCTTAATCCTTCCAGTGCTCAGTTCAGCTGCTGTATGTTCCAGAGGAAGTTTTTTTCTTTTTGAATTGCATTTCTGTCTGACCACAGTGCTCTCTCCTGACACCTTCCATTTTAGGAACTGGCCAGAGTAGTAGAAAATACCCATAGCAAAACTATCCTGCTCCGGACAGTTCCTGACATGGACAGAAGTGTCAGCAGAGAGTACTGTGGTCAGACAGAAAGGAAATTCAAAAAGAAAAGAACTTCCTGTGATACCTACAACAGCTGATAAGTACTAGAAGGAATAAAAGTAATTTACAAATCTGTTAAATTTTCTGGCACCAGTTGATAAAAAAAAAAATGTTTTCCAGTGGAGTACCCCTTTAAGGGGTTATCTTAAGATTAAGGCTGTGTTCACACTACGTTTTCTCTCATACGGGAGCGCATACGGCAGGAGGGAGCTAAAAGCTTGCGCTCCCGTATGTGACCGTATGCGCTCCCGTATGTCATTCACTTCAATGAGCCGACCGGAGTGAAACGTTCGGTCCGGTCGGCTCATTTTTGCGCCGTATGCGCTTTTACAACCGGACCTAAAACCGTGGTCAACCACGGTTTTAGGTCCGGTTGTAAAAGCGCATACGGCGCAAAAATGAGCCGACCGGACCGAACGTTTCACTCCGGTCGACTCATTGAAGTGAATGGCATACGGGAGCGCGAGGTTTTAGCTCCCTCCTGCCGTATGCGCTCCCGTATGGGACAAAACGTAGTGTGGACCCAGCCTAACTTTGATCTGTACAAGGTTTGGCTTCCAGCACTAAGCTTTCTATATCAATCATGCAGAGCAGGGAGGGGACAGGAGAGGGAGGAGGCATGCATGCTGCAGCTAAGCCCTGTCCCCTGAACTTGTAATGAAAACATGATGTTCACTAAAGTGCCATAGATTCCAGGCTTAGTTGCAGCATGCATGCCTCCTCACTCCCCTACCCGCTCTGCATGATTGATGTACAAGGCTCAGCTAAGAGACATGCATCAATTGTTTTCTCTTCCTATAAAATATCTGCCAATGTCTGCAGCTCTGATCATTATATTGACATATTCCCTTTAAAGCTTTTCCACTATCCTCAGAATAGGGTTTAGCTAACTAATCTGCGGGGGTCAAATCACAAAGATTCCCACCGATTACATGAACAGAGGTCCACCAAATGGCAGCACACATGCTCAGCCTCAGCTCAGTTTACTGTCTGTGGATCTGTTGAATCAAAGTGAGTTTTTTGCATTGGGGATAACTGGACTTCATTCTTGTGTTCAGTCAGACTCCCAACCATCAGCTAGTTATCGCCTATCCTTTGGAAAGGGGATAACTTTTTGATCTTGAGGCAACCCCTTTAAGGAATACCAGGCAAACTTACTGGTATATTCATTATACCCTTGAAGTGATTTAAAAACGCCATACCCTATAATATCACAGTATGACTTTTCACTTATATTTTTCTCATTTACTTTATAAACCATCACTTTGGTCTACTTCGGATGTATTAATAGCAAACTATATAATATTTTGTCTACTGATTTTTTTTTGTTAAACTTTGCAGAATTCCATTTTTTATTTCTCCATATTATTTGCTGGATATGCACACAGTGTACACACGGCCAAGCCTGGGAAGCCTAAACAAGAACCGAGGACAGGAGTGAACAGCAGGGCCTGGCTTGGCTTCTCACTTAGCAATTGGAAGGATCAATGGTCAGAACACGAACCATGAGCCAGCAGCTACATCTCTAGAGAAACATTGTTTCCATCTCCGTATGAGTTTCCTTACTGAGCCAGCCACAACTGATTGCTCGTTTTCAGCAACTGACATATTAGAGGAAATCATGTCCTATCAGAGAGACGTAATGAACAAGTTTGGGTGATTTACACCATTTGTGGAGAATAAACCACAAACCAATGCCAGTTGTTATTATATTTATATAAACACACAAGCAGTGACATGATTAGGTGCAATGGAGTCCTTAATACTTCACCAGACTGCTCACTGAGCACTTACCAACATTCAATTTTGAGATCTACTATGCACAAAACTAACTCTAGTATCTAAGTCCAATATGTTGCATTGTAAGCTAGATGGACTTAATACAGCCTTAATCTGTGACACTTATCTTAATTTGGTAGTTTTGGTAATACCTAATTTAGCGATTATATGAAATAATTGGTACAGATTTCTAGGGTAATTTGCACTAATAAAGCAGCTTACATGACTTGTGCCATTTTTCACCACTTTTATGTATGGCACAGAAATGGGGCATGGCTTTTCAGAAAGGGTGTTTGAATAACTGGAAAAGCTGTATGGCCTGCATATGACACCATCTGTCAAAAGCTTTACCAAAATTGTGGCGTGACATCTCGGAGTAAAGTTAGCTAATAGTTGATCTAAATGTAGACTAAACAGTCTAAGGATGAAACAAAGCTCTTATACAGCTAAACATAAAAAAATTAATCTTAGTAGTGAAAGTCCCAATCATCAACCATGTCTTAAAGAATAAGAAACAGGACATGCTCCAAAAAAGGAAATCTGTCATCTTATTCATGCTACCTGAACCACAAGTCATTGGTGTGTTTCTTGGTAGCTTCTCCCTACACTGGAGACCTTTATAGATATTGTTTTCCCTATGCAGAAACAGGAAAAGATCTATCATTGAAAGCTGGAGGGGTCGGGAGCATCAGGGGATTGCTCCAATTACTTGTGGTCCTGCCATGAAAGTGACGATAGGTTCCCTTTAAATACTGAAACATTGGACACATAAGGCATACTGATTGTAAAACAGGACCCTTTAAATAGTCTAGCCAGAAAGCAAACAGACCCAAACAGGCAGGTGTTACAGTTCAGTAGTTTTGGGTTTATAGTAACAATTCACATATAGCAATAAGTTCCACTTGCAGCATGCAGCATGACAGAAACATAAACATCCTTTCCATCAGTTTCTTTATATGAACATAAACTTCTCAACTTCTCACCCAAAACTTGGCATATTCAGTCCCAAAGTCAGTCTTTTTTTGTGTTCAGTGTATCAGTAGCAAACACACCACAGACAAGCTGATCTGCTTCAGAGAAACTCATATCTGCTGCTGTCTGGCAGTGCTCACACACCTGTAGGATCAGGTTCAGTACTGCAACACACACCAGAACTGGAGTATGGGAGTGACTTTATCTCCTGAACCTTCAGTCACTTCCACAACCTGGACCTAAAGTCCAATCTTATGTCTCTGAGGCAAGAAGCCTTAGTGATACATACCTACCATCCACCATTTTACCTGCCGCATTCTCACATGATATTGAAGTATGTGTTGAACAAGTAATGAAGAAAATAATCAACTAAACTAAGAGGACAAGGGCATCATCCGAAGTGAAGGCTCACAGATAGGGCGTTTGCTTACATGCCGGCTTTCTGGCACATATCTTAATAAGCTCCGGTAAAATGAAAGCTGAGTTGTGATTAGTTGCTATGGGAAAACCAGACAGTTTTTTTTCCTCAGGCAGACTGATAAACCTGGACCAGAAATCACTAACCCTAAATCCTCCTCTTCTGAAGTCTTCACTGAGATAGAACTGCCAATACAATACTCAGATGGGGATTATCCATATTTTCAATTTGAGACACTGAACTGTGGTTTTTACCACTTATTTAGTAAAGCTAAATTATTTTCTATATTACAGGCACCACAAGGAATATTTACCCGATTGCACACTTTTGCGTCATTGGCAAACTGGCAAATATATTTATCAAACCTTTTCCTGCTGCATGTCACTTACAAACAGATTTAAGAGAATAGGAGCCAGAATAGACCCTTGCAACCACCTTTTATAACCTGCACATGTAAAGACAGCATAGAGCGGGCCTTCACCAGCGGATCCACAGCATAAAATACGCTGTAAATCCGCTCGTGTGAACATACCCTTGAGCTGGAATTACTATTCATTAGATTTATCACTCATTAGATAAGGCAGAAGGAAGCTGTTCTCATTCATTCCAGTTTTCATCAGAACAAGCTCTCTGCTACCTTTTCTAATCAGTCAACAATCAGACTGCTTTGGGAACCTGTGATGTGACATCACAGCTTACAATAAAGCAGCACAGGTGATATGGAAGATCTCTGCACTATGGCTAATAACATAATATTAGGAAGTTGCTTTATTATACTTTTTAACACCCTACATGGGTATTTTTTCTCCATTGACAACACATTTAAGTCTACTTTATTAATACATTATCTATCAGCTCTCTCTGTGGAACTATCTCACAGGCTTTGATGAAGTCCAGATACACAATATCTTCAGCACCACCTTCATCCACTACTTTTGCTACATAGTCAAATATGTCAATTAGATTAGTCTGACATGATTTGCCCTCTGTAAAGCCATGCTTGTTTGGTTCACTAAGTTGTGTGTTTTTAGATGTTCTCTTTCTCAACAGTGTTTTCATTACTACAGATATTAAGAGAGCTGTAAACACATGCAAAAAATAATTACAGCAGCACTCTGCTAGCACAAAGCTATATATGAAATATGATATGTTTGACTGAACAATACTGGTATGGGGGAAAATAGAGGTTCTTAGCTTACCATTTGGCCAAATAGGTGTACCATCCCACCATGATAAGGTGACCTCATTGGGACGGACCCTACACTATGAATATGCCTCTGAGCATTCAGTTTCCAGGCTTGTAATTTCTGACCCATCCAGTGCCTTATAAAATGGGTGGGGTGTGTGAACTAACAAGGAGGTAGCCACTCCCTCCACATGTGCAAAGCAAAAAAGGTACAAGTTGGTAAGCACATTCTGATTGTATGGACCAGGCATACAGGTGCATGCTGCTGTGGCTGAACTACATACACAAGCAAAATTATTACAGCAGCACACTGGTAGCACAAATCTATATGTGAAATATGACATGTTTAACTTAGCAATACTGCTATGGTGAAAAATAGAGGTTCTTACCAAGCTTACCATTTGGCCAAATAGTGTGTACCATCCCACCACATCCCAATGAGGTCACCTTATCGTGGTGGGATGGTGCACACTATTTGGCCAAATGGTAAGCTAAGGTAAGCAGTATTGCTAAGTTAAACATGTCATATTTCATATATAGCTTTGTGTTAACAGTGTGCTGCTGTAATTCATTTGCTTGTGTTTGTAATTCAGCCACAGCAGTGTGCACCTGTATGCCTATGTCTATACAATGATTGTGTATCTGAATGTGCTGACCAACTTGTATTAAGAGAACTAGATAGATGGTGAAAAGCTGTTCCATGTAAATTCCCATTAAAAAACAGAAAGGCACTCCCTTCATTTGCACAAAAATGGTTTAGTCACCAAAGGTGACAAGCATCTTTACCATGAGAAAGAGGATTCTGTGGAATAGACTATGGCATACAGTCATGGCCATAAATGTTGGCAACCCTAACATTTTTCTAGAAAATGAAGTATTTCTCACAGAAAAGGATTGCAGTAACACATGTTTTGCTATACGCGTTTATTCCCTTTGTGTATATTGGAACTAAACCCAAAAGGGAGGGAAAAAGAGCAAATTGGCCATAATGTCCCACAAAAAATGGGCTGGACCAAATTATTGGCACCCTTTCAAAATTGTGAAAAATAAGATTGTTTCAAGCATGTGATGCTCCTTTAAACTCACCTGGGGCAAGTAACAGGTGTGGGCAATATAAAAATCACACCTGAAAGCAGATAAAAAGGAGAGAAGTTGACTTAGTCTTTGCATTGTGTGTCTGTGTGTGCCATATTAAGCATGGATAACAGAAAAAGGAGAAGAGAACTGTCTGAGGACTTGAGAACCAAAATTGTGGAAAAATATCAATAATTTCAAGGTTACAAGTCCATCTCCAGACATCTCCAGATTTGCCTTTGTCCACAGTGCATAACATTATCAAGAAGTTTGCAACCCATGGCACTGTAGCTAATCTCCCTGGGTGTGGACAGAAGAGAAAAATTGATGAAAGGTGTCAATGCAGGATGGCCAGATGGTGGATAAGTAGCCCCAAACAAGTTACAATGATATTCAAGCTGTCCTGTAGGTTCAGGGAGCATCAGTGTTAGCGCAAACTATCCGTCGACATTCAAATGAAATGAAACGCTATGACAGGAGAGCCAGGAGAACCCCACTGCTGACACAGAGACATAAAAAAGCAAGACTACATTTTGCCAAAATGAACTTGAGAAAGCCAAAATCCTTCAAGGAAAACGTCTTGTGGACAGATGAGACCAAGCTAAAGCTTTTTGGTAAAGCACATCATTTTACTGTTTACCGAAAATGGAATGAGTCCTACAAGGAAAAGAACACAGTACCTACAGTGAAATATGGTGGAGGTTCAATGATGTTTTGGGGTTGTTTTGCTGCCTCTGGCACTGTGTGCCTTGAATGTGTGCAAGGCATCATGAAATCTGAGGATTACCAACAGATTTTGGGTCGCACTTTACAGCCCAGTGTCAGAAAGCTGGGTTTGCGTCCGAGATCTTGGGTCTTCCAGCAGGACAATGGAGGAGATATATCAAAACCTGTGCAAAGGAAAAGTTTCCCAGTTGCCCACAGCAACCAATCAGATCACTTCTTTCCTTTTGCAGAGGCCTTGTTAAAAATGAAAGAAGCGAGCTGATTGGTTGCTATGAGCAACTGAGCAACTTTTCCTCTGCACAGGTTTTGATAAATGTCCCCTAATGACCCCAAACATACATCAAAAAGCACCCAGAAATGGATGGCAACAAAGCTCTGGAGAATTCTGAAGTGGCAGCAATGACTCCAGATATAAATCCCATTGAACAGATGTGGAGAGATCTTAAAATTGCTGTTGGGAAAAGGCGCCCTTTCAATAAGAGACACCTGGAGCAGTTTGCAAAGGAAGAGTGGTCCAACATTCCATCTGAGAGGTGTAAGAAGCTTATTGATGTTTATAGGAAGCGACTGAATTCAGTTATATTTTCCATAGGGTGCTCAACCAAATATTAAGTTAAGGGTGCCAATAATTTTGTCTTTGGAGTTTGGTGTGACATTATGTCATATTTGCTTTTTTTCCTCCCTTTAGTTTAGGTCCAATACACACAAAGGGAATAAACATGTGTATAGCAAAACATGTGTTACTGCAATCCTTTTCTGTGAGAAATACTTCATTTTCTTGAAAATTTTTTAGGGGTGCCAACATTTACGACCATGACTGTATATTGGTCACTGTAGCAACAGTTTGGTCAAAAAGGTTAGATTACATCGTAGACTAAAATAAAGCTGAATCTTATGTAAATGTATAGAATACTTGTTTAAATGTTGATCCAGTCTCAGAGACAGACTGGGAAAGTATTCCCATTTTCTCTTTTATAAGCAGATTGTCTCAGACCTTTTTTTTTTCCTTCTTTTGGATCAAAAGGAGAAACAAATTTTTAAAATGTTCCCATACCCTTTCCCTTCACCCACATTTTCTCCAGTCCTTTGTTAATTTGATGAACATTCTGTATGTTCTTCCTCAGCCATACTAGATATGCATATATAGATAGATAGATAGATAGATAGATAGATAAATTGCCCATAGTTTACCCGGATCATTAGTAACCTGTATCTGCAGCCATGTAAGCTGAGCCACATGTCATATGTTGAAGCGTGTTGCCGGAATGCCTATCCTGAAATACACATTTTTGGAATCTGCACATAAAGCATTGATCACTGTAGGTTTGTTGATCTATGGTTTGTCCCAGGACACCCTTAGGATTTGTTCCAAGAATGTCAGTGGCTTTCCAAACATTCTGTTAATCCATGTTATGCTTGATAATAAATTACGAGCTCCTCACTTTCCGGTCAAAAAGCAATTAATATAGGTGTCAGACTGAACGGTCGTAAATTATCAAGATGGAGCTTGGTCTGAGTGAACAATTTCCAAAGTATTGTCCTATAAAACAGCCATTTTTTCACACTGACATTCTATGTATGATGAATCTGAAATGTCTTACAGTATATTCACGAGAGAAACACTAAGCCCCGTATTATACTTCCTGAGATGGAAGAAAGAAGGATACTATCATCATTCACATGTACTAACTGTGTAACAGAGAAAGCACAATCCACACCGCTGCCTTCTCTCTGCCCCAATTTAAAGATGACCATAGAGGTTCTGAGCATGAGAAGCAAAATGTATGCAGATTCTTTTATATCTGTCTTCTATTGCCCAATGGTATTCTTCTACATCACCTGAACCAAGTAAGCCACAATGTAGCGGTTAATATGAGGAATATCAGAGACTGCCCTAAAAAGTACCGGTAGTCGAAGGAAAAGTTAGACTAACTTGTAGATAACGTTAATGTGTACACAGACAGATTTATGCCAGCCCTCCCACATTACTGTGTCTAAGTAATGTGTCAAAAAAAGCGCCATATGATTGTCATATGATACTGCCCTACAAGGAACATCATAACCATCAGGAATAACCATCATTCTGTTACCAAACAAACTCTACAATAACAAGTCCAATATTACCAATAATAACAGTATACAATGGGCAAATATCAATGGGCATAAACCATAATGATCAAATCCAGTGTACTGAGACCAATGTTACCAATATTATCAGGAATAAATAGCACCACCACATTATGGCCCCATTTACCACATAGTATCTGACTAATACCTGAATACTAATACTGAATTAAAGCCACTATACACAGACCAATACCACCCCACCCCCATATGATGCATAAAGTTGTATATATCAGGTCTACCAGAAAAGACCACACAAGTGATTAGAGTGCAGTTACATCCAGTGACTCATAGGGGGCATATTCTTTCCTTTTCATTCCCATCAAGTAAACATGACCAGCTCGAGTACAATTATAGAAATACTAAATCTATATACTTTTTGTTATGTGTCACTTCTATAGAATAACAATGTTTTTTTTTTCATTCCTTTGCATGCCCTATTGTGAACCCTATAACACATTTGTTTTTCTGCCTATGGAGGTGTGTCTGTGCAAATTTTTAATGCCATGATCTGTAGGTAATATTGGTGTAAATGGGACTTTTTGATTGCTTTTTTGGTCACTGTTTTCTGGGAGAATTGATGATGAAAGTTTGGCAATTCTGGGAAATAGTTTTTTCAGTCATGGGGTCCACTGTTATATTATAACAGGATGAATATTTCCACATGTGGTGATATTAGATGGTTATTTTTATTCTTACCGTTTTACTCTTTGATCATTTGATCATTTTTACAGTACAATATATATATATATATATATATATATATATATATATATATATATATTTATATGGAAATAATTCCTTTTATGGCAGCCACTGAGCCCTTTAGAAGACCCCCAGCTGCCATGACAATCCATCAGCACCCTGTGATTGTTCTGTGGGGGCTCCTAACCATATACATGCTACAGAGAGTGAGAGTTAGTTTGCAAGCGAGGCTGTGTGGAACCTGGACCACTGAGGAGAAAGGGGACATTATAAACTGTGTAAGTGACGCATTGATGACTGTTGTGTTGGGTGGCTAGTAGTAAGTCACCTGTATAAATAGCAAAGTTTTACCTGAATAGTTAGCGCAAGACAAGCAGGATTTATTTTTATGTTGATGTGTGTAAATGTTGTATTTGTTTTGTTACAGAAAAAATGGAGAATCCCTCTTAAAACAAAACATCTGTGATCCTGTCTCTGACTGCTATCTTGCTGGTATTTAGTTCTATGGAGCTAATCTCCCACAGGTGTTAATAGAGGACAGATTGCTGGAGACACCCTCTTTTAGAGCGTGTGCTCCATAAGTGACTACTAGGATCACAGCAAGGGACAGTAAGGCCTCCAAGCATTGGGATGTTCTCATATGAACTAGAAACCTGCAAGAAGCATGTCGGGAAGAACCAGTCACCTGCAATCATCTTCAATGTGACCAGAGCTATTCCCTGCAGCTACTCTATGATACTACAAACAATCTGTATGTGGAGGTGGTGACTTAATCTAGCACTCTTTTATGTTTATTTTGAATCTATCCCATATTCTGCAGAGTGGTTTGCATAAATGGGGTCTGATACATATATTGTATGCACAGATTAATTAGATTTATTTTAGAATAGTTAGTAAAATACTTAAACATTATGTTTTATTAGAGGGGTTACTATATTTCTTTTATTGGCATTTGATGTTTTTTTTTCCCTGTTTAAGATTTGCTTCTTAAATCTTTTGCATTCTATTTTTTATGTAAAACTGCAAAAGAAGTGCTGTATGGAAAATAATAACACGATAATCCAAAAACAATCCTTGGATACTTTGGTAGATAATTCTACAAAAACTCGGAAGAGCAAGGGCAACCCCATATATGACCATTGTCAGTAACATTACTAGACATCAGGGTCATTCATTCTTTATTATTGTTTCATTTTAACATCCACTGTATTAAGGATGCAGTGCAACTATAACACATATTACAATGATCTTTGCTCATATTGCTGTTTTCCTACCAAGGAACTAGGCAGACATTGAAAAATAGATTGTCTCCATGCACACAGCGATGTAGTGTGCCCATACAATTTGTATGCAGAGTACCCTATGGGATAATATACACTTAAAACAGAACAGTCTACAGACACCAGAAAAGTGCTTCTCGCAGATTGTGGGCCCATAACTTCAGGAGAAAATGTTATGATAGTCACTCTTTTCTTTAATACCATAAGGAATAACTAAAGTTGCACTAGGACTCTGCATGTAACTCATGTGTGACTTTTACTCATTATTTAACCACAGCGTAAATAACCATATATGTGTCCTTTGCTGGAAAGTAAGTATGGACTATCTACTGTACCTCCTGACAATCATTCTATTACATAAACATTGGGGAAGATTTACTATTGTAAAATGATTTGCACCACAAAAACTGCCTTACATGGTTAATGCCTCAATTATGTCTTTTAGACACTTTTCAGCCTCCCATGTCTTGCATGCTATTTTGTGTGCCAAAAAAGTAAACCAACAAATACTTGGTCTAAACCTAGGGCTGTATTAGAAAACTTGACTGCCCCATGTGAGCACAGATCTTGATCAGCGCATGTTTAACCTCTTCAGGATGCCGGGCATATGCCCTGCATCCCGAGTCCTTAACCCCTTAAGGACCGGGGGTTTTTCCGTTTTTGCATTTTCGTTTTTTGCTCCTTGCCTTAAAAAAATCATAACTCTTTCAATTTTGCACCTAAAAATCCATATGATGGCTTATTTTTTGCACCACCAATTCTACTTTGTAATGACGTCAGTCATTGTGCCCAAAAATCTACGGTGAAACGGGAAAAAAAATCATTGTGAGACAAAATTGAAAAAAAAAACGCCATTTTGTAACTTTTGGGGGCTTCCGTTTCTACGTAGTACATTTTTCGGTAAAAATGACACCTTACCTTTATTCTGTAGGTCCATATGATTAAAATGATACCCTACTTATACAGGTTTGAATTTGTCGCACTTCTGGAAAAAATCATAACTTCATGCAGAAAAATTTATACGTTTAAAATTGTCATCTTCTGACCCCTATAACTTTTTTATTTTTCCGTGTATGGGGCGGTATGAGGGCTCATTTTTTGCGCCGTGATCTGAAGTTTTTAACGGTATCATTTTTGCATTGATAGGACTTATTGATCGCTTTTTATTCATTTTTTCATGATATAGAAAGTGACCAAAAATGCACTATTTTGGACTTTGGAATTTTTTTGCGCGCACGCCATTGACCGTGCGGTTTAATTAACGATATATTTTTATAATTCGGACATTTCCGCACGCGGCGATACCATTTATGTTTATTTTTATTTTTATTTACACTGTGTTTTTTCTTTTATGGGAAAAGGGGGGTGATTCAAACTTTTAATAGGGAAGGGGTTAAATGATGTTTATTCACTTTTTTTTTGCACTTTTTTTTTGCAGTGTTATAGGTCCCATAGGGACCTATAACACTGCACACACTGATCTTTTATATTGATCACTGGTTTCTCATAAGAAACCAGTGATCGATGATTCTGCCGCATGACTGCTCATGCCTGGATCTCAGGCACTGAGCAGTCATTCGGCGATCGGACAGCGAGGAGGCAGGTAGGGGCCCTCCCGCTGTCCTGTCAGCTGTTCGGGATGCCGCGATTTCACCGCGGCTATCCCGAACAGCCCACTGAGCTAGCCGGCATGCTTTCGGTTTCACTTTAGACGCGGCGTTCAACTTTGAACGCCGCGTCTAAAGGGTTAATAGCGCGCGGCACAGCGATCAATGCCGCGCGCTATTAGCCACGGGTCCCGGCCGTTGTTAGAGGCCGGGCCCGAACCGCTATGACGTGGGGCCACGCCGTGGCCCCGCGTTATAGATCGGGAGTGGACACATGACGTTCCAGTACGTCATGTGTCCTTAAGGGGTTAAAGGGGTACTCCACTCGAAAACATTTTCTTTTAAATTAACTGGTGCCAGAAAGTTAAACAGATTTGTAAATTACTCCAATTAAAAAAATCTTCTTCCTTCCAGTACTTATCAGATACTGTATATTACAGAGGAAGTTCTTTTCTTTTTGAATTTCCTTTCTGCCTGACCACAGTACTCTCCACTGACATCTCTATCCATGTCAGGAACTGTCCAGAGCAGGAGAGGTTTGAAATGGGGATTTGCTCATGCTCTGGACAGTTCCTAAAATGGACAGAGGTGTCAGCAGAGAGCACTGTGGTCAGGCATAATGGAAATAAAAAAAATAAAAGATCTTCCTCTGTAGTATACAGAGGCTGATAAGTATTGGAAGGGTTAAGATTTTTAAATAGAAGTAATATACAAATCTGTTTAACTTTCTGGCAACAGTTGGTTTATGCATACGCCCATGGGAATTCCGGTCTCCGCCGCTTCCAGCCACGCCCCCTCGTGATGTCACACCCTGCCCCCTCAATGCAAGTCTATGGGAGGGGGGTGTGATGCCCCCTCCCATAGACTTGCATTGAGGGAGTGGGGCATGACATAATGAGGGTGTGTGGTGACCCCCAAAGCCCGCACTCAGACCTAAATGTTCCGAACGCTGGGGAGTGGAGTACCCCTTTAACATTGTGTCATGTGAACAATCATTTGCCTATTCGACAGCCCATCACTGGGCCTATTGCACAAAGTGATCATCCGTCTTCTTAGCTACTAATTGGTGTAAGGCTATGTTCACACAGCAGAAATTCTGCGATTCCACTTAAATTCCATCCTGCAATGCTTACTGCAAAAGTTTTGCAGTTTTATGGAATTTTAGCAAAATTTTGGCAGAATTTCTGTATGCTCAATATAGAATTCTGTCAAAATGTAAAGCCACACTAAATTCAATGGGATTCCACCTGGAATTCCACAAAATTTACAGACATTTTTAATGTTTTTGCAGACTCCACAAAGCATATTTTCCGCTGCAGAATGTCCACAGCTGAAATTCTGCCACGTGAATGTCACAGCGGAATCCCCATTCAATAAAGCAGTACATTTTCTGGAATTTCCAAATGGAATCTTCTGGAGGAATTATGCACAGAAATTCAGCCATGTGACCCTTATAGGGTCCTTCAACTAGACAGTCTAAAGGGAGGGTCACATGGGCTATATCATGTTGTGTATTGGCAAATACCAGTGAAATACGGCACTTGTGGCCCTGACATAAAAGTACTAGATTCATAAAATAGACCAACTAGTAGATCAGAACACAGAAATTGTGCTGCAATAGCGGCAGAATTCAGCAATTTCGAAATTCCGTTCAGTAAGCTTTGCCGAATGGCATTTTTTGTGGAATTGCATGAGCCTTTGTTAAAAAATCTTCTGTTTTTGTAGTCTATCTAGTCCAAGTTTACATTGATAGTGTTTTTTTAGACAGTTTTAATTTTTTTTTTTTTTTTTTTTTTTTTTTTACTGTATCCATCTGTGCGAGAAAATACAGCATACTACACCTTCTCGTACAGAAAAAAATAAAAGAATTCTAATGTTCTTTTGGCATAGTGCCCTATGGGCTAGTGCATGATATGTCCTGGAGTGTGAGCAAAGCCCATAGTTCACCATGAGAGCCCTCCATAACAAGACTATGTAGTGTAACAGATCTGAGGCTCGTTTTCAAAACTACATTGTACCTGTAGTTCAGAGTTTCCCAACCAGCGTGCCTACAGCTGTTGCAAAATTACAACTGCCAGCATGCCCGGACAGCCAACGGCTGTCCGGGCATGCATGCAGTTGTAATTTTGCAACAGCTGGAGGCACTCTGGTTGGGAAACATTGACAGTGCCCATTTAAGTTTGCACTAAAAATTTGACCATATTAGTAAATATGCCTCAAGAATTCGAGAAATGATGTCACGAGTAACTGAGAAAACAAGGATCAAATTCACACACAAGGCATTAAAGCATTTTTTTATTCTGAATATGCTTTTCGAAAAGCAAATTAGTTCTGACAACACATTTTCCACTGTTTACAGTCTGTTTTAAATTTTAAAAAAATTAAGAAAGTTTTTTGGTAAAACATAAATTAATCCAGCTTTTCTGGGACAAATAAAAAACTACGGAAGCGAACATTCTGCAGAGAATCTATAGGGTTGACATTATGATAAAAAAAAAAAAAAATGGATCCCCACTATGATATGATTATTTATACTGTTAATAAAATAATAATAAATAACAATAATAATAATAGCATATTATTATGTTATTATTTAAACTTAATAATAATAATAACAATAATAATAATAATAATAATAAATATTATTATAATAATTAATAATTATATTATTATTATCACTACTCCTTACCAAATATTTATTTAGCACACGTACTGCCAAAACAAAAAGTCTTTGTGTGAGAAATGGTTAAATGGGAATGGAGAAACGTTCTCCCACCCTTCCTCACCTTACCCAGGTGCATGATAAATCAGTATTAATGACAATATCATTCATGTGCAGTCATCTCCTGCCTGCAATTTGGTTTTAATTAGTCGCTACGTTGTCTCTCCTGCTCACTGACAGCCATTAAATAGGGAATGACACCAGTCCAGGAACAAAAAGTATTCTCAGTTCTGTAGTTTTTACGAATAGCCATTAAGAAGGCTACAGCGCCCCCTAGTGTCCAACATCAGAGCGAATTTCAGCGAACGTTTCAAACCTGTGGATCTTTCAACGTAAAAGAGCTACAAGTCCCAGCAATCTGTTCCAGTTTCAATGAAA
This sequence comes from Hyla sarda, assembly GCF_029499605.1. NCBI lineage: Eukaryota > Metazoa > Chordata > Amphibia > Anura > Hylidae > Hyla > Hyla sarda. Next base: position 104,684,066 of record NC_079192.1, on the reverse strand, counting down.
AAACATTCCGAAAAGCCAAATAAAATAAATTTACCAAACCGTTTATTGTTATTGCAGATAATAGTAAGTGACACGTTATTTTTTTTTTTCGTTTCTATTTTTACAGTTTGACAGGGAATATTTCCCACATGTCTTAAATTATAGTGTTAGTACTATCATTTGTATAGTTTATTTTGATCCTAGGGAGGATCAAAGTGCCCCCCTTTTAAAATCATATATGCCAATAAAATATACTGGGGGGGGGGATATTTACAAGATTTTGCGCCACTTTCTCTGCTTTAGTTGTGCTACATTTGCTTATAATGTCAAAAGTACCACAATTCACAGCATTCAAGTAGCAGACTCCAAATTCTTGCAGAAAGCTGTTGACTTTTATTGGTTACCCATAGTGCAATGTTTCGCCTATACCTTAGCTATTGGTGATCCGGATTGGCTGTCTGGGCGGTCACCTGCATAGTAACTGGGGCCAGTGCTGTCTTCCATTTCATTCATATGTACATTTGCTTAAAATGTGGAGTACACTATTAGCGCCAAAGATTAAGATATTTACCACCCGATTTAGCACCCTGTTAGCCAATTTTTTTAAGGGACGTGGCAAGGCTTCGGGTGTTATTAGCACCCTATTTTCAAAGGTTTAGCACAACTTTCTTGCGCACATATGTGTTGCAGATAATACCTAATATACCTGGTATTAAATTATGTGCTATTTTTTATTTTTTTTTGGGCCGCAGCACAAACTTAAAGGGGTTCTCCACTGCCCTGCCTTCCGGAGCTCCACTCGAAGCGTCTGGAAGTTCATTGCTCCGAATGCTGTGTGTGGGCTTCCGTGTTCAAGTCCACCCCCTCAACGAAAGTCTATGGGAAGGGGGCGCGACCGCTATAAATTTTCAAAAGCCATGCCCAACTTCAGAAAATCTGGAACTAATATCAGTATTAGTGGTGCAAAAAAATAAATAAAAAAAAAACACTTCTGATTACAAAAGTCATTAAATATTAGCCCCCCCCCCCCCCCCCCACACACACACACACACACACACTGTGCGAGAAAGGCGCAGTAGTAGAATGGCACAACTTTATAAATTACAATAAGTTATGTTCGGAGATATGTAGGGGGAATTTATCAAGCTGTTTGGCTGGGCATGTATATATATAAATATATATATATATATATATATATATATATAATTTTTTTATTAATTTTTTGTCTACTTTTGTCCTGCACAGTAACTTTTTGGTCTTTTTTTTTTTTGTGCCACAACCAAAATAGATCAAAATCTCAAGGCTTCTATTTCAGGTGATTATTTAGTCAGGAAAGTAGTGGTAACAAACTTACGATATGCGACTTTTCTAAATGGCGCAATGGCCTTTAAAAGTTGCAAACCTAAATAAGCCCAGACCATACTGTGACTGGAAGAGACTTTGTTTGCGCTAAAGTTATCAAAGGCCGTAAATGATAACATCGGAAAAAAAATAGTGCAAAAAAACTATACAAAACACTATGCAACAATAGCTTGCAACAACGAGATTTGATCAATTCCCCCATAGGGTATCAAATTCATCAAACAATCCCCGTTCTCCCCCCCCCCCAAAAAAAAAAAAAAGCTTCTAATGTTTGGAAGGTTAAGAGGTCACCAACCCATATAGCTTCAGACAAGTCTAATTAAAAAGCTCTGTTCTGGAATTTGTGCTTTCCCAGCAAACAAGGGGTTAGATGCCTTAAACATTTTACATGAAAAAAAAAAAGGAAAAAAAGTTGACTTTGGATAACTAGGAGATAATCCTGCATTTTATAGGGAAGGATTATTACACGATTATCCAAATCCTGCACTATAATATTAGATGTATTTCTTACATAAGACCTAAAGACTCCAACTAGCCACAGTTTACATCATGTGTAAATTTTGGCACCGGCTACGGAGGGCTTAGAAGCTACAATTCGGGAAAAGCATCTGCGTTCTGTTTCTCATTCTGAAACTCCGGACACCCCCTTGGGACTCTTAGCATGGCAGACTGATTATAGGGAGGGGAATGTTTTAATAAAACTTTGGGCACACTCCGATTCTATGCGTTGATGGAAATCCCAGATCAGCTTTATGCTTTTCAGTGGTTTGATATGACAGTCACTGCGCAAAAATAACAAAGTGATCCCAAACTAAAAGCCTTATGACTAAAAATATGTATGCATAGAGCCAAGGTCTCCAAACTGTGGACCTACAGCTGTTGCAAAACTACAACCCCCAGCATGCCCAGACAGCCTTTGGCTGTCTGGGCATGCTATGAGTTGTAGTTTTGCAACAGCTGGAGGTCCACAGTTTGGAGACCACTGCTATAGAGGTTGGCTTCTGGCAGTTATGTATGATGATGCGGCATTTTAGAATCTATGGTGGTCAATAAGAGTCAGTGGAACCAAGAAAGGTATTGTGGTCTTTATAAGGATACTTAACCTCTTGGGGACACAGGGCGTATGCCTACTTCCTGCATCCCCGATCCTTAAGGACTCAGGGAGAACCTGTACCCCCTGAGTATTTCCAATCCCTGTCAGGGACTGGACCGGGATGCCTGCTGAAATCATTCAGCAGGCCTCCCGTGAAAACGCCTGGGGGGTTCCTAAGACCCCCTAATTCAGATCGTCGATTTGCGGAAATTCAGGGTCAACCAGGTCCCCGGCGACCCAGTGACCCAGAAAAAAATGATGATAGGTGCCATCCGAGATGGCATCTATCATCCTTTAGCAGAAGGAGTGAGGTGGTACTGGTGCCACCTCATGATCCTCCTGATTCATCGTCTGTTACCGGCTGACGAATCAGGATGCCTGCTGTGGGGTGTCCCTAATGGCACCCACTCTGCCCCTGTTCCGGAGGGCGAGAGCGGGTACCGGGATTGTGAACCTGTAGCTGGGGCCCCGGATCCCTGGCATCGGGGCCCCAGGAGCATAGTCGTCGGTGGCGATGGCAGGTGGATCTTCAGTGCGCAGCAGCAGGAGGTAAGGCTGGTCTCCTGTTGTTGCTTAGCAACAACTCCCAGCAACAGTAGAAGGCACAACTACAACTTCCAGCATGCCCTTTGGTAGTTTGTGCATGATGGGGGTTGTAGTTATACAACAGCACATTTTTGTGCCTCCAGCTGTTGCATAACTACAACCCCCAGCATGCACGGACAGCCAAAGGGCATGCTAAGAGTTGCAGTAGTGTGCCTCCAGCTGTTGCATAACTACAAGTCCCAGCATGCCCTTTGGCTGTAAGTGTATGCTGAGAGTTGTAGTTTTGCAACAGCTGAAGACACACTGGTTGTGAAACACAGTTTGTTACCTAACTCAGTGTTTCACAACCAATGTGCCTCCAGCTGTTGCAAACTACAACTCTCAGCATGCACTGATAGACTTTACGTGCTGGGAGTTGTAGTTTTGCAACAGCTGGAGGCACACCGGTTGCGAAACACTGAGTTAAGTAATAAACTCCCAGTGTTTTGCAACCAGTGTGCCTCCATTTATTGCATAACTACAACCCCCAGCATGCACAGGCAACCAAAGAGCATGCTGGGAGTTTTAGTAGTATGCCTCCAGCTGTTGCATAACTACAAGTCCCACAATGCCCTTTGGCTGTCCGGGCATGCTGAGAGTTGTAGCTTTTTGCAACAGCTGAAGGCACAATGGTTGCAAAACACTGAGTTTGTTGCCTAACTCAGTGTTTCGCAACCAATGTGCCTTCAGCTGTTGCAAACTACAACTCCCAGCATGCACTGATAGACCGTACATGCTGAGAGTTGTAGTTTTGCAACAGCTGGAGGCACACTTGTTGCGAAACACTGAGTTAAGTAACAAACTCTCAGTGTTTTGCAAACAGTGTGCCTCCAGCTGTTGCATAACTACAACTCCCAGCATGTATGACAGCCAAAGGACAGCTGGAGGTTTGCCCCCCCATGTGAATGTACAGGGTACATTCACACGGGCAGGTTTACTGTGAGTTTCTCGCTGCAAGTTTGAGATGCAGCAAATTTTCAGCTGCAGCTCAAAATCCCAGCGGGAAACTGGCTGTAAACCCCCACCTGTGAGAATGTACCCTAAAAACACTTCACTACACCTACACAAAATAAAAGGTAAAACACTACATATACATATACCCCTACACAGTTACGTCTCCCCCCCCCCCCCCCCCAATAAAAATGAAAAACGTCTGGTGTGGCAGTGTTTCCAAAACAGAGCCTCCAGCTGTTGCAACATAACAACTCCTAGTATTGCCAGACAGCCATTGACTGTCCAGGCATGCTGGGAGTTTTGCAATAGCTGGAGGCACCCTGTTTGGAAAACACTGCCGTAGGGTAATTTTGGTGTCAGAGGCAAGTCTAATTCTAGCATCTGGGTCCGTCATGATGCAAATCCCTAATTTAGGCCTCAAATGCGCATGACACTCTCTCACTTCGAGCCCTGTCGTATTTCATGGCAACAACTTAGTGCCACATATGGGGTATTTCAGTACTCGGGAGAAATTGCCTAACACATTTTGGTGGGCTTTTCTCCTTTTACCCCTTATTAAAAGGTAAAGTTTGGATCTACACTTGAATTTTATTGTAAAAAAAAATTAATATTTGAGGCCTAAATTGGTGATTTGCACGGGGGTGGCTGATTTTACAGCGGTTCTGACATGATCGCAAAAAAATGAATTCCCACATGTGACCCCATTTTGGAAACTACACCCCTCACGGAATGTAACAAGGGGTATAGTGAGCCTTAACACCCCACAGGTGTTTCACAAATTTTGTTAAAGTTGGATGGGAAAATAAAAAAAAATAAAAAAAATTCACTAAAATGCTGGTGTTACCTTATATTTTTCATTTTTACAAGGGAAAATGGGAAATAAAAAAAAACCTAAATGTGTAACCCCATTTCTTCTGAGTAAAAGCATACCCCATATGTGGATGTAAAGTGCTCTACTGGCACACTACAATGCTCAAAGAGCGCCATTAGGCTTCTGGAGAGAAAATTTGTCCGAAATTGAAGGCCATGGACACACATGTAACCCCATTTTGGAAACTACACCCCTCCCATTATGTAATAAGGGGTGCAGTGAGCATTTACACCCTAAATGTGTCTGACAGATTCTTATAACAGTGGTCCGTGAAAATGAAAAATTAAATTTTTAATTTGCACATCCTACTGTTCCAAAGATCTGTCAAACGCCAGTGGGGTGTAAATGCTCACTGCACCCCTTATTAAATTCTGTGAGGGGTGTAGTTTCCAAAATGGGGTCACATGTGGGGGGGGGGGTCCACTGTTCTGGCACCATGGGTGCTTTGTAAACGCACATGGCCCCCGACTTCCAAACAAATTCTCTCTCCAAAAGCTCAATGGCGCTCCTTCTCTTCTGAGCATTGTAGTTCACCCGCAGAGCACTTTACATCCACATATGGGGTATTTCCATACTTCTCCGATTACCCCTTGAAAAAATGTAAAATTTGGGGGGAAACCTGCATAGCGAAAAAAATTATTTTCTCATTTACCTGTAGGGTGTAAAGACTCACTGTACCCCTTGCTACATTCCTTGAGGGGTGTAGAATCCAAAATAGTATGCCATGCAGGTTTTTTTTTTTTGCTGTTCTAACACCATGTGACATGCCCGCCAAAAAACAAATATGACTCCTTCCCTTCTGGGCATTGTAGTTTGAGAGCAGAGCACTTGATGTCCACATATGGGGTATTTCCATACTCAGAAGAAATGGGGTTACAAATGTTGGGGGGCAGAAAAAACAGCATTTTAGTGATTTATTTTATTTTATTTACACATCTGACTTTAACGAAAAGTCATCAAACACCTGTGGGGTGTTAAGCCTCACTGTACCTCTTGTTACGTTCCTTGAGGGGTGTAGTTTCCTAAATATTATGAAAAAACTGTTCAGCAAAATTGACTCTCCAAAATTCCATTGGTGATCCTTCCCTTCTGAGCCCGCTAGTGCACCCACAGAGCACTTTACATCTAAATATGAGGTATTTCCTTACAAGAGAAAAATTGGGTTACAAATTTACGGGGGATTTCTTTCTTTTTACCCCTTGTAAAAATTTAAAAAAATGGCTCTACAAGAACATGCGAGTGTAAAAATTTTGAATTTGTTGCTATTCCTTTGAAACACCTAAAGGGTTAACAAACTTTCTCAATGTCATTTTGAATTCTTTGAGGGGTGCAGTTTCTATAATGGGGTCATTTATGGGGTATTTCTCACAGAAAAGCCCCTCAAATCCACTTCAAACTTATCTGGTCCCTGAAAAATGCAGATTTCAAATTTTTCATGAAAATTTTGAAAATTGCTGCTATACTTTGAAGCACTCTAATGTCTTCAAAAAGTAAAAACATGTCAACTTTTTGATGCCAACATAAAGTAGACATATTATCTTTGTGAATCAATATATAATTTATTTGAAATGTCCATTTTCCTTACAAGCAGAAAGTTTCAAAGTTAGAAAAATGCTAAATTTTCTAAAGTATCAACAAAAATTTACCAATATGTTAAAGTAGAATATGTCACGAAAACTGTCCAGAGTAGGAGCAAATCCCCCATAGCAAACTTATCCTGCTCTTGACAGTTTCTGATATGGGCAGAGGTGTCATCAGAGAGCACTTTTATAAGACTGGAAAGAACTACACAACTTCCTCTGTAGTATACAGCGGCTGATAAGTACTGGAAGAATTAAGTATTTAAATAAAAGTAATTTACAAATCTGTTTAACCCCTTAAGGACTCATGACGTACCACTACGTCATGAGTCCGCTCCCGATCTATAATGCGGGGACACGGCGTGGCCCCGCGTCATAGCGGATTGGGCCTGGCCTCTGACAACGGCCGGGACCCATGGCTAATAGCACGCAGCATTGATCGCGCTGCCGCACGCTATTAACCCTTTAGACGCGGCGTTCAAAGTTTGTGCACTGTGAAAAGAACTACATATCAGCTGCTATATGTTACAAAGGAAGTTATGCTGTACTTTTCAGTCTGACCACAGTGCTCTCTGCTGACACCTCTATCCATGTCAGAAACTGTCCAGAGCAGGATAGGTTTGCTATGGGAATTTGCTCCTACTCTGGACAGTTCCTGACACAGACAGAGGTGTCAGCAGAGAGCACTGTGGTCAGACTAAAAAGAACAACTCAACTTCCTGTGGAGCATACAGCAGCTGATAAGTACTGGACGGATTAAGATTTTTTAAAAGAAGTCTTTTACAAATCTGTTTAACTTTCTGGCACCAGTTGATTTGAAAAAAATATTGTTTTCCACCAGAGTACCCCTTTAAGCCCATTTTTATGTTTAATATTTAATATGAACATATTAAATATTGGACAGTCAAAACTGGACAAGGCACAACATATGTGTCCACTACAGGCAAGGTTCAAGGTTCAAACCAATAAGTTAAAGGATAACTCACGCCAAATAAAAATTACTTTTCTACAGCTGCACATGTTAAAGGGATTAAACAAAAAACACAAATTGCCAGCACAACTTCCTAATACACGGGTGCATGCTGCTATGGCAAATGCAAAGTATACAAACACAAAGATTGCAGCGGCACATTATATCAAAAAAAGAAAAAAAAAATCTTATCAAAATTTTTTTTTTAATCTCAGAATTTTTCATCAGAATTTTTTAAGGCTCTCAGCGCACTTTTTGATCAAAACGTGTCCCCCCATCCACCAAGTGGAGGTGGCCGTTTTCGGATGGGTCCCTAACATACATTATGAGTTTAACATAACTCTCACCTCTGCTGTGCATATAGCCTCTTGTCTGGGTGTTATGCTAGATCCATTATCAATTTAAAGTCCCTCCTGGGCAAAGGGGGAGGGGTGCATGGCTAGAGAGGGTGCCATTCCCTCAAAGTTACATAAAACAAAAGACACAAATCGCCAGCACAACTTTCTAATACACGGGTGCATGCTGCTATGGCAAATGCAAAGTATACAAACACAAAGATTGCAGCGGCACATTATATAAAAAAAAGAAAAAAAATTTTTTTTTGCTGCACACACCTTCCTCATCTATATTCACTGCTTCTCTAACCATTTGTCTTACTCAGCTCTCTGAAGGCAGCTCCTTCTGCAGATTACACAGGAAACAAGTGCAGGGGCTGATGGTCTATGTAGCCTTCTGTAGCTCTAAGCTCCCTGCACAAACCATTAAATGCCTGGATTTTCAAAGGCTGTTTATTGGGGCTATGGGGGTCCGATCTTTAAACAACAAGTCAGTTGGGATGCCTTGTGGAGTCATGGTGAGCAACTGAAATATATATATATATATATATATATATATATATATATATATATATATATCTTATCAAAGTTTTTATTTTTACAACATTTGGTAGGATATCTGCTTAAAATTTTCTCCCAATCAATTGACCAAAGGAGGAACATGTTTTATTTAACCAATCTCATAAAACAAAGGTGTACTGACAGCTTATTAACACTATTACAACCCTTTCCTCTCACATATGACTCAGCTAAACAAATAAACAAATACATAAACAAACAAAAATCTTTGTGTAAAAAATGTGTAACCTTGAATAAATCTCTTTTAAAAGCAAATTATTTACCTATGACATAAATGTGGAGACCTTCACGAACAAGCTGAACCCAAGAATAAATTGTTGGATTAATATGCTATCAAAATGTTGTTTTCAGATTCTCTAGATACCATTGTGATTTGTTACTAAATAGTGTTGAGCTCGAATATTTGAAATGGGAATATCGGCACTTCACGATTTCGAGAATATTTTGAATATAACGCTATATGTTTGCAATGACGAATATTGATTTTTTGTTTTTTTCTTCCCAGTACACATCACAACAATGATGTGTACTGTGTAAAAAAGTGATGATCCCTCCCTGATTCCAGCTTGTAGTCCAAAGAAGGCTCCAATATTATTTACTGTGTGAGTCGGTGTGGAGCGCAAATATTTTGTATATATGCGAATATGCAAATATACGTGAATATTGGCACCTCCAGACGACACTGATCCCTCCCTTCTTTTAGCTTGTGGGCCAATGATAAATTATATAGTTAAGGGGTGGATAACTTTCCTATTGGTTGCTAGGGATGTTGCTAACCTCTAACAACTGTATTTGCATGCGCACTATACGAATTTCATTACGATTTTCGTATAGAAAAAAAAGTGAATGAACATGGCGAATATGCAAATTTCGCAAACATAAGACAAATATTCGTCCATATATTCGCAAAATATTGCAAATTCGAATATGACTCCTGCCGCTCATCACTATTACTAAATACAGATTTAACTTTTTTTTAATGTGGAAGGAATTGATTATTTATTACTTTTATAGCTTGCACTTTCTCCCTTATGGCAATTTTAAACGTAAAGCAAAACAATTTTGTTGCACAATGTATGATTAATTTTAAAACTTAAAGCTTTTCTGGCCTTTATGTAACTTGGCATTTTTTAGAAGAATTCTGCTCTGCAAGCTTCATCTATAATTTTCAGTTCTCAATTCAGGGCTAGTGGGTGGAGTTTAACTTCTATGTTGTCTGTCATACACTGCACACACAGAACAAGAGATCCAGCATTTCTGTCTCTGAGTCCACATGACTCTGCCCTTTCATGGAGTTGTATTACTTTTTGATCCCTTAGGGGGCATTCACACCATGTTTCTTACATACGGGGACCAGATCCGGCTGGGAGATGGGAAAACCAGGTGCTCCCGTATCCCAGCCGGACCCGGCCCCCTTCTCATTCATTTAAATGAGCCAACTGGAGTCAGACAGTAACTCTGCTCGGCTCATTTTTGCCCCTGTATCCGTTTTTTGACGGACTTAAAACCGTAGGCTACCACGGTTTTAGTCCGGTCAAAAAAACGGATATTGGGCAGCTCATTCACTACTTTTCCAAATTCCCCACTCTATTTCATATTGCTTCAAGTTGTCTTACTGCCCACTACTCTTTAGTACTGTAGACTGCATTAACACATCCTTACCAGGGTACTGGGCACATATACTGTGGATCCACTAGGCACTGGTATCTCACAGATCAATCTGCAGTAGAACCACTGCCTTTGGGACATCTCCTTCTAAGATACTGGCCCTTATTTACTAAGGCTTTTCAAAGTAGACTTTGCAGGGCTTTTGGTGTCGCATGTGTCCTGCACCAGAATTTTCAACAAAAAATAAAATGAAATAAAAAGCCCTACTAACGATCCACTTTACTCAGAAAACCCTACAAAGGGACGTGGTCGTCAGGGAAAAGCGGTGTGTCTAAAAAAAAAAAAAAAAAAAAAAAAAAAAAAAAACTAAAAAAAGATCCATAGCTGGCTCTCTGTTTCATCATAGTTTCCATCTTTGTGCACACTGAAAGCAGAATTTGCCTGGGAATCCAAAAGTATTTGTCCCAATAACCTGGACAGGCCCCTCTTCATCTGCAGACCTATCGACGGTTGCTTTACCTGTGACCATGGTTGTCATGCCTCACTCATGTTTTTTTTTTTTTTATTACTATGTGGCCTAGGCTGCACTGAAAATAAATAAAACATGGTATACTACTCCTGTCCTTACTTTGTTTCTGCCAGTTTCCAAAATGCTAACAGAAATGTCCACACAGTGGTTGATAAGAATTGACATCATACTGATCAGCCATCAAGTGGGCATTTCCTGTCTACATGAAACATCAGTGGAAATAGTAAGAAAGAGGACTGCAGTGATAACTGAGTGGACAGGTAAGTATAGCAATTTGTTATTTTCAATGCAGCCTGGGCCACATAGTAAAATCACCCCCTGCCTGAAAAACTACGAAAAACTACTTTAACTCCTCTGTACTGCAAAAGTGGGCCAATCCATGTTACTACTGCTGACTCTGTCCAGTGTATTGTACACAAAATGTATTGTGTATTGGGATTATATATCTGTGAATTGATACATATCACAAATAATTGAAATGTCACAATGGGGGACTTAATACTTAGAGGGGCAGACAGTGTAATCTATCAAAGACTGGTATCATTGAAATGTGTGTTGCCTTCCTAACACTTGAGTTCAGCACGTCATGAATCAGGTTGAAAGATTTATGTGAGGGGCTGGAGTAGACCTGGTGATCATGGTGCACCTTGGCACCATTGACAAAATTGGAAGGTAGGTAAGTTAGGGGGTAGGTGTTGTGTCCTTAAAAATATTTCCGAATACTTAGGCAAGAAGCTTAAGGCAAGGACTTTCAAGGTAAAATTTTCTGAAATAATACCTGTACCACGTGAGGCCGCAAGAGATTAGGGAGCTAAACAAGTGGCTCAGAAACTGGTGTAGGAAGGAGGGGTTTGGGTTCATGGAGAACTGTGCCGACTTCTCTGTCAGATACAGGCTCTTTGGTAGGGACAGGCTGCACCTCAATCGGGAGGGTGCAGCTGTGCTCGGGGAGAAGATGGCCAGTAGGGTGGAGGAGTGTTTAAACTAGGAACTGGGGGGAATGGAAACTACAATATAGAGGTGGAAGACAGTGTGGATGGAAAATTGGGACTTATTAATGTATCTTGGGGAGGAGCGGAGGAAGGGGTTAGAATTGTTCATAGGGATAGGCTCAATAGAAAAAAAACTCATACACCTCTAAATGTATGCTGACTAATGCCAGAAGTCTGATCAATAAAATGGCCAAACTGGAGTTAATAATGTCTGAAGAAAAATTATTACATAGTGGGTATAACAGAGACTTGGTTGGACGATAGCTGTGACTGGGCAATATTTTGAATATAACGCTATATGTTTGCAATGACGAATATTGATTTTTTGTTTTTTTCTTCCCAGTACACATCACAACAATGATGTGTACTGTGTAAAAAAGTGATGATCCCTCCCTGATTCCAGCTTGTAGTCCAAAGAAGGCTCCAATATTATTTACTGTGTGAGTCGGTGTGGAGCGCAAATATTTTGTATATATGCGAATATGCAAATATACGTGAATATTGGCACCTCCAGACGACACTGATCCCTCCCTTCTTTTAGCTTGTGGGCCAATGATAAATTATATAGTTAAGGGGTGGATAACTTTCCTATTGGTTGCTAGGGATGTTGCTAACCTCTAACAACTGTATTTGCATGCGCACTATACGAATTTCATTACGATTTTCGTATAGAAAAAAAAGTGAATGAACATGGCGAATATGCAAATTTCGCAAACATAAGACAAATATTCGTCCATATATTCGCAAAATATTGCAAATTCGAATATGACTCCTGCCGCTCATCACTATTACTAAATACAGATTTAACTTTTTTTTAATGTGGAAGGAATTGATTATTTATTACTTTTATAGCTTGCACTTTCTCCCTTATGGCAATTTTAAACGTAAAGCAAAACAATTTTGTTGCACAATGTATGATTAATTTTAAAACTTAAAGCTTTTCTGGCCTTTATGTAACTTGGCATTTTTTAGAAGAATTCTGCTCTGCAAGCTTCATCTATAATTTTCAGTTCTCAATTCAGGGCTAGTGGGTGGAGTTTAACTTCTATGTTGTCTGTCATACACTGCACACACAGAACAAGAGATCCAGCATTTCTGTCTCTGAGTCCACATGACTCTGCCCTTTCATGGAGTTGTATTACTTTTTGATCCCTTAGGGGGCATTCACACCATGTTTCTTACATACGGGGACCAGATCCGGCTGGGAGATGGGAAAACCAGGTGCTCCCGTATCCCAGCCGGACCCGGCCCCCTTCTCATTCATTTAAATGAGCCAACTGGAGTCAGACAGTAACTCTGCTCGGCTCATTTTTGCCCCTGTATCCGTTTTTTGACGGACTTAAAACCGTAGGCTACCACGGTTTTAGTCCGGTCAAAAAAACGGATATTGGGCAGCTCATTCACTACTTTTCCAAATTCCCCACTCTATTTCATATTGCTTCAAGTTGTCTTACTGCCCACTACTCTTTAGTACTGTAGACTGCATTAACACATCCTTACCAGGGTACTGGGCACATATACTGTGGATCCACTAGGCACTGGTATCTCACAGATCAATCTGCAGTAGAACCACTGCCTTTGGGACATCTCCTTCTAAGATACTGGCCCTTATTTACTAAGGCTTTTCAAAGTAGACTTTGCAGGGCTTTTGGTGTCGCATGTGTCCTGCACCAGAATTTTCAACAAAAAATAAAATGAAATAAAAAGCCCTACTAACGATCCACTTTACTCAGAAAACCCTACAAAGGGACGTGGTCGTCAGGGAAAAGCGGTGTGTCTAAAAAAAAAAAAAAAAAAAAAAAAAAAAAAAAAAAAAAAAAGATCCATAGCTGGCTCTCTGTTTCATCATAGTTTCCATCTTTGTGCACACTGAAAGCAGAATTTGCCTGGGAATCCAAAAGTATTTGTCCCAATAACCTGGACAGGCCCCTCTTCATCTGCAGACCTATCGACGGTTGCTTTACCTGTGACCATGGTTGTCATGCCTCACTCATGTTTTTTTTTTTTTTATTACTATGTGGCCTAGGCTGCACTGAAAATAAATAAAACATGGTATACTACTCCTGTCCTTACTTTGTTTCTGCCAGTTTCCAAAATGCTAACAGAAATGTCCACACAGTGGTTGATAAGAATTGACATCATACTGATCAGCCATCAAGTGGGCATTTCCTGTCTACATGAAACATCAGTGGAAATAGTAAGAAAGAGGACTGCAGTGATAACTGAGTGGACAGGTAAGTATAGCAATTTGTTATTTTCAATGCAGCCTGGGCCACATAGTAAAATCACCCCCTGCCTGAAAAACTACGAAAAACTACTTTAACTCCTCTGTACTGCAAAAGTGGGCCAATCCATGTTACTACTGCTGACTCTGTCCAGTGTATTGTACACAAAATGTATTGTGTATTGGGATTATATATCTGTGAATTGATACATATCACAAATAATTGAAATGTCACAATGGGGGACTTAATACTTAGAGGGGCAGACAGTGTAATCTATCAAAGACTGGTATCATTGAAATGTGTGTTGCCTTCCTAACACTTGAGTTCAGCACGTCATGAATCAGGTTGAAAGATTTATGTGAGGGGCTGGAGTAGACCTGGTGATCATGGTGCACCTTGGCACCATTGACAAAATTGGAAGGTAGGTAAGTTAGGGGGTAGGTGTTGTGTCCTTAAAAATATTTCCGAATACTTAGGCAAGAAGCTTAAGGCAAGGACTTTCAAGGTAAAATTTTCTGAAATAATACCTGTACCACGTGAGGCCGCAAGAGATTAGGGAGCTAAACAAGTGGCTCAGAAACTGGTGTAGGAAGGAGGGGTTTGGGTTCATGGAGAACTGTGCCGACTTCTCTGTCAGATACAGGCTCTTTGGTAGGGACAGGCTGCACCTCAATCGGGAGGGTGCAGCTGTGCTCGGGGAGAAGATGGCCAGTAGGGTGGAGGAGTGTTTAAACTAGGAACTGGGGGGAATGGAAACTACAATATAGAGGTGGAAGACAGTGTGGATGGAAAATTGGGACTTATTAATGTATCTTGGGGAGGAGCGGAGGAAGGGGTTAGAATTGTTCATAGGGATAGGCTCAATAGAAAAAAAACTCATACACCTCTAAATGTATGCTGACTAATGCCAGAAGTCTGATCAATAAAATGGCCAAACTGGAGTTAATAATGTCTGAAGAAAAATTATTACATAGTGGGTATAACAGAGACTTGGTTGGACGATAGCTGTGACTGGGCAATATTTTGAATATAACGCTATATGTTTGCAATGACGAATATTGATTTTTAGTTTTTTTCTTCCCAGTACACATCACAACAATGATGTGTACTGTGTAAAAAAGTGATGATCCCTCCCTGATTCCAGCTTGTAGTCCAAAGAAGGCTCCAATATTATTTACTGTGTGAGTCGGTGTGGAGCGCAAATATTTTGTATATATGCGAATATGCAAATATACGTGAATATTGGCACCTCCAGACGACACTGATCCCTCCCTTCTTTTAGCTTGTGGGCCAATGATAAATTATATAGTTAAGGGGTGGATAACTTTCCTATTGGTTGCTAGGGATGTTGCTAACCTCTAACAACTGTATTTGCATGCGCACTATACGAATTTCATTACGATTTTCGTATAGAAAAAAAAGTGAATGAACATGGCGAATATGCAAATTTCGCAAACATAAGACAAATATTCGTCCATATATTCGCAAAATATTGCAAATTCGAATATGACTCCTGCCGCTCATCACTATTACTAAATACAGATTTAACTTTTTTTTAATGTGGAAGGAATTGATTATTTATTACTTTTATAGCTTGCACTTTCTCCCTTATGGCAATTTTAAACGTAAAGCAAAACAATTTTGTTGCACAATGTATGATTAATTTTAAAACTTAAAGCTTTTCTGGCCTTTATGTAACTTGGCATTTTTTAGAAGAATTCTGCTCTGCAAGCTTCATCTATAATTTTCAGTTCTCAATTCAGGGCTAGTGGGTGGAGTTTAACTTCTATGTTGTCTGTCATACACTGCACACACAGAACAAGAGATCCAGCATTTCTGTCTCTGAGTCCACATGACTCTGCCCTTTCATGGAGTTGTATTACTTTTTGATCCCTTAGGGGGCATTCACACCATGTTTCTTACATACGGGGACCAGATCCGGCTGGGAGATGGGAAAACCAGGTGCTCCCGTATCCCAGCCGGACCCGGCCCCCTTCTCATTCATTTAAATGAGCCAACTGGAGTCAGACAGTAACTCTGCTCGGCTCATTTTTGCCCCTGTATCCGTTTTTTGACGGACTTAAAACCGTAGGCTACCACGGTTTTAGTCCGGTCAAAAAAACGGATATTGGGCAGCTCATTCACTACTTTTCCAAATTCCCCACTCTATTTCATATTGCTTCAAGTTGTCTTACTGCCCACTACTCTTTAGTACTGTAGACTGCATTAACACATCCTTACCAGGGTACTGGGCACATATACTGTGGATCCACTAGGCACTGGTATCTCACAGATCAATCTGCAGTAGAACCACTGCCTTTGGGACATCTCCTTCTAAGATACTGGCCCTTATTTACTAAGGCTTTTCAAAGTAGACTTTGCAGGGCTTTTGGTGTCGCATGTGTCCTGCACCAGAATTTTCAACAAAAAATAAAATGAAATAAAAAGCCCTACTAACGATCCACTTTACTCAGAAAACCCTACAAAGGGACGTGGTCGTCAGGGAAAAGCGGTGTGTCTAAAAAAAAAAAAAAAAAAAAAAAAAAAAAAAAACTAAAAAAAGATCCATAGCTGGCTCTCTGTTTCATCATAGTTTCCATCTTTGTGCACACTGAAAGCAGAATTTGCCTGGGAATCCAAAAGTATTTGTCCCAATAACCTGGACAGGCCCCTCTTCATCTGCAGACCTATCGACGGTTGCTTTACCTGTGACCATGGTTGTCATGCCTCACTCATGTTTTTTTTTTTTTTATTACTATGTGGCCTAGGCTGCACTGAAAATAAATAAAACATGGTATACTACTCCTGTCCTTACTTTGTTTCTGCCAGTTTCCAAAATGCTAACAGAAATGTCCACACAGTGGTTGATAAGAATTGACATCATACTGATCAGCCATCAAGTGGGCATTTCCTGTCTACATGAAACATCAGTGGAAATAGTAAGAAAGAGGACTGCAGTGATAACTGAGTGGACAGGTAAGTATAGCAATTTGTTATTTTCAATGCAGCCTGGGCCACATAGTAAAATCACCCCCTGCCTGAAAAACTACGAAAAACTACTTTAACTCCTCTGTACTGCAAAAGTGGGCCAATCCATGTTACTACTGCTGACTCTGTCCAGTGTATTGTACACAAAATGTATTGTGTATTGGGATTATATATCTGTGAATTGATACATATCACAAATAATTGAAATGTCACAATGGGGGACTTAATACTTAGAGGGGCAGACAGTGTAATCTATCAAAGACTGGTATCATTGAAATGTGTGTTGCCTTCCTAACACTTGAGTTCAGCACGTCATGAATCAGGTTGAAAGATTTATGTGAGGGGCTGGAGTAGACCTGGTGATCATGGTGCACCTTGGCACCATTGACAAAATTGGAAGGTAGGTAAGTTAGGGGGTAGGTGTTGTGTCCTTAAAAATATTTCCGAATACTTAGGCAAGAAGCTTAAGGCAAGGACTTTCAAGGTAAAATTTTCTGAAATAATACCTGTACCACGTGAGGCCGCAAGAGATTAGGGAGCTAAACAAGTGGCTCAGAAACTGGTGTAGGAAGGAGGGGTTTGGGTTCATGGAGAACTGTGCCGACTTCTCTGTCAGATACAGGCTCTTTGGTAGGGACAGGCTGCACCTCAATCGGGAGGGTGCAGCTGTGCTCGGGGAGAAGATGGCCAGTAGGGTGGAGGAGTGTTTAAACTAGGAACTGGGGGGAATGGAAACTACAATATAGAGGTGGAAGACAGTGTGGATGGAAAATTGGGACTTATTAATGTATCTTGGGGAGGAGCGGAGGAAGGGGTTAGAATTGTTCATAGGGATAGGCTCAATAGAAAAAAAACTCATACACCTCTAAATGTATGCTGACTAATGCCAGAAGTCTGATCAATAAAATGGCCAAACTGGAGTTAATAATGTCTGAAGAAAAATTATTACATAGTGGGTATAACAGAGACTTGGTTGGACGATAGCTGTGACTGGGCAATATTTTGAATATAACGCTATATGTTTGCAATGACGAATATTGATTTTTTGTTTTTTTCTTCCCAGTACACATCACAACAATGATGTGTACTGTGTAAAAAAGTGATGATCCCTCCCTGATTCCAGCTTGTAGTCCAAAGAAGGCTCCAATATTATTTACTGTGTGAGTCGGTGTGGAGCGCAAATATTTTGTATATATGCGAATATGCAAATATACGTGAATATTGGCACCTCCAGACGACACTGATCCCTCCCTTCTTTTAGCTTGTGGGCCAATGATAAATTATATAGTTAAGGGGTGGATAACTTTCCTATTGGTTGCTAGGGATGTTGCTAACCTCTAACAACTGTATTTGCATGCGCACTATACGAATTTCATTACGATTTTCGTATAGAAAAAAAAGTGAATGAACATGGCGAATATGCAAATTTCGCAAACATAAGACAAATATTCGTCCATATATTCGCAAAATATTGCAAATTCGAATATGACTCCTGCCGCTCATCACTATTACTAAATACAGATTTAACTTTTTTTTAATGTGGAAGGAATTGATTATTTATTACTTTTATAGCTTGCACTTTCTCCCTTATGGCAATTTTAAACGTAAAGCAAAACAATTTTGTTGCACAATGTATGATTAATTTTAAAACTTAAAGCTTTTCTGGCCTTTATGTAACTTGGCATTTTTTAGAAGAATTCTGCTCTGCAAGCTTCATCTATAATTTTCAGTTCTCAATTCAGGGCTAGTGGGTGGAGTTTAACTTCTATGTTGTCTGTCATACACTGCACACACAGAACAAGAGATCCAGCATTTCTGTCTCTGAGTCCACATGACTCTGCCCTTTCATGGAGTTGTATTACTTTTTGATCCCTTAGGGGGCATTCACACCATGTTTCTTACATACGGGGACCAGATCCGGCTGGGAGATGGGAAAACCAGGTGCTCCCGTATCCCAGCCGGACCCGGCCCCCTTCTCATTCATTTAAATGAGCCAACTGGAGTCAGACAGTAACTCTGCTCGGCTCATTTTTGCCCCTGTATCCGTTTTTTGACGGACTTAAAACCGTAGGCTACCACGGTTTTAGTCCGGTCAAAAAAACGGATATTGGGCAGCTCATTCACTACTTTTCCAAATTCCCCACTCTATTTCATATTGCTTCAAGTTGTCTTACTGCCCACTACTCTTTAGTACTGTAGACTGCATTAACACATCCTTACCAGGGTACTGGGCACATATACTGTGGATCCACTAGGCACTGGTATCTCACAGATCAATCTGCAGTAGAACCACTGCCTTTGGGACATCTCCTTCTAAGATACTGGCCCTTATTTACTAAGGCTTTTCAAAGTAGACTTTGCAGGGCTTTTGGTGTCGCATGTGTCCTGCACCAGAATTTTCAACAAAAAATAAAATGAAATAAAAAGCCCTACTAACGATCCACTTTACTCAGAAAACCCTACAAAGGGACGTGGTCGTCAGGGAAAAGCGGTGTGTCTAAAAAAAAAAAAAAAAAAAAAAAAAAAAAAAAACTAAAAAAAGATCCATAGCTGGCTCTCTGTTTCATCATAGTTTCCATCTTTGTGCACACTGAAAGCAGAATTTGCCTGGGAATCCAAAAGTATTTGTCCCAATAACCTGGACAGGCCCCTCTTCATCTGCAGACCTATCGACGGTTGCTTTACCTGTGACCATGGTTGTCATGCCTCACTCATGTTTTTTTTTTTTTTATTACTATGTGGCCTAGGCTGCACTGAAAATAAATAAAACATGGTATACTACTCCTGTCCTTACTTTGTTTCTGCCAGTTTCCAAAATGCTAACAGAAATGTCCACACAGTGGTTGATAAGAATTGACATCATACTGATCAGCCATCAAGTGGGCATTTCCTGTCTACATGAAACATCAGTGGAAATAGTAAGAAAGAGGACTGCAGTGATAACTGAGTGGACAGGTAAGTATAGCAATTTGTTATTTTCAATGCAGCCTGGGCCACATAGTAAAATCACCCCCTGCCTGAAAAACTACGAAAAACTACTTTAACTCCTCTGTACTGCAAAAGTGGGCCAATCCATGTTACTACTGCTGACTCTGTCCAGTGTATTGTACACAAAATGTATTGTGTATTGGGATTATATATCTGTGAATTGATACATATCACAAATAATTGAAATGTCACAATGGGGGACTTAATACTTAGAGGGGCAGACAGTGTAATCTATCAAAGACTGGTATCATTGAAATGTGTGTTGCCTTCCTAACACTTGAGTTCAGCACGTCATGAATCAGGTTGAAAGATTTATGTGAGGGGCTGGAGTAGACCTGGTGATCATGGTGCACCTTGGCACCATTGACAAAATTGGAAGGTAGGTAAGTTAGGGGGTAGGTGTTGTGTCCTTAAAAATATTTCCGAATACTTAGGCAAGAAGCTTAAGGCAAGGACTTTCAAGGTAAAATTTTCTGAAATAATACCTGTACCACGTGAGGCCGCAAGAGATTAGGGAGCTAAACAAGTGGCTCAGAAACTGGTGTAGGAAGGAGGGGTTTGGGTTCATGGAGAACTGTGCCGACTTCTCTGTCAGATACAGGCTCTTTGGTAGGGACAGGCTGCACCTCAATCGGGAGGGTGCAGCTGTGCTCGGGGAGAAGATGGCCAGTAGGGTGGAGGAGTGTTTAAACTAGGAACTGGGGGGAATGGAAACTACAATATAGAGGTGGAAGACAGTGTGGATGGAAAATTGGGACTTATTAATGTATCTTGGGGAGGAGCGGAGGAAGGGGTTAGAATTGTTCATAGGGATAGGCTCAATAGAAAAAAAACTCATACACCTCTAAATGTATGCTGACTAATGCCAGAAGTCTGATCAATAAAATGGCCAAACTGGAGTTAATAATGTCTGAAGAAAAATTATTACATAGTGGGTATAACAGAGACTTGGTTGGACGATAGCTGTGACTGGGCAGTCAACACACAGGGTTATAGTCTATTCAGGAAGGATCAGAAAAAAAATAGAGAGGAGGAGGAGGTTCCCCTTAAGGACTCAGCATTTTTCCCGTTTTTGCATTTTCATTTTTTCCTCATCACCTTCTAAAAATCATAACGCTTTCAATTTTGCACATAATATTCCATATCATGGCTTATTTTTTGCACCACGAATTCTACATTGCAGTGACATTAGTCATTTTACCAGAAAATCCACAGCGAAACGGAAAAAAAATTCATTGTGCGACAAAATTGAAGAAAAAAATGTCATTTTGTAAATTCTTGGGGCTTCCGTTTCTACACAGTGCTTTTTTCTGTAAAAAATGACCCCTTATCTTTATTTTGTTGGTCCATACGGTTAAAATGATACCCTACTTATATATATTAGATTTTTTCATACTTCTAAAAAAAATCATAACTACATGCAGGAAAATTGATACGTAAAAAATTCTAATTTTTGACCCCTATAACTTTTTAATTTTTCTGTGTACGGGCCAGTATGAGGGCTCATTTTTTGCGCTTTGTTATGAAGTTTTTATTGGTACCATTTTTGTATTGATCTGACTTTTTGATCGCTTTTTATTCATTTTTTCATGATATAGGAAGCCACATTATTAGTAAGTCACCAGGATTACGGGATGAATGACGTCATTCCGCTGCTTCATTTCTTATGTGTTGGAAACAATATCTTTTCAGGGCACAGGAGATGTGGCACCTACATCTCTCAGCCACATGAGCCCTGTGGGGTCTGAACTGGAGGAGGAGGAGCTGGAGGGGCACAGGGGAGCACAGTTTTGGTTTAGCCAAACGGGTGGTTTTTCTAGTAATCTGACAAGAGTGGAGGAGCGGGAGCAGCCAGAGGAGCTAGAGGGTTATGAGGAAGGCAATACAGAGGACCCAGACACACCGTGGCAGTATGCAGTGGAGATGGAGGCAGGGAGTCCCTCCGAGTCACCGTCACAAATGGCATGATGCATGCTCGCTTGCGTAGTGACTGACGAATTGTCACCATTCGACAGTGGGATGACTTCTGGATCTCCAACTTATTGGACCCTCACTACCACCACAAAATAGGGGCCTTTTTTACACCCACTGAGAGGGAGGACAAAGTGACCTACTACAAAGGTATCCTGTGTAGTCAGTTGACATCCTATGTAGTCAGCTCTGCGCTCATCTTCCACTGCCATGGCTTCTGAGGAGGGGTGGGGTGGCAGAAGCAGTACCAGCTCCATCAGCAGCAGCCTGAGTCTACAGTCACTGATGAGTAGCTTTCTTCACCCACACAGTGAAGCAATTCATCAGCAGCAGGTACACCTGGAGCAGGACCTGAACCAGCAGGTGGTGGCATACCTTGACATGCCCATGCCAACACACCTTGAACTTCTGGACTTCTGGGCAGCCAAACTTGATTTGTGGCTGCAACTAGCAGAGTTTGCCCTGGAAAAGCTGTCCTGCCCGGCCAGTAGTGTGCCATCAGAGCAGGTGTTTGGTGCGGTGGGGCCATAATCACCCCAAGGAGAATTCGTCTGTCCACGAAAAATGTGGAGAGACTGACCATTGTGAATATGAATGGCATGGATCAGCCAGGATTTCCAACCCCCAATGCCTGATGCATGAGAGTAGATTGACCATGGTGCCACACCAACACTTCACAAATATGGATAGTGCCAAACAGATTTATGCTTCAGCCAACTCCTGACTGTGCCATTCAGCCACTATATGGTCTCCTCATGCTTCAGCCAAATCCAGGTTGTGCCATACAGACACTTCATGGTCTACCCATGCTGCCATAAACTCCAGACAGTCATTCAGCCACTATTTGGTCTCCTCATACTGATGCCACCTCCAGACTGTGTCATTCAGCCTCTATATGGTCTCCTCATGCGTCCGCCACCTCCAGGATGTGCCATTCAGCCACTATATGGTCTCCTCATGCTTCAGCCAAATCCAGGCTGTGCCATTCAGACACTTTATGGTCTCCCCATGCTGCCATAAACTCCAGGCAGTCATTCAGCCACTATATGGTCTATAATGATGCCACCTCCAGGCTGTCTAATTAAGCCACTATATGGTTTCTTCTCATGCTTTAGCCAACTCAGGGCTGTGCCATTCAGACACTATATGGTCTCCTCTAACTGATGCCACCTCCAGGCTCTGTCATTGTGCTGTCATGTGACATGTGACTCCTTGTTAGATTAGGTCCTTTGTACCCACATGTCGGGGCCCGGAACACTAAAACTTGGGAGTTAAAAGTTCCATTTCTAAATCTTACATTTCTATTTCAAAATCATAAATTTCAATGGTGTCCTCATGCTTCTGCCAACTCCAGGCTGTGCCATTCAGGCAATATATGGTTTACTGATGCTGCTGGGCCTGGGTCTGGGAATAAAAATGTTGTTATGGTAGCACTAGCTATCCAAAATCTTCAGTTAAAATTTCAGAATTCATCTTGTGGTATGCCTTGGGGGGTGTATGGTAGTTGGGGTATTGTTTCGGTAGATGAGGGGTTAATGTTAACCCTATAGTTCGTGATGCCAGGCTAAGGGCTAGTATGCTGAGGTAATTCTCTGGTCTATCGCCGCCTTTCCCAGTAACGATAGGTGCATGTATAAAATGACTGAAGGTCCCAAGGTACTTGAACTTGGATAACTTTACTGAACGGCTTTCAGTACATCCAATGCACAATAACAGTCTCAAGAATACAGTCTCTATATAGTGCAATGACTGACAGTTACTGTGGACCTTGACTTTAGATACAGGGTAATTTTGCAGATCCGTCTGGATTTAGGGCATAGATAAGGTCCGTTGATCTTGCAGAGTGCTTAGGGATTGATACACTCTCAATTTAGAATCGATCAGCCGTTGCCGCAAGGCTCGGGCCTAACTCACTGCGGGAGATAGCTGTATAGGTCCTTCCACGTCAGGAGCGCAGGAGGAAAAAGAAAGAGCAATGGCTGCCGCTCTCTTATATGGGCAGGGGCAGGGCCGCTTTCACTGGTCCAACTAACTGTCACTCACCGTTACAAGGAGTGATGGGAGATATACGTCATAGGGGCCTCCAAAGGTCCTGAAGCACAAAACCATAGAGTTTACCTGATCACGTGATCCGCAGGTCCTGCTATGCTCCGGACAGGTAATTAACTATTTATATACATTTTTACAGTCCTTTACATATAAATCCTAAATAATTACTAGACAACTAATACCTAGATGAGAGGTGACTAGGGGTGGACTAGACAATAAGGACCCGACGTCCTAGGGACTCTGGCTATGGGGACCTATATACACAGGTACCGGATAAGATGCTGTACCGAGACACCACAATCTTTTAACCGAGCCCATTTTGACACTAAGCGACCGAGCCCATTTTGACCTTAAGGACCAGAGCATTTTTTGCAATTCTGACCACTGTCACTTTAAGCATTAATAATTCTGAGATGCTTGTACTTATGAATTTGATTCCGAGATTGTTTTTTCATTACATATTCTACTTTATGTTAGGGGTAAATTTCCGTCGATACTTGCATCATTTCTTGGTGAGAAATTCCCAAATTTCGTGAAAAATTTGAAAATTTTGAATTTTTATAACTTTTAAGCTCTCTGCTTGTAAGGAAAATAGACATAACAAATAAATTATAAATTGATTCACATATACAGTGTGTCTACTTTATGATTGCATCATAAAAAGTTGACATGTTTGTACTTTTTGAAGACATCAGTGGGCTTCAAAATATAGCAGTATTTTCCAATTTTTCAAGTACATTTCAAAATCAGAGTTTTTCAGGGAACAGTTCAGTTTTGAAGTGAATTTGAGGGTCTTTTATGATATAAATAAACCATAATGGACCCCATTATGAAAACTGCACCCCTCAAAGTATTCAAAATGACATTCAGAAAGTTTGTTAACCCTTTCGGTGTTTCACAGGAATAGCAGCAAAGTGGAGGCGAAAATTCTAAATCTAAATTTTTTTACACTAACATGTTCTTGTAGACCCATATTTTCATTTTTACAAGGGGTAAAAGGAGAAAAAGCCCCAAAATATGTAACCCAATTTCCCTTGAGTAAGGAAATACCTCATATATGGATGTAAAGTGCTTTGTGGGCTCACTAGAGGGCTCAGAAGAGAAGGAGGGACAAAGGATTTTGGAGAGCGAATTGTGCTGAAATGGTTTTTGGGGGGCATGTCACATTTAGGAAGCTCCTATGGTGACAGAACAGCAAGAAACACCCCACATATTATGCTATTTGAGAAACTACACCCCTCAAGGAACGTAACAAGTGGTACAGTGAGCCTAACACCTTACAGGTGTTTGATGAATTTTCAATAAATTTGGACGTGAAAAAGAAATTTTTTATTTTTTTCATTAAAATGCTGATGTTACCCCCAATTTTTTATTTTCACAAGCGGTAATAGTTGAAAATGTCCCCCAAAATTTGAAACCCCATTTCTCTCGAGTAAAGAATTATATCATATGCGGATGTAAAGCGATCTGCGGGTGCACTAGAGGGCTCAGAAGGGAAGGACCGACATTGGGCTTTTGGAAAGCGAATTTTGATGAAATTGTGGCACACTATTTGGGAAACTACACCCCTCAAGGAACATAACAAGGGGTGCAGTGAGCATTTACAACTCACTGGCATTTGACAGATCTTTGTAACAGTGGGTTGTGCAAATGAAAAATTAACATTTTTCATTTTTACGGACCACTGTTTCAAAAATCTGTCAGGCATCTGTGGGGTGTTAAGGCTCACTATACCCCTTGTTACGTTCCGTGAGGGGTGTAGTTTCTAAAATGGGGTCACATGTGGGTATTTATTTTTTTGCGTTTATGTCAGAACTGCTGTAACCAGCAGCCACCCCTATGCAAATCACCAATTTAGGCCTCAAATGTACATAGTGCACTCTCACTCTTGAGCCTTGTTGTGAACCCGCAGAGCATTTTCCTTCCACATATGGGGCATTTCCGTACTTGGAAGAAATTGTGTTATACATTTTTTGGATCTTTATTTCCTTTTACCTCTTATGAAAATGAAAAGTATGGGGCAACACCAGCATGTTAGTGTAAAAAATTAAATTTTTTTACACTAACATGCTGGTATAGACCCCAACTTTACCTTTTCATAAGGGGTAAAAGGAGAAAAAGCCCCCCAATATTTGTAGCGCAATGTCTCCTGAGTACGGATATACCCCATGTGTGGCCCTAAACTGTTGCCTTGAAATACGCCAGGGCTCCAAAGTGAGAGAGCGCCATGGGCATTTGAGGCCTAAATTTGGGATTTTCATAGGGCTGTACCCGGATACAAGCATTACACCAAAAATACTGTATGTCATTTTTTCCCAAAACAAGGTGCCTCCAGCTGTTGCAAAACTCCCAACATACTGGGAGTTGTTATTTTGCAACAGCTGGAAGCTCCGTTTTGGAAAAACTGACGTACAAGAAGGGACAACAGGGGGGTGACAGTGTAAGGGTGTAGTGTATATGTAGTGTTTTTCTCTTTATTTATGGTTAGTGTGGTGTAGCGGTGTAGGGTACATTTACACAGGTGAGGGTTTACAGTGAGTTTCCTGCTGCAGCAGAAAATTTGCCGCATCTCAAACTTGAAGCAGGAAACTTGCTGTAAACCCCCACCCACGTGAATGTACCCTGTACATTCACATGGGGGGGGGGGGGAACAAAATGACAACTCCCAGCATGCACTGACAGACCATGCATGCTGGGAGTTGTAGTTATGCAACAGCTAGAGGCACACTGGTTGGAATTGGGAAACACTGAGTTAGGTTACAGACTACCGCAGTGTTTCCGCACCATTGTCTGTTTCCTAACTCAGTGTTTCCTAACCCATGTGCTTTCAGCTGTTGCAAAACTGCAACTCCCAGCATGCATGGTTTGTCAATGCATGCTGGGAGTTATAGTTTTGCAACAGTAGGAGGTACACGGGTTAAGAAACACTGAGTTAGGAAACAGACAATGTTTCCCACCAAGTGTGCCTCCAGTTGTTGCAATACTACAACTCCCAGCATGCCCAGACAGCCGAAGGGCATGTTGGGAGTTGTAGATATGCAACAACTGGAGGAAAACAGTTTGGAGACCACTGTGTAGTGGTCTCCAAACTGTAGCACTCCAGATGTTGCAAGACTTCAATTCCAAGCGTGCCTAGACTGCCCAGGCATGCTGGAAGTTGTAGTTCAGCAACATCTGAAGGGCCAGATGTTGACGAACTACAACTCCCAGCATGCCTGGACAGTCTCAGAATGCTTTAAATTGACATCTGGAGCGCTACAGTTTGGAGACCACTGTCCTTCTTGATGTTGCAAAACTGCAACTCCCAGCATGCTGAGACTGTCCATGCATGCTGGGAGTTGTAGTTCTGCCACATCTGAAGGGCCAGATGTTACAGAACTACAACTCCCAGCATGCCTGGACTGTCTGGGCATGCTGAGAGTTGCAGTTTTGCAACATCTGGAAGGACAGTGGTCTCCAAACTGTGGCCCCCCAGATGTTGCAAAACTACAACTCTCAGCATGCCCAGACAGCCAAAAGCTGGGAGTTGTAGTTTTGAAACTCCTAGAAGCAGCAGTGAAGATCACTTTACAACAATCTTCACTGCTGCATCTGGGACATCGCCGCCGCCTCCACTTGCCTGCTTCCTCCTGTCAGCCGCCGGTCCCTGGTCACCGCGTGAACCCAGGTATTTGCCGCCGGTGGTCCCTGCTGCATCCATGGCCCCCGCATATCGCCGCCATCTTCCCCTGCTCTGCCCCAACATCCAGGGGTGAGCAGAGCAGAGGAAATGAACTTTCACCCCTGACCCCTGTCCTGCGATTCGCCGGTCAGTCCTGATCAGCCAATTGCAGGGAATAGGAGGAGGTGGCACCCTGCCGCCTCGCTCTTATCCTTCAGGATAGTTGGAGCTGTCTCTGACAGCTCCTATCATCCCTATTTTCCAGGCTGTCGGGTCATCAGAGACCCAATCAGCCTGGAATCTCAGCAAATCGCCGATCTGAATTGAATATTTTCAGCAGGCATCCCATTCCGATCCCTGTCTAGCAGCGGGGATCGAAATTCCCACGGGCGTACAGGTATGTCCTTTGTCCTTAAGTACCAGGGCGCAAGGGCGTACCCATATGCCCAACAGGTTAATCTTGGGCATTGTGAAGCCCTAGTGTCTACTCATAATGCTGCCAACTCCAGGCTCTGTCATTCAGCCACTATATGGTTTACTGATGCTGCTGGGCGTGTGTCTGGGAATAAAAAATTGGTTATCGTAGCACTAGCTACCAAAAATCTTGAATTTAGATTTCAAAATTCATCTTTTAATCTTAGTGAAGCCCTAGTGTCTACTCAAGCTGTTGCCAACTCCAGGCTGTGCCATTCAGACACTAAATGGTCTCCTCATGCTTCAGCCAACTCCACGCTGTGTCATTAAGCCAATATATGGTTTACTGATGCTGCTGGGCCTGGGCCTAAAAATGTGGTTATGGTAGCACTAGCTACCCAAAATCTTCAATTTAAATTTCAGAATTCATCTTTTAATCTTAGGGATTGTGAAGCCCTAGTGTCTACTCATGCAGCTGCCAACTCCAGGCTGTGCCATTCAGACACTATATGGTCTCCTCATGCTTCAGCCAACTCCAGGCTGTGTCATTCAGCCAATATATGGTCTCCTCATGCTGCCCACACCTCCATGCTGTGTCATTCAGCCACTATATGGTCTCCTCATGCTGCCAACACCTCCATGCTGTGTCATTCAGCCCCTATATGGTCTCCTCATGCTTCAGCCACATCCATGCTGTGTCATTCAGCCACTATATGGTCTCCTTATGCTGCCAACACCTTCACGCTGTGTCATTCAGCCACTATATGGTCTCCTCATGCTGCCAACACCTCCACGCTGTGTTATTTAGCCACTACATGGTCTCCTCATGCTGCCAACACCTCCACGCTGTGTCATTCAGCCACTATATGGTCTCCTCATGCTGCAAACACCTCCACTCTGTCATTCAGTCACTATATGGTGTCCTCACACTGATGCCACCACCAGGCTCTGTCATTGTGCCGCTCTGCGGCAGTGGTTCTAAAATCGATGCCTGTAATCTGAATGTCATTCTGAATAACAGTATTATTTCACTACCCCAGCACACTCCATATGCGTGTTGGAACAAAGCAAATCATTCTACACCCCTATTTAGTCTCTCTGTAGTCCAGAAATAGCCGTTTTAATATAGATTTGTTGCAAATAAATTGGGATTGAATCAAATTTCTTCAAAAAATTTGGCGAATAGGCCGAATCAAATTTTTCAAAAGTTTGCTCATCTCTAATGAAGTAGCAGAAGATCAGTTATTGAAGCAAATAAACAAGGTAGCAAATTACAGTGAGGTGGTTATTATGGGGGAATTTAACTATCCTGATATAAACTGGGAAGCTAAAATCTATGAATCTAATAAAGGAAACATGTTTCTGATTGTAGCTAAAGATAAGGTGCAGGACCCGACCAGATGGGATCCCTTATTGGACTTAATATTAACCCACAGGCTTGAAAGAGCAACTAATGTGCAGAAGTGAGGACACCTAGGAAATAGTGACCAATATATAATACATTATACTGTGTCCTTTAAAAAGGGAACCTTTTGAGGAGCCAAAAGAACAATGAACTTTAGAAAGGCAAAGTTTGATCAGCCTCAAAACATCAAAAACAAGAGTACTGACACTAAGTAGCCCTATGTGTGCAGTGAGTTTTGGAGGCGGGGCCATGTGCCAGCGTGACTGTGATGCGCAGCTCGCCTCCAAAACTCACTGCATACATAGGGCTGTTGCCAGAAAGCACTGTGTATATAGTGAGCAAGGAATTTGCAGAGTATTTCCCGATGCTTCAGTACATTTTGTGCAGCGTGAAATATGCTGTGCATAGGCCAAATGGGAACGCACCCTTATACTGTAGTATAATTCTGGATTTGTAGTTACGGCATGATGCAATGCAGATCCGCATCTTAAATAAAGTGCCTGTGCGATGTTCTGACGAGCGATTTTTGCTTTACTGGCCCTATTACATAGGAGAGAGGTGCGTGCTATTCAATAAGTTGTAATTCCTCATTCGCTAAAGCTAGACCGTACCTTATTGGTGGAAGGGAGTATAGTCCAGTTATGTTGGCTCCTCTGCTTTGCTGTATTCTGGTGTCCTTGGTGGTTAGGGACCATCTGGGAGATTACCCCGGCCGGTGGTGTCTCGACTAGAAGTGTTCCTACAGTAACTGCTATTGATCAGGTGAACACTGGTGAGTGATGTCACTACAGGTCATGACTGAGACCAGAAAACCTCCGATGCATTTCGGAAAACACTATTTCCTTCATCTGGGCATGGCCCTTGGTCTCTAACCTGTCCATTTTCACTGCTGCTGATTAGTTTCACACCTGGAGGATTTTCCTGCTGAATTTCCATGTGGTTTGTTCCTGAAGATAGGAGTCTTATTTCTTTTTACTGGTGAAATACTATATCCATACATAGCATATGGTGACAACATTTTCTCCTTATTTTCAGTTTGTTCAGTGTCAGTTGCGGATTTTCCTATCAGAATTTTTATCTGGACACCGGAAGAGCCATTTTCTCCTTCTTTTCTTTTTTTATATTGTTATATGTTCCATTATAACATAGTATAGTATTTATTTTGTAGATAACTACTTTTTGGTTTTATTCCTAGATTTTTATTGTGTTTAACCCCTTAAGGACTCAGCCTATTTTGGCCTTAAGGACTCAGACAATTTAATTTTTACGTTTTCATTTTTTCCTCCTCACCTTCTAAAAATCATAACTCTTTTATATTTTCATCCACAGACTAGTATGAGGGCTTGTTTTTTGCGCGACCAGTTGTCCTTTGTAATGACATCACTCATTATATCATAAAATGTATGGCACAACCAAAAAACACTATTTTTGTGGGGAAATTAAAACGAAAAACGCAATTTTGTTAATTTTGGAAGGTTTTGTTTTCACGCCGTACAATTTATGGTAAAAATGACGTGTTCTTTATTCTGAGGGTCAATACAATTAAAATGATACCCAATATTATATATTTTTATATTATTGTTGCGCTTAAAAAAAATCATAAACTTTTTAACCAAATTAGTACGTTTATAATCCCTTTATTTTGATGACCTCTAACTTTTTAATTTTTCTGTATAAGTGGCGGTATGGGGGCTCATTTTTTGCGCCATGATCTGTACTTTTTTTTGATAACACATTTGCATATAAAAAACTTCTAATACATTTTTTATAATTTTTTTTTCAATAAAATGTATTAAAAAAGTAGGAATTTTGGACTTATTTTTTTTTCGTTCACGCCGTTCACCGTACGGGATCATTAACATTTTATTTTAATAGTTCGGACATTTACGCACGCGGCGATACCAAATATGTGTATAAAAAATGTTTTTTTACGCTTTTTGGGGGTAGAATTGGAAAAAACGGACGTTTTACTTTTTTATTTGGGGAGGGGATTTGCTAATACTGATATGTTCTATGTATAGGACATAGAACAGATCAGTATTATCGGTCATCTCCTGCTCTGGTCTGCTCGATCACAGACCAGAGCAGGAGACGCCGGGAGCCGGACGGAGGAAGGAGAGGGGACCTCCGTCCGGCGTTCTGAACGATCGGATCCCCGCAGCAGCGCTGCGGGCGATCCGATCGTTCATTTAAATCGCGAACTGCCGCAGATGCCGGGATCTGTATTGATCCCGGCACCTGAGGGGTTAATGGTGGACGCCCGCGAGATCGCGGGCGTCGGCCATTGCCGGCGGGTCCCTGGCTGCGATCAGCAGCCGGGATCAGCCGCGCATGACACAGGCATCGCTCCGATGCCCGCGGTTATGCTTAGGACGTAAATGTACGTCCTGGTGCATTAAGTACCACCGCACCAGGACGTACATTTACGTCCTGCGTCCTTAAGGGGTTAATTGTGGAACATAATGTACATTTCTTATGCTTGTTTTTGTCTGGATTTTCCACACTGGGAGGAACATCAGATTTTTTGCATTTTTTTCCCTGTTTTTTGTTCATTAAATTATAAAAAAAGAAGAAGGGAGAAAAATGGGGACCCGATTTATAACTTAGAAAGAGCTTTTTAAAGTGCATTGTTTTATACTTAGTAAGGATATCTCTTTTTACAAAAAGCCATAAAGTTCAAATTCCATATTTAAAGGGGTACGCTGGTGAAAAACTTTTTTTGTTTAAATCAACTGGTGCCAGAAAGTTAAACAGATTTGTAAATTACTTCCATTAAAAAAAAATCTTAATCCTTCCACTACTTATTAGCAGCTGAATACTACAGAAGAAATTATTTTCTTTTTGGAACACAGAGCTCTCTGCTGACATCACAAGCTCTGTGCTCTCTGCTGACATCTCTGTCTATTTTAAGAACTGTCCAGAGTAGGAGAAAACCCCCATAGAAAACATATGCTGATCTGGTCAGTTCCTAAAATGGACAGAGATGTCAGCAGAGAGAACTGTGCTCGTGATTCAACAGAGAGCTCTGTGTTCCAAAAAGAAAATAATTTTCTCTGTAGTATTAAGCAGCTAATAAGTACTGGAAAGATTAAGATTTTTAATAGAAGTCATTTACAAATCTGTTTTACTTTCTAGTACCAGTTGATTTAAGTTTTCCACTGGAGTACCCCTTTAAACCGTTAGGTACCAGGATATCTAGGTCAAATATCCATTTTGCTTCGGACCTGGACATTTGAGAGATGTAATCTCCTCCTCTCCAATGGGGTTTCAGTTTTTCAATCCCTAGGAAAGAGGCTCCTTAAAATGTTTAGAGAGGGGATGTCCCTTGTGTCCCCGCTTTATATTATGACAATGTTCTCCTATTCTCTTAGTCAGTAGGTGTTTTGTTCTGCCCACCTAAAGCTTCTCACATGGGCAGTTTTTCACATAAATTATGCCTTTAGATTTACAGTGGATGTGTTGTTTAATTGCAATTTCCTTATCTTTATGAGTCAAAGAGAATATGGGGTTTTTATTATTGGTACCTACACAACCTTTGCACTGTTTGCAAGGAAAGAAGCCTTTCTTTTCGCCCAATAGGGCATTTTCCTTGGGTTTTTTCTTTATTGGATTCCTTATGGTAGGAGCTACATCATTTCCTATATTTTGTGCTTTTTTAAACACAAAATTGGGTTTTGTAGAAAATAGATCCCCTATTTACTTTATAATTTTTTGTATATCCCAGTGATGGTTGATTATCCTCTTCACAATGTTGCTCTGCTCGCTATAGGTCGTAATTATGGGGATATTTATTTCTTCCTGTTGTTTTTGGTAATTTCTTGTATCCTTCCTTTTCATTGTCAGTGTAATTTTTTACCAAATTTAGGTGTGTCTCCTCATATCCTTTTTCTGTAAATTTCTCCTTTAACATTTCTGCTTCCTCCAGGCAATCTTCCACATTTGTGCAGTTTCTTCTGTGCCAGACAAACTGGCTGCACGGGAAAAAAATTCAAAAAATCTGGTATTCCTCCCAGTGTGGAAAATCAGGACATAAACAAGTATAAGAAATGTACATTACGTTCCACAATGAAACACAATAAAAATCTAGGAATAAAACCAAAATGTAATTATCTACAAAAGAAATACTGTACTGTGCTATAATGGAACACATAACAATATAAAAAAGAAGGAGAAAAATGGCTCTTGGAATGTCCAGATGAAAATTCTGACACTGACACTTAACAAACTGAAAATAAGGAGAACATTTTTTCACCTTATGCTATGTATGGATATAATGTTTCCCCAGTAAAAAGAAATAAGACTCTTATCTTATTCTTAGGCGATAAGATGTCTGATAGCGGGGATCCAGCTTCTGGGACCCCCCCCCGCGCGCGATCTTCCTGCAGTACCCGCATTCTATGAGGAGCTGCGTCTCTAGTTTTGGAAACCTCCGTGACGTAATGCCACGCCCCCTCCATTCATGTCTGTGGGAGGGGGCATGATGGCTGTCACGCCCCCTCCCATAGACATGAATGGAGGGGGTGTGGCGTGATGTCACCTCCCCAGTCCCAGATACCCGGAGGTTTCCGAAACTAGAGATGCAGCCCCGCATAGAATGCTGGTGCTGCAGGGAGATCGCGAGGAGTCCCAGCAATGGGCCCCCCACGATCAGACATCTTATTCCCTATCCTTTGGATAGGGGATAAGATGTTTTTTGCCCAGAATACCCCTTTAAAATGAATAGGGTAGAGACCAAGGGCCACACCCAGATGAAGGAAATAGTTTTTTCCCAAATGCATCGGAGGTTTTCTGGTCTAAATCGTGACCTGTAGTGACTTCACTCACCAGTGTTCACTTGATCAATAGCAGTTGCTGCAGGAACACTTCTAGTCGAGACACCACCGGCCGGGGTAGTCTCCCAGACCGTCCCTAACCACCAAGGACACCGGAATACAACAAAACAGAGGAGCCAACATAACTGGAATATACTCCCTTCCACCAATAAGGTACGGTCTAGCTTTAGCGAAGGAGGAATTACAACTTATTGAATAACACGTACCCCTCTCCAATGTAATAGGGCCAGTAAAGCAGAAATCTCTCTGCATAACATTGCACGAGACATTTTATTGAAAGTGCAAATCTGCAGCACATTGCACCGCAACAATAGATCTACAACTACCCTGCACTACAACTGTCATCAATATTTAAGGGGTATGGACTATTTACCCATCTAATAACTTGCAAGTCCCATTCTTGTGCTTTTATACTTAACCCTTTCATTTATTTATTTATCCAGGATATCACACTCTCTTCTTTACCACACACTGTCACCTCGCATGAGGGACAGTTACACATCTATGCATACACAGAGGTGAGCACAACGTTGTATAAGTGCATTACATTGTAGATCTACTTGTAGGTATACCCAGGCACTACAGCTCATTATACACGTATTCATTTTATTTGTATCTACACCATTGACACATTGAGGATTAATACCACTATCTGTAGATTACATCAGCATTCAACAATAAAATTATCTCTATTTTTTTAACCCTTTCAGCGCTGGTATTATATATATATATATATATATATATATATATATATATATATATATATATATAGAGTGCCTATCATTAAATAAACTATCCTAAACTAACTTAGGCTATGCTCCCTAACTACAGCTAACACCACCCCTGTTCTATAAATTAAGAGCTTTAAAAAGCTCTGCATCTTACCTATTTCCTTGATCACATAGTGAGCTGCCAGCAGGAGGATGTGGGCGTGCCCCAGCAGGCGTGAAGTCACGGAAGCCTGCTGGGAGGGGGGGGGGGGGACTGTTTCCCGCTGGTGTCCAGAGCAGGGGAGAAGCAGCGGAGAACTTCTCCCATAGCTGTCACCTGTCTCCACCCAGTCTGCTGGCCATGTTCGCCACTGCTGCGGGCACAGTGCTCGCTCTCACAGGTCTGATTGACAGGCAGGGAGCAGCGCTGTGCTGGTCACGTGTTCCGACTGCAGTCAGTCAGATTTCGGACTTATGCCAGGCCAGCAGCATGAGTCCGAAATCTAGCGGCCAGGACATGTAGGGAGCCCCCTAGTGGTGGGTTGTTAAGAGTCCCCTAGTGGACTAAATACAAGCTCACCACATATCTACAGTACTTCTTGGTTTGTTGTCCATTTTCACACACTTTGTTAATGTTAGAAAGATGGGGAAGACACAAAAATAGGCCAAGGAAATTAGAATCTTCTGTAACCACGTTACGAGATGACAAAGTCCGCTCAGTAGGTCATAAAGTTTCTTCATGGGTTTGAAGTTCCACTTCCACAGCATGGGGCCGTTATGATAGCTTCTTGCCTTCTCTCATTTTATTTCAAGTGTTTCCAGCACTGGATTATAAAAAGGTGGAAGGGAAAAGGAGAGCTAGGGGCAGCAGCATGTTCCATGCACATGAAAAACCGGAGAGGTAAGCGATAGCAAATATTTCAAAGCTTTAACCTGATCTGAAGCCGCAGGAAGCTGCAGCTCTGGGCTGAGCATTCTCACGGACTACAGCCAAGAGATGAAAGGCTCCTTCTATTGCTGCAAACTGAAAGTCTTTTAGAAGGTTTGACAACAAGAGAAAAAAAAATTATATATATATATATATATATATATATATATATATATATATATATATATATATATGAAATGTCATCTATCTGCACAAACTTAAAAAAAAATCCTGTATCACCTTCTTGGAAACGCATATGCAATATTAATTTTGTTGACCATGGGGAAATTGCCCCCCCCTACCCCTCCCATTTTGTTTTGTTTTACTGCGCTTGTTCATTTAACCTGGTATTCAAATATTTCTTCTTTGGGAATTTGTTTTAACATTTAAAGCAGGAGAAAATGGTTTGACAACTTGGGAAATAAGAAACAGTCAACACAGTTATCAGATTGTTTAGAGCTGTGGTCTTAAAGGGGTACTCCGGTGGAAAAGATATATATATTTTTTTAAATCAACTGGTGCCAGAAATCCTTCCAGGAGTTATCAGCTGCTGTATGCTCTATAGGAAGTTATAATTTCTTTCTGGTGTTATTTTCAGTCTGACCATAGTGCTCTCTGCCAGTGATGTCGTGAACATAAAATTTTCGGTTCGCAAACCGCGAACGCTAACTTCCGCAAAAGTTTGCGATCCGGCGAACCGGGCGAACCGCCATTGACTTCAAACGGCAGGCGACTTTTAAAACCCACAGGGACTCTTTCTGGCCACAATAGTGATTTAAAAGTTGTTTCAAGGGGGACTAACTCCTGGACTGTGGGGTGCCAGAGTGGGATCTGTGGCAAAACTCCCATGGAAAATTACATAGTTGATGCAGAGTTTGGTTTTAATCCATAAAGGGCATAAATCACCTAACATTCCTAAATGGTTTGGAATAACATGCTTTAGCCCCCTTTAGGCAGCATATAGAGCGCCCCTTTAGGCATCACATAGTTAGATCCCCCCTTTAGACAGCACATAGATTCCCCCACATTAGGCAGCACATAGTTAGAGCCTCCCTTTAGGCACCAGAGAGTACCAGAAAAATTAGGCATGTACACATGGCTCCAAAATTTGGTATTTGGTATTGTTGCAGCCGCAGCTCTAGCAGCGCCCGGAAAAATTGCGGCAGCATAAAAAGTGCAGCACCAGAGGCCAGAAAAAATAGGCATGTACACATGGCTGAAAAATAAGAACAAGTGCATATCCAAGAGTCCAGAAAACTCTATAATGCGGGACGGAGAAACAGACAAAGAAATTATTTTCTAAATAAAATTTGTCATCAAATAAAGCAACAGAATTAATCCATCTCTGTATTTTTGAAAATTTAAGTTTAAAAATCACACGCAACAAGCATTACTTGGTGTAATGGTTAGTACTCTGGAAAATTCAAGTTTCAATTATCAGAAAGTCCAGAAGACTCTATGATGCACGACGGTGAAAATCACAGAGAAATCCTTTTCCGAATAAAAATTGTTATCAAATCAAGATGAAAGCAGCGGCCAGAAAAATTGCAGCAGCAGAAAAAGTGCAGCACCAGAGGCCAGAAAAATTAGCATAGCTAGCGCATATCCAAGAGTCCAGAAGACTCTATAATGCAGGATGGAGAAACACACAAAGAAATTATTTTCTAAATAAAATGTTTCATCAAATAAAGAAACAGAGTTCTTCCCTCTCTGTATTTTACTTTTCAAAATTTAAGTTAAAAAATCACACGCAACAAGCGTTCCTTTGTGTAATGGTTAGTACTCTTGAAAATTCAAGTTTAAATAATCATAAAGTCCAGAAGACTCTATAATGCAGGACGGTGAAAAACACAAAGAAATCCTTTTCAAAAGTGCGCCATGGCCGTGTAGGAACGCCTGAAATGGCCACACACCTTCCTGGACTGCTTCAGGACATCCTGTAAGCCTTGGTACTTGAGCACAAAATGTTGTACAATCAGATTACACACATGTGCCATGCACGGCACATGTGTCAAACTGCCCACCCTCAATGCCGCCAACAAATTAGTTCCATTGTCACAAACCACCTTGCTGATCTCCAGTTGGTGCGGAGTCAGCCACTGGTCCACCTGTGCGTTCAGGGCCGACAGGGGCGCTGGTGCGGTGTGACTCTCCGCTTTTAGGCAAGTCAACCCCAAGATGGCGTGACACTGCCGTATCTGGGATGTGGAATAGCACCTGGGGAGCTGGGGGGGGTGCCGGTGATGTGAAGCAAGACGCAGCAGTGGAAGAGGACTCGGCCGAGGAAGTTATGGAAGAGGATGGAGTAGGAGGAGTAGAGGAGGTGGCAGGAGGCCTGCCTGCAAGTTGTGGTGGTTTCACCAACTCCTCTGCAGAGCCACGCATTCCATGATTGGCAGCCGTCACCAGGTTTACCCACTGCGCAGTGTAGGTGATATACCTGCCCTAACCATGCTTTGCAGACCAGGTATCAGTGGTCAGAGGGACCCTTGCCCCTACACTGTGTGCCAGACATGCCATAATTTCCTTTTGCACAATGGAGTAAAGGTTGGGGATTGCCTGTTGTGCAAAAACATTTCGGCCCGGGTACCTTCCGCTGCGGTGTCCCAATGGCTACAAATTTTTGAAAGGCCTCAGAATCCAAAAGTTCGTATGGTAAAATCTGGTGGGCTAGCAGTTCTGACAAGCCAGCTGGGCTAGGGGGTGACTTTGAGACATTGTCTTTTTGCGCTTAAACATCTCCTTGACAGACACCTGACTGTGGGCAGATGAGAAGGAACTGCTCAAGGCGAGAGACAGAGAGGCAGATGGTTGAGAGGGGGGAAGGAGGGCAGCAGTGGTTGACCTGGCTGAAGATGCTGGACCACGAGGAGGATGGCGGCTTTGACTTTGTATGCTGCTTGTACTGACGTGTTGATCCCATCGGCGTTTGTGATGTGATATCATGCGACTTCGCAAAGCAGTTGTGCCTAGGGGGGTGTTGGACTTCCCACGACTCAATTTCTTCTGGCACAGGTTGCAAATGGCCTCGCTGTTGTCAGAGGCAGACACACAAAAAAAATGCCACACTGCTGAGCTCTGCGATGACGGCATTCTGGTGGTGCCAACAGCATGCGTTGATTGGCATCTAGTCTGGCTGACCCCGGGTGCCGATGCATGCTGTCTGACTGTGCCACTAGCTCCTTGCGACGACCTCCCCCTGCTTCCAAATCGTCTCCTCCTCCTCTCTGTCTCCCCATCTGAACTTTCCCCCTCTTCTTCTCTTCTAGCGGGCACCCACGTGGCATCCACGGACACATCGTCATCATCAACACCTTCACCGATATCTGAGAACTCAAAAAAGGAAGCAGCAGCAGGTACAACATCATCATCACACCGTACGTCCATGTGTGTAATGCTGCCTGACTGAGACATATCCCTGTTAACTACATCCTCTGGCAATAATGGATTGCACATCACTCATGTCTTCAAACTGATGTGTAAATAACTCCTCTGACGGATCAAGTAAAGCTGCTGTGGTGCTAGTGTTGGTGGTGGCGGCAGGCGGGCAAGTGGTAGCATGAGAGGTGCCTGAAGCTAAGCTAGAGGAGGAGAAGGATGGTGCGTCAAGGTTCCAAGCGGAAGCTGTAGTAGATTGGGTGTCTTGTGATAGCCAGTCAACTAAGTCCTCAGAACTTTGGGGGTTCAGGGTACGTGGCCTCTGAACACTGGCCATTTTAGGGCCAAAGGGAATCCCAGCACCACGACGGCCCCTGCGGGGTAGCCTTCCTCTGCCTGTCATTTTTTTGGGTAAATTTGCACAAGTGTCACACCA
This sequence comes from Hyla sarda, assembly GCF_029499605.1. NCBI lineage: Eukaryota > Metazoa > Chordata > Amphibia > Anura > Hylidae > Hyla > Hyla sarda. The sequence continues at coordinate 104,644,644 of NC_079192.1, read as the reverse complement.
AATGTGATTTGCACTAGGGTGACACAATTTGCCCTGCAGGCAAAAAAAACTGGTAACTTTGACGTGAACTGACAGTGACGACTGGTTTTATTTAACAGCCAAAAAAGGTAGTTTGTTTTTAATTTGCACAACTGTCACACCTAATGTGATTTGCACTAGGGTGACACAATTTGCCCTGCAGGCAAAAAATCTGGCAACTGTGACGTGAACTGACAGTGAAGACTGGTTTTATTTAACAGCCAGAAAAGGTTTTTATTTATTTATTTGCACAACTGTCACACCTAATGTGATTTGCACTAGGGTGACACAATTTGCCCTGCAGGCAAAAAAAAACTGGCAACTGTGATGTGAACTGACAGTGACGACTGGTTTTATTTAACAGCCAAGAAAGGTATTTTTTTTTAAATTTGCACAACTGTCACACCTAATGTGATTTGCACTAGGGTGACACAATTTGCCCTGCAGGCAAAAAATCTGGCAACTGTGACGTGAACTGACAGTGACGAGTGGTTTTATTTAACAGCCAAAAAAGTTTTTTTTTTTTTTTTTAAATTTGCACAACTGTCACACCAAATGTGATTTGCACTAGTGTGACAATGAGCAAAAAAGCTTGCCAGCGGAGTTCCCCTTTAAAGCAGTGGTCCCCAACCAGGGTGCCTCCAGCTGTTGCAAAACACACAGACTGATATATTTCAGCCCTTTGAATACTGTAGTAGTTAGTTGCTTTAACCCCTTAACGACGCAGGACGTATATTTACGTCCTGTGCCGGCTCCCGCGATATGAAGCGGGATCGCGCCGCGATCCCGCATCATATCGCGTTGGTCCCGGCGCTCATCCACGGCCGGGACCCGCGGCTAATACCACACATCGCCAATCGCGGCGATGTGCGGTATTAACCCTTTAGAGGCTTCTAAAGCGAAAGTGACCCGGCTGCTCCGATCGGCGAATGACTGCTCCATGCCTGAGATCCAGGCAGGAGCAGTCAAGCACCGATAACACTGATCACAGGCGTGTTAATACACGCCTGTGATCTGTGTAAAAGATCAGTGTGTGCAGTGTTATAGGTCCCTATGGGACCTATAACACTGCAAAAAAAAAAATTTAAAGGGTTAATAAAGGTCATTTAACCCTTTCCCTAATAAAAGTTTGAATCACCCCCCTTTTCCCATAAAAAAAAAATAAAAGTGTAAAAAAAAATAAAGATAAACATATGTGGTATCGCCGCGTGCGTAAATGTCCGAACTATAAAAATATATCATTAATTAAACTGTACGGTCAATGGCGTACGAGCAAAAAAATTCCAAAGTCAAAAAAAGCGCATTTTTGGTCACTTTTTATACCATTAACCTCCTGAGCGGTATTCCCGAGCGTGACTCGGGGTTAATTTTCCCTGCTAGGATCGGTAACCCCGAGTCACGCTTGGGGTAGAATTGCAGAGTTCCCGGCCGGGCTGCACGATATATCGCAAAAGCAATGCGATATAGCGATGCGGCCCCCGGGAAAACATGCGATTATCTGCTCTGGTCGGCTCCCGTTGCGGGGCCGGCCAGAGCAGGTAAAGAAAAATACTAAAAGTCAGTGTTTCCCTACCAGGGGGCCTCCAGCTGTTGCAAAACTACAACTCTCAGCATGCCCGAACAGCCAAAGGCTGTCCGGGCATGCTGGGAGTAGTAGTTTCACAACAGCTGGAGGCACCCTGTTAGAAAAACACTGAGCTAAGTGTAAAAGGAAGAAGTAGTAAAATAAAAAAACCTTTTGCTCACCTAGTCCCGGTCCCTGAAGATGCCGTTCCCCTCCGTGCGGTCCGGGTGTCCTCTCTTCACTATTCATCTTCTAGGACCTTTCACTTTTCAGCCAATCACAGGCCGCAGTGGTGTAAAGCCTGTGATTGGCTGAAGGGGAAAGGGCTTGTTCTGCAGCAAATACACTAGGTTTGAAATCTGCCGGCAAACCTAGTGTATCCTGCTGCAGGACAAGACAAGGTGACAAGGGGGGGGAATGTGACAAAGGGGGGAATGTAAGAGGGGGGGAATGTGACAAGGGGGGGAATGTGTCAGGGGGGGGGAATGTGACAGGGGGGAATGTGACAAGGGGGGGAATGTGACAGGGGGAAGAATGTGACAAGGGGGGGAATGTGTCAGGGGGGGGAATGTGACAAAGGGGGAATGTGTCAGGGGGGGGGGAATGTGACAGGGGGGGGGAATGTGACAAGGGGGGGAATGTGACAGGGGGGAGAATGTGACAAGGAGGGGGGAGAATCTGACAAGGAGGGGGGAGAATGTGACAAGGAGGGGGGAGAATGTGACAAGGAGGGGGGAGAATGTGACGGGGGATGTGACAAGGGAGAGGGGAATGTGACAGGGGAGATGTGAAATGGGCGGAGGGAGATGTGAAATTCAGTTAAAAAAATTGTACCGCTTTTGGTACAAATTTCCAGACAGAATCATACCGCCAGGGAGGTTAAAAAATGAATAAAAAGTGATCAAAAAGTCTGATCAAAACAAAACATACCGCCCTGTACGTGGAAAAATAAAAAAGTTATAGGGGTCAGAAGATGACATTTTTAAACGTATAAATTTTCCTGCATGTAGTTATGATTTTTTCCAGAAGTGCGACAAAATCAAACCTATATAAGTAGGGTATCATTTTAACCATATGGACCTACAGAATAATGATAAGGTGTAATTTTTACCGAAATATGCACTGCGTAGAAACGGAAGCCCCAAAAGTTACAAAATGGCATTTTTTCTTTGATTTTGTCGCACAATGATTTTTTTTTCCGTTTTGTCGTGCATTTTTGGGTAAAATGACTAATGTCACTGCAAAGTAGAATTGGCGACACAAAAAATAAGCTCTAATATGGATTTTTAGGTGGAAAATTGAAAGGGTTATGATTTTTAAAAGGTAAGGAGGAAAAAACGAAAGTGCAAAAACGGAAAAACACTGAGTCCTTAACCCCTTAAGGACCGGAGGTTTTTCCGTTTTTGCATTTTCGTTTTTTGCTCCTTGCCTTTAAAAAATCATAACTCTTTCAAATTTACACCTAAAAATCCATATGATGGCTTATTTTTTGCGCCACCAATTCTACTTTGTAATGACGTCAGTCATTTTGCCCAAAAATCTATGGTGAAGCGGGAAAAAAAATCATTGTGCGACAAAATTGAAAAAAAAACGCTGTTTTGTAACTTTTGGGGGCTTCCGTTTCTACGTAGTACATTTTTCGGTAAAAATGACACCTGATATGTATTCTGTAGGTCCATACGATTAAAATGATACCCTACTTATATAGGTTTGATTTTGTCGGACTTCTGGAAAAAATCATAACTACATGCAGGAAAATTAATACGTTTAAAATTGTCATCTTCTGACCCCTATAACTTTTTTATTTTTCCGTGTATGGGGCGGTATAAGGGCTCATTTTTTGCGCCGTGATCTGAAGTTTTTAACGGTACAATTTTTGCATTGATAGGACTTATTGGAATTTTTTTGCGCGCACGCCATTGACCGAGCGGTTTAATTAATGATATATTTTTATAATTCGGACATTTCCGCACGCGGTGATACCACATATGTTTATTTTTATTTTTATTTACACTGTGTTTTTTTTTTTATTGGAAAAGGGGGGTGATTCAAACTTTTAATAGGGGAGGAGTTAAATGATCTTTATTCACTTTTTTTTTTCACTTTTTTTTTGCAGTGTTATAGCTCCCATAGGGACCTATAACACTGCACACACTGATCTTCTATGTTGATCACTGGTTTCTCATAAGAAACCAGTGATCAACGATTCTGCCGGATGACTGCTCATGCCTGGATCTCAGGCACTGAGCAGTCATTCGGCGATCGGACAGCGAGGAGGCAGGAAGGGGCCCTCCCGCTGTCCTGTCAGCTGTTCGGGATGCCGCGATTAGCCGCGGCTATCCCGAACAGCCCGACTGAGCTAGCCGGGAACTTTCACTTTCACTTTTAGCCGCGCGGCTCAGCTTTGAGCGCGCGGCTAAAGGGTTAATATCGCGCGGCGCCGCGATCGGCGCTGCGCGCTATTAGAGGCAGGTCCTGGCTTCACTATGACGCCGGGCCCGCCATGATATGACGCGGGGTTACTGTGTAACCCCGCGTTATATCGGAAGAGCAGGACCAAGGACGTACCGGTACGTCCTTGGTCCTTAAGGGGTTAAGGGGTTAAAGAAAAAAAGCTTGCCAGCGGAGTTCCCCTTTTATGCAGTGGTCCCCAACCAGGGTGCCTTCAGCTGTTGCAAAACACACGTACTGATATATTTCAGCCCTTTCAATACTGTAGTAGTTAGTTGCTTTAAAGAAAAAAAGCTTGCCAGCGGAGTTCCCGTTTTATGCAGTGGTCCCCAACCAGGGTGCCTTCAGCTGTTGCAAAACACACGTACTGATATATTTCAGCCCTTTGAATACTGTAGTAGTTAGTTGCTTTAAAGAAAAAAAGCTTGCCAGCGGAGTTCCCCTTTTAAGCAGTGGTCCCCAAACAGGGTGCCTCCAGCTGTTAGAAAACACACGGACTGATATCTTTCAGCCCTTTGAATACTGTAGTAGTTAGTTGCTTGAAGGAACTTAAGTTTTATACTGGAGTACCCCTTTTAAGCAGCGGTTTCCTCCCAACCAGGGTGCCTCCAGCTATTGCAAGACACACGGACTGATATATTTCAGCCCTTTGAATACTATAGTAGTTAGTTGCTTGAAGGAACTTAAGTTTAATTCTGGAGTACCCCTTTTAACCAGCGGTTCCCTCCCAACCAGGGTGCCTCCAGCTGTTGCAAGACACACGGACTGATATGTTTCAACCCTAAAAAGGGCTTTTTTGGGTGCTGTCCTTAAAGCAGATGTTACACTAGTGCTCTAGGAGTAAACTGGACCCTGAATACACCACCTAGCAGCAACCTAGCTATCGCTTTCCCTATACAGCAGGAGCAGCTTCTCTGACCCTCCACTTCTTAAGCCTGCAGCACGCTGAATGAGGGTAAAAAGGCATCCGTGCAAGAGGTAGGAGGGTCTGGAAGGGAGGGACTGCTGCTGATTGGCTGTAATGTGTCTGCTGACTCTGACTCACCGGGTCAAAGTTTACTGCAATGTTACAGTATAGGGGGCGGATCGAACTTCACATATGTTTGCCCGGCGATGCGAACGCGAACATGCTAAATTCGCTGGGAACTGTTCGCCGGCTAACAATTTGCGACATCTCTACTCTCTGCTGAAGCATCTGTCCATTTTAAGAACTGTTAAGAGCAGGAGATGTTTACTATGGGGATTTGCTCCTACTCTGGAAAGTTCCTGACATGGACAGAGGTGTTAGCAGAGAGCACTGTGGTCAGACTGAAAATAATTTTAGAAAGAAATAAAACTTCCCGTGGAGCATACAGCAGCTGATAAGTACTGGAAGGATTAAGATTTTTTTATAGAGGTAATTTACAAATCTGTTTAACTTTCTGGCACCAGTTGATTTAAAAAAAATTATGTTCCACCGGAATATCCCTTTAAACTGTGGACCTCCAGATTTTGCAAAACTTCAACTCCCAACATGCCCGGACAGCCAACGGCTGAAGTTGAAGTTTTGCAACATCTGGAGGGCCACAGTTTGAGACCACTGGTTTAGAGCCAATCTGGTTAACCCCTTAAGGACCAAGGACGTACTGGTACGTCCTTGGTCCTGCTCCCGTGATATAACGCGGGGTTACACGGTAACCCCGCATCATATCACGGCGGGCCCGGCGTCATAGTGACGCCGGGACCCGCCGCAAATAGCGCGCAGCGCCGATCGCGGCGCCGTGCGCTATTAACCCTTTAGCCGCGCGCTCAGAGCTGAGCCGCGCGGCTAAAATCGAAAGTGAAAGCTGCCAGTTAACTCAGTGGGCTGTTCGGGATAGCCGCGGCGAAATCGCGGCATCCCGAACAGCTTACAGGACAACGGGAGGGCCCCTACCTGCCTCCTCGCTGTCCAATCGCCGAATGACTGCTCAGTGCCTGAGATCCAGGCATGAGCAGTCAAGCGGCAGAATCATCGATCACTGGTTTCCTATGAGAAACCAGTGATCAATGATAAAGATCAGTGTGTGCAGTGTTATAGGTCCCTATGGGAGCTATAACACTGCAAAAAAAAAGTGAAAAAAAAAGTGAATGAATATCATTTAACCCCTCCCCTATTAAAAGTTTGAATCATCCCCCTTTTCCCATAAAAAGAAAACACAGTGTAAATAAAAATAAACATATATGGTATCACCACCTGCAGAAATGTCCGAATTATAAAAATATATCATTAATTAAACCTCTCGGTCAATGGCGTGCGCGCAAAAAAATTCCAAAGTCCAAAATAGTGCATTTTTGGTCACTTTTTATATCATTTAAAAATGAATAAAAAACGATCAATGAGTCCTATCAATACAAACATGGTACCATTAAAAACTTCAGATCACGGCGCAAAAAATGAGCCCTCATACTGCCCCATACACAGAAAAATAAAAAAGTTATAGGGGTCAGAAGATGACAATTTTAAACGTATTAATTTGTAGTTATGATTTTTTCCAGAAGTATGACAAAATCAAACCTATATAAGTAGGGTATCATTTTAATCGTATGGACCTAGAGAATAAAGATAAGGTGTCATTTTTACCGAAAAATGTACTACGTAGAAACGGAAGCCCCCCAAATTTTTTTTTTAATTTTGTCGCACAATGATTTTTTTTTTCCGTTTCACCGTAGATTTTTGGGTAAAATGACTGACGTCATTACAAAGTAGAATTGGTGGCACAAAAAATAAGCAATCATATGGATTTTTAGGTGCAAAATTGAAAGAGTTATGATTTTTTAAAGGCAAGCATCAAAAAACGAAAATGCAAAAACGGAAAAACCCCGGTCCTTAAGGGGTTAAATACTTCCAGCTGTCATTCAGTAGAAGGAAAAAGATAGCTGGGAAGACAATGGAGACAATAAGCCATGTATGTATGTAGTGTAGTCTAGGGTTAGTGATATTCAATATTGGTGCCTTCTGACACAAGTTAATAGTGTTAATATTCCAACTTTACAGAAATGTGCACTTTTATATGCAACTGTCCATCCAAAAAAAAACATATTTAGTTGGTTATCCAAGGTTCCCAAGAAGCAATGTCAACCAGACCAATATTACTGAGAGATTGCAAATGTATTTTGTTTGACCATATTAAAGGGGTTATCCCGGAGTAGAAAACAGAGCTAATTTCTTTAAAAAATGCTCCCATCTGTCTTCAGGTTGGGTGTGGTTCTGCAGCTCAATTCCATTGAAGTGAAGTTATAATACTGCACACAACCTGGGGATAGATGTGGAGCTGTTTATGAAAGAAATTAGCTCTGTTTTTCTATTCCTGGACAACCCCTTTAAAGCTTCTTTACCCCTGAGGAGTCCCATTAAAGTTGGATTAACGCTTAATTTTTTATTGTAGATTTGACATTCATGTCTCAAAAAATATATTTGGCAAATTACTGAGCTGCCTTTAAGGTGTATTCTCATTTTAAAAGGGGATCTTCCTTCCACAGGATAGAGGATAGCTAGGGGATCAGTGGGGGTCCAATCACTGAGACTCCCACTGATCCCCAGAAAGCAGGAAAATTGGGGCCTAAAATAAACAGGTCAACACTCTATTCTTTCTCAATAGGGCTTAGGAACAATGTCAAGTGCTGCATTCAGAATGTTGTTAATTTTTTACCGTGGAACACAAAAAAATGTCAATTTAAAGATTCTAAAATAGAGGTCTATTGCCTCGGGTACATGCTATGGGACGGATCACAAAAAAGTTATATTCCACTGGAATGGGACCAGAGCTAAACTTATCTAAAGGTATTGTTGCTTATATGTGACACAAAGAAATTGTAAAAAAAATTAAATCAAAAGGCTGTGCATCTAGCAGTGCATGAAACTAAGAAAAAAATATGGGACCTTTTTAGTGAAGAGCAACATAGTAACATAGTTCATAAGGTTGAAAAAAGACCAGAGTCCATCAAGTTCAACCTATAACCCTAATGAGTCCCTACTGAGTTGATCCAGAGGAAGGCAAAAAACCCTCATACTAGAGGTAAAAATTCCTTCCCGACTCCAAATATGGCATCAGAATAAATCCCTGGATCAACGTTCTGTCCCTATAAATCTAATATACATAACCAGCAATGTTCTTACTGTCCAAAAATGCATCCAGACCCCTTAAATTCTTTTACAGAGTTCACCATGACCACCTCCTCAGGCAGAGAATTCCACTGTCTCGCTGCTCTTACAGTAAAGAACCCCCGTCTGTGCTGGTGTAGAAACCTTCTTTCCTCTAGATGTAGAGCATGCCCCCTTGTTATAGATACAGTCCTGAGTATAAATAGATCATGGGAGAGATCTCTGTACTGTCCCCTGATATATTTATACATAGTTATTAGGTCTCCCCTAAGCCTTCTTTTTTCTAAACTAAATAACCCTAATACTGACAATCTTTCTGGGTACTGTAGTCCTCCCATTCCCCATATTACTCTAGTTGCCCGTCTTTGAACCCTCTCCATCATAGTTAGTAGTTACATAGTTAGTACGGTCGAAAAAAGACATATGTCCATCAAGTTCAACCAGGGAATTAAGGGGTAGGGGTGCGGCGCGATATTGAGGAAGGGATGAGATTTTATATTTCTTCATAAGCATTAATCTTATTTTGTTCCAGGAATGTATCTAATCCTGTTTTAAAGCTGTTAATTGTTCCTGCTGTGACCAGTTCCTGAGGTAGACTGTTCCATAAGTTCACAGTTCTCATGGTAAAGAAGGCGTATCGCCCCTTGAGACTAAACTTTTTCTTCTCCAGACGGAGGGAGTGCCCCCTCGTCCTTTGGGGGGGTTTAACCTGGAACAGTTTTTCTCCATATTTTTTGTATGGGCCATTAATATACTTATATACGTTTATCATATCCCCCCTTAAACGTCTCTTCTCAAGACTAAACAATTGTAACTCCTTTAATCGCTCCTCATAGCTAAGATGTTCCATTCCCCATATTAGTTTAGTCGCGCGTCTCTGCACCCTTTCCAACTCCGCAGTGTCCCTTTTATGGACAGGTGCCCAAAACTGAACAGCATATTCCAGGTAAGGCCGTACCAATGCTTTATAAAGGGGGAGTATTATGTCCCTGTCCCTTGAGTCCATGCCTCTTTTGATACATGACAATATCCTGCCGGCTTTGGAAGCAGCAGCCTGACATTGCATGTTATTCTGTAGTCTGTGATCTACAAGTACACCCAGATCCTTCTCTACCAGTGACTCTGCCAGTTTAATCCCCCCTAAGACATACGATGCATGCAGGTTATTAGTACCCAGATGCATAACTTTACATTTATCCACATTGAACCTCATTTGCCAAGTGGATGCCCAGACACTTAGTCTATCCAAGTCATCTTGTAACTTATGCACATCCTCTATAGACTGTACTGTGCTACAAAGCTTGGTGTCATCTGCAAAGATAGAAACAGAGCTGTTAATACCATCCTCTATATCATTAATAAATAAATTAAACAACAGCGGGCCCAGTACAGAACCTTGGGGTACACCACTAATAACCGGGGACCAATCAGAGTACGAATCATTGACCACCACTCTCTGGGCACGATCCATGAGCCAGTGTTCAATCCAGTTACAAACTAAAATTTCCAAACCCAAAGACCTTAACTTACCTGTCAGACGTCTATGAGGGACAGTATCAAATGCTTTAGCAAAATCCAGAAACACTATATCCACAGCCATTCCTCTGTCAAGGCTTCTACTCACCTCTTCATAAAAGCAAATTAGATTGGTTTGACAACTTCTATCCTTAGTAAACCCATGCTGGCTATCACTTATAATACAATTATCCCCTATGTATTCCTGTATGTAATCCCTTATAAGTCCTTCAAACAATTTACCCACAATGCACGTTAGACTTACCGGTCTATAATTGCCTGGCGATGACCTAGAGCCCTTTTTGAAGATTGGCACCACATTCGCCTTGCGCCAGTCCCTTGGCACAATACCAGACACCAGAGAATCTCTAAATATCATGAACAGGGGTACAGATATTACTGAACTTACCTCTCTAAGAACTCTTGGGTGTAGTCCATCCGGTCCTGGGGATTTGCTTACATTTATATCACTTAACTTACCTTGTACCATCTCTACATTAAGCCAGTTCAGTACATTACATGATGTGTTACCAGCACTGACCTGGCCAATGTCAGCTCCTTCTTCCATAGTGTATACAGAACTAAAGAACCCATTCAGTAGCTCCGCCTTCTCTTGATCGCCTGTGACAACCTCCCCATTATCACTATTAAGGGGTCCTACATGCTCTGTCCTTGTTTTTTTTGCATTTATATGTCTAAAAAAATATTTAGGATTAGTTTTGCTTTCTTTGGCCACCTGTCTCTCATTTTGAATTTTTGCTATTTTTATTACATTTTTACAGATTTTATTAAGCTCCTTGTACTGTTTAAATGTTATAGCTGACCCATCAGATTTGTAATTTTTGAAGGCTATTTTTTTGTTGTTTATTGCTCTTTTAACATCATGTGTCAGCCATGTAGGATTTAGTTTTAATCGTTTATATTTGTTCCCCTTTGGTATATATTTAGCTGTATAGTTATTTAGAGTTGATTTAAAGATGTCCCATTTACCTTCTGTATCAGTATTTGACAACACCTCCCCCCAGTCTATGTCCTGTAGTGCAGATCTCAGCCCAGGGAAATTTGCCTTTTTAAAGTTATATGTTTTTGCCTTCCCCGCCTGTCTTTGTTTCTCCTCTATATCTTTCTTGTACACTGGTGCCCAGTACTGTACACAGTATTCTATGTGTGGTCTGACTAGTGATTTGTACAGTGGTATAATTACTTCCTTGCCTTGGCAGCAGATGCCCGACACTGGTCACTACAGCTAAATTTACTGTTAACTAAGACTCCCAAGTCCTTTTCCATGTCAGTCGTCCCAAGTGTTCTTCCATTTAATACATAATCCCAGCCTGGATCCCCCCCCCCCCATGTGCATTACCTTACATTTATCAGTGTTGAACCTCATCTGCCACTTCCCAGTCCAAATCTCCAACCTTTCCAGGTCCATTTGAAACAGTGCACTGTCCTCTATTGTGTTTACCGCTTTACAGAGTTTAGTATCATCTGCAAAGATTGCTATTTTAATATTCAACACCTCTACAAGATCATTAATTAATATATTAAATAGGACTGGACCCAAGACGGACCCCTGTGGTACCCCACTAGTAACAGTCACCCAACCAGAATAAGTACCATTAATAGCCACCCTCTGTTTCCTATCATTGAGCCAGTTACTTACCCACTTACACACATTCTCCCCAGCCCAATCCTTCTCATTTTATGCACCAACCGTTTATGTGGCACCATATCAAATGCTTTGGAAAAATCCAGAACTACAACATCCAGCGATTCCCCCTGATCCAGTCTGGAGCTCACCTCTTCAAAAAAGCTGATCAGGTTAGTTTGACAGGACCGATCCCTCATAAAGCCATGCTGATATGGAGTAATACATTTATTTTTATCAAGATATTCCAAAATAGCATCTCTTAGAAAACCCTCAAACAATTTACATACAACAGAGGTTAAATTAACACGTCTATAATTCCCTGGGTCACCTTTTGTCCCCTTTTTAAATATTGGCACCACATTTGCCATGTGGGAACAGTCCCTGTTACTATAGAGTCCCAGAATATTAAAAATAGGGGTCTGTCTATTACATTACTAAATTCCTTTAGAACACGGTGAATGCCATCTGGACCTGGCGATTTGTCTACTTACATTTTTTGTAGGCGGCGCTGTACTTCTTCCTGGGTTAGACAGGTGACCTGTACCTGTGAGTTTACCTTATCTCGCTGTATTTCACCTGGCATTTCATTTTCCTCGGTGAATACAGTGGAGAAGAACTTGTTTAATATATTTTCTTTTTTCTGATCCCCATGTGTAATTTCTTTTTTATTGTTTTTTAAAGAGCCAATACTTTCATTTTTTACCTTTTTGCTATTTATATAGTTAAATAACATTTTGGGATTAGTTTTACTCTCTTTGGCAATGAGTCTTTCTGTCTCTATTTTTGCGACTTTTATCAGTTTTTTACATATTTTACATTTTTATCTATAGCTTTTTAATTCTTCTTCACTGCTGTCCTCTTTTAGTAGTTTAAATGCTTTATTTTTGTCATTTATTGCCCCTTTAACATTTTTATTCATCTATATTGTTTTTATTTTTATTCCTGACCCTTTTATTCCCATAGGTATATACATCTTACAGTGATAGTTTAAGATATTTTTAAAAGTCTCCCATTTAGTGTCAGTATTCTTGTTTTTGAAGAAATTATACCATTTTATATAGATAAGGGCTTCTCTGAGTTGGTCAAACTTTGCCTTCCTAAAGTTCATTGTTTTTGTGGCCCTTTCGAGAGATTCCCTTATTGAAGAACAAGTTAGAATGTATTATATTATTATCCCTATTTCCTAGGTGTCTTTCTACTTGCACATTTGTTACTCTGTCAGGTCTGTCGTTTAAAATTAAGTCTTGTAGAGCACTGCCTCTGGTTGGGCCCTGCACCATTTGGGACAGATAATTGTCTTTAGCTATAGTCAGAAACCTGCTTCCTTTATGAGATTCACAGGTCTCAGTCTCCCAGTTTATATCAGGATGGTTAAAGTCCCCCATTATTATCACCTCATTCTGATTTGCTGCCATGTTTATTTGTCTCATTAATTGATCTTCTGCCTCTTCCATTATGCTTGGTGGCTTATAGCAAACCCCTAACAGATTTTTTTTATTCTTATCTCCATATAGTTCTACCCATAATGACTCCACATTATCGTTTCCCTCCCATATATCCTCCCGCAGTGTGGCCTTCAGACTGGACTTTACATACAGACAGACTCCTCCCCTTTCCATTTTGTCAGATCCTGAATAGACTTTAACCCATATGTTGACTGCCGAGTGACAGCTATCGTCCAACCAAGTTTCTGTTATAACCACTATGTCATAATTCTCCTCAGACATCAACCCCTCCAGTTCATCTGTTTTATTGGTCAGATTTCTGGCATTAGTCAACATGCAATTCAATGGTGTATGTTTTTCCTTCCTTTGAAGACTATCCCTATTAACTATTCTAAACCCTCCCTCTGTTCCACCCCCAGGTACATTAATAGTTCCCCCCTCTCTATCTACACTATCTTCCCCCTCTATGTTGTAGGTTCCCTCCCCCCCAGTCCCTAGTTTACACACTCCTCCACCCTTCTAGACATCTTCTCCCCAAGCACAGCAGCACCCTCCCCATTGAGGTGCAGCCCATCCCTACGGTAGAGTCGGCAACCGACAGCGAAGTCGGCCAAGTTCTCCATGAACCCAAACCCCTCCTTCCTACACCAGCTTCTGAGCCATTTGTTTACCTCCCTAATCTCCCGCTGCCTCTCTGGTGTGGCTTGTGGTACTGGTAATATTTCAGAAAATATTACATTGGAGGTCCTTGCCTTAACCCCTTAAGGACTCTGGGTTTTTCAGTTTTTGCACTTTCGTTGTTACGCCGAGCGCTCCCGGTCCCTGCTCCTCCCCGGAGTGCTCGCGGCGTCCCTCTCTCTGCAGCGCCCCGGTCAGACCCGCTGACCGGGAGCGCTGCACTGACATTGCCGGCTGGGATGCGATTCGCATAGCGGGACGCACCCGCTCGCGAATCGCATCCCAAGTCACTCACCTCTCACGGTCCCCGACTGTCATGTCCTGGCGCGCGCGGCTCTGCTCCTTAGGGCGCGCGCGCGCCAGCTCTCTAAGATTTAAAGGGCCAGTGCACCAATGATTGGTGCCTGGCCCAATCAGCCTAATTAGCTTCCACCTGCTCCCTGGCTATATTACCTCACTTCCCCTGCACTTCCTTGCCGGATCTTGTTGCCTTGTGCCAGTGAAAGTGTTTAGTGTTGTCCAAAGCCTGTGTTCCAGATCTTCTGCTATCCACATTGACTACGAACCTTGCCGCCTGCCCCAACCTTCTGCTACGTCTGACCTTGCCTCTGCCTAGTCCTTCTGTCCCATGCCTTCTCAGTAGTCAACGAGGTTGAGCCGTTGCCGGTGGATACGACCTGGTTGCTACCACCGCAGCAAGACCATCCCCGTATGAGGACTAATTTTTTGTGCCGTGATCTGAAGTTTTTATCGGTATGATTTTTGTTTTGATCGGACTTTTTGATCACTTTTTAATCATTTTTTAATGGTATAAAAAGTGACCAAAAATACACTTTTTTGGACTTTTTTTTTGGGGGGGGGGGGATTTTTTTGCACGTACACCATTGACCGTGCGGTTTAATTAATGATATTTTTTTTATAGTTCGGACATTTACACACGCGGCGATACCACATATGTTTATTTTTTTTTATTTACACAGTTTTATTTTTTTTTATGGGAAAAGGAGGGTGATTCAAACTTTTATTAGGGAAGGGGTTAAATGACCTTTATTAACACTTTTTTAAAACTTTTTGTTTTGCAGTGTTATAGGTCCCATAGGGACCTATAACACTGCACACACTGATCTCTCATGCTGATCACTGGCGTGTCTTAACACGCCTGTGATCAGTGTTATCGGCGCTTGACTGCTCCTGCCTGGATCTCAGGCACGGAGCAGTCATTCGTCGATCGGACACCGAGGAGGCAAGTAAGGGCCCTCCCGGTGTCCTGTAAGCTGTCCGGGACGCCGCGATTTCCCCGCGGCGGTCCCGAACAGCCCGACTGAGCCGGGATACTTTCACTTTCACTTCAGATGCGGCGGTCAGCTTTGACCGCCGCATCTGAAGGGTTAATACAGGGCATCACCGCAATCGGTGATGTCCTGTATTAGCCGTGGGGACCGAATCGATATATCGCGGGGACATCGCGGGAGCCGGCGGAGGACGTAAATATACGTCCTGCATCGATAAGGAGTTAAGCTTGCGGCCTAAGTCCCTGAAATCATTTAAGGACACTCCACCTACCTCTTACTTTGTCATTGGTGCCAATATGTACCTTGACCGCTGGGTCCTCTCCGGCCCCACCCAGCAACCTGTCAACACGATTTGCGATGTGGCGAACTTGAGCGCCAGGTAGGCAACACACTGTTTGGCGATCCCGGACTTCTTGACAAATCGCCCTGTCTGTCCCCCTAATAATTGAGTCCCCCACTAACAGTACCTGTCTGGCCTGCCTGCACTCCTCCCTCCCTCCTTACTGGAGCAGACACCCCTCTAGCAGTCAGAGGCAGAGTCTTGCTGCATTACTGCTAGCTCTGAAATGGCATCCCCCTCATCTGCCAGCCGGACAAACATGTTGGGGTGTGCAAGTTCAGGACTAGCCTCCCTGACACTTTTCCCTCTACCCCGTTTTCTAACTGTAACCCAGCTAGCTGCCTGACTGTCCTGCACCTTTGTCCCACTATCCTCCCCCACCTCTACCCCAGAGAGTACTTGCTCAGTGAGCAGGAAACTGTTGGAACAGGCAGACCATCTAGTTATGGGGATTTCACAGATTAACAGCAAACAAAAGACAGTAAATATTACAAATTAATTCTTTGTAGATCTTTTCAGTTACAGTCTATAAAGTTTAAGTAAAGTGACACTCACAGCGATCTCAAACTCCTGCTTTCAAACTCTCAATTTTCTAACTCTCTTGCAATGCCTCTCTTACCAAATCCCTCTCAGACTGAGCACGCTCAGACAGAGCCCCAAACTAAGATTTAAGCACCTTTGTGTGACCAGTCTACCCCACCCCCTAAAGGTAGACTGGAGAGAAAAAAAAAAGGTGAAAAGGCCGTTTAGATTCTAGCAGTGATCCCTTATGTCCAACTTTAAGTACTAACACAAATCACTCCAGCTTCACAAATTCACTCCGCACAGCAGCACAATTCACTCCGTATAGCAGATATCTCTCCGTTTTCTAACTCTCTTGCAATGCCTCTCTTACCAAAGCCCTCTCAGACTGAGCACTGAGTGTGAAAAGACAATTTTACATGGATTGTTATCTCAAGTTATGAATTTGTGACCAGTGTGAATGAAACTGCTGGCAATTTTTAAAACAAAAACACTGCGGCAGATTTACTAATACTGTCTAAGGGTATGGTCACACGGGAGCGCATCCACAGTAAATTTGATGCAGCAGATGCACTGCTCCACACACAGAGTTATAGCAGAGCGAGCTCCCTGCTGCTGCTGCCGTAGCTCTGTGTGTCTGCTCATGACTGCGGATTTCCCGCTGGCAGAGCGGACACACAGAGCTACAGTAGCAGCAGGGAGCTCGTTCTGCCATACCTCAGCACATCCATGGCGTCAAACACGTACCCTAAGAGTATGTTTTTTTTTATTTTGCTGTAATTAAAATATGTAATTGAATATGCCCGTATTTTTTCTGTATGCAAATGTTTCCTAATACTTAGACACTGTATACTTACACTGGGCAGTCAAAAAGAGAGCACCAAATGATCACAGTTTGATAAGTTTGGCACATCTGTACTACCAAGTCTGCATTTAGACCACCTATTCATTGACTTTTGGCCATGCAGTTTTATTTAAGATTTGTCCCTATCCAATTAAGCCACATCCTCTTGTCTAGATGCAAAAGTATCTAAAAAAAAAAAGTGTGTATAATGTGTCAGTGTCATATATGTCATGTAAATCAGTTTTTTTCTTTTCAATAGTACCTTTTTTTGTTGTGCCAAATTCTACCTTTCTAAGTTGATTTCGAAATGACTTATGCACCAGTTTTCAGTCCAAATAATTGTGTTTTAGAAAAAAACTATTGGAAAACATGTTTTTAAAGCTGACCTACAAAACCTTCACTTTCAGGCAAGCAGAGCGGGAAGTAGCTGCTCTTTATAATTTTATGATGTACATGCCTTGTTCTACCTTTTGGCACAACAGACACTGTCGTTTCGTTACAACACTTTTTATTGATTCCCCTCATTGTGCCAGAATTTTGGCACATTTGCAATGGTAAATCTATCCACTGTGTCAATTTGTCTCTATTTGACTCTACTTTT
This sequence comes from Hyla sarda, assembly GCF_029499605.1. Taxonomy (NCBI): domain Eukaryota; kingdom Metazoa; phylum Chordata; class Amphibia; order Anura; family Hylidae; genus Hyla; species Hyla sarda. The sequence continues at coordinate 104,627,603 of NC_079192.1, read as the reverse complement.
TCTTTCCAGTCATTGACATCTGACTGTAAACCCAATGGAAAAGTGTCAGGGCACTTCTGTCTGGTTCTAGCTGTCAGCAGGGGTCATAACAACCATCAAACTTCAAATATGGTCCATTGTTTATGTATCCTAGGTATATGCCACCAATATCTATGTGGAAAAACACCCATGAAACCAGAATCAGTCCATTGGAAGATGAACACCCGTTATCCCAGATAGGTATTCAATTGTCCAAAATGTTATTAAAATGTTACTGCCTTGTATTATTAATACAGTTAAAGGGATACTCCTCCCCTAGACATCTTATCCCCTATCCAAAGGATAGGGGATAAGATGTCTGATCAGGGATCCCCGCAATCTCTGTGTAGCACCCGGCGTTCGTTTACAATGCTGGGTGCGAGTGGCAGGGGTCATGATGTCACAACCATGCCCCTCGTGATGTCACACCACGCCCCCTCCTATAGACTTACATTGAGGGGGCGTGGTGTCACATTACGAGGGCCGTGGCGTTACAATTGAATTGTCTTATAAACAGTTGGAAATGATAATATTGTGAATTCTCTTTAGGCTTCTTAAGAAGTATCCATTGAAAGATAACCTTACATTGTGCAGCATAGAAGACATATAGTAGAAATCATTCCATTGTTAACAGCTTGTCATGCCACAGCTTTGTCTAAAGATTTTTCCCAAGCTGTTGATGGAAGGCAGACATATATTTTGACAGCTACAGGGCCAGGTATGCCGCTCTGTATGCAATGCACTGTACTAATACAAACCGATTTATGTATCCTTCAGGTGAAACAAACTAATGAAATATATTGACCCCCTCACTCACAGCTGAATCAGAATGACGTTAAATGACATGAAATACATTGACATTGATTGGGAGATGCATTGGTAGCGGGATAAACATCACATTAGCAGTACAACCACTATTAAGTAGAAAATTGTAAGTATTTTATTGACAAAGATGTCTCGCAGATTGAAGTGACACCATCGTAGAAGCCTGTGCTATGTACACAGGAGGATTTCGACACCTGCTGCCATGCATGTAGAGACCTCTTAGTGCACTCTACCATGAGACAACGTGACACAAATACAATTCTTCATTATTGTGCGGTATTATGGAGCCCATTACAAAATGATATTGTTTACCTGATATTGTGAGAACAAAAAAATTATTGGATCTTATCATGAAAGGTTATTTTTGAGCTTATGCTTATAATACATAACCTTTGTCTAAAAGAAAAGTTCTCCAACTTTCTGACATACTTTGTGTTTTAATTTCTCTATAACAAAATTCCTGCTTGCTGTCAGTGAATGGAAACCTTAACTTTATGTCCAGATGCGGAAATCCTGTTCTGATTTTGTCCAAGAAAGACAGATGCCTGATTCAACAAATTTTCCGAAAAAATTTGGTTTAATACGGATTTATTCCTGGCAAATGGCTATTAAAAACGACTATTTCTGGCCTACAGAGAGCCTCAGTAGGGGTCTAGAACACTTTGATTCGCTGTAACACGCATAGGGTGTGTGCTGCATTAGTGAAATAATACTTCGGCCTCATCACTCTCATCAAGTTGTGTCTGCACGTCACTGATGTCCTCCTAGGGTTCCTCAACAATGTCTGCTTCAGGAGCCTGAATGCTCATAACACCACCTCCCACGTCACTCTCCTCATCACTACTTGCCCGCCTAGCATAGGAAGCGGCGGATGTCTCTTCCACTTCTTGGCTGGGCAGTAGCTGCTGACTGTCCTCTAGATCATCCTCACTAAATAATGGAGCTGAGCCCACAGCATAAGATACTTCTGTGGGGGAGGGAACACCATAGGACAGAGGCAACGGGAGGACAGGGACTGCTCGCGGGCCATGCCAACTGAGAGTTGTGTCTGAGTAACCCACCGACTGTTGACTGGGTATGTCAGATGTCACTTGTGATGAAGTGGATGACCGTGTTAACCAAACGATGAAGGCAGATGGGTTGCTGGTCGAGACACGACCACTAGCTGATACCAGGAGCTCAGGCCTCTCGCTGCGACTCCTGCAGCCAGTCCCCCCTAGTCTGCTGCGACCTTTGCCACTCTTCTTTGCACGTCCTATCACTTCTCTGCCTGACATACTTAATGCGTATATGAGAGGAGTACAAATGCGCTACAGTTTGCTTAAAACAGTATTTTTGTACAACACCAGCAGGTGTGTACTTTTGGCTGGCCTTTCACAGTATCTAGGCTCGAGACTTTAACAGGAACAAAATAGTACACCACTTAGATGTACGAATGTGGTATGCACTTATGAGGGGAGAAAAGTGTGCTACAGTATGCTTAAAGAAGTATTTGTGCACACCAGTGCTGCCGCACACAGTCACTTTGTACTACACCTAAAATTGCTCTCTCAATCTCCCTCTCTTCCCTATCAGTGCTTCTAGGCAGGATTTTTGACTGGTGAATAGGTGAATCGCTGCTGTTCTGTGCAACACACTGCTCTCTGTCCCTCTCTGTAATAGAACACTGTAGACAGTTACTGGAAGGTGAATCACTGCAGTAAGAATGCTTTTCTGTGAAACACACTGCTCACTGTCCCTCTCTCTGTGCAACAGAATGCTGACTTGACTAGGAGGTGAATCGCTGCTGGAAAAGCTTTTCTGTGCAACACACTGCGCTATCTGTCCCTATCTATTTATCTGCAGTGAAAGGCTAAAGTGACTGGCCGTAATATGGCTGCCGATTATATAGGGTTGTGGCATCACAGGGGTCACTGGCTGCTGATAGGCTCCATGTGATTCAGGGCCATCCCGCCTACTCTTGTTCCCACCTTCTCAGGATTCCTTGTGCCCCACGTACTTACATGTGGATCCGCTATTTTAGATTCCCTGACATGTTTCACATAGTAATGCCCTTTGTCATGTAGCAATCCAACAAGTGACATGTTAAAATACATATAGACATGCTTAAATGACCAGTCTGAAAAGACAAAATCAGGGCAAAACAAAGACCCGGAACATTGCTTGTTTTTGCTCTGATTTTGTATGGTACATTCCATGTTTTCGAGATGTCTTTTTATACTGGTCTTGTGATCATGTCTATATGTATTTTAATATGTCTGGTCACTTGTTGGATTGCTCTATGTTGCAGTGCATTACTGTGTGAAACGCATCAGAGAATCATCACTTTTGTACCTGTATTGTCCCGAGATATAAAAGCAAGAACGTTTTATTCTACTTCCTGGTGACGGACATTTCTCAAGTGTGAATTCCGCTCGGAAACCGGGGCGGTGCCGACAGGTGTGTGAATTGGCTGGGGTGGAGCTGTGTAGCCTTTGGTAATAAAACACAATTGGGCAGATTTATTAAACCTTCTAAGGGTGGGTTCACACCAGATCTGTTGCAGATTTTGCTGCCCATTGACTTCAATTGGCTGCAAAATCTGCTAAAGCAGATCTGTAGTAGAAAATATGCATGTGTAAACATACCCTTAGGGTACATGTACCACATCCAGCACGGATTTCATGGTACAAAAAAAATCAATGCTAAGATCAATGGGTAGAAAACCCACAACAGTTGTGTAGTTGCAGATTTTCTGCGGACCCATTGAGGTCAAAGAGTAGCAGAATTTGCAGCGGATTTCTTGCAGCATGAAATTCACAGTGGATCCTTTGTGTGTAAATGTACCTTAAAAAATAAATAGCCTTTGTTGACTTTAGCAGCCAGTCACAACCCAGGGTATGTTCACACAGGACTAAAATGTTACAGATTTGTTGAAGATTTTCTTAATTACTTTCAGTTGGGAATACAGAATCTGTAACAAATGCTCAGCAATTCTGACACAAATCTGCATAATTTCAGTCCTGTGTGAATATACACAAATAGTGCACTTTCAAAATAAAAACTCTGTTGTGATTGGTTAATAATGACAGCAAAGTTTTTTGCCCAAAAGTATATTTTAAAGCATTACAGCTTTTCAATTTGCAAAGAATAAGCCTGTAAAACCCTATATAAAGGGATTGACCAGGGATATTATAGTGGGGTAGAATAATAAAAAAAGTAATAATCACCATCCCCTACTCCCCAACCCCACCCTGAGTCAGCCAAGCCACCCCACTCAATGATTGGCTGTGCAGAGCAGTATTCTAGGGGTCAACATGTCAGTGGATCCAGGAATAAGTGGTGATAAGACGGAACTGAAAGCATCAGAACTACAGCTGCAGGGGACCAGGGTAGATGAGTATCACTTTCTTATCTTTTTATAGCACCTCCAGCCATTTATAAAATATCCCCCCCCCCACCCCTAGGCAACTCCTTTACAGTAACAAAGTTGTAGTAATAAGAGATATTCATGAATATTTTATTAAGGATTTGTTTTTTTAAGGCCACAGACTCTTCACTAATACTTTACTTGTGCTTTTAATAAAATTGGCATGAGTTACTAATACAAAGTCTGCAGTCAACCGATGCATGTTTCTGTGCTAGGAAATAGCATCACCACAGAAATGTCAATATAAATAGCTAGTTTTTGTCCATAAAGGCTAATGTTTAGTTTATAGACATATATTTAGTGTTAATACATCTTTTAGTACCATAATTCACTGATAAAAATTGAATAATCTTTGTGTGAATAAGAATTATAGGACGAGTACTGATAGAGCTGTTTGATGCTATACTTCACACTATAAATATGAGACCAAAAATGGATAACAATTTTATATCTCATTACTTTCTAGCTAAATATACATTGTTTATTGTAAAACTCCACTGGCTTGTAAAAGAAGTAGAATTTACAGTAGTAAGGTTCCAATAATGGAAAAACAGCACAGAGTGTTAAATAAATTATTATTTTCTGAAGAATATAAGGCTGGCTACATTCACACATTATTTTGGTCAGTATTTTTAGACCTAACTCAAAAAAAATATCAAAACTTCTATTTTAGTTTTATTCTTTTTGTTCTGGTTTGGTTAAAAAAAAACTGACCAAAAACACGACTTGTGGACCCACCCAGTGTATTTAAAAAGTTATGTCAGGGACACTTACTTTAGTTTCCCTGGTGGTGGCTGTATTGGTTATTCACTAGTGATATATGTTCAACCAACCATAACGATTATCAGTAAGAATTGTGCAATACACTGGAGGTCCACAAGTGGCAGTGTGTAGGAATTATTTACACTGCTAAAAAAAATAAAGGGAACACTAAGATAACTCATCCTAGATCTGAATGAATGAACTAATCATATGAAATACTTTCGTCATAGTTGAATGTGCTGACAACAAAATCACACAAAAATTATCAATGGAAATCAAATTTATCAACCCATGGAGGTCTGGATATGGAGTCACACTCAAAATCAAAGTGGAAAACCACACTACAGGCTGATCCAACTTTGATGTAATGTCGAAATGAGGCTCAGTAGTGTGTGTGGCCTCCATGTGCCCGTATGACCTCCCAGACCTAAACTAAAGCATCTGCCAACTCCTGGACAGTCTGTGGTGCAATGTGGTGTTGGTGGATGGAGAGAGACATGATGTCCCAGATGTGGTCAATCGGATTCAGGTCTGGGGAACAGGTGGGCCTGTCCATAGCATCAATGCCTTCCTCTTGAAGGAACTGCTGACACGCTGCAGCCACATGAGGTCTAGCATTGTCTTGAATTAGGAGGAACCCAGGGCTAACCGCACCAGCATATGGTCTCAGAAGGGGTCTGAGGATCTCATCTCTGTATCTAATGGCAGTCAGGCTACCTCTGGAAAGCACATGGAGGGCTGTGCGGCCATCCCACACCATTACTGACCCACTGCCAAACCAGTCATGCTGAAGGATGTTTTGCAGCACCAAAATGTTCTTCACTCTGTCTCCAGACTCTTTCACGTCTGTCACATGTGCTCAGTGTAAACCTGCTTTCATCTGTGAAGAGCACAGGGCGCCAGTGGCTTGCCAATCTTGGTGTTCTCTGGCAAATGACAAACATCCTGCACGGTTTTGGGCTGTAAGTACAACCCCCACCTGTGGACGTTGGGTCCTCATACCACCCTCATGGAGTCTGTTTCTGACCATTTGAGTGGACACATGCACATTTGTGGCCTGCTGGAGGTCATTTTGCAGGGCTCCTGCTGTTGGGTTGTTGCCCTTCTACGGCCTCCTCCACGTCTCCTGATGTACTGGCCTGTCTCCTGGTAGCGTCTCCATGGTCTGGACTCTAAATTGACAGACATAGCAAACCTTCATGCCACAGCTAGCATTGATGTTCCATCCTGGATGAGCTGCACTACCTGAGCCACTTGTGTGGGTTGTAGACTCTGTCTCATGCTACCACTAGAGTGAAAGCATTGCCAGCATTCAAAAGTGACCTCAACATCAGTCAGGAAGCATAGGAACTGAGAAGTGGTCTGTGGTCACCACCTGCAGAACCACTCATTTATTGGGGTGTCATGCTAATCGCCTATAATTTCCTCCTGTTGTATGTTCCAAGTGTTCACTTTTTTTTTTTTTTTGGCAGTATATATAAGTGACATCATAGACCAACCTACCATCTAAAGCATCTCTTATTGATGAAAAGTAAAGGGATTTTGGGAGAGGTCACTCTCTTTTACCATTAGCCAGCAAGGAAAGAGGACCAAAACTCTCCCAGGCCTCAGCCTAAGGCTGCAGAGTAAAGTTAACATGTCATTTATACCGCATGACGAACAACCTAAAAAAAATGAATAAAAAACAACTGCAGAATAGATTTTTTTTAATGTACACCACCCCATAAAAAATTAAATAAAAAACGATCAGAGTGTCACATGTACCCCGGAATGGTACCAAGGCCTCTGCAACTTTATATGATGCCAACAAAATATCCTAAGCTAAAAGGATGCCTTTTGGAAAACTTCCACTGCAGTTTTTGAGCCAAAGTCAGAAGTGGATCCATAAGGGAGGAGAAGTATAAGTCCTTCCTTTATATGTCCTATTCGTTTTGAATACACTTCTGGCTTTGGCTCAAAAACTGCAGTAGAAGTTTTCCAAAAACTGCCAGAAAAAGAAAACGTGGAAGCTTAGCCTGAGGCCTGTGTGAGAGACATGTAGCGCATAAAGGCCACATATGGGAAATTTCTAAATATGTCGGAATTCAGGGAATAAATCTTGAGTTGTATTTCTTTGTCAACACCTACTGTGTTACAGAAAAAAAATGGATTAAAATGAAAAATCTGCAAAAAAAATGTAATTTTCAAATTCGGCCTTCACTTTGCTTTCATTTGTGTGAAACGTCTAAAGGGTTAATAAACTTCTTTAATGTCATTCTGACTACTTGAAGGGGTGCAGTATTCAAAATGTGGTGATTTATAGGGTTATCTAACATACAGGCCCCTCAATTCCTCTTCAGAACGGAACTGATCCCTGAAAAATCAGATTTTGAAATTTTCCTTAAAATCTGGAAAATTGCTACGAAACTTATAAACCTTCTAACATTCTAAAAAAGTTAAAGAATGTTCATAAAATGATGGGAACATAAAGACATATTGTAGATGTGAATTAATCATTCATTTGGTGCTGCATGACTATTTTTACCACTAATGTAAAGTACAATATGTCACGAAAAAACTATCTCAGAATCAATTTCATAAGTAAAAGCGTTCCAAATTTATTACCAAATAAGTGGACACATGTCAGATTTTAAAAATTTTAAAAATTTGCCTTGGCCCCTATCCAAAGGATACAGGATAAGATGTCTCCTGCAGGACCCACTTGTCATCAGATGCACAGAGCAAAGATCGCTCCGTGTCTGATGACTCACTATACAGGGGCCAGATTATGGTGACATTATGGCCCCACCCCCTTGTGACATAACACACTGCCCCCCCCCCCCTCAATACACGTCTATGGAAGGGGGTGTGGTGGCTGTCAAGCCCCCTCCCATAGGCTTGCAGCGGGACCCCCGCAATTAGACATCTTATTCCCTATCCTTTGGATAGGGGACAAGATGTCTAGGGGTGGAGTACCCCTTTAAGGTCAAAACAGGTTAAGGAGTAAAGTTGTTAATGATTACTGCTTCCAACTAAAGGATTTTTTCAGACACAGTGACTGCCTACTAGATGAGACGGCTTCCAATAGCTAGTAATTGTACTCCTTTATACAAAATGGTTTGGGTGTAGTTGGGAGTTAAAAAAAAACTCAGATTGGTTTTGGACCCCAGTTCCTGAATAGAATTCAGGCTCTGTAATCCCACATCCAAGGTGAAAAACAATGATGCCCTGTCATCTCCTTCACCTATTGGTAGCATGAACTTGGCAGGGGTGTGCACTTTGTAATAGTTTAATATTAGAGCATCTTGCAGTTGCCACTAGGAATAACTCAGACATCCATACAAATTGGGAAGTCAATAGAGTTCATCTGGGTTTATCTTTTGCTGTACTGATCTAATACTGCCATACTTGTTTTAATTACAATGGACACCATGATGCAGTGTAAACAAAGTCTTATTCACAAGCATGGGGCTAGGGGGTTGTGCATTTAGAAATTTAGTGCATACATGAATATAGTACTGATAAATATATACTAAGTATTATAGGGGTAAGCAGATGATTATTGTTTCCAGAATTAAAGCTAGAATCTAGGAATTCACTGTGAAAAGCTTTCACTCTCCCAGCTCTGCTTATGACACTGCACGGTGCAAATTTTCTGCCATATTCACATACAATGTAAGACAAATTCCTCATTTCCAGGGTCTAATTGATGGGATAATTAATGGGTTTTTGATTCTAATGAAGAATTCTTTTGTTAAGCTTCTCTACGAAGAAGGCCGCACATCAGCCCATCTCATGTAATTCCCTTTCACTTGCGGCTAGTGATGAATTTACATCTATGTATCAGATGTATCATCTTCTCCCCTACATCACTAATGTCACTGAATTGTCAGCATATAATTCACCTAAGTACATCTGCCCTGTCTGTCCTCTATTATCTCTACTCTGGTAAATGCTCTTATTTCTGTGTCACTGAGACTGTTGCCTAGGGAAAATATAGAATCAGCGTCCACTAGGAATACTGAAAGGAGGGAGCGGACGAGATCTATAATCATAGAACTGACCACTGAGCTGGAGACGTCTTCTATAATCACACTATGACCTGTCTACCGTCTCATAAAAATGTGGAGCGAGAGGAAGGGACCCCCCCTTATTTAGTCACATGGATAGATATTCAGTATATACTGAAGCTGCATAAGCAAACCTGAACTCTGGTCTACTAAGCTTTATAGTCATAGATTCATAAATGTATAGAACCAGCATGTAAGTGGAGTAGAGTTTAATTTAGTAACTACATTTTAATGTTTTGGCTCAATTATAATCAAATTTTATTTATGTGTTCAAAATAAAATAAAACAAAGGCAGACATGCTATAAGTGCAACATGCTTATGCAAGGGCCCAATACACAAGTGGACTCACTTCTATCATTCTAAGCAGCTTCCTATGCTTTTTTAGACTGCATGTAAGTTTCTACTGAGCTAAGGAATTTCAGGACTCACAACTGGTGCATAACGTAGAAAGACACAAAAGGATGCTCCTTGTTGTGAGCAAGCGGCCCATATACTGTTTTTGCCTTTGTTTTTTTGCGTCTTCAAATGAGTCTTGTGTTTTTTGCGTCTTCAAATCAAATAGAAATTACAAGCTTTGAACGTAATTCAAATATTCATCTGCTACATTGGCTGATTTTTCTTCCCGACAGGTATTTTTCCACTGTATTTATACATTTTTCCCTACGTTTTGATATTTTTACAATTTCTCTGAGCTGGGTTTTCCAGAGTTTAAATCCACCACATTTCATGTGGGAACATGAAAATATGTAGTAATATGTAGTAAATATGTTGGAATTTTTTTTAAATGTTGCAGCCACACCCTCTTTTCCTGGTGGTCAATCACATTTTCTGGGTTTTCTCTTTGGTCGCAAATTCTGGTACAAGAAGTGTTCAACACAGTTTGGGCACAAAACTCGATAAATAGAGAAGCCTCCAATTCAATAAAACATTTGAAATAATATGGGTTCACACTTTGGAATCTTCAGGCAGAATTTCCACAGTAGATCCCATAGTTGGCCATGCATTTCTGAGTGAATATTTTGGCAGATTCGCTCACATCTGTTACATGGTTGACTACACGTGGTGAATCAATGACCCTACATCATAGTGTCCAGTATTTTACTGGACAAAAGCAATGCCTAATTCTGCACTATTTTCTGGTCTTTTTCGTTGGAATCTGCACCAGCTGTAACTAACAGAACCTCTAACATAGTGATTTAAATGGGTACTACGCCCCTAGACATCATATCCCTTATGAAAAGGATAGGGGATAAGATGTCTGATCGCGGGAGTCCTCCCGCTGGGCACCCCCACGATCTCCCTGCTGCACCCTGCGTTCGTTTACAGCATTGGGTGCAGTGCCGGAGGATAGTGACGTCAAGATCGCGCCCCACTCGTGATATCATGGCCACGCCCCCTCAATGCAAATCTATGGGAGCGGGTTTGACAATGACATTACGAGGCTCCGCCCCGCATCGCCAGTCATCCGTCACGAGCAAAGTTTGCTCCGTGCACCAGATGTCTGGGGTGCCGCAGCCGAGATTGTGGGGGTCCCCAGCGGCGGGACCCCCACGATCAGACATCATATCCCCTATCCTTGGGATAGGGGATAAGATGTCTAGGCGCGGAGTGCCCCTTTAAGCCTGAACATGTTTTAGTTGTTACTTATCTCTTCTCAGACTTCTGTTTCTAGTCTTCTGCTTCCAGAGGACAATGTATTACGATATCAGAGGCTGAATTTACAGAAAACTACTCTGCCAAAAAGAAAAGAAAGAATAATTTTTATTTAATTTACAATAAATAAGTCTATATTGCACAAAAGACTTGTTCATACATACATACATACTAAAGGCACAACTCAATAGGGTAAGCCTATGGTTTCCCTTGTTCAAATAGAATGAGTCTGCAGAATATTTTTAATATATCAGATGCAATGTAAAACGAGATCAGTAAGGAAAAAAAAGAGGAAGAATAAGCAATATAGAGGATAATAGTATGGACTGAACATGTTTTTATGGGATCAGTGCACATGTTGCTTGACTGTGGGTATGGAGAAGTGTGTGGCCTCCATTTATGAGCTATATCTGGTAGTAAGTCCATATTTGTTAGAACTCACCTGGATCAGGTTAGGGGAATGATGGGCAGAACTGTTTCCCCCAGGCATACTCAGCTGGGATTGTCCGGGGCTGACGTCCTTGTGCTTACAGAAGGTAATATGTGCTGACAGATCTAAGACGCAGATGAAGAGGGTGTTGAAAGAGCAGCCTGTCTCTCACCCTGTGCCTGCACTAATGCTAACAGATGACTAGAGGTCATCAAGATGAAGCTAACACAGATTCCTTAAAGCATATGCAGTACTGAGGTTGAATGCCAAAAATTAAAACCACTCCACTGCTGGTCCATATGTATCCCCACCCAGCCTTCATCACTTAAAATAACCCTAGAAACCATCTTGAAAAGTAAAATTAGGTTATTCTGCGTGCATGGCCTATTCACCTAATATTTTCCTTTTTATTAGTACATAAACCAGAGCATTTCCATGTTCTGAATACCAGGGAATGGGAATCTAATAGCAATCCCAAATGGACAAATTTAAAAAAGACTCAAAACAGCATGGCTATTATGGAAACAGGATAATAAATGTATGAAACCAGTAAGTTATAATACTGCAGGCAGTCTAAGCCTCAGTCCAGGTTGGTGTCAGATAGTCCTTTTCAAACCTCTGATGGCAGTTCCATCAAATGTTTTCCATCAAAGAAAAAGACAACACCAGGGTTACAAACCTAAATCTCTTTTTTTTCCAAACAACGTATTCATAAATCAAGGACAGACAATGTTTTATACCAACAAACTGGAAAATTATAATTCATCAGAAAGATTGTAGTATACAAGTCTGTAGATCAAAATATTTGTAAAGACAGACTGCTTTGGTAGGTGCTGGATGTTATACACCTCTAGCAATATGACTGAATGAAATGGTGTGTCCCCATACATATGTCCATAACCAAGAAGCAATCCAGGCCCCTCTTAAAGGGGTACTCCGCCCCCAGACATCTTATCCCCTATCCAAAGGATAGGGGATAAGATGTCTGATCGCAGGAGTCCTGCCGCTGGGGACCCCCGCAATCTCCCTGCTGCACCCGGCGTTCGTTTAGAGCATTGGGTGCAGCGTGGGAGGCTCATAACCTCATGGCCATGCCCCCTCAATGCACGTCTATGGGAAGGGGCATGGCCGTGATGTCATGAGTGGGGCGTGGTCGTGACATCATGAGCCTCCTCCCCGCGTTACCAGTCATCCAGCAAAGAGCGAAGTTCGCACCATGCACCGGATGTCTGGAGTACTGCAGCCGAGATCCTCATAGGCGGAACCCCCATGATCCTTTGGATACGGGATGAGATGTCTAGAAGCAGAGTACCCCTTTAATTCAATAAATCAACCATTATAACACTCTATGATAGAGTCCCATAGCCTCACTATTACAGTATATACTTTTACAGTATATAATTCCAATCTGGGATGATGGTGAAACCTATAAGATTTAATTGTTGATGGCTTTAATTTACTTACAAATAAATGAAAAGTAGACATGCATAGAATCTGTATTAATGAACTGGCCTTTTGGTGGACCTCAGAACAACTCTGTATCAAGTGTAGCAAAAGTTAAAGCTCTCTAAAAGACCACCTCTTTGTGAAGCCCATTCCATTAGCCAGACAAAATGTTATGGGACTGATCTTCAGTTCCACCCTATATTATACATAGGAGATGATTTCTTTAAGAAAACTACCCCCATAAAAGACCACTTTCCGAAGTAATTTTTGGAAGGTCTTTATTAAACTTTGTATACTCAACCCCCCAAATATAGTCTATGTAAATGAAATTAGCCTTCAACCTTTGTTCTGTCTTTAAGTCACACTGTTACCGCGTCCTCTGTTTTACCTTGTTAGCTTACCGAGAAGGATTAGTCACTCTTGCATCATTGCTGTAGTTAGCGAATGTGCTTTTTCCATTCCTTTTTACATTAACTAAAATTTAGAAAAGCAGCGGACATGAAAGGTAATCAATATCTCCTCCGCATTTCATGCTGCAAGCCTGTTGCTGTGATATTTTTGAAACCCCAGTTATGTGGAATATTTTGAAACACAGAATACAGGAGATAAAACCAGTCTATGCCTCTGGCACAAAATGTACAGCCACATGAAAGCAAAAAGGATGAGAGCGTTTTCAATAGAATTGATGAAAAATTTAAGTTAATTAAAAGAATGCTACAATTTTCCCTAGAAGGCTACAATGATCTTTATTATTAATGCATATCAGAGCTTCATAGAGCCGCATTATAATAGCTGGGAACATCAGCGTTCATTTGTTGCAAATTTTCTTTTCTAATCCACAAAGTTGGCCTCTGCCCCTCGTGTCCCCGATGTCTAAAAACAAATCTCCTTTTCTTCTTGGTACCTGGGAGCTCATCTTTTCCTTGTTTGTGTGAACGTTCAGATTTTTGGAGATTAGAGAACATTTTTTTTCCCAGACCAAGTATAACACAGCTCATTTAGGAAGCTGTTTTATGGCTGTAGTCTATGTTTCGGAAGGAAGATAGTAGAGGCGCCAATTACTTTGGTGACATGTAATTTTATGGACTTCAATGGAAAATCCTTCTTGTTGATGTGCATGCACTAAATAATGAGGATTGCATTTCTACAGGCTTCCAAATGATAATACCAAAATTACAATTTCCAGGTTTAAATACCTAGATGATCAGGACTTTTGATAACTTGGTTAGGGAAGCACGGACAGCAATTGATTCTCTATGACATTAGATCTTTTTGATCTTTATTTTGTAAATAATACTTATTGAATACTATAACAAAATGTTCTTTTCATTTCCTATTACTTTTAATGCATGTTAACCACAAATGAAGCAAACAGACTTTATTAAAATGTATTATTTTGCATATACAGCTTTTATGCTAGACCTATGTGTTTCCATGGTTACATGTTACAAAGAAATCCTGACCCTTCAGTCCTACTGCTATCCATCCTACTAAATGTAAAAGTAGAGGATGAATGCCAGGAAGAGTCACTGCTGAATCAGACTACACAGTGTTGTTGTCTTTTTTTGCAGTTGGAAACCAGTGGCGTAGCTAGCGCTGGTGTCACCTGGTGCGGTATAAAAATAATTTTCATACCTATATAATACTGGCAGTCTATGAAGACATCTAAAATTGCTGCAGTGGCGTTGAAGGTTTACACAAATTTCCGATGTGCAATATGCTTCTCAAAAGAGAGGGGCATTTATCAAAAGTGAACAAAAGTGAACAAAAAACTATTTCACTTTAGATTTAAAAAAAAGTTGCGAACAAAGTGGCGTCCGTGCGCCAAATTTATCACATGTTGATGAATGCCCGCTGAACTGCTGTTCTAGGTTGCTACTGGTATTCACCAGAGCCCGCCGCAAAGCGGGATGGTCTTGCTGCGGTGGTAGCAACCAGGTCATATCCACCGGCAACGGCTCTACCTCGCTGACTGCTGAGAAGGCGTGGGATAGAAGGACTAGACAGAGGCAAGGTCAGACGTAGCAGAAGGTCGGGGCAGGTGGCAAGGTTCGTAGTCAATGGAGATAGCAAGAGGTCAGGAACACTGGTAAACACTGTAAACGCTTTCACAAGGCACAAGGGCAACAAGTTCCGGCAAGGAAGGGAAGGGGAAGTGAGGTTATATAGACAGGTGAACAGGTGGAGGCTAATCAGACAGATTGGGCCAGGCACCAATCATTGGTGCACTGGCCCTTTAAATCTTAGAGAGCTGGCGCGTGCGCGCCCTAAGGAGCGGAGCCGCACGCGCCAGGACGTTACAGCCGGGGACAGGTGAGTGACTTGGGATGCGATTCGCGAGCGGGCGCGTCCCGCTATGCGAATCGCATCCCCGCCGACAGTGTCAGTGCAGCGCCCCCGGTCAGCGGGTCTGACCGGGGCACTGCAGAGAGAGGAACGCCGCGAGCGCTCCGGGGAGGAGCAGGGACCCGGAGCGCTCGGCGTAACAATTGTATTAAAAGTCGCATGAAGCTATATATGGCAGGGTTGAATTGCTCTGTGATTTCTTCTATATCTGGTCCTTGCAACTTTTTTGCGACTTTTTGCAACAAAAGTCTCACATGATAAATTAGTAAATTAGTGACCACAGCACAAAGTGATCAAAAACAGATGACTTTGTTTTCATAAAATGTAAACAGTGTAAATGAAATCTAACAGGAAAAGTCACACGGGACCATCCTGCAACTTTTCCTGCGACAAATTTTGACTAAAAAAGCTGTCTAAATTTTTTGATAAATTCCCCTCCTAAACACTATAGATTTAGACGCTCTGATGTCTCTGCTCCCCTGACAGACATCACACAATCTTCCTATGCGGGCTGCTTAGGAATCAGGGGTGGGATTCAAATTTTTAATAACATATTCCCTACTTTCACTATACTAATATACTACATCAATTGCCAAATAAGGGGCTAGTGCTAAAGAAGTTTTTACCATGTGAAATAACAGCTCCCAGTATGATCAAAGCAGTGTTAACGTTATGCTGGGAGCTGTTATTTCACTAAATATAACTGCAGCACTTACAATGACTGCAGCACAGATGGACAAAGGTATACCTAGTGCCCCTTGCACCCCTGGTGAGGTGCTGTATGAGCGTTACCCCCAACACACATACCCCACACACGTGCATCAACCCGCCTCCCCCTCTTTACCATATAGATAACTTAAGTCATTCATAATTCATGCCTTTTCAAATCTCTTCAGAATCTGCAGGAAAACATCTTTCACATTTGTCCAGTTCCCTAGGTAAGTAGTTATGTAGGGAAGTAGAAACATAACTAGCTAAGTAGGTAGGGAGGTAGGTAGCCAAGTTGCTAGGTATATAGATAGGTAGCTATGTACGTAAGTAGGTAGGTAGATAAGTAAGCAGGTAGTTTAGTAAATAGGTAGGTAAATAAATTATTTGTGACATTATGTTTATTCTGTAGGTCCATACGATTACAAGATACCCAATTTATATAGGTTTTATTTTATAAAAAAAAAATATATATATATATATATATAACTTTTTGAAAGAAAATGAGTGTTCTTAAAAGAAAGCTCTCAGTAGACACAAGCGCTAACGTGACCTGCATCAATGAATATTCAAGTTCACCCAGCTTGCCCGCCACCTGTGCGCAATTCAGCGGGGATAGAAGAGAATCTTCAGAGGGACACAGCTCCGGACTACAGGTACGTTTTTAACTCATTGACCCCTCATCAGTCTCCTGTCCACTCACACTGTTACTAAATGTATTGAGTTTAGTGTGGGTGAACAGGATGACCATTTTCCATTAAAACTGCCTTCTTCTGACCCCTATAACACTTTTATTTTTCCGTATACAGGGATGTGAGGGGTTTTGATTTTGTTTGCACAGGGATCTTTAAATTTTCTTGGTACCCCTTTTGTTTTGATGGGACTTTGATCGCTTTTTATCATAATTTTCCAGGCATATAAATTGACCAAATATCCGCAATTCTGGACTTCGATATTTTTTTACATTTACGCCATACCCCTTGTGGTTTCATCAACATTATATTTTAATAATTAAACCATTTCCCCATGCAAGAATACCATATATGTTTATGTTTATTTTTGTTTACATTATTTTATTTTCAAAAAGGGGAAAATAAAGTGATTTAAACTTTTATTAGAGAAGGGCTTTTTCCCATTTATTAACATCTTTCTATTACATACACTGTTCAATGCTGTGCTATAGCATTGTAAAGCAATGTGAATGAATAGTATGCTATGTGCAGGGAAATTCTGAATTAGGTTATAGGGAAATTAGTAAACTTTTTCATTCTCTTCCATTCTTCATCCACTGCAAAGTTGTTGATTTGTTCTTCTTTATATTTTTTATGTTCCTACCCCTCGATAGAAGCAAGATTCCATTAAGAGGGGATCTCAGCAAGAGGTATTGCCCATTAGCTTTTGGCTTTAAGAAAAAGGTTTTGTTCTTCTCAGCTTCCAATGCCATCAGTGCCCATATCTTAGAATAGAAGGCATCATGATAAAGTTATGCCATCTGATGTTTTTTTAGAACCATGGCATCAAGAACTGGAAGACAGAGTGAGAAGACTGAAGGTCAAGACCTGGCGATACAGAGCATTTTTTGTAATGATAAATAGTGGCGTCAATGCCAGCTGCTCAACTTATTAGAAAGAAGCATCTGTGTACACATTATCTAGTCATGCAAATATTTCTTCCCGTATCAATGATCTACAGCATCTATATATTTTATACTGTATTTCTGTTTAAAATTTCTTAAAGGAGAGTTTCTAGATTTTTGTAAAATCTATAAATTTTATTGGTTAAACGAGTTATCCAATATAAGGTGACTTTAGTAATTAAGTGTCATACAGCAATCTGTGCTTGTGTTGGTGGAAAATGGCTATATCCTGTGTCCCCCATCAGGCTACTGGCTTGTTTTTGGGAACTTGGTTCTGGTTTCCATGGCCTCCTTCAGACTACAATCCCCAGGATCCTTTGTTTTAAGGTGAAAGGTGAGTTATTTCCCGCCCACGCATCAGTATCCCCGCTAATTGCAGCACAGTCACTCCCTTTGATGATATGACTTGCCTGACATCACCTGACACACAAGCTGTGGATCTGAGTGATGATGAATACACGCACATGTGGGGCGGTGACGTCATCATGAGGCTGGCTTAATACACAACAGACAAAGCATCCAAGCCCTTTTTCAGCACTTGACTTGTGATGTATTGTCTTGGTCTGTAAAGCAAGCTGGGAAAGGTCCGAGACAACAACCTGTAAAATGGAGGTACCGTATATACTCGAGTATAGGCCGAGTTTTTCAGCACGATTTTTCGTGCTGAAAACACCCCCCTCGGCTTATACTCGAGTGAACTCCCCCACCCGCAGTGGTCTTCAACCTGCGGACCTCCAGAGGTTTCAAAACTACAACTCCCAGCAAGCCCGGGCAGCCATCGGCTGTCCGGGCTTGCTGGGAGTTGTAGTTTTGAAACCTCCGGAGGTCCGCAGGTTGAAGACCACTGCGGCCTTCAACATCATCCAGCCCCCTCTCACCCCCTTTAGTTCTGAGTACTCACCTCCGCTCGGCGCTGGTCCGGTCCTGCAGGACTGTCCGGTGAGGAGGTGGTCCGGTGGGATAGTGTTCCGGGCTGCTATCTTCACCGGGGGCGCCTCTTCTAAGCGCTTCGGGCCCGGCCTCAGAATAGTCACGTTGCCGTGACAACGACGCAGAGGTGCGTTCATTGCCAGCGTACTTCTGCGTCATTGTTAAGGCAACGCCTCTATTCCGGGCCGGAAGCGCGGAGAAGAGGCGCACCCGGTGAAGATAGCAGCCCGGACCACCTCCCCACCGGACCACCTCCTCACCGGACAGCCCTGCAGGACCGGACCTGAGGAGAGTACTCAGAACTAAAGGGGGTGAGAGGGGGCTGGATGATGTTGAAGGCCGCAGTGGTCTTCAACCTGCGGACCTCCGGAGGTTTCAAAACTACAACTCCCAGCAAGCCCGGACAGCCGATGGCTGCCCGGGCTTGCTGGGAGTTGTAGTTTTGAAACCTCTGGAGGTCCGCAGGTTGAAGACCACTGAGGGCGAATGATGAGAAGAGGATGATGAAGGGGGGGTGTGGGGATGATGAAGGGGGGTGGGGATGATGAAGGGGGGGGGGGTGTGGGATGATAAGGGGATGATGAAGGGGGGATGTGTGGGATGATAAGGGGATGATGAAGGGGGGATGTGTGGGATGATAAGGGGATGATGAAGGGGGGATGTGTGGGATGATGACAAGGGGATGATGAAGGGGGGATGTGTGGGATGATAAGGGGATGATGAAGGGGGGATGTGTGGGATGATGACAAGGGGATGATGAAGGGGGGATGTGTGGGATGATGACAAGGGGATGATGATGAGGATGTTAATGACGGGTCTGGATGATGACAGGGGGGGATGAGGTATTTCCCACCCTAGGCTTATACTCGAGTCAATAACTTTTCCTGGGATTTTGGGTTGAAATTAGGGGTCTCGGCTTATACTCGGGTCGGCTTATACTCGAGTATATACAGTAATGTACTTCCAGGGAAAAGAAAGACAAAGAAATTTGATAATAGACACAATCACAGGTAAGCAAAGTATATTAGTCACTGGACTAACTTTGCTGCCACTGTCTTACATTCAAAAATCCTAGAATACTCCTTTAACCCCTTAAGGACTCAGGGTTTTTCAGTTTTTGCACTTTCGTTTTTTCCTCCTTACCTTTTAAAAATCATAACCCTTTCAATTTTCCACCTAAAAATCCATATTATGGCTTATTTTTTGCGTCACCAATTCTACTTTGCAGTGACATTAGTCATTTTACCCAAAAATTCACGGCGAAACGGAAAAAAAATCATTGTGCGACAAAATCGAAGAAAAAACGCCATTTTGTAACTTTTGGGGGCTTCCGTTTCTATGCAGTGCATATTTCGGTAAAAATTACACCTTATCATTATTCTGTAGGTCCATACAGTTATACAGATACCCTACCTATATAGGTTTGATTTTGTAGTACTTCTGGAAAAAATCATAACTACATGCAGGAAAATTTATACGTTTAAAAATGTCATCTTCTGACCCCTATAACTTTTTTATTTTTCCACGTACAGGGCGGTATGAGGACTCATTTTTTGCGCCGTGATCTGAAGTTTTTATCGTTATGTTTTTTTGTTTTGATCGGACTTTTTGATCACTTTTTATTCATTTTTTAATGATATAAAAAGTGACCAAAAATACGCTATTTTTGACTTTGGAATTTTTTTGCGCGTACGCCATTGACCATGCGGTTTAATTAATGATATATTTTTATAGTTCGGACATTTATGCACGCGGCGATACCACATATGTTTTATTTTTATTATGGGAAAAGGGGGGTGATTCAAACTTTTATTAGGGAAGGGGTTAAATGACCTTTATTAACACTTTTTTAATATTTTTTTTGCAGTGTTATAGGTCCCATAGGGACCTATAACACTGCACACACTGATCTCTTGCACAGATCATTGACGTGTTATCAGTGTTATCGGCGCATGACTGCTCCTGCCTGGATCTCAGGCACGGAGCAGTCATTCGTCGATCGGACACCGAGGAGGCCGGTAAAAGCCCTCCCGGTGTCCTGTAAGCTGTTCGGGATGCCGTGATTTCACCGTGGCGGTCCCGAACAGCCCAACTTTAGAAGCGGCGGTCAGCTTTGACCGCCGCTTCTAAAGGGGTAATACCGCACATCGCCGCGATCAGCGATGTGTGGTATTAGCCACGGGTCCCGGCCGTTGATGAGTGCCGGGACCGATGCGATATGATGCGGGATCGCGGTGCGATCCAGCTTCCTATCGCGGGAGCCGACGCAGGACGTAAATATACGTCCTGCGTCGTTAAGGGGTTAAATGTATCATAATACAGTGCTGCTCCTCTTTTACCTCAATGGCTCATGTGTCAGTTGCCCATGATTAAGATCAAGCTGGGCATATAAACAAAAAAAATTTCCATTAACTGGCCTCATGCCAATATATAATTTTTGATGAATTGAAACCCTAAGTGTATCAGAAAAGTGCATTCATTTTTATTGAACTAAGATTAAAATTTACTTACATACATTTTAGAAAATCTGTCATTAGGTTGGTGTAAGAGAGAATATTTTGAAAATTTGCTGCACTTTTTAGTTTATTTATTTGAGCCATACCCAGGAAGGACTTAGGCTTAGTTTCCACTTGGTTTTTTTTCTGGCAGTTTTTGGAATACTACCACTTCAGTTTTTGAGCCAAAGCCAGAAATGTATTGAAAAGGAATAGGACATATAAAGGAAGGACTTACACTTCTTCTCCTTTATGGATCCACTTCTGGCTTTGGCTCAAAAACTGCAGTGGCAGATATCCAAAAAATGTCTAGAGCTTAGACAGCAACAATTTTGCAAATAAATTCCATATGATGGCTTATTTCTTGCGCCACCAATTCTACTTTGCAGTGACATTAGTCATTTCACCCAACAATCCACGGCGAAACGGAAAAAAAATTAATTGTGCGACAAAATTGAAGAAAAAATTTCCTTTAGTAAATTTTGGGGGCTTCCGTTTCTACGCAGTTCATTTTTCGGTAAAAATAACACCTTATCTTTATTCTGTAGGTCCATACGATTAAAATGATACCCTACTTATATAGGTTTGATATTGTCGTACTTTGGAAAAAATCATAACTACATGCAGGAAAATGTATATGTTAAAAATTCTCATCTTTATTTTTCTGCGTACGAGCCGGCATGAGGGCTAATTTTTTGTGCCGTGTTCTGAAGTTTTTATCGGTATCATTTTTGTATTAATTGGACTTTTTGATCACTTTTTATTAATTTTTTCATGATATAAAAAGGGACCAAAAATACACTATTTTAGACTTTGGAATTTTTTTGCGCGCACGCCATTGACCGTGAGATTTAATTAACAATATATTTTTATAGTTCGGACATTTCTGCACGCGGCGATACCACATGTTTATTTTTATTTACAAAGTTTTTTTTTTATTCGAAAAGGGGGGGGGATTCAAAGTTGTATTAGGGAATGGGTTAAATGACCTTTGTTAACTTTTTTTTCGCATTTTATTTGCAGTGTTATAGCTCCCATAGGGACCTATAACACTGCACACACTGATCTCCTATGCTGATCCCTGCAAAGCCATAACTTTGCACGGATCAGTGTGATAGGAGCTTGATTGCTCAAGCCTGTAGCTCAGGCTTGGAGCAATCAATCGATGATCGGACGCTGCGGAGACAGGTAAGGAGACCTCCACCTGCATCCCAGCTGATTGGAACATTGCGATTTTATCGCGATGTCCCGATCAGCCCGACTGAGCTGCCGGGAAGCGTTTACTTTCGCTTTCAGACGCGGCGGTCAACTTTCATCGCCGCGTCTGAAGGGTTAACAGCGCGCGGCACAACAATCGATGCTGCGTGCTGTTAGCCCAGGGTCCCGGCTATGATTAGCAGCTGGGACCGACCTGGTGTGATGCGGGGTCACGGCGTGACCCCGTTTTAAACACCGGGACCGGGCGTAGGACGTACAGGTACGCCCTACGTCCTTAAGGAGTTAAGGTGGCAATGGGGAGAGGTTCCTGTGTGGGGCCACCCTTTTTAGGGCAAGTAACACTTGCCAAAAAGGGAATTATTAGGGCGAGAGTAAGGCCTTACAGGGTAAGTTTTTACCCCCGCCGGTTACAATGGACCATAAGTAATTCCCTTCCACCTTTTAGAGGTCTTTGCATCACATCAATACTTGGTGGTTCAGGTGGCACATGGTGTTTTTTGCACATGTGGTATTCCTTGGGGGGTGTAGGGTAGTTGGGATGTTGTAGTAGATAAGGAGTTAATGTTAACCCTATAGTTTGGGATGCCAGGCTGGGGGCTAGTATGCTGAGGTAATTCTCCGGCCTATCGTCGCCCTTCCCAGAAACGATAGGTGCATGTAATTAAATGACTGAAGGTCCACAAGGTACTTGAACTTGAACTTGAACAAACTTTACTTAAGTGCTTGCAGCACATCCAATGAATAATGACAGTCTCAGGCAAAAAGTCTCTATATACCTCAATGACTGACAATTGTTGCGGACCTTGAATGATATTAAAAGTCTCTGAATTTAGGGTAGTTATTGCAGATCCGTTCGGATTTAGGGGATAGATAAGGTCCGGTGATCCTGCAGAGTGCGTGGGGATTGATACACTCAGAAATTAGAAGTTATCGGCCGTCGCCGCAAGCTTCAGGCCTAGACTCACTGATCTCAGCAGCACAGATGCTTCTTGCTTGCTTGCACAGGAACAAGAGAGCGAGAACATGGCTGCCGTTCCCTTATATGAGCAGGGGACAGGGCTAATCTGATTGGTCCGAACACCTGTCACTCACTGTTACACAGTGTAATGGGATTGACTACGTCACAAGGACCTCCAAAGGTCCTCAAGCAGAAATACCATAGAGTTCACCCGACTACGTGACCCGCAGGTCCTGCTACGCTATGGCCAGGTAATTAACTATTTATTTACATTTATACAATCTTATACATCCAAATCCTAAGTGGTTACTGGACAATTACCAACTGGATGAGAGGTGACTAGGGGTGAACTAGACAATTGGGACCTCGACGTCCTATGGACTCTGGCTATGGGGACCCACAATAAAAGGTACCGGATAGGATACGGTACCAGGACACCACACACACTTTTCCTTTTGTTAGATTTGAAAAAATTTGGGGTCCATATATTTCATCCTAAGAACAATATTAAAAGTTACGTTTTACGTAAAGCATATTCTCAATACTTACTTGTGCACACCAACACTTTAACAAAAGAGACCGTTTTCTTCTTCCTTCCTTCCTTCCTTACTATTCTGATCCACTCTCCTGATGCCACACTACTGATGCCAAGTTCTCCTTCTTTCACCCACCTTCATCACCAGGTACTGGTATTAACACCCGCCACCCCACTCTATCATCTGGTCTCCTTCAGGACTCCTGATGCTGCTGATGCCTTGGGGAAAGTAGTCACACAGGGGAGGAACTGCTAAAAGTGATTCATCAAGAAATCAATTCATGACTTACTCCACGAAAACTGGAAATTGGAACCATGGTGACCGACAACGAGAAGAACATCTTGTCTGCGCTGCGACAAGGAAGCCTGAGCCATGCGTCATGCATGGCAGATGTGTGTAATCTGGTTGTCAAGCGGTTTCTGAAGTGTTCTCCCCATCTGCAAGACATCCTAACAATGGGAAGGAAACTTTGCATGCACTTCAGCCACTCGTACACCTCAATGCACACCCTCCTTGAGCTGCAGCGTCAGAACGGCATCCCCCAACATAGTCTGATTTGTGACGTTTCCACACGTTGGCATATAGCCCTCCATATGTTGGACCGACTATACGAACAGAGAAAAGCAATCACCGATTTCTTGATGATCCAAGTGGATAGGGGGAGTCCCCTGTATAACTTCAATGTCAACCAGTGGCAGCTCATACGTGACACCTACAATTTTCTCCAGCCCATTGAGGAAGCCACATTATTAGTCAGTTGCCAGGATTATGGGAGGAACTACGTAATTCCACTGCTTCATCTACTACAACATGTGTTGGAAACGATGGCTGGTCAGGGCACTGGAGACGTGGCACCTACATCTCACGGCTACATGAGCCCTGTGGAGGCTGAACTGGAAGAGGAGGAGGATAAAGAGGGGAAGGGGAGGAGGACAGTGGAGTACAGGCAAGGTTTTGCAAAATGGGTGATTTTTATAGTCATCTGAAAGGAGAGGAGGAGCAGGCTGTCAAGCTACAGGGTGATGAGGAAGATGAGACAGAGGACCCAGACACACTGTGGCCATGGGGTCTCCTCATGCTGCTGGCACGTTAATTAAAACATTTTATGTTAATCTATTTGAAATCTTCAATTAAAATTTTTGAAATTATCTTTAATCTTTTCGATTATGAGGCCCTATGGTCTCGTCAGGCTGCTGCCACCTCCAGGCTGGGTCATTCTGCCACTATATGGTCTTCTCATGCTGCTGCCACCTCCAGGCTGCATCATTCTGCCACCATATGGTCTCCACATTAAATTAAACTTTTAAAATGTTAATCTATTTAAAATCTTTAATTTAAATGTTAAAAAATATCTTTAATCTTTTCAATTGGGAGGCCCTATGGTCTCGTCGGGCTGCTGACACCTCTTGGCTCTGTCATTGTGCCGCCATGTGGCTCCCTGTTATATTGTTTTTTTGGTCATACAGTATTAGTTCAAAGTAAACGCTTCGGGCATCCGGGACATTAAACCTATGAATCTATTCAACGTCTTAAGAGATGAGCGAAGTCACAGTGATTTGATTAGTTATGAACTTCTCGGCTCGGCAGTTGCTTACTTTAGCCTGCATAAATTAATTCAGCTTTCAGGTGCTCCGGTGGGCTGGAAAAGGTGGATACAGTCCTAGGAGACTCTCTAGCCCACCAGAGCACCTGAAAGCTGAACTAATTTATGCAGGCTAAAGTCAGCAACTGCCGAGCCGAGAAGTTTGTGACGAATCGAATCACTGTAACTTCACTCATCTCTAAAAATCTTCAATTAAAATAAAAATAAAATTCTATGTAATCTTTTCAAGACTGAGGCCCTATGGTTGTTGTCATATATTACCTGTGGAATTACCATAATAATCCAATGAAACAGGTTAGAGCGATAACAATGAACCATAAATGATTAAATAAAAAATTTGCAGTTTCACAGTCAGGGGGCGCTGAGAGGCAGGGCCTGGAGCAGGTGGTAGCTCGTCTCGTGGAGGACAACTAGCTCGATACTCGAGTCACCAGAATGGGTCCTCAAAAAAGGATTTTTTAAAAATTAACCCCTTAAGGACCCGAGGTTTTTCAGTTTTTGCACTTTAGTTTTTTCCTCCTTACCTTTATATTTATATTTTTTGCACCACCAATTCTAATTTGTAATGAAATCAGACATTTTACCCAAAAATCTATGGCGAAATGGAAAAAAAAATCATTGTGCGACAAAATGGTTTTAGTCTGACCACATTGCTCTCTGATGTAAGGAACTGTCCAGAGCAGGATAAGTTTGCTATGAGGAGTTGCTCCTACTCTGGACAGTTCCTGGAACAGACAGAGGTGTCAGTAGAGAGCACTGTGGTCAGACTGGAAAGAACAACTCAACTTCCTCTTCCTTAGTATAGAGCAGCTGATAAGTACTGGAAGAATTAAGAATTTTTAATAGAAGTAATTTACAAATCTGTTTGACTTTCTGGAACCAGTTGACTTGAAAAAAAAAAAAAAAGAAACAGTTTTCCACCTGAGTACCACTTCAAAACACTAAAGGAAGCATTTCTCCTAGTGTAGCCAACATCGTATATTTCTCATAAAGATCAGTCATGTTAAACAGAAGAGCACAATCTCTTTGCAAGACTGCGATTCCATGCTCTTATTTAACCAGTTCCCTTCCCTCTTTTCATACCCTGACACTCCCAGCAGTTACATGACATAATTCCTCCATCTGCGGCCAGGATACCTATGTCATGAGTGTTCTGCTGTAAGCCAGGCGCAATCTGAATTATACTAGTTGCATTTTATTACAGATAGATGATACCAGCTCATCTGGCTCTATGAGGCCGGGGTGTCAGCTGATTTATGGGGCTCTTCATAAAATGTTTAACACTCTTAACACCCGGCAGAAGACACTGCAAATGAAATGTGAAACTGCAGCAGGGTCTGAACATTTTCAATAGAAGCAAATCCATTAAAATAGATCAAGTCAGTCACATATCAGACATGCTAATGTAGGAACATAGGTTAGTGGACTCTCTGAAGCAGTCATAAAAGAATGTTCTTTTCCATAAGAAAAGCAATATTGTTTTACTTAGAAGTCAGGTACAAGTTATTCTAGGATGAAAGAAATCCTCAAGTTACTGATCTGGCCTGAGTACAGACCGTAGAGTATCCTCAGCTGAAGTGATAGGGCTGAGCTGCAGTAGCAGATACATCCATAGACATATGTAGACAGTAAAGTGATTTCTGCCCCCTTACATTGGCTGTTCAGCAGTGGAGCCTAAAGTGTTAAAGGGGTACTTTAGAGGAACAAAAAAAAAGTTTTCATATCCACTGGGGCCAGCAAGTTATACAGATCTGTAAATTACTTATATTTAAAAATCTTAATCCTTCCAGTACTTATGAGCTGCTGTATGCTTCAGAGGAAATTGTGTAGTTTATTCCAGTCTGACCAGAGTGCTCTCTGCTGACACCTTTGTCCATGTCAGGAACTGTCCAGAGAAGGAGCAAATCCCCATAGCAAAACCTCTCCTGCTCTGTACAGTTCCTGACATGGACAGAAGTGTCAGCAGAGAGCACTTCCTCTGGAGTACACTCATTTTTTTTAATACATATGTACAAACCTGTATAACTTTTTGACACCAGTTGATTTTAAAATATTTTATGCATCTCTGGAGTACCCCTTTAAATCACAATGTCTAGGGCCATCGGTACCTACACAGATACAGTATTGGCTGGTTAATAGCTCATGCAGTTTTGTGTACTACCCAATCTGCAAGGAAATTAGCTGGATCATACTGTATATCAAATACTCTTTACCTCTAGTATCGTCCCTATTTCCACATAGATTGCAAGCTCTTGTGAGCAGGGTCCTCACTTATTTTATTTAGATTGTAATGTCTGCTATTGTTTGTTCATGTATGCTCTGTATTATAAAGTGTATTATAAACACCATATAAATAAATGTTATGATTAGGATTCTTATCTTATTATCATCATCATTATTATAAGATTAGAATTGCTGCCATTGACTTGCATGGTTTGAGGTTCATAGAGAGAGTGATTTGCATTTTGGAAAATCAATTAACTCTATTCTGTAAACATTTGTTTATCTTTCAGGGATAAAAGAGATGCATTTAAATGGGGTACTCCAGTGGGAAAAATTTGTAAATTACTTCTATTAAAAAATCATTATCCTTCCAGTACTTATCAGCTGCGGTGTGCTCCACAACTTGTGTAGTTCTTTTCAGTCTGACCACAGTGCTCTCTGCTGACACCTCTGTCCGTGTCAGGAACTGTCTAGAGCTGGAGAGGTTTGATATGGGTATTTGTTCCTACTCTGGACAGCTCCTGACATGGAAGGTGTCAGCAGAGAGCACTGTTGTCAGACAGAGAAGAAAAACTTAACTTCCTCTATAGTATACAACAACTGGTAAGTACTGGAAGGATTAAGTTTATTTAATAACAGCAATTTACAAACAATGTTTAACTTTCGGGAGCCAGTTAATATAAAATAAATTGTTTTCCACCGGAGTACCCCTTTAACTCAAAAAGTTGGACATTTGTAGTGTATATTATAGTGAACTTTGTCAATGTATGACCTTTTTAAATTGACGGGTTTGGCCACCATGGACACTTATTCCATAGTAAACAGCTTGGCTATCTTTGGCACTAAATGAAATGTTGGTCAAGTATGTGCACTGCCTCTCTATTCAAATGGGAGCTTCAGGAGTCCCATTCTCATCATCACAGTAAGCCATAATGGTCCATGATAAGGGATAAGTGTCTGCGGTAGCAAAACCCCTTTAATTTCCCAAAAATTCTGCTCGCTATTTAACCCCTTCCTACAAATGAGTGTAACGGTATGTCCACTTCCTTCAAATGGAATACAGTTACACCCATGGAATTACACAGGCTTACAAGCAGTGCCTGTGTCATCTGTGGTGGTAGTCAGCTGTCACTTGTTGCTGCAAAAACATCTGTAGCGGAAATCCATATTCCGGCCTCCGTGGAAAGAATTGGCATGTCAGTTCTTTCTGCAGAGTCCACTTGGAAATGCATTGCCGTCTATGGAGATGGAGCATTACCAAGTGGCCCTAGTGCTGGCAGAGCTTTTTGTGAATTTGCAAACAAAGTCAGTCATGTGAACATGACCTAAATGCTATCCACACACTTTGGTACTCTGCTTGGGAATGAACTGGTTTTGTTCATAGGCCTAGCGTCAAAGGAAAATGAACCTTACCCGGACTAAAACTGGCAACAAACCTATAAAACCTGTATTTTTGACAATGTCACTTTTAATCACTCCGATAGATTTTATTTATAGATATTCAACCACTACTTGGCTGAATCGAGATGAATTTAATAAAGCCGGGGGGAAAAAAAAGCAAGTGTGCTTTAAGCATAGGTTTGTAAAGGTGAGCACATAATAATAAATAAAAATGTAATATAAAGTCTCAACCTCTGCAAGGTTTTAATTAAATATTTTGATATTAAAAAACCTGGTCTGAAAGAAAAATTAGATGGAATTAGCTTCTCGTATAAGTTGTAACTCATTCGTAAAATAGAACCGAGAATGGGGAAAAACCCTTCTGCCAATAATTTATGTTTTGGACCTAGAAGCTGACCTCTCTCATATGGGCCTAAATATACTAAGAGTGTTCAATATATCTGAAATGTCACAGCGCTCGGAGTCTAAATGATTTCATTAGAGGTGAGATGTGGCCCTCTTACACTTGACCTTGGAAATGTGGGTCTTACTAAGAAGCTGAGGGTGATTTATATAATCTCTTCTCTAGACACTCCACCCTGGTTCTCTCTTATGTCTCTATTCCCAGAAGGTCACGGGGACAGGCAAAATGAAAAACACGTCGACAAACCTCAATGAAATTTCATAGAAGTTTTATGTTAATGCTTAACTTAGCTAATGTTGTACTTCCCTCGGAAAGATTATATCATTTCTCATCATTTGCTGTGAACGCTGGTCTGTAATAATCAGATCAAAAGTCCCTTGATGCCACAACACACAAGTAGCAAAAGATAACACAAAAGTGCCACACCTGAAACAACAGAAGCAAAAGTATCCTTAGGTTATGTTTAAATAGAGGAATTTCCACAATTCTGTAAAATTTCCGAACAGCAGAGCTTGCTGAATGGAATTGCGGAATTCTGCAGGAATTTTAACTGAACTGAGATATCTGAACACAGAATTCTGCCAAAATTCAAGCCCTGTTGAAGCCAATGGGATTCCGCCCACAATTCTGCATAATTTAAAAACAAGTCTTTAAATATTGCAGAAAGCAAATGATCCTTAGACTATGTTTAAATGGCAGAATTTTCACAATGACACACAAAGCTTGCTGAGCGGAATTGCAGAATTGCGAAATTAAAGCAGAATTTCGGCAGAATTTCTGTGTTTTCTAAACACAGAATTCTGCCAAAATTCAAGCCCCATTGAGTTCAATGGGAATTCAACCGCAATTCTGCTAAATTTAAAGACAGGTCTTTAAAAAGATATTGTGCCTACAGACATCTTATCCCCTATCCAAAGGATTGCATGGGTCCCACCACTGGGAACCCCTGCAATCTTTGTGCAGCACCCATACAGCACCCGGCATGGTATGTCACGTCTCCGGCCACCCAAACCCAGCGTTCTAAACACACTGTTTAGAATGCTGGGTTCAGCACAGGTGCTGCACAGAGATCGCAGGGGGACCCAGCCACGGGACCCCCGCAATCAGACATCTTATCCCTATCCTTTGGACAGGGGATAAGATGTTTGTGGGCAGAATACCCTTTAAAATTTAGAACCGAGGATATTCCGCTGAGTGAATGGGACAGCGGAATCCCATTAAACATAATGGGCTTTAAAGGGGTATTCCGGGCAAAAACATTTTATCCCCTATCTAAAGGATAGGGGATAAGATATCTGATTGCAGGGGGACTGCTGCTGAGACCCCCGCGATCTCCCTGCAGCACCCGCATTCTATGAGGGTACTGAATCTCCAGTTTCGGAAGCATCCAGGTTTCCAGGACTGGGGACGTGATGTCACGCCATGCCCCCTCCATTCATGTCTATGGTTTCTAAGGTTTCCGAAACTGGAGATTCAGCACCCGCATAGAATTCCATGTGGGTGCTGCAGAGAGATCGCAGGGGGTCTCAGCAGCGGGCCCCCTGCAATCAGACATCTTTTCCCCTATCCTTTGGATAGGGGATAAAATGTTTTTGCCCAGAATACCCCTTTAAATTCTGACGGTATTTCTGGCTGAATTCTACCACAGAAATTCTGCCGTGTGAACAAAGCCTTATATAGAAATGTTTTTCCTATCCATTTTGTAGGGCAGTGGCTTCAGAACTAATGACCTTCAGGTGTTGCAAAACTACAACTCACAGTATGCCTGGACCACTGCTGTAAGGGACAGACTTAAAAACACAGACAGCAAAGCACATCTGTTTATATATGTTTGATGCAAAGTTAAAAGGATCCCATTTATAAAGGGTAGCGGTAGGAGGTATTCCTCAGCCAGAAAAGTAGCTCAGCCACAAACAACATTTTACATAAATACCGTATTTATCAGCGTATAACACACATTTTTTAAACAAAAAATTTAAGCTTATAGTCTATCTGCCTGTGATAAACTCTTTCTGACCCAGCAGAAGCGACTGTGGTTCAAAGATTTAAAGCAGCCGATTCCCATGTCCCTCCCCATCCCCTGCTTTCATATTTACCTGTCCTGTGGGCGCACTCCTGCAGGCTTCAGCAGCGTCCTGCTGTCCTCAACACAACGTCACTTGTCAGTGTGCAGGGCACAGAGACAGCGCAGTATGCTGACGGAGCCTGCAGGAGCGTGCCCGCAGGACAGGTGACTATGAAGTCCGGGGATGGGGAGGGACATGGGAATCGGGCAGCGACGGGACTCTGGCCCAGCAGAAGTCACTGCAGTTGCATGATTTAAAGCGGCCGCTTTAAATCTTTGAACAGCAGCATCTTCTGCGGGGCCAGAAAGAGTTTTTTGGGGTATACACGCATTTACACACCCCCTTATTTTAACAAGAATATTTGGGTAAAAAACCTTTTACCCAAATTTCCTTTGAATAATTAGGGTAAGTGTTATACTCTGATAAATATGGTAGCTTTGAAGTATTAGAAAAAAAATATTCAAATAATGTGTGGGCAGTGCTCTGCATTCAAGCTACAGGGGGCCATAACTTCTAAACTACTTGATACATTTTTGTTAGTCATATCTCATTCTACTCCTGTTCACCCGTACTATAACCCAGTGTACTGAGTTCAGTGTGGGTGAACAGCCTATAAGTTCTCCTATAAGTGTAGGGTCACACGTAGCACATCCGTGTTTCATGTTGCGGATGCACCGATGGCAGTCACAAGAGCAAGCTTCA
Source organism: Hyla sarda (assembly GCF_029499605.1). Classification (NCBI taxonomy): domain Eukaryota; kingdom Metazoa; phylum Chordata; class Amphibia; order Anura; family Hylidae; genus Hyla; species Hyla sarda. The sequence goes on along the minus strand of NC_079192.1, from coordinate 104,595,785 downwards.
TGCAGCTTCTGGGTAGCTCTGCGTGTCCGCTTGTAGCAGTGGATTTCCCACATCTGCTACGAGCAAGCACTGTGACTACAGCAGTAAATCCGCCACTACGAGCGGACACACAGAGTTATCCTTCCCTAAGAGACGGTTCTACACTAGTATTGACTCACAGCAACCAATTATTTATAATAATTATATGTAGGAAGAATTAATCAAAAATGTTTAGAAAAAAAACTGGCTTTGTCAAACATAGCAACCAATCAGGGCTCAGTTTTTATTTCTTAAGCTGCTCTTGTAAAATAAAAGCTGAGCTCTGATTGGTTGCTAGCGTCAACAAAGACAGTTTTTCTTTTAGTCATATCATCAGGTTTAAAAAAAAATTGAATCTAAATCTTACCGAAAAAATTAATAAAAACATATGCCTCATCTCATGTAAGCTGCTTGCCCCCGCCAATAATATGGGACCGTACTTGGACCTCACTTGGCCAGTCCAGGCATGCAAGTAGTTTTGTAACATCTGGAGGCACCCTGGTTGGGAAACATTGCCCTAGAAGCATGGTACATACAGACACTGTACAATTTTTCATCAAACACCCATTGTTTGTGGCTATCTGACATGGTTTTGCCAAAAAGCAACTGACTTTTAACTTTTGTATCACTTTGGCAAAAAGTATACACTATGTTTAATTGGGAAAACATTTTTTGAAAAATAAACAATTTGTTAAAATTCTAAACCAATTGAAATTATATTTATTTCATAAGAAAACATAACAAGCTCTATATTAGCTTTAAATTACTATAATATAGTATCAAAATATTGTTCTCATTTAATTTCACTTCCTTACAGAAACATTATTCTGCCAATATATAATTCTTAAACATATTCCTAGAAATCTTAAAATAAATTTAACAGCCCCGACTTGTCAAGCCATTGTAAATCTTGTTAACTATGTGACTTTGTTTTACAACTTTATGTGCTTTGATACCACATATGTGAAGCTGATAAATACCTATTGTGGTTAATGGATAATTGCAGCCAATTGTAAGGTTTATTTAAACTTCTGTAATTGTTTATTCCAGCAATATTGAAACCATACCAGAAGTCGGGGGCGTTCAATATTAGATTTTTTGCTAAAAAACCACAATCAAATATGAATTACTTGAAGACTTTTTTATGAGGTCGTATTTCTCCAGAGAGTTTTGAGCCCTTTCCTTTCTATTAAACTGTATATTATAAATTGTTTAGCTTTGGATGTTAAAGACCTTCATAAAGACGAAGTACTTGGACAAAGCTCATCAAAACGCATGGAGAAGATCACTACATTAAAAGGAATTTCTGCTTAATTTGGTATGTCAATTTAACTGCAGACTGACTTCTGAAGATCACTGCTAAAGACTGGACTAAATTAATCCAAAGGGAATTTGCTTTATCTACTGGCATAAAAGAAGCCAAGCAAATGCCATATGACATACATTACACAAAAAAAAATCTTCAAAAAAAACTTAATTTATCGCCAACTTTATATTACCATTGGAGACATTAAAAAAAATCCTCAGAAGAGCAGAATTTATGTATTAATAAATAATAATTAATTGGAGCGTGCATCCATTTTATGAGGAGTAGGACCTTGTTCTGCCGTAAACATGTGGAACAATCCAGTTATAATTCAGTACATGATTAAATATTACTTGGTAACCTGTATAACATGTGGAATATATTACAATATTTTATTAACTTTTTAATGCTTTATGAGAATACATTTGGACAGTGGGTCCATTGAGAGATCGATATAGGTTAAGCAGAGTCTAATGAACCTCTTGGTCTTTACTACGAACCCTCAAAAGGAATTATAGACTTTGCTGCAAGAAAAATTCTTGGTCACTCAAAACTTTTGTAATGGTCTCTTATGAATTTAGCGCTATAGGTATGAAGGAAAAATAAAGCTGTTCTCCATTTTGGCCTATGTCTACTTGTTTACAGAATAATTTTACAATATGTTGTTGACAAAATCTCCTACAGTATTGCTGGGACCCTGAGCAATCATCAATTGGAATGAAAAAAATTATGTAACTTTAGTTTACCTGCGGGACTACCGAAAAAGAAAATAAAGGAGTTAACCATCATAGAAAAATTGATAGCAAATCCTCTGGATAAACTACACTGCTCAAAAAAATAAAGGGAACACACAACACAATGTAACTCCAAGCCAATCACACTTCTGTGAAATCACACTGTCCACTCAGGAAGCAACACTGATTGACAATCAATTTCACATGTTGTTGTGCAAATGGAACAGACAACAGGTGGAAACTATAGGCAATTAGCAAGACACCCCAATAAAGGAGTGGTTCTGTAGGTGGTGACCACAGACCACTTCTCAGTTCCTATGCATCCTGGCTGATGTTTTGGTCACTTTTGAATGCTGGCGGTGTTTTCACTCTATTGGTAGCATGAGACAGAGTCTACAACCTACACAGGTGGCTCAGGTAGTGTAGCTCATCCAGGATGGCACATCAATGCAAGCTGTGACAAGAAGGTTTGCTGTGTCTGTCAGCGTAGTGTCCATAGCATGGAGGCACTACCAGGAGACAGGCCAGTACATCAAGAGACCTGGAGGAGGCCGTAGGAAGGCAACAATTCAGCAGCAGGACCGCTACCTCCGCCTTTGTAGAGCCCTGCAAAATGACTGTGCATGTGTCCACTCAAACGGTCAGAAACAGACTCCATGTGGGGGTTGTGCTTACAGCCCAACAAAGTGCAGGACGTTTGGCATTTGCCAGAGAAGACCAAGATTGGCAAATTTGCCAATGGCGCCCTGTGCTCTTCACAGATGAAAGCAGGTTCACACTGAGCACTTGTGACAGACATGACAGAGTCTGAAGATGCCATGGAGAACGTTCTGCTGCCTGCAACATCCTCCAGCATGACCGGTTTGGTGGTGGGTCAGTAATGGTGTGGGGTGGCATTTCTTTGGGGGGCCGCACAGCCCTCCATGTGCTTGTCAGAGGTAGCCTGACTGCCATTATGTACTGAGATGAGATCCTCAAACCCCTTGTGAGACCATATGCTGGTGCGGTTGGCCCTTAGTTCCTCCTAATGCAAGACAATGCTAGACCTCATGTGGCTGGAGTGTGTCAGCAGTTCCTGCAAGAGGAAGGCATTGATGCTATGGACTGGCCCGCCCATTCCCCAGACCTGAATCCAATTGAGCACATCTGGGACATTATGTCTCGCTCCATCCACCAACGCCATGTTGCACCACAGACTGTCCAGGAGTTGGAAGATGCTTTAGTCCAGGTCTGGGAGGACATCTCCCAGGAGGCCATCCACCACCTAATCAGGAGCATGCCCAGGCATTGTAGGGAGGTCATATGGGCACGTGGAGGCCACACACACTACTGAGCCTCATTTTGATTTGTTTTAAGGACATTACATGAAAGTTGGATTAGCCTGTAGTGTGGTTTTCCACTTTGATTTTGAGTGTGACTCCATATCCAGACCTCCATGGGTTGATAAATTTGATTTCCATTGATAATTTTTGTGTGATTTTGTTGTTGATACATTCAACTATGTAAAAAAAAAAAGTAAAACATACGATTAGTTCATTCATTCAGATCTAGGATGTGTTACCTTAGTGTTCCCTTTATTTTTTGAGCAGTGTATCAACGATAGATCAGTGGGGACCTGACTTCTGGCACACTTATAGATCAGAAGTTTAAAGGATCCATAATTTTAGCACCAGCAATGCAAAGAACTGCAGCACTGTCTCATTAAAGTGAACCCCCGCCAATCTACTATTGCTGGCCTATCAAGAAGATTGGCTGTCAAATTTTACAGGCTACTTAACCCCTTAAGGACGGTGGGCATATACATATGCTCCCATTTTAAAGTCATTAAGGACTGAGGGCGTCTGGGTACGCCCTTGGGAATTTCGGTCCATGGCGCTAGCTGGTCGGGGACTGGACCGGGATTTCTGCTTAAATCATTCAGCTGGCATCCAGGCACATCGCCGAGAGGGGTCCTGAGACAATGTCAATTCAGACCGGCGATCTGCAGCGATTCTGGGTATACCATACGGGTCTCCGGTGACCAGAAAAATTAAAGTGATTGGGGGTGTCCAAGACACCCCCGATCCCTCTGAAGGGATAGGAGTGAGGTGGCAGGGGTGCCACCCCTCCTATCCCTGCTATCGGGGGCAGGGGGATTTAAGTTTGGTTACCACATTCTGCCCACCCGCAGTAGTCCGGCCAGAACGGGGTAACCAGCAGTATCCGGCGCCGGAGATCACTTACCATCGGCAGTGGCGGGTGGCGATCACATGCTGCTGGCTCCCTGGTGCAGACTACGGAAGCTGGTGAGTTGCCTAGCAACATCTGGAGGGCTATAGTTTGGAGACCACCATAGAGTGGTCTCCAAACTGTAGCCCTCCAGATGTTGCAAAACTACAACTCCCAGAATGCCCAGACAGCTGTTTGGGCATGCTGGGATCTGTAGTTTTGCAACAGCTGGAGGGCTAAAGTTTGGAGATCACTGTGCAGTGGTCTCTAAACTGTGGCCCTCTAGATCTTGCAAAACTAAAACTCCCAGCATGCCCACACAGCAGTTTGCGGTGTGGGCATGCTGAGATTTGTAGTTTTGCAACATCTGGAGGGCCACAGTTTGAAGATCACTGTGCGGTGGTTTCTAAACCATGGCCCTCTAAATCTTGCAAAACTACAACTCCCAGCATGCACGAACAGCAAATGGCTGTCTCAGCATTCTGGAAGTTGTAGTTGCATACCTCCAGCTGTTGCATAACTATATCTCCCAGCATGCCCTTCGGTGATCAGTACATGCTGGGAGTTGTAGTTTTGCAACAGCTGGAGGCACACTGGTTGGAAAATATTGAGTTAGGTAACAGAACCTAACTGAAGGTTTTCCAAACATTGTGCCTTCAGCTGTTACAAAAGTACAACTCCCAGCATGCACAGTCTGTCAATGCATGCTGGGAGTTGTAGTTTTGCAACAGCTGAAGGTTCACCCCCCCCCCCCCCCATTGTGAATGTACAGGGTACATTCACACAGGCAGGCTTACAGTGAGTTTCCTGCTTCAAGTTTGAGCTGCAGCAAACTTTCCGCCGCAGCTCAAACTCCTAGCGGTAAACTCACAACTCCCAGCATTTCCGGACAGCCGCTGACTGTCCAGGAATGCTGAGAGTTTAGCAAAAGCTGGAGGCACCCTTCTTGGGAATCAATGGCATAAAATACCCCTATGTCCACCTCTATGCAATCTTTAATATAGTCCTCAAATGCACATGGTGCTCTCTCACTTCGGAGCCCTGTCATATGTCAAGGAAACAGTTTAGGGCCCCATATGGTGTATTTCCGTACTCGGGAGCAATTGCGTTACAAATTTTGGGGGTCTTTTTCCCCTTTTACCCCTTATGAAAAGGAAAAGTTGGGTCTACACCAGCCTGTTAGTGTAAAAAAATAAAACATTTTACACAAACATGCTGGTGTTACCCCATACTTTTTATTTTCACAAGAGGAAAAAGTGAAAAAAAAAAGACCTACAATATTTGTAACGCAATTTTTCCTGAGTACGGAAACACCTCATAAGTGGGTGTAAAATGCTCTGCGGACGCACAACAAGGCTCAGGAGTGAGAGTGCACTATGTACATTTGAGGCCTATATTGGTAATTTTCACAGGGGTGGCTGATTTAACAGCGGTTCTGACATAAACGCAAAAAAAATTTATACCCACATGTGATCCCATTTTGGAAACTGCACCCCTCACGGAACATAACAAGGGGTATAGTGAGCCTTAATACCCCACAGGTGTTTGATGAATTTTTGTTAAAGTTGGATGGGAAATTTAAAAAAAAATGTAAACTAAAATGCTGGTGTTACCCTAAACTTTTCATTTTCATAAGGGAAAATAGGAAAAAAGCCCCACAAAATTTGTAACCCACTTTCTTCTGAGAAAGAACATACCCCATATGTTGATGTAAAGTGCTCTGCGGGCGAACTACAATGCTCATAAAAGGGGGAGCACCATTCGGCTTTTGGAAATAATTTTTTTCCAGAATTCAAGGCCATGTGTGTTTACAAAGCCCCCATAGTGCCAGAACAATGGACCCCCCCCCCCCACATTTTGGAAACAACACCCCTCACGGAATGTAATAGGGGTGCAGTGAGCATTTATGCCCCACAGGTGTCTGACAGATTTTTGGAACAGGGGTCCATGAAAATGAAAATTTTTACTTTTCATTTGCACGGCCCACTGTTCCAAAGATCTGTCAAACGCCAGTGGGATGTAAATGCTCACTGCACCCCTTATTAAATTCTGTGAGGGGTGTAGTTTAAAAATGGGGTCACATGTGGGGGGGATCCACTTTTCTGGCACCATAGGGGCTACCTAAATGCAACATACCCCCCGAAAATCATTTCAGCAAAATTTGCTTTCCAAAAGCCAAATGTGACTCCTTCTCTTCTGATCATTGCAGCACTTGACTTCCACACATGGGGTATTTCAACACTCGGTAGAGATGGGATTGCAAATTTTGGGGGGCAATTTCTCCTATTACCCCTTTTAAAAATGTAAATTTGGGGAAAACCCAGCATTTTAGTGAAAATTTTTTTTTTCTTATTTTACACATCCGATTTTAACGAAAAGTCGTCAAACACCTGTGGGGTGTTAAAGGGGTACCTCGCCCCTAGACATCTTATCCCCTATCCAAAGGATAGGGGATAAGATGTCAGATCGCCGGGGTCCCGCTGCTGGGGACCCCGGGGATCGCTACTGCAGCACCCTGCTATCATTACTGTGCAGAACGAGATCGCTCTGCACGTAATGACAGGCAGTACAGGGGCCGGAGCATCATTACGTCACGGCTCCGCCCCTCGTGACGTCATGGCCCGCCCCCGTCAATACAAGTCTATGGGAAGGGGGCGTGGCGGTCATCACGCCCTCTGCCATAGACTTGCATTAAGGGGACGGGCCGTGATGTCATGAGGGGCGGAGCCATGACGTCACGCTGCTCCGGCCCCTGTATCGCTCGTCATTACGCACAGAGCAAACTCGCTCTGTGCAGTAATGATGGCGGGGTGCCGCAGTGGCGATCCCCGGGGTCCCCAGCAGCAGGACCGCGACGATCTAACATCTTATCCCCTATCCTTTGGATAGGGGATAAGATGCCAGGGGCGGAGTACCCCTTTAAGGCTTCCTGTACCCCTTGTCATTGGTGTAGTTTCCAAAATCGTGTGCCATGTGGTTTTTTTTTTCTGTTCTGGCACCACAGGGGCTTCCTAAATGCTAAATGCCCCCCAAAAACCATTTCAGCAAAATTTGCTTTCCAAAAGCCAAATGTGACTCCTTCTCTTCTGAGCATTGCAGCACTTGACGTCCACACATGGGGTATTTCCATACTCAGTAGAGATGGGTATAAATTTGGGGGGGCAATTTCTCCTATTACCCCTTTTAAAATGTAAATTTGGGGAAAAACCTGCATTTTAGTGAAAACATTTTGTTTTCTTAATTTACACATCCGACTTTAACGAAAAGTCGTCAAACACCTGTGGGGTGTTAAGGCTTCCTGTACCCCTTGTCATGGGTGTAGTTTCCAAAATCGTGTGCCATGTGTTTTTTTTTTTCTGTTGTGGCACCACAGAGGCTTCCTAAATGCAAAATGCCCCCCAAAAACCATTTCAGCAAAATTTGCTTTCCAAAAGCCAAATGTAACTCCTCTTCTGAGCATTGTAGTGCGCCAGCAGAGCACTTGACTTCCACACATGGGGAATTTCCATACCTAGAAGAAAGGGGGTTACAAATTACAAAGTCGTCAAACACCTGTGGGATGTAGTTTCCAAAATTGTATGCTTTTTTTTTTTTTTTTTGCTGTTCTGGCACATAGGGGCTTCCAAAATGCGACATGCCCCCCCGAAAACCATTTCAGCAAAATTCACTCTCCAAAATCCCATTGTCGATCCTTCCCTTCTGAGCCCTCTAGTGCACCCACCGAGCACTTTACATCCACATATGAGGTATTTCCTTTCTTGAGAAAAATGGGGTTAAAATTTTTTGCGGGATTTCTCTCCTTTTACCCCTTGTAAAAATAAAAAAAACATGGCTCTGCAAGAACATGCGAGTGTAAAAAATGAAGATTTTGAATTTTCTCCTTCACTTTGCTGCTATTCCTGTGAAACACTTAAAGGGTTAACGAACTTTCTGAATGTCATTTTGAATACTTTGAGGGGCGATTTTTTTATAATGGGGTAATTTATGGGATATTTCTAACATTAAAGCCCCTCAAATCCACTTCAAAACTGAACTTGTCCTTGAAAAATTCAGATTTTGAAGTTTTCGTAAAAAAATGGAAAATTGCTGTTGAACTTTGAAGCCCTCTAATGTCTTCCAAAAGTAAAAACATGTCAACTTTATGATGGAAATAAAAAGTAGACATATTGTATATGTGAATCAATATATAATTTATTTGTAATATCCATTTTCCTTACAAGCAGAAAGTTTCAAAGTTAGAAAAATGCTACATTTTCTAAATTTTCATGAAATTTGGGGATTTTTCACCAAGAAAGGATGCAAATAATGACGAAAATTTACCACTATCTTAAAATGGAATATGTCATGAAAAAACTATCTTGGAATCAGAATAAACGGTAAAAAAAGCATCCCAGAGTTATTAATGCATAAAGTGACAGTTGTCAGAATTGCAAAAAAAGGGCTCAGTCCTTAAGGTGAAAAAGGGCTCAGTCCTTAAGGAGTTAAAGGGGTATTCCAGCTTTCTACATCTTATCCCCTATCCAAAGGATAGGGAATAAGGTTTATGATCGCAGGGGTCCCGCCGCTAGAATGGGGCGTGACGGCCTCCCATAGACATGAATGGAGGGATGTGGTTTGATGTTACTACGGAGCGTGGCCGTGTCATCATATCCCCGTCTCGGAGGCAACACCTAGGGACACAGAATGCCGGGGGCTGCACCGAGATCGCAGGAGTCCCCCTTGCCTTTGGATAGGGGATAAGATGTAAAAAGCCAGAATACCCCTTCAACCCCTTTAAGCCTTACATTGTGTCCATTCAGATTAATGAATTGTCAGTGTGAGGCAAAACAGGACAGGTCCTCCAGAGCAACAGGCTTTTGTAACAGCTCTCCTCTCTGGCCAAGGACTGATGTTCCAAAGCAGAAACAGTTGGCCCAGATATTCCAAAACCAGAAACATTATTTACATCAAACAGAGTATTAAAAAAAAAGCTGTAAAGAGAGATCAGGGAAAGGGAGTATGCGTTTTTCTTATTTTTATATTCTCCTGACTCAAATTCAAATTTCACTAACCATCCAAAAGCACATAGGCTGACATTTATCATTGTCTGTAGACAGTTTTTGTGTCTAGAAATGGCGCAAAAAAGACGCAAGCAGGGTCTAATTGCGCCTTTTGGTTTACACATTTCTGCTGATTTTGAGTTGCAATCCACTGGTTTTGGCAATACATGTCATATGGAAGGATTTTATGAACTGCGCATTTTTGTGAAAAGGCACAAAAAAGGTGCAAAGCCACTGAAAAGTCTCTAAAACTACACCAGCCCAGAGTTAGCTTAGCTTTTTTGTGTATGTGAAGAGAGAAATTTCAAAAAATGTGACCTGCACAAAATTTATCAAATGCTATGTGACCATTTAATAAATTTGTTGCTCCTACACATTACCAGCACACACAAAAAAAGGTGTAGAAAAATGCTTCACATACACCTACAATGAGAAATGCAGGCCATACTGTATATGAAACCAAGACTGGTGCTAAAATCCTGCAAGAAAAAAAAAAGTCCCTTAATTTTGAATTTTCACTCACCTTCTAAGCGCCATAAAGCATAACATTTAGATTTTTCCAGAAATGTATGAAATATTATTTTGTACAAATTGTACTTTTTATTGGCAACTTTTACTTTAGCTTATAATGCATTTCAAAACAGAAAATATATATATATAGATATATTTTTGGGGTGAAAGAAATAAAAATGCAACTGCGGTAAAACTCACATGTTAACTTTATTGTACAGGTCAGTAGAATTACAAAGAAATGCTATGTCAGGCTGTACCAGCAGATCCACAACAGTAGCCAAAGAGGTCTTCAGCAGGCCTTCAGCTTCCATGTAGGCATGATGGGGGTGCCAACTAGACTTTCTTAACCACAAGTAATGCCCTATAAAAGTGCAAAGATGCGGTGATTGCTATTGATCACAGCACCTATACAATTAAGTGGCCAACATTGGACATATCTCCGATTGATGGCGGGTGTCAGGTGCAGAGAGCAGCCACCCCTCGATGTGTATGAAACAGGCTAAGCTCCTGAGCCTACTCCATACTTTCACAATTGACTCATAACATAAAAGTATGTCATGGGTCAGCAGGGGGTTAATGATAAGAGGTCCACAGAGCAGAGAAGAGGGGGCACCGTGCTCAGTCAAGCGTGGTAATGGTATCCAATAACATTAGCAGCTCACAACCCCTTGGAAACTATTATTGAGCAAAAATATTGAAGTAGTACCATTTAAAAGAATATTGGATCTTATGCAACTCCACTAGATGTCAATTGGAGTTTCTATAACAGTGCAGCACCAGAAGCTACTCTGTTTCCATATCTCTTGCACTATTCAATATTTAGACTCTGGTTTATATATAACCCTCACGTACCACATGGCAAATAGGAATGTGCTAATTTTCCACTCCTTTCCATATATTGTATGATGTTCCCTTTCTAGGGTGCAAACCTGGCCTTGGTCTATCTTCTACACAAAGCATCTAATCCGGCTGCCTTTTTGGCTCGTATGACATATGCATGTTTTTTATTTGACTTATTTTTGTCCCTGCAGCAGTGAGGAGATCTGAAAATCTCCCGAATACAGATGTACTGCAGACAACTAACTTGATAAAAAAAATGTTGCTCTTCTGTAGAATGTTCTTCCTGCTGTGGTCCTGCGATTCTGTTACAATTCTCTCTATGAAGTAAATCACGTCTGCTTTTTATAACAAGGAATACTATATATAGATGTGTTATATCTTATAAATTCTGTAAAACATGTGATTATAACTAGTATTTGCAGGGAAGAGGCTGCCCTTAGCAAATTACCCATGACCCCTTGTTAATCAGGTGCATGTATAGTGGTGTGTCAGCATCGCTTCATCTTTATAAATATTTGTGCACAGTTTGCAAATCCAGAAAGAAGTAGGTGACTTGCTTAGCCTCTCTACCATGAGTATTTCAGTGTTGATTTTTAATAATGCCATTAAGTCTTATCTTATAACAGTACTCACACATTGGTGAGATATCAGTTTTTCCAGATGAACAGCAGCTAAGTGCAATCTTTAACCAGATTCCACAATTCTAAGAAATTCATAACAGTGATTGGAATGGGGAATATCAGGGGAAAAAAATAGCATAGGGCCAGTCGAAGCGCCACTGTGCACCTGCTCACCTGTCCGTCCGGCACTGAAGTGTTGTAAGTTGTAAATGCAAGTTCTTCAATAAAGAATTCCATTTGATGACCAGCCTGGTGAATGCCCCATCTACATTCCTTATGCAGAGACTTTTTGGGAAGTATTTTTCATGATAGTGAGCATCACGTGGGGTTGTTATTACAGAGCCGTGTGAACTAGCATCTGGATTGCCATTCAGGAGTGCGGGTTGATTTTGGTGGAAGAGCTGTCCCCAGACAACTATTTTCTCCCTATACCTTTTCATTAAAGCAAGTAGTATTTCAATGGCACATATAAAAAGTGACTGAAACACATCATTTCTGTCAGGTGCCTTTGGGTTACTACATGTTTTAATATTTTGGACTTTTAATGTAATACAATAAACTTTGGAGTTTGTATCTTTCTAGTATGATTTCACATATTGTCTTGTTAGAGATCCATACGCTAATTCCACAGCTCATGTGGACAGACCCCCTCGACTGGACCACCTCAAGCAGGGTGGGATGACTTTGTGGAAGCCCTTGTTGGTAGTAGTGTTGGATTATGCAGTTGCCTGGTTATTTAAGTAGAGATCAAATACAAAGCACAATTATTTGAGAGTCAATAGTACACTAGTGGTCAGTCTATGACACATCTGACTATATTCAAGGTTAAGTTCCCAAATCTTCACATTTTGGAGTTCTATCAAGTACCAGACTGCAAAAAAATTATCCGGTAGTTAAAAAAACACATATAATATATTTTTTGTTCCACACACTGGTGTCTTACTTAGCATAGGGGCCTTTGGTCATCTAAGGCATTAGGGCCCAGAATCCACTGCTACCTTTGTACCCTCTGTAGCTATGGCCCTGTTACTATGTTGGTAACATATACATAGCAGCAGGAGATCTTTAAAAGAAAAAGGATCCAGTGACAGATGTATTTCTTGGCCATTCATGCATATATATCTATGTCAAACGCCTGTCCAATATTGTGTGACTGAGGCTTATAACAGCATTTCCGTCAGCAGAGGATGCAAATCCCATTGTGCCAACCAGTGTTTCTGACATGCCAAGTTAACCTTTTGTTTCCTGCTTAATTCTGTCATCCGATATGACGGAACTGACATGTGTGATAAGTTTAACATGTATAACACCATTACAGGACTTTTCCATCACCACTCGGGCTAGATGAAGCAGACAGATTGATGTTTCCAGTTTGTTTCGAAGCAATAATTAAAGAGCAAGAAGTCGACTTATAACAGCTGTGCATGTGCTGCTAGTGTTACCCATGCGTGTGTGCATGTACAGTGGCACACCACTAATTCCCTATACACTCTCTTGGATCAGGCTTCAGGAGGAAAATAGAAGCAAAGGGAATGGAAGAGGTCATATATCTAGAAAGCTGACTTCTCTTTTAGTAGAAAAGTTTAATATCCCATGATATGTATGCATATGTGTGCCTTAGCCCCCTTTGCTGGTTGTGTTCAGTGCTAGATTAATGTTAGGTAAAGAAATATATGGAGTATTATGATAACATAAAATGCCACAAAAAATGCTATCCAGTTGTAAATGGCCATCATATAATACATGAAGGGACTGTCCCACAAAGACAATGTGCACCTATACCCTATATGGCATGGATGTGCCAAAGAGTTGCCCCTACTCCCTCTATAAGCCCTCACTCTGATGGACTTGAGTAGCCCATGTATTGCATAATCAACCATTCACTTAAATGTCCACATATAATACTGTATTTACTCTAAAAAAAAAAAAAGGTGGATGCTGGAAGGGAAGTGCATATTCCCCAAATGGGCTGTTTGCTGGGTGCACAACCTATTGCTTTATCTGTACAGGGGACAAAATTATAACTAAAGTCCAGACCTCGTGGATGCCCCCTTATTGTTTTCTCTTCTGAATCCAGATTCCGGTTTAAGATGGTGTTTTTAAGCAGGTACATGGTAGGAATGATGTCAGTCTATTGAGTAGAGATAGGATGGGCACAGTGCTGGGACTTACTGTCCAACAGAGCCAAAAAGTAGTTGTATTACCAAATGGGTAATATAATTGCACTTGTTGAATTCTACTCATGTGGAGTACTGCTTACTTCATGGATTTTGTGTAGGCATAAAGTTAGATGATGAACCTCGAAGGAAGAAGAGGAATGGCAATATCTGGAGTTCTTTGTTGCATAGAAAAACGTTAGCACACAGTACCATAACATGAAGATGTTCTGCAGTCCTCTTATAACATAGACTGTTTTGCGGTGCCCCTAAGTCAATTAGTCTTCTCTTGGACTCTTCTTTGTCTCAGTAAAAGTGGATGTTTGATGTCACCATTCATCTCTCAGGCCAAAGTGCTAGGACAAACAGGGAGATGTAAGGGTAAATGTCCAAATGCAGTGGATGAAGCATTGGTCGGGTCACTATGACAGATTGTAACACTTAGGAGGTATGAATTTGATTAATATGACTTCTTATCGATGACAGGGAGTGACTGAAGAGCTATGTATGTGCAAAGGTGACTCTCGCAATACAAGCAGTGCAGTTGAATATTTCAGCTTTTTCTTTGAAACCTAATATTTGGAAGTTCTTTTGGAAACCAATATTTGGAAACCAATATTTCCCACCTTTTTGTGTTTTGAAAAACTCTCTATTTTTTGCATCCCACAGTTTTCATTCACGGTCCTAAACAGTTGTGCGTCCGAATATTACTTTTATTTTTCAGAAGTGTCAGAGTGCATGTAAACCTATAACTATGAAAGAATGTAATTGTAATACAATTTGATCTTAGGTAGACGTTACAAGACAAATAAAAGTGGTAAGCCACTCCCATAAAAATCAGTCTTCTTCAAGGTGACTGTTTTTTGTATACAAAGTTTAAAACTAATTATTGCTTTTAGACCTAGCCATTTTGTCCTAGTATTAAAGTGGTTTCCCAATTCCTTTAACAAAATAAACCTGGAGCAGGCAAGGGCAGGAAAAATATAACATTAACAATTAAAAATACCCCTTTGCTTGCTGCTCCTGTTCCAGCCCTGCTTCTGCCTGTTGCAGTGGAAAAAAACCTCAATGACATCCCCATATCCATATAATCAGCATAGGATGCTACAGCAAGTTACTGGCCCAAGCAGTCACATGCATTTGTGCCTTACTTTGTTAATTTACATATGTAAGAGGTGAGCGAAGGATTCCTTAACCCTTTAACCCCTTAACGACCAAGGACATATATTTACGTCCTTGGCCAGCTCCCGCGATATAACGCGGGGTCACGCGGTGACCCCGCGTCATATCGGGTCGGTCCCGGCATGTATCTGATGCCTGGATCCGGGGCTAATAGCACGCAGCAGCGATCGCGGTGCTGCACGCTATTAACCCTTTAGACGCGGCGTTCAAAGTTTAACGCTGCATCTGAAACTAAAGGGAAAGCTGCCCGGCTGCTCAGTGGGGCTGATCGGGACTACCGCAATGAAAATGCGGTGTCCCGATCAGCTGGGACACGAGCGGAGGTCCTCTTACCTGCTTCCGGCGTGTCCCCTTGGCGATTGATTGCTGCAAGCCTGAGATGCAGGCTTGAGCAATCGACCGCCGATAACGCTGATCATTGCAAAGCTATGTGTGCAGTGTTATAGGTCCCTATGGGAGCTATAACACTTAAAAAAAAGGGTTAAAAAAAGTGAATAAATGTGATTTAACCCTTTCCTTAATAAAAGTTCAAATCACCCCCCTTTTCCCATAAAAAAAAAAAACACCATGTAAATAAAAATAAATATAAACTTATTTGGTATCGCCGCATGTGTAAATGTCCGAACTATAAAAATATATAATTAATTAAACCACATGGTCAATGACGTACGCGCAAAAAAATTCCAAAGTCCAAAATAACATATTTTTGGTTGCTTTTTATATAATGAAAAAATGAATAAAAAGTCCGATCAATACAAAAATGGTACCTCTAAAAACTTCAGATCACAGCGCAAAAAATGAGCCCTCATACCACCCCATATGAAGAAAAATAAAAAAGTTATAGGGGTCAGAATATGACAATTTTAAATGTATACATTTTTCTGCATGTAGTTATGTGCTGTTGCGTGTTTTACATGCCAGGGGCCCAAGTAAGCGCAACAGTGCCATACGGTCATCGCCCCGTGTGAGCACCTAAGAACCCCCTGCATAACATCTGGTCCACCTTCCCTGCCCTCAAGCCTTGCCGTTTTATGTACTTGAAGAAAAATAAAGAAGTACCTGTCTACAGCAACTGAAGTGGTGAGTGCTCCGTTATTGCTTTCTTTATGGAACTTGTGCTCCCTTTTGTACTTCTTACATAGCAAAACCTTCCTTAGTTCCCACAAACAGTAGTAAAGTTCTGCTTTCTTCCCCCACAAAGTAACAATGCCCCTTTTGTGCTCCCTACACAGCAATGCTTTATTTTGATTTTTCATATAGTATTAATGTTCCCCTTATTAGGTCTCTGGCTCCCCATAAAGTAAGATTCTTACTAATAATGTTGCCTCCTTTTCACTCATGACAAACTTTCCTTTAATTGCAGATAAACATATCTATTTCTTGAGTCAAACACCTACTCATACCTAATGGTAAAGTAAGAACTAGCTAGAAAATATAGTCAGTACCAGCTTATTCTATTCTCCTATATGTTGCACCATCTATGGTTGAGACATACACTTTGGTTGAGCAGTGGCTGCGCATGAATGACTGTCTGACAAGGGGTAGCAGGGATCCAGATGTTACCGCATAACACATTTCTGGTTTGGCAGCAGTAGCCACTATAGGAACATCGTCTAAGCTGCGTTTTTGCTATTTATTGTGGTTGATGGACTAAACATCAATTTACGAAGAGTGCCAGCAATTGTAAGCTCGCAGCCAAAGGATAAGGGCCTTTATAACTGAATTCTCATGAGAAACCAGCAATAAGCATTGTGTTTCTTATTGTCCTGTGAAGAGCACTTTATGTATCCTGGAAAGTAAGGTTTTGCAGGTGTAGAACTCATCTGCTCAAGATCACAATCTTCTGAGCTGACATGGATTTCACAGTGATCACAGCTCACAGATACTAACTCTGCATGTGTCTGACACATTCTAGCAGTTTTCAAATGATCCTTCCTTCTCACCAAACAGTTTTATTCTATTTAAATGGTGATGATAGATTTACTGTCAAGAGAAAAAACGGGGTCTCCATTTTCATTCTGTGTTATAGAAAAGCTTTACGGTATTTAAATGTTACTCACATCTGTTAGCTAACCCACAAGTGATAAGTAGTAATTTCTGTGAACTTACCAAAGTATCAGTGTTTTAACCCATGCAGTGGTTGTGTCATATAAACATATCTTTTTTTTCCCTTCTCATTTCCCCCCCCCCCCCCCCCCAGATTATTGGCAAGCTTGATTTTGGCACAATCTATCCTCAATGTATACAGTATGAGCTGTATTCCTAAGATCTGTATAGGTCATATATATATATATATATATATATATATATATATATATATATATATACATATATACTTTTATTCCAGACTTGAGCAGGTAAAACAGAGCAGACAGACACACAGGGAGCGTGGAAGGAACAGGTGAGGCGGGGGCATGACAAGGGGGTGGCAACCGGTTTCACGCATTGAGGCGCTTCCTCTGGCCCACGCGTGCGTGAAACCGGTTGCCACCCCCTTGTCACGCCCCCGCCTCACCTGTTCCATCCATGCTCCTGTGTGTCTGTCTGCTCTGTTTTACCAGCGCGTCTGGAATAAAAGTTCTATCCTGTTGCTGAACCTCTGACTGCAGTGAGTGCTTTATCTACACTCTCTACTTGCTAAAGTTTCTGTTATTATACTGGCCTTCTTTGAAATGAGCACCACCATCACCCATAGCAACCATATAGCAGACAGACGCGGTCAATAGCTGTATTACACTGTGCCGAATATAGCTCTCTAGATGTATTTACTGCAGTGGTGCCAGACTTATTTCCTTGTAAAACATATATATATATATATATATATATATATATATATATGTTACCATCACTCATAATCTCATCATTTATTGATTGTTAAGTAACGATAAAGAAAATAGAAATTGACAAACAGAAAACCAAAACGTGTGGCCTGTTGAAGAGTATAGTGCATGCCGTGCTGTGAGCAGATTGATGGAATTAGATGGTGCTTTGGTATTAATAAACCTTTCCCATTGTATTCTGACATTTTATGAATATGGTCTTAAAGGGAATTTCTCACCTAAGATATTTTTCCATCTCATCTGTTTGCACCTTCATACTGCTTGCTCCATTGTAGGTTATGGACCTTCTGAAATTTGTGGCTGTTTCTGTGTTCTCCTCACAGATTGACTCCTCCACATGTCAGACTAGTAAGACTAGAAATAATAGAACAGATATGCACTCCTTCTGGTTTCTGTTCCCGCAAGGACTCAGCAGCAACATCAATTTTATTATGCATTTTCATAATAAAAGCCATGATCGACCCCCCCCCCCCCCCCCCACAACCAACATTCTGTCGGAATAAGAAAAAAGGAGGACTGAAGGACGGTGCCTAGTGTATAACCCTTAGCAGGTTGTAGGTTGGGGCAACCCACAAACTTTTTGAATGGTAACTAAACTCAATGTAGATAAAAACAGGCCTATCAACCCGGAGTTAATAGGGTACCTAATAGGTGGAGACCCAGTGGGTTTGATGAAGCGCCTGAAGTGGTATGAAACATCTGTTATCTCGTGTTGGCGTCAACGTTTTTTATCCTGCACTTTGTGGTGCTAAGTTCCTTGTGAAATAAAGAGATACTTTTATGCTACATATGTTGTTAGTGCCTTCAGAATTCTTCTTACATGCATCTTGCTTAAAGCTATATCTACAAGGACAGAGCACCCCCAGGATTGTGTATTATACTCACCGATGTACACAGGTGCTATAGAGTGGGGTAACGCATGGTGACTGTGCCGACCTCTATACCTCCTCATGTCTTATGTTATGAGAGGTGACAATTAAAAACAGTAGGTTATAAAACATGTCAGGTTTTATTAACAGGCAGTTCCAGGGATGTATTTTACTTTAATAAACTCCCTGACCACCAAACTAACTCCATCCCAAACTCTGTCATCTAAAATTTTCCTTTCAACTTCCAACCCATTAAAAGTATAGCGATATTTTCAATTAATCAACAGTTGGCTGGCCTTACTATAGTCGCCATCCGTGATTGATGCATTTAGATGTTAATATCAGCAGCATCTCAAAGGATCATTTAAAAATTTATATTTTGTGCATTCAAGTTGTTGCATCATTAAATCAGTGTCATGTGGTTCACCAGTTTCCTTCAGGCCTAAAGCCATTCAAAGAATGAAGATCAGTAACCTGCTCTGTGACAAATCAGCAAGCTCTTTGATGTTTCCCTTTTAATTTCTTTTTTAAGCTTTTAATTTCTCTTTTAATTGACTGTGGATTTCGGCTTTCAAAAAAATGGTGACAGGATGAGCATGAATCGCCAAATAAAGCCCAACCAAGGGGAGGTCAGAGCTCAAAGCAAATGCTCATAAATAAGAGTGATTCTTTAAATCCGCCAAGACTTTAGCTGTAATGAGCAGCAGGCTGCCTTTTCTGATACAGTACGAAAAGCCTGCTGTACCATTTTCACAGCAGAGCAGCAAGTGGAGACCTAGTGTGGAGCCGGCTCGTGTTAGAACTGCGAAAACTGCGAGTTATATACATCAGGCAGATTAATGGGAACGTTGCTAATGACGATCATAGCTTTAAAAGCACCTCGGGTTCTGCAATGTACAGGTCAGCTAAGGCAAAGTCACAGATAGCAATATCATAATACAGACTATGATAACAGCTAGAGAGGCAATATTTCCACTACGGTCGAGGATGCTGTGCTACGCAGTTCCCAATTAAAAGTCATGCATTGAAATTTGAAGAGTTGATTAAAGAGGCTGCACGTACCAAGCAAGGCTGGTAACTACAGTGGGGCAAAAAAAGTATTTAGTCAGCCACCAATTGTGCAAGATAAGATAGGCATGTAATTTTCATCATAGGTATACCTAAACTATGAGAGACATAATGAGAAAAAAAAATCCATAAAATCACATTGTCTGATTTTTAAAGAATTTATTTGCAAATTATGGTGGAAAATAAATATTTGGTCAATTACAAAAGTTAATCTCAATACTTTGTTATATACCCTTTGTTGGCAATGACAGAGGTCAAACATTTTCTGTAAGTTTTCACAAGGTTTTCACACACTGTTGCTGGTATTTTGGCCCATTCCTCCATGCAGATCTCCTCTAGAACAGTAATGTTTTGGGGCTGTCGCTGGGCAACACAGACTTTCAACTCCTTCCAAAGGTTTTCTATGGAGTTGAGATCTGGAGACTGGCTTGGCCACTCCAGGACCTTAAAATGCTTCTTACAAAGCCACTCCTTCATTGCCCGGGTGGTGTGTTTGGGATCATTGTCATGCTGAAAGACCCAGCCATGTTTTATCTTCAATGCCCTTGCTGATGGAAGGATATTTTCACTCAAAATCTCACAATACATGGCCCCATTCATTCTTTCCTTTACACGGATAAGTTGTCCTGGTCCCTTAGCATTAAAACAGCCCCAAAGCATGATGTTTCCACCCCCATGCTTTACAGTAGGTATGGTGTTCTTTGGATGTAACTCAGCATCATTTCTCCTCCAAACACGACAAGTTGAGTTTTTACCAAAAAGTTCTTATGACCATATGACATTCTCCCAATCCTCTTCTGGATCTCTAGCTCTCTAGCAAACTTCAGACGGGACCGGACATGTACTGGCTTAAGCAGGGAGACACGTCTGGCACTGCATGATTTGACTCCCTGGCATCACAGTGTGTTACTGATGGTAGCCTTTGTTACTCTGGTCCCAGCTCTCTGCAGGTCATTCACTAGGTCCCCTGTGTGGTTCTGGGATTTTTGCTCACCGTTCCTGTGATCATTTTGACACCACGAGGTGATATCTTGCGTGGCGCCCCAGATCGAGGGAGATTATCAGTGGTCTTGTATATCTTCCATTTTCCAATAATTGCACCCACAGTTGATTTCTTCACACCGAGCTGCTTTGCTATTGCAGATTCTGTCTTACCAGCCTGGTGCAGGTCCCCAATTTTGTTTCTGGTGTCCTTCAACAGCTCTTTGGTCTTGGCCATAGTGGAGTTTGGAGTGTAACTGTTTGAGGTTGTGGACAGGTGTCTTTTATACTGATAACAAGTTCAAACAGGTGCCATTAATACAGGTAATGAGTGGAGGACAGAGGAGACTCTTAAAGAAGAAGTTACAGGTCCGTGAGAGCCAGAAATCTTGATTGTTTGTAGGTGACCAAATACTAACTTTCCACCATAATTTGCAAATAAATTCTTTAAAAATCAGACAATGGGATTTTATGGATTGTTTTTTTTTCTCCTTTCTGTCTCTCATAGTTGAGGTATACCTATGATGACAATTACAGGCCTCGCTCATCTTTTTAAGTGGGAGAACTTGCACAATTGGTGGCTGACTAAATACTTTTTTTCCCCACTGTATGTACTGGAGAATTAGTTTCCAAAAAAGGCTATAATAGATATTGTATATTCATTTAAGCTCTCTTTTACTGCCATTTAGAAGACAAGACATTATGCTGTATCATTAAATATGCATAAATGATTGTAATGTACAAAACAATATCCACTCTCCTTTCTGGTTTTAAGGTAACAATTTCATTTGGGCCATGGTGCCTAAGAGTAGTACCCCTGCTACATCACACCACGATTGTTGCCACCTCCATAACATGTACAGTATATGTTGGGTAGTTGTCAAAATGGGATGCCAATGTGATTAAGTATAGACAGGCATGTTGACTTAAATGGCCCAAGCATCGTCAACCATTGACTACATTCATATAAAATGCATTTGGAAAGTCTTCAGACCCTTTAACTTTTTTTTTACATTTTGCTATATTGCAGCCTTGTGCTAAAATAAAATAAAACAATCAAGTTTGCCCCATCATTCTGCTCTCAATATCTCACAAAAAGTAAAATCAGAATGTAAGAAATCTTTACTAATTTATTGAAAATGAAAAACTGAAAATTGCACTGGCTTAAAAGAGTACTCCCGAATAGGGAAATTGTACACCATACTGCCAGCAGTAAAAAAATAAAGAGGTACATACCTTCCTTCGCTTCCCGCGGTGCCTCCGGTAACCCGCTCCGGTCTCCCCTGCGATCCTCTTCCTGGTTGCCGGTGGTCGGCGAGTCATACTGCGCTCAGCCAATCACCGACCGCAGCGAAGTCCCGACTCGGCGGGCGATAGGCTGAGTGGCAATGTGACGTTTTCCTCCCCGGCACCTGCAGCAGATCGGGACTTCGCTGTGGCCGTTGATTGGCTGAGCACAGCATGACTCGCCGACCACCGGCAACAAAGAAGAGGATCGCAGCCGAGACCGGAGCGGGTTACCGGAAGCATCGGGGGGGAGAAGGAAGGTACCGTATATACTCGAGTATAAGCCGACCCGAGTATAAGCCGAGACCCCTAATTTCAACCCAAAATCCCAGGAAAAGTTATTGACTCGAGTATAAGCCTAGGGTGGGAAATACCTCATCCCCCCCTGTCATCATCCAGACCCGTCATTAACATCCTCATCATCCCCTTGTCATCATCCCACACATCCCCCCTTCATCATCCCCTTGTCATCATCCCACACATCCCCTTGTCATCATCCCACACATCCCCCCTTCATCATCCCCTTGTCATCATCCCACACATCCCCTTATCATCCCACACATCCCCCCTTCATCATCCCCTTGTAATCATCCCACACCCCCCCCCCTTCATCATCCCCACCCCCCTTCATCATCCCCACACCCCCCCCCCTTCATCATCCTCTTCTCATCATTCGCCCTCAGTGGTCTTCAACCTGCGGACCTCCAGAGGTTTCAAAACTACAACTCCCAGCAAGCCCGGGCAGCCATCGGCTGTCCGGGCTTGCTGGGAGTTGTAGTTTTGAAACCTCCGGAGATCCGCAGGTTGAAGACCACTGCGGCCTTCAACATGCGGACCTCCAGAGGTTTCAAAACTACAACTCCCAGCAAGCCCGGGCAGCCATCGGCTGTCCGGGCTTGCTGGGAGTTGTAGTTTTGAAACCTCCGGAGGTCCGCAGGTTGAAGACCACTGCGGCCTTCAACATGCGGACCTCCAGAGGTTTCAAAACTACAACTCCCAGCAAGCCCGGGCAGCCATCGGCTGTCCGGGCTTGCTGGGAGTTGTAGTTTTGAAACCTCCGGAGGTCCGCAGGTTGAAGACCACTGCGGCCTTCAACATCATCCAGCCCCCTCTCACCCCCTTTAGTTCTGAGTACTCACCTCCGCTCGGCGCTGGTCCGGTCCTGCAGGGCTGTCCGGTAAGGAGGTGGTCCGGTGAGGAGGTGGTCCGGGCTGCTATCTTCACCGGGGGCGCCTCTTCTCCGCGCTTCCGGCCCGGAATAGAGCCGTTGCCTTAACAACGACGCATCTGCGTCGTTGTCAAGGCAACGTGACTATTCTGAGGCCGGGCCCGAAGCGCTTAGAAGAGGCCTCCCCGGTGAAGATAGCAGCCCGGACCACCTCCTCACCGGACCACCTCCTTACCGGACAGCCCTGCAGGACCGGACCAGCGCCGAGCGGAGGTGAGTACTCAGAACTAAAGGGGGTGAGAGGGGGCTGGATGATGTTGAAGGCCGCAGTGGTCTTCAACCTGCGGACCTCCGGAGGTTTCAAAACTACAACTCCCAGCAAGCCCGGACAGCCGATGGCTGCCCTGGCTTGCTGGGAGTTGTAGTTTTGAAACCTCTGGAAGTCCGCAGGTTGAAGACCACTGCGGGTGGGGGAGTTCACTCGAGTATAAGCCGAGGGGGGTGTTTTCAGCACGAAAAATCGTGCTGAAAAACTCGGCTTATACTCGAGTATATACGGTATGTACCTCTTTATTTTTTTACTGCTGGCAGTATGGAGTACAATTTTCCTATTCGGGAGTACTACTTTAAGTATTCAGACCCTTCACTCTTTAGATTTAGTTAAAGTCCATTTGGCAGCGATAACCACATCCAGTCTTCTTGGGGTTGATGCCACAAGGTTTGAAAACCTAGATTTGGATATTTTCTGCCATTCTTCTCTGCAGATCCTCTCAAGCTCTGTCAGGTTGGATACGGACCATCGAGGGAAACTATTTTCAGGTCTCTTTTAAGTTTGGTTGGGCCACTCAAGGACATTCACAGAGTTATCTCTAAGCCTCACCTGTGTTATCTTGGCTGTGTGCTTAGGGTCATTGTCTTGTTGGAAGGTGAACCTCTAGCTCAGTCTGAGGTCCAGGGCACTCTGAATCAGGTTTTCATTGAGAATATCTCTGTATTTTTCTCCATTCAGCTTTCCCTCAACCCTGACCAGTCTCCATGTCGATAACCACTGAAAAAAAACCTCCACAGCATGATTCTGCAACCACCATGCAGTGCCTGGTTTCTTGCTCACTAAGAAATAAGTCCAGAATGATCTTGGCTACTTAGTTTGGTGGGGCAGACAGCTCTAGGAAGTCCTGGCTATTCCAAACTGGATGCCATTATGCTCTTGGAGAATGCCTTTTATTTCATTTGCTTTATGGCTATTAATGACATACACATCTAGCAACACAAACGTTCATGCTGTGACATAACCTACACAGGAATATGTAAGATGTAAAAGCAACTAAAACAACAATCCCCATAGCCAAACAAGAGTAAGGAACTGGGCAACAAGGGCCAAAATGAGATTGCTGGACAACTGGGTTAGAGCATCACCAAAGTGGCAGGTCTTGTGTAGAGGTTAGAACTAGAGAGGAGCAAATCAAAGCTGACAAAGTTGAATTCATTCCGAATTTCATGAAAATTTTGATTCTGAATGAATCCGAATTTCCTCGCGCTTGTGGTAACGAATCACTTCATTCACTACATTTTATGCAGGCCGGGGGCTAAAATGGCAGCTACACGTGTGAGGACATAGGGCAAGGAAGTCTGGGAAGGTGGGTAGGCGGGATCCCCCTGAATCACATGGCGGCATGCAGCCTATCAGCAGCCAGCCAGCCTTGTGATGTCACAGCCCTATATATTCGGCAGCCATTGCCAAAGACAGGCATTTCCTGAGAGAGCAGAGACTGTGTGTGTGCGCACTAATCACCATTACTGACAACACAGATCTTTACAGCAGCGAATCCATTCACCTAAAGCCTGTATTCATTCTGGCTAGAGAGAGAGCATACACTGTGTGGTCACTAATCAGTGTTGCTGACAATACAGATCAGCCCAGGGGAAATCCATTGACCTCAAGCCTGCATCATTGCAGGCAGGCAGGGAGAGTTTAGAAGTCATTTCATAGTCTGCCAATTGAGCTCATCACAGGAAGCACTCCCCATTCAAGACTGTCATTGTGCCACTCTGCGGCAGTAATTCTAATAGCGACGCCTGTAAACTGCATGTCATACTGAATAACAGTATTATTTCACTACCCCAGCACACTCCCTATGCATGTTATGACAAGGTGAAGTGTTCTACACCCCTATTGAGGCTCTCTTTAGCCCGTAAATAGACATTTTTAATAGTGCCACAAATATATTCGTATTGAACCGAATTTTGGGGAAAATTCGGCGAATTGGCTGAATCTAATTTTTGAAAAATTCGACCATCCCTAGTTAGAACTAAAGATGAGCGAACTTACATTAAATTTGATTTGTCACGAACTTCTCGGCTAAGTTCGCTCATCTCTAGTTAGAACCTTCTTAAAAGGAGCCCAAGAAAGGATAGGTGTTAAAGGGGTACTCCACCGCTAGACATCTTAACCCCTATCCAAAGTATAGGGGATAAGATGTCTGATTTCAGCAATCTCTCCTGCAGCACCTCTTCACTCCGCAACTTCGCTCCATGACTGATGACTGGTGATGCAGTGTCCGGAGGTTCGTGATATCATGGGCCCACCCCCTTGTGACATCACACCCCGCCCCTTAATTCAAGTCTATGGGAGGGGGCGACAGCATGAGGGAGCGGGGCTGTGACATCATGTCCTCCGGCCCCTGCAAAGCTTGCTCCATGCAGCAGATGACAGGGGTGCTGCAGGAGAGATCACAGGGATTCAAAGCAGTGGGGAATGCATTTGTTCAATCTCGCAGAAGAATTATTGTTGAAAAAGTGAGAACGTTTGAAATGTAAGATGCTCATGAAAACAATGGGTATTTAAAGGGGTTATCCAGGAAAAAACTTTTTTATATATATCAACTAGCTCCAAAAAGTTAAACAGATTTGTAAATTACTTCTATTAAAAAATCTTAATCCTTTCAGTACTTATGAGTTTCTGAAGTTAAGGTTGTTCTTTTCTGTCCAAGTGCTCTCTGATGACATGTGTCTCGGGAAACGCCCAGTTTAGAAGCAAATCCCCAGAGCAAACCTCTTCTAAACTGGGCGTTTCCTGAGACACGTGTCATCAGAGAGCACTTAGACAGAAAAGAACAACCTTAACTTCAGAAGCTCATAAGTACTGAAAGGATTAAGATTTTTTAATAGAAGTAATTTACAAATCTGTTTAACTTTCTGGAGCCAGTTGATATATAAAAAAAAGTTTTTCCCTGGAATACCCCTTTTAATACTTTAAAACTGGCAATGAAGGAAAGGTGTAAAAAAAAACTGTGCATCATAACTTGGTGTGTGTAGAGATGTGCAGCCTATGGGAGCATGGGAGTATCAGAATGGGCCATAAAGCAATTGAAGTAAATCACATTTTATTTTACATCACGTGGACGGCTGAGTTCATGTTATCTTAGAGCTGGTCCTGCTGCAGGGCCTACTGTCGATAAGCAGTAGCAGTGATGTCCCATCTCAGCTTCTTATTGGCTGAGTGGGAAAGGCATATGCTGATCCCAAAAATAGGAGGCGTTGTGCAACAGGACTGGCTCCATGAACCATACAGAAAGTATACATAGCATATGGGGACATGTAGCATCTACTTATGGGAAGATGTGGCAGGCAAAAGGCAAGCATTTAGTATATTAGAACACATGCCAGGCACTTTATGTATATGTAGCAGGCACTATTTTGGGGGGACATATGGTAAGTGCATTGCATGGTAGGGCATTTATGGTCTATTCACACGTGCAGTATTCTGTGCAGATTTGATGCACAGGATTTTCTGCTGCAGATTCCAATGTAAACTGAACACAGCTTGAAATCCTGCGCATAAAATCTGCGCGTCAAATCTGCGCAGAACACTGTACATGTGAATAGACCCTTAGAATGCATTTTGTAGGGTGGAACATGGGGCAGGCACTCTGGTGGTTTATCTCCCAGGCACTTAATATGGTGGGGCTGTATTTGGGATTCTTGTGGTTATCACATTACATTTAGGCATGCAGCTGTTTCAAGTGCCATGTCTTTTATTGTAGATGTATAATCTATATTCTTTTAAATGGACATTTTAAGAACGCTTAAAAGCAGCTAAAAAGGTGGGATGCAAAAACATAATATTCCTTTTGCCTCTCTGAAAGTAGGAAGGTAGGATTTGTATGTAAGAACATAGTTGTGTTCATGTGTAACTGTGTATGAATATGTGCTTGCATGCATGTGTGTTTGTACAGTATAAGTACAGTATGTTGTAATGTTCCTATGTGACTATGTTTTCTTGTGTGTGTGCATGCTGATCGCTGGGTAGGACATTGAGACAGAATTCCATAAGTCTATCCTCCACAGCTGTTAATATAATCCCCCCGACAGGGAGAGCATAATTATCATGGAAGGAAGTCACCTGGGAAGAATTCTTGTGTAATCTGTTTACTGAATGTGTCAAAAGATATCAGGAAGGATAAATACGTTAAAAAAAAATCTCCTCTGTTGAGGCGCTAAGTCGTACTTGGTAATGACAATTTACTGAATCATCATTTCTGAAAAAAAGATTAATTCTCACAGCTGTCTAATGCTCACGTCTGCCAGCCTGCCCAGCACTGAGGGGGTTAAACAGCTCTATAAATCACCCTGGAAATATTGGGGAGAAAGGGACAAATTTGGAAAGGAGCCAGGACTTAAAACTTGGCTACTCCCATTTAGTCATTACAAAAGGAGGCCTGCCAAGATGAGAAATTACCCTTGGATAGATGGATATTAGGATTAATTGACTTGAGTCAGTGCAGTGGAGCAGGTAGGCAAGGCACACTGGGGTGCGGGTAATGAGGGCCGATAAGCGGCTTTATTGTCTGCTCCATCAAGAGGAGAATAGACATGAAACCACATCCCTCACTGCAGGATTGTGGATAGTGTGAAGGGAGAATAGCTGCTATGGTGCGGACAGGGTGATGTTTCTTAAAGGGGTACTCCGGTGAAAACCTTTTTTCTTTTAAATCAACTGGTGGCAGAAAGTTAAACATGTTTGTAAATTACTTCTATTAAAAAATCTTAATCCTTCCTGTACTTATTAGCTGCTGAATACTACAGAGGAAATTCTTTTCTTTTTGGAATGCTCTCTGATGACATCACGAGCACAGTTCTCTCTGCTGACATTATAATAATAATAATGCTTTATTTATTTTTATTGTTCTCCTTAGTGGGATTTGAACCCAAATCCCCAGCACTGCACGGCAGCAGTGCTAACCACTGAGCCACCATGCTGCCCTTAGCATACATCTGCTATGCATGGTTGCTAAAATGGACAGAGATGTCAGCAGAGAGCACTGTGCTCGTGATGTCATCAGTGTTCCAAAAAGAAAGGAATTTCCTCTGTAGCATTCAGCAGCTAATAAGTACTGGAAGGATTAAGATTTTTTTTAAATAGAAGTAATCTAGCGATATGTTTAACTTTCTGCCACCAGTTGATTTAAAAGAAAAAAGGTTTTCACCGGAGTACCCCTTTAATGCCGCTCATACAGCCATTCCCTTCATTCTGCAAAGTCTTTTACCACCTCATCTGCTTATGGGTCCTTCTGTCTTTTTCTGACTTTTAACCCATTTTACCAGTCAGTTGACCACATTCTATGTCCTTTATTGATTTCCCAAAACAGTTAAATTGTAGTTGTTTCAGTTGGTGAGGGACAATTGATTTAGAGAAGGTAAAGTCAGAAATTCTAATACAAGAAGACATATGAGAAATATAGAATCAAATGGATAGACAGATACAGAAAGACAGACAGAGGGATATATAGATTGATAGGATATAAGTAGGGATATAGGTAAATAGATGGATAAATAAATAGATAGATGCAGTAGATAGGTAGATTCTGCAGTGGTAGTGGTCACACTAGAGTGGCCTTAGACATTAATAAAATGTGAAGTACAGTGGTCCCTCAACATACGATGGTAATCCATTCCAAATTGACCATCGTTTGTTGAAACCATCGTATGTTGAGGGATCCGTGCAATGTAAAGTATAAGACAGTGGTCTTCAACCTGCGGACCTCCAGGTGTTGCAAAACTACAACTCCCAGCATGCTCGGACAGCCAACAGCTGTCCGGGCATGCTGGGAGTTGTAGTTTTGCAACATCTGGAGGTCCACAGGTTGAAGACCACTGGTAGAGGAAGTTGTACTCACCTGTCCCCGCCGCTCCGGACAGTCACCGCTCGTCACCGCTGCCCGGCAAGGCCTCTGCTTCCCTGGCATCCTCACTCTCCGTCGCCGCCATCACGTCGCTACGCACACCGCTCCTATTGGATGACGGGACGGCGTGCGCAGCGACGTGATGACGACGATGGAGAGTGCCGACGAAGCAGAGGATCCCAAAGAGGACGCACCGGAGCCCCGAGGACAGGTAATTGATCGTCAGCGGACCACACGGGGCACCGTAAACGGCTATCTGGTGGCAGCTGAAGCAGTCTGCGCTGCCGGATAGCTGTTTATGCGATGGCCCCGACATAAAAAAACATCGTATGTTGATGCTGCCTTCAACATGCGATGGCCTCTGAGAGGCCATCGTATGTTGAAATGATCGTATGTCGGGGCCATCGTAGGTCGGGGGGGGGGGGGGGGGGGTCACTGTATATTAATAAGTAAATGTGAAGAAAAAAAAAAAGGCTGTCCAAGCCCAGCAATTTTATTGGAACTGACCCACTGTCTAATGTGTTTGGTGACTTCCCTTCAACAAATGATGTTATGGGAGAAAAAGATGTTCCTGGAGAGAGAAGATGCATGATAAGTCTGGCAGCAGCCTTCCCTTTCTCTTTCAATTGGAAACACAAATTTTTTTGCTGAGCTGATCATTTAAAGGGGTACTCCGGTGAAAACCTTTTTTCTTTTAAATCAACTGGTGGCAGAAAGTTAAACATATTTGTAAATTACTTCTATTAAAAAATCTTAATCCTTCCTGTACTTATTAGCTGCTGAATACTACAGAGGAAATTCTTTTCTTTTTTGAATGCTCCCTGATGACATCACGAGCACAGTTCTCTCTGCTGACATTATTATAATAATAATAACAATCCATTTATTGTTGTCCTTAGTGAGATTTGAACAGCAAGACAGCAGTGCTAACCACTGACCACCCTGCTGCCCTTAGCTTACATCTGCTATGCATGGTTGCTAAAATGGACAGAGATGTCAGCAGAGAGCACTGTGCTCGTGAATTTCCTCTGTAGCATTCAGCAGCTAATAAGTACTGGAAGGATTAATATTTTTTTATAGAAATAATATGCAAATATGTTAAACTTTCTGGCACCAGTTGATTTAAAAGAAAAAAAGGTTTTCACCGGGAGTACCCCTTTAATGTGTATGGAGGGATTGAGAGAGATAGCTGTCTGCTCACATATATAATATGTGCATGACAAGCTTTTCGATAACTGGAAAACAAAATTGAGTGCAGAGACTATGCCTTTTTTCAATTTTAAGGGGGTACTCCGGTGGAAAACAATTTCTTTTAAATCAACTGGTGCCAGAAAGTTAGACAGATTTGTAAATTATAAGTAAAGGAGAACGTACGTGCACTCACCGCTCAGCGGAGATAGCTGCATCTCGGAGTCCAGTTCACAGGGTGCTGGGTCTCAGCATCAGCGCAGGTATGTGGCGCTCGGAGATTATGCCGGCAGTTTTGCACGTGAGTGCGTGCTTCTTCCCGCCTTGGAGGGGTATTTTCTCTCTCTCTCTCTCGACCACTTTGTCGACGCATGGTCAAACATGTTGGCAATGAAATCCATTCTGATTACTAGTGATGGGCGCGAATATTTGCATTTTGAATTTTTATCGCGAATATCACAAATTTGCGAATATTGCGAATATATTCGCTAAATATTCAAAATTATGAATATCCTTTTTTCCGCATATGCGCATATTCACAAATGCGAATATGCGCATGTGCACATATGCGAATATTTGCATATTCCTTCTTTTCACTTGTGGGCCAATAAGACAGATGCAAATACACTTGTCAGAGGTTATCAACAACATCCCTAGCAACCAATAGTAAAGTTGCCCACCCCCTCACTGTTTTCTTCCTCAAATATGCGAAAATGCGAATATAACAAATACGTGAAATTCATGAACATAGGATGAATATTCATCTATATATTTGCGAAATATCGCAAACTCAAATATGGCCAATGCCGCTCGTCACTACTGATTACATCTGTGTAGTTTTGACCAAATACATTTTAACGAGAATGGTGATATTTTATGCAAGGATTGGGTTATGTATAAGGGTCAGGTTACATACCAGCACCCTAATGCTTTGTTTTCATTTTTGTATTTTGATTCCTTTGTTTTTTTATTATTTCCTGCTACAGTCCTATACATATACCTATACAGTAGAAGTGTTCCATATAATGTGCAATTGAGAATCTTTTTTTTATGTCAACACCAGTATTCTTGGGACATATTGTTTGATGATACAAGATAAATATATTTTTTTTTATATAAAACTATATGACCGGAGGATTTTACTTGATTTCATTTTCATAGTAATACATTTATCACGTTATTGATATCTGTGTTGTGTAGCTTAGAGGCATCTACCTTTTTATATATAAGGTTTGGGTTGTGTCAAACCCAACAATTTTCTAAACATAACTTGGGTAAGAAGTCACCTGGAGAATTTAGAGAGAAACTAAGAAAATGTATTTAAATTTCACATAGCATGACACCTTCCCTAGGAAGAAAAGCAAGGCCTCAACTCAATCTAAATGGAATCAACCTAGACAAGAAAAAAACTTTCCATTGGTCTATTAAACCAAAGACTCAATAGAAATGGAATAGGATGCCTGCTCGAAATATATCAATGTTCTTCCAGCATGAAAGATTTGCTTGCACCTGAACTATATTTTAACATTCGTGGGCTTACTGTGGTAAGAAGCACTTGTCTATCATTACTTTATACAAAGGGTGAAGGTCACTTGTTACCTAGAACAGTAGGTGCACACAGGAATCCCTTAACACAAAAATCGCATGCACAATGGCTTGAAAGCCCTTCTCCTTTATATTTACTGTATTGTAGCTCACAGCAAGAGCAAAGAACTGACAGCTTTACTGTTCACTTCTTAAGCACAAAAAGTCTTCAAACCTTTATAACACTAAGAAAGGAGAAGACATTCTCGCAAAGGAATGTTTCCATATTTCCAATCTGCTCCCAGATCATTCACAACGTAACCTCTGTCGAAAATACCAAGTGCAGTCTTCTGTTCCAGAGCAACTTATCTGCTTTCTATGTTTGATACGCTGACAGCCTATCTACATAAGTATACAAGGAAATACAACTATACAACAATTACAATACACACATTTATTAAACGCTCTTTTATAGGATAACATAACTACAGAAGGACAGCTGAGGGAGGGTTTTAATAAATACTAAAAAGGATTTTATAAAGTTACTAGCTGAGTGCCCGGCGTTGCCCGGTTTTTCCTTCCTAATCCTTGTTGGGGAGGAAAATCAACAAAGGAGGAAGCTTTTGACTTCATACTCTATCCTCATATATTGTTGTCATATCCCAACCCCATATCTCAACCTCATATCCTGTCCTCATATCCAGACCTTATATCCCGTCCTCATATCTCAACCTCATATCCCAACCTCCTATCCTGTCCTCATATCCCTTCCTCATATACTGTCCTCCTATCCCGACCTCCTATCCCGACCTCCCATCCCGTCCTCCTATCATGGCCTTCTATCCCGTCCTCATATACCATCCTCATATCTCGACCTCCCATCCCGACCTCCTATCTTGAACTCCTATCCTGTCCTCATATCACAACCTCCAATCCCATCCTCCTATCTTGACCTTATATCCTATCCTCATATCCCATCCTCATAGCCCGACCCCATATCCCGTCCCCATATCCTGTCCCCATATCCCAACCTCATATCCCGACCTCATATCCCGTCCTCCTATCCCATCCTCCTCTCTCGTCCTCCTATCTCGACTTCCTATCCTGTCCTCATATCCCGACCTCGTATGCTGTCCTCCTATCCAGTCTTTATGTCCCATCCTCATATCCTGTCCTCTACATACATTTCCTGTAGATTTGCATGGGATTTTAAACAAATCTCCCATCCTCACAAATGGCGGTAGTTAAGGGTTAAATTAACTATCCTATATTTTAAGTGGACATATAAGTAATATGTGACCAAGTATTATCGAAATATCTCAAGCCGTTATGGAATTTATGGAGTAACATATATTTGCCATTGACTTGTATGGGATTTTAAACAAAAATCCCACCCCTGGCAAATGGGACTGAGTAAGGGTTAAATCACCTATCCTATGTTTGTTGTTGACATATAAGTAACGTGTGTGCCAAGTTTCATGTTAATATCTTTAGCCGTTTGGATGTGATTGTGGAACATACACACATACACACACACATTGAGTTTTATATACCGTATATACTTGAGTATAAGCCAACCCGAACATAAGCCGAGGCCCCTAATTTCACTCCAAAAACCCAGGGAAAGTTCTTGACTCGACTATAAGCCCATGGTGGGAAATACATCACCCCCCATGTAATCATCCAGACCCCCTTAATCACCCCCCCCCCCTTCATCATCACCGCATGTCAATCCCTTCATCAGTGGTCTTCAACCTGCGGACCTCCAGAGGTTTCAAAACTACAACACCCAGCATGCCTGGGCAGCCGAAAAACTCTGCTTATACTCGAGTTTATACGGTATATAGATTTTCCGATGGGAATGATAGTACATTGGACTTCTGAGTTATGTTTCCATTTTTACGTGACTCATTTTAAAACACTTTTCATATTTATCAGAAAATCCTGTGCATCAAATCTGCGCAGAATACTGCACGTGTGAATAGACCATTAGTGAAGAATATACACAATAACTTAAAATGAAACAGATTTTTTTCTCGACATGTAAGACTCATGCAAAGTGGTATTATCTGTGTTTTTACTATTGTAAAACAGTTTTAGCATTTTTCTGAATGCAAAATGAAGCTTTTACACAGGTTGTCATGGCCATGTCTAGGGACATTTACATTTGTTGGTACAAGTCCTTTAGATTTTTATAAATATAGGAGAATTGTAATATTTTCTAGGCCATGAAGAATAATATGTATAAACATGCAGGCTCCCTTGACCACTACTAATTCAGCATGTAGGGGGCCATTGTAATAAATGGGATCTATATTTGTCACACTGAAAATGAAGTACACATACGACACATTGTGAGCCAACCACCCAGAAATACCTGAAGCCAGGCTTCCAGCTTTAATCCCTAAGCCATCACAGATGACAATGAACATTCAGCATGAAAACCTAAAAGAAGAGTAAAACATATAAAATGCTATCCTATAAAAATAAAAAATAGCCCAACAAGCATCTTTCAATTTCCTCTTTTTTTAATCCTATTTTGTCAATTATTACAACTAATACATAAGTATATTAAAGAAATGTTCATGCTGTCCCCCCACACACACACACACTGTCCTGTGGATATATCTGTAGGACTACTAGCTGAAGCAGGAGCCTCCAACCTGTGCCCTGTCTGCTTCCAATGTCTTGGACTCTCATTCATGCTAATGGAGGAGGCCCCACCTACCAGCCATAGGTCTTTTCTAGAGCTTGATGATTGTATTTAAGGGGTATTCCAGAGAGGAAAAGAAAACATATCAGCTGGTGACAAAGTTATAAAGACTTGCAAACAATTATATCTAATAATTTCAAGCCTTTTGGTACTTAACTGCTGCTGTATGCCCTGTAGGAAGTTGTGTAGTTCTTTCCAGTCTGACCACAGGGCTCTCTGCTGCCACCTCTGTCATTGCCAGGAACTGTCCAGAGTAGAAACAAATCCCCATAACAAACCTCTCCTCCAAGGGACGCCGCAGTGGATAGGTACCAGAAGGAGTCCTGTGCTTCAGTAAAACTTATTCCCTTTCCAAAGGATAGGGGATAATTGTCAGATCATGGGGGGTCCCACCGCTGGGACCCACAGCAAGCTCCTGCACAGCATCTCAGCCATTCCCAGGAAGATTGCAAGTCATCCCTCGCATGAAGAAGTGATCAACATACCCCCTCTATGTATCTCCTTGTATCTCTCCCATAGAGATACATGGAGGTGGCGCGTCGGACACCGATTTGTGTGGGGGTGGACACACTCCCTTCCTAGGGAGAGCTGAGGTCCTGTGCAGGAGATCCCAGTAATCTCAGGGAGTCCCAGTAATCAGCTTTACCGTGATCTGACACTTATCCCCTGTCCTTTGGAGAAGTTTTACTGCACCACAGTACTCCTTTAAGATTTTTACATAGAAATTATTTGTAAATCAGTATAACTTTCTTTCCCAAATGTATTTAAAAAATAAAAATAAATAAAGCTTTCTGGAGTACCCCTTTAATCCCAGAATACAAAATTACTTACATGTCTGTTGTTTGCAAGGTGTGTCCTTCCTTACCTTATCTCTTGGCTCACCAAGTCCCAAGATGTGTGGCATAAGACAATCAGTTTTAAAAGAAAGAATCCATCATACTCTGTCAGGAAATGTATATTCTTAATTTCTACAACCCAATGGTTGTGATGTGAATTGGGAATTCACTGTTGAGCAATAACACATTGAACTTGTATCATTAGAAATTAGAGTCCTTAACAAAAATAACAGAAAGCTAGAGGTTGTCACCTCCAAAACCCCGCTAAACTGCAGCAATAAGCAAATAGTTCAAAAGATGTTTATTCAGAACCAGTCATTTTTATCTTTCTACCTACTTGCTTTCCCCTGCCTAGAGTCCACAAAACCACTAGTCTTTTTACAATGGCCAATTATCCAATAAATTTGAGTTCCTAGGAACGCTCATTCCCAATCAGCCAATGTAAATGATCCAATAAGTGGGCTGACTGGATATTTTTTGCACTTATTTACATCATCGCTATCAGACGCACATCAGTTGATTGAGCCTTGTGAAGGCTTGGAAGGCGAGCACCGATCAGTAGTGTTGCGCACGGATATTCAAAATTCTAATTTTAATTTGAATATTGCGAATATAGCACTATATATTCGCAATTTTTTTTTCTTTGTTCACAGTACACATCACAGTGATGTCTAGTGGTACGCCCCCCCCCCCCCGCACCTGAGAGCTTTGGCTCTCGCTCCCCGCACCTCCAGCTATTGACTTGCCGTCTGCTGTATGGACACTTGGAATAAAGCATCGTTTGGCAAATACTTCTCAGTGGGTGAGTGCAGCTTTTTTCAAGTCTTCTGCTTTTCATGTTTTACACATCACAGTGATCACTGCATCCCTCTCTGCTCTTCGCATATGCGCATAT
The DNA here is from genome assembly GCF_029499605.1 of Hyla sarda. Lineage (NCBI taxonomy): Eukaryota > Metazoa > Chordata > Amphibia > Anura > Hylidae > Hyla > Hyla sarda. The sequence continues at coordinate 104,559,618 of NC_079192.1, read as the reverse complement.
TCGCAAATATTGAGCCCTCCCTTCTTTAATGGCATAGGGAATGAATGGGCTAGTGCCATGGTCTTCAACCTGCGGACCTCCAGATGTTGCAAAACTACAACTCCAGCATGCCTCGGCAGCCAGCGGCTGTCCGGGCATGCTGGATGTTGTAGTTTTGCAACATCTGGAGGTCTGCAGGTTGGAGACCACTGCATTAGCCCATTAGTTCCCTATGCCATTAAAGAAGGGAGGGCTCAATATTCACGAAAATGCACATATATTTTCGCATATGTGCCAAAAAAATGAATATAACGAATATGCAAATTTAACAAATATATGACGAATATTCGTCCATATATTCGCGAAATATCGCAAATTGGAATAGGGCCTATGCCGCTCGACACAATCAATCAGCGAGGTCAGCTGCTTGCATCGCATTGAGGACTACTAAAGGCCCTGTGTTTACTACTCCTCTCCATTATATCATTCAGCTTAGTAGTCCTCCTAATGGATCAGCACGCTTAGGCTGCATTCACACCATGGGTGCCGGATCCAGCGGGGGGAGGGGCAAACCGGGCTCTTCCGTACCCCAGCCGGATCAGCCCGTGACTCCATTTACTTTAATGAGCCGACCGGAGTCAAACGGTGACTCCGCTTGGCTCAGTTTTTACCCGTATGCGGTTTTGGTCCGGACCTAAAACCATAGTATACTACGGTTTTAGGTCCGGTCCAAAACCGGATTTGGGTCAAAACTGAGCCGACCGGAGTCACCGCTTGACTCCAGTCGGCTCATTAAAGTAAATGGAGTCACGGGCTGATACAGCTGGGCTACGGGAGAGCTCTCTTTGCCCCTCCCCCTGCCGGATCCGGCACCTGTATGTAAAAAATGTGGTGTGAATGCAGCCTTAGTTTGCAGGCTTACAGCATAGGAAGGAAGGCGAGTAAAAAGATAAAAATTACAGATTGAGAATCAACGTCTTCTGAACTATTTCATGTAGTCAGGGAGTGCTTAGAGGTGACAGAATCTCTTTAATTTAACCTGCCATCAAATTCTCGCCAAAATTCACACACTTTAGTGTGTAATTTTTGATTTGGACTTTGTTACAGAAATAAGTGATGCACCAAGACATTCGTAGGTGAGTTCATAGGCTACATTTACTGTACATTTGCCTCTCTCACACTTCTGTGAATATAGTTTATGGACAAATGTTGGGAATGGTGGGGGAGACATGCAATCACTTATGGAGGCGAATTTAGCCTACGGGGTATGAATGAAAGCCCACCAGCTGGGCTCATGTATAAGACATGTCAGTAAAAGTGCAAAATGTGCACAAAAGCATCTCACTATGTATGATGAATATGTCATACATGAGGACACTTACGACGGCTCCTTGCTGTCATACATTTCCTACGGTCTTGTGTCCTTGAAAAATTGTTATATTGAGTCAGGGGTTTTTATACATATGTGCCTGTGATAGACACGTTTTGTTAGCCGTACTTTTGTAACTTAAAATGGTCTCCCACTGCTGTCATAAACATTGTGCCATTCTGTAATAAAGAGGAAGAACAACAGATTCCGGCACACAGATGAAAACAAATTTGCAGTCCGTTGTCTGTGTTCTATTAACACACTTGTCTTTTATGCCAGAGGGTATGGAGTCTTAAGAGAGATAGTGCCCCCTCAAGCTGTGTATTTTGGTTACGGTGCCCTTTGTGTAACTGGAAGGTGATACTGTGCATCTGGAGAAGAAGGAATGCATGATTAACAATACAACGGCAAATGATTAATATCTTCCTAATGCACCTACTTCCAGATTATCCATCATTTCATTAGAGTTTAAGTAATGTTCGTTTTGAAAATGGGACTTTTCTCCTGAACCATGAATAACTCTCCAACCTCCTGACATAGTTGCTTGTTACAAAGCACAACAAAGCTTAATTCTTAAAAGTGTCCAAATGATGGTATTAAGCCTAACTTTATGTATACTGTAACATGGCAAATATTTTGAGTGCAGTGCTTTCTATAGTTCGCTAAAACTACTCAACGGAGTCCCATTATTGTCCAATGTTTGGGAACACTCTACAGCAGGGCATTTATTCTTTTACTACTGGGGTTAGAGAGAAGCTATAGTGAATTATTACTAGGGTTAGGGAGTAGCTATAGTGCATGCAGAGGTATCAATTGCACATGGGCCTTGGTAGTCATAGGCCCATGTTGTAACTTCAATAGAACCTGTTATCATATTCATGCTGCCAAATCCATGAACCATTGGGGCAGTCCCCAATGTCTGCTGCCTGCCTTCTTTCCTCTGCCTTGATTGATAGGTTGCTTCCTAAACCCAATCAGGTCTGTCTGTCAAGGCTGGTGGGTTACAGAGTAGATTATGTTTACATCACAATGACTCATGGTTCAGGCAGTCTGAAATGACGACAGATTCCCCTTAAGAAGACACTAATAGTATAAATACCACATGGAAAGTGGAAGCCCAATTTTCCATTTGACATTAAAGGGATGCTCCCCTGCCCCATCGTTTTGAACATTTTCATTCTGAACGCTTTGAGCAGGTGGCAGGGGTCGCAACATCATGGTGATGCCCCTTGTGATGCCACCCAATGCCCCCTCAATGCAAGTCTAGACTTGTATTGAGGGGGCGTGGTGTGACATCACAAGGGGGCGTGATCATGATGTCACAAAACCCGCCGCCCGCACCCAGTGTTCTAAATGAATGTCAGTTGCTGCATAGAGATTGAGGGGTCCCAGCTGCGGGACCCCCGTGATCAGACATCTTATTCCCTCTCCTTTGGATAGGGGATGAGATGTCTGGGGCAGAGTACCCCTTTAAAGGGGTACTCCTGTGGAAAACATTTTTTTTTTTTAAATCAATTGGTGACAGAAAGTTAAACAGATTTGTAAATCACTTATATTAAAAAATCTTAATCCTTTCAGTACTTTTTAGGGGCTGTCTACTGAGGAGAAATCCAAAAAAGAAATGCATTTCCACTGATGTCAGCAGAGAGCACTGTGGTCATGACATCAGAGGAAATGCATTTCTTTTTTGGATTTCTCTTTACTATAGGGCCCCTAAAAAGTACTGGAAGGATTAAGACTTTTTAACAGAAATAATTTACAAATCTGTTTAACTTTCTGGCACCAGTTGATTTAAAAATGTTTTTTTTCCCCACGGGAGTACCCCTTTAAGGCTTAGGTGTTGGAAGTTATTACTCTCTTTCATCGGAGTGTCTGCAGCAATATATGATATTTGGGCCTCACCCGTTGTTAAAGTGAAAAATGCTTTGTTGTTTATACCCTCCCAAAACCAAGTACCTATAGTAGTTGCCAGAAAAGGCCAGTGTTACAGACGGAATAAGCGTAGAGTCACTATTGTCAAAACTTCCTGGAAGTAAGTCCTACGGACAAAATAAGGGTCTCACTAGCGGAAACTCCAATCTATGAGAAGTCCTCCAATCCAAACTTGTGGGCTCATCTTCTTTAAGACCATAGCATTAAGGACATAAAGATGTGTCCTTGCTTACCCTTCCTCATGGCTTAACATATCCCAACACGTGTCACGATAACTAGCTCATGATTTTGCACCATTCTGTTGTAAGATGTACATTTCTATATGTGTTCTCTATGTGTGGACACCCAGTAGTTGGGATGTGAGTTGCAGTATGTTAAGGTATTTGCATGATATTGTATTGTATTTGCATCATGAGAAATTGGAGTCCTTTACTAAAATCCAGAAACGTTCGGGGTGGACACATCTGTAGTCACTATGCTGGATGCTATGATATCCAGAACCTAAGTATTGATTTATAAAGATAACTGGATGAATCATTCTACAACTCAGTGTCATCCTTTAAGCTGTTATAATCCAAAGGAAGCCTGCCAAGGAGTATCAGATCCACAGCTAATCTCTTTAGTGCCATGATCAACCTAATTTTGGTATTTTACAATAGGGAAACCACCCAAGTACCACTAACTATTATGCCTGGCATCACTATGGAGACCGCCCCGGGACCTGATAAAGCTCTGCAAGGCTGTCTCCTATAAATTCTTGTTAGGGCATACCAATGACATGCTTAAACAGGTGCCCATTTGACCATATAATTGATATGCCCCAACAAGCATTTACAAGAGGCAGTCTTGGAGAGCTATATCATATATTCCTATATATAGGCAAAATGAACTGGCATACACAGTTGTGACAAAAGATTATAAGATGTAAAACAAAGTGTAAAAATAAGTCTGTTTACGATACAAAAAATGGAAAATAAATAAACATGATATTCCAAAATATTATCTTTAATAAAATATGTGTAATTCTATATAAAGTGTCAGGGCATGCTGAGAGTTGAAGTTTTGCAACAAATGGAATCACACAATTTGGAAAACCCTGTCTTTAAAAGGGTACTCTGCCCTTAAAGGGGTACTCTGCCCCTTGTACAGTCCATAAAGAGACTGACACATGAAGGATATGGGCTCCTTTGAGATAAAAAAAAAGAAAGATTTTACATTCTAATAGTTATCCTTAAAGGGGTACTCCGCCCCTAGCATCTTATCCCCTATCAAAAGGATAGGGGATAAGATGTCAGATTGCGGGGGTCCCGCCGCTGGGGACCCCCGGGATCTCCGCTGCAGCACTCCGCTATCATTACTGCACAGAGAAAACTCGCTCTGTGCGTAATGACTGGCGATACAGGGGCCGGAGCATTGTGACATCACGGCCCCGCTCCCTCATGATGTCACGGTCCGCCCCCTCAATGCAAGTCTTTGGGAGGTGGTGTTATGGCCGCCACGCCCCCTCCCATAGACTTGCATTGAGGGGGTGGGCTGTGATGTCACAAGGGGGCAGAGCTATGATGTCACGATGCTCCGGCCCCTGTATTGCCCATCATTGCGCACAGAGCGAGTTTGCTCTGTGCAGTAATGATAGCGGAGTGCTGCAGCAGAGATCCCGGGGGTCCCGCAATCTGACATCTTATCCCCAATCCTTTCGATAGGGGATAAGATGCTAGGGGCGGAGAACCCCTTAAGGATAACTATTAGAATGTAAAATCCTTCTTTTCTATCTCAAAGGAGCCCATATCCTTAACGTTTCAGTCTCTTTACGGACTGTACAGTGACCCTATTACTTATGTACAATTTATTACCATTATAAAGAATAGAACATCTATAAGATCTATAGCAACTATTGGTTTCGTTTAGGTAAAATGCTTCCTATTACAACAGATCTCTTTCATCACAACTAAAATGACACGTACTATAAGAAGCAAAACGTATGACCTAAAAAACTTCCTACCTAGAGATTAAGATGTTATTAGTCAGTAAAGCCAGATTGCTCAAACATTGCTGTTCTAAACCAAGCTCAAAAAGTCACAAATAAGCAAATGCGACAGGATAAGAATTTCCTGTAAAGCTGAAGAAAATAAAGTAAATTTAAGATTACCGTATATAATCGAGTATAAGCCGACCCGAATATAAGCCGAGGCCCCTAATTTCACCCCAAAAAAACTGGAAAAGTTATTGACTCGACTATAAGCCTAGGGTGGGAAATACATCATCCCCCCATGTCATCATCCAGACCCCCATCATCACCCCCCCCCCTTTCATCATCACCGCTTGTCAATCCCTTCATCAGTGGTCTTCAACCTGCGGACCTCCAGAGGTTGCAAAACTACAACTCCCAGAATTCCCGGACAGCCATCGGCTGTCCGGGCATGCTGGGAGTTGTAGTTTTGAAACCTCTGGAGGTCCGCAGGTTGAAGACCACTGCGGCCTTCGTCATCATCCAGACCCCCCCTTTAGTTTTCTACTCACCTCCCCTCGGTGGGAGGAAGGGTGAGCGCAGGGAGGCTGCTCATGAATGACCCTGTGTGTCATCGTCAAGGCAACTTCACTAGTCCAGGGCCAGGCCCGGAGCAGAGAAGAGGGCCCCCCTGTGAAAAAGGACAGCCCGGAACGACTAACCATCCCCACCGGACGGTCCCTGCAGCATAGATGGCCCGGACCGGCTCACCCTTCCTTCCAACCGAGGGGAGGTGAGTAGAAAACTAAAGGGGGGGTCTGGATGATGACGAAGGCCTCAGTGGTCTTCAACCTGTGGACCTCCAGAGGTTTCAAAACTACAACTCCCAGCATGCCCGGATAGCCAATGGCTGTCCGGGCATGCTGGGAGTTGTAGTTTTGCAACATCTGGAGGTCCGCAGGTTGAAGACCACTGAGAAGGGATTGACAGGCGGAGAGTTCACTCGAGTATAAGCCGAGGGGGGCGTTTTCAGCACGAAAAATTGTGCTGAAAAACTCGGCTTATACTATACGGTATATAAAACATAATACTAATAATTGATATATGGCTGTTATTCAAGGTTTTGCACATGAATTATAATGTCTACCAAAAGAAGAAGAAAGGCAAAGTTATTTCAATCAGAAAAGAATAGATGATGTGTAAATAAAGGGAAGAATTGTGCCGTGTCCTGTAAACAAAGATTTCAGATCATCGGAGTCGCCTCTCGGGAGACATGAAAAGACTGTAGCACACAATGAACTGGAAAGCCTTCTCTATTGCCCCTGCCCAAGGACTGTGCACTTGTGGCCCGGCTTCACATGCTTGAAAGTTTTCTAAGCATTGCTCAAACAGCAGCTGAATGGGTCCCTTTTGGCCATGAGCGGCCTAGTTTTGTCCTCCCTTTCAGTCGCTTGCTTGTCCTAGTCTTTGCCCTCTCTGCTCTGCTGAGATCGTCCTGGATTTTTTCTCAATGCAACTGCTGTCCAAACCAGCTGTACCCACTACATCTTCAGCAGTGGACCGAGGAGGGGATTAATCATATTTTTGAAGAGGACACTCTGCTATTTATCTCCTTGACACTTCCTGCATTGGGAAGCTTTGTGAGGCACACAGCCCATTGAGTAGTAAGATTACACATTACCATGGTCCATTGCGTCTTCCTGCCCTCTTCATTGAGTGACTGTTCAACAGTGCCGTGGTGTTTGTTCAATAACACATCATTTATTTATTCTCCTTTTTTTCTTCTTCTTCTGTATTTCTCCTCGAGATCAGATTAGACTTGGATACATTTGCACACCGAGCATTCGAAATACATTTAGTGCACCAGGGCATGAAACCAGAGAAACTGGTATAAGTGCATAAGATGAAAGACAACACCACATTGAAAACGAAAGAACTATACAACTTCCTGTCAGGAGTAAATCACACAAAAACATGCTGGAGCCAGTACAATTTGTAATAACACTATAGTAGTAAGTTATTCATTTTAGGGTGATAATCCGATTTCAAATCAATTTTCTGATACTGGAATGTCCATTTAGGGTAGGGTCACACATGCTGCATTTTGCTGTGTATTTTCTGTGGCTGATTTTGATATCCATTGACTTCAATGGGTAGGAAAATGTGCAGCAGCAAAATACAGCACATGTGACTCTTTGTGTGTATTCACACGTAAAGTATTCTGCGCATGTTTGATGCACAGGATTTGAAGCTGCAGATTTGATGCTGTGTTCAGTCATTTAGTTAAGAGTGAATCTGCAGCATGAAATCTACAGCTTCAAAACTGTGAATACACCCTAAGGGAACGTTCACACAATGAGCAGCAAAAACTGCTGTAGCAAATCTGCAGCAGAAATATGCATGTGAGAACGCACCCTTAGGGTGCATTCACACAGGCGTATTTGTCAGTGGATCAGCAGCTGCGGATCCGCTGAGAAAGGCCCCTAAAGTGCTGCCCTCTTTGTGCCTGCAAATAGCGGTAATCCGCCGCTAGCAGCAGACACACTGTGAAGTGCGAGTCACAGTGTATCCGCACATCCCCCACATCGCGGCCGCTCCCCCGGCTCCCTGAGCTACACAGAGAGCGGCCGCGATGTGTGCAATTACACTGCAGGGTAACTCGCACATCGCAGTGTGTCTGCTGGTAGCGGCAGATTGCCGCCATTAGCAGGCACAATGAGGGCAGCACTTTAGGGGCCTTTGTCAGCGGATCCGCAGCTGTGGATCCACTGACAAATACGCCCGTGTGATTGCACCCTTAGGATACGTTCACACGCGCAGATTTTCGCTGCGTATTTAGCTGCAGATCCGATGGTGAAGGCCCGCTCTATGCTGTCTTTACTTGTGCCTGCTGGTAGCGGCATTACGATGCTACCAGCAGACACAGTGCAGCGATGTGCGCGACATACCCGCACATCGTGGCCGCTCTGCCTGCTCTTAGCTGGGCAGAGAGCTCCCGCGATGTGTGAGTATATTGCGACTCACAGATCGCAGTGTGTCTGCTGGTAGCAGCATATTGCTGCTAAGAGCAGGCACATATAAAGCCAGCATAGAGCGGGCCTTCACCAGCGGATTTGCAGCGTAAAATACGCTGTAAATCTGCGTGTGTGAACATACCCTAACACACTATTACTTACTTTTCTGCGAGACACACAATGATTACCCGAATGATTGTGCCAAGGTTGGTGTAAACTCCTATTCCAACCATTTTACTTCTTAAATGCCACAGTGATTTGTGATTGTAACAGCACTGTTAGCCACAGTTTGTGATCATGTAATGGTTTTATAGTGACAGGACAGGGCCCAACAAATACCTCTATGGCTGTCCTATGGTAACGCATTTTAGGGCATACCTTAGAATTTCTACAGTATATAAAAGATGCACTGAGAACAGGTGAAAAAACGGTGAAACCAAATAGAATAATCCTATTCATATAAAAATATGTCAAATAAAATGTAATAAAGTTTACTTAGAAATCAAAAATGAAATTGTCATGCTGCCTACATGTCTCATGAATCCTCTGGCTTTGCAAAGAAAGGGGGGGGGGGAAGGAAGGGAGAGGTCTGTGAGTGAGCAGGAGTGACCTAATAGGTGATGATGTGATCCTGTAGTTCACAGGATGTCAGCTGACCCAGGACTAAACTTCCTTTTGACACATTAAGCTATGTACATTTCTGTGACTCAAACTGGTGATATTCAAGTTAGAGTAATAAAACACATGGATGTACGGTGTCCCGATGCGGAACACACAGGTCTTCCTGACCTGTCAGGTGTCTGTCACCTAGCATGTCTGTCTGGGCCCACTACTCAGGTTTAAATGTGTTATTAATTGCACTGTAATGTATTGTCAGTGCACTTATATGCTTTATCGTGCCCTAAGGAGTTAACCTGTCTTTGCAGGAGGATGCTATGGGGATCACATGCTTGCTTCAGCCAATCAGGGCTGGGACCCTGCCTCTCTCAAGTCTGCTAGACTGGGTGGAGTAAGTCAGTGTCTAGTGAGGAGAGGAAGAGAGTGGAGGTCACCTCTAGACCTCTGCTGTGGACCTCTACCTCATCACATGAGGACAGGCCTAAGAAAATCCAGTTGCAGCACATTTGTTCAGAGCAACAACACCCCTCACAGGATACCACCGACCAGGTCATCCAGCAAGTCAGAAGCAAGTCTGCAGTGGAGAGAAGAGCCAAGAGAGCCCACAGACCCCATTCACAAAGAAGAGGATAACAGAAGATAGAAAGCCTTGGGCAACTCTGGTCCATAAATCTACAATCTAAGGCCTGGAAATAAGCTCTAATTCTGGATTTCTATGTGGAGAGTAGAGTCAGTGTTGGTTATCTTCTAAGTCTCTCACAAGCTACACAGAGCAGTTTAACCCTAATTTAGCAAGCAAGAAGTTAGTTAGTCAGCAATGACTACAAGTCTCATAGAGCCCTGAAACAACTGTAATCCCTGAAGCAAACTCCAGCGAACTTTGTACTACTGTTGAACTGTTCCTGTATATTTTGCAAGTTCCTGAGTAAAAATTTGTAGTTTCTGTAACCCTGCATCTGTGGTCTTTATTTCCCCAGTGGTTGGCCCAGAAAGCTACTACTCTTGGAGCGTGGAGGTTAAAGGAGTACTCCGGAGCGCTGGTACTTGAAAAAAAAAGTTTACCTCATCTAATAGCTCTTTCAAAGACCTTTCCAACGATACCTCATTTGTCAAATTTGGCCCAGCCATTCTCTTGTAATTGCCACCTGTAGCAGTAAGCAGCCATGTCATAAAGACTACATTTCCCATGACTCCCTGCGCCAGCTTCCTGTTAGCTGCTGCTCTCTCCCCCTCCTCTCCCCCCCCCCCCCCAGGAAATTATAATAAATTATAATAAAGTGACGCCCACAGCTCCTTCCCTTGTGTTTATCTCCTCCCATCCTCCCCCTCCCAGCTCATCAGCCCTCTCCACCCTCACCACATGTACTGATAGGCTGCGGCCACAAGAATGCCTCCCATCGCTACCATCACCGCTAGCAGGATCCATGTGCCCACTAGCGCAGTGTTTCCCAACCAGGGTGCCTCCAGCTGTTGCAAAACTACAACTCCCAGCATGCCCAGACAGCCGAAGGCTGTCCGGGCATCCTGGGAGTTGTTGTTTTGCAACAGCTGGAGGCACCCTGGTTGGGAAACACTGCACTAGCGGTGTCACAAGAATGCCTCCCATCGCTACCATCACCGCTAGCGGGGTCCCTGTGCCCACTAGCGGTGTCACAAGAATGCTAACGTATTACTGCGCAGGCGCAGCACTACGCAAATAGCGTAGGGCTAACGTAGGCAGCGATAGGAGCCTAGCGTTAGCCCTACGCTATTTGCGTAGTACTGCGCATGCGCAGAATAAATTAACTTTGGGGGAGTAGCCGACTCTGGGCTGGGAAGCCGGCACAGCCCGCAGTGACTCATGGGAGCGATGAGTCACCAGGCAAAGATGGCGCCGGATCGTGATGAAGACGTGGTCGAGCGTCATCAGAGGACCCAGCTTCCCGCCAGATGGAAAAGCGAGGAGAAGTCCGAGAAGAAGCCGACATGGACAATGTGAGTACATTACAATGTTATATAACTTTGATTCATGCTTAATTTCCCCCCTAATAGGTTACCATCAGAGTACTCCTTTAACGCCACCCTGGCGTCACAAACCTTATTCCAGACACATCACCCCAGTTAGCCACCACAAATGCAGCTATGCTTGAATGTAAAAATGGTGCTGTATGACTAGTGATAGTGATTGCGTATGCAAAAAAAAAAATGTTTACGAGCCACTTTGGCGGCACAAGCTTAGAATTCTTTGATTTCAAATTGACCAATGATAGAGGCTCCATTGTCACAGAAAATTTTAGAAAAACAGTAGGCAAGAACACACTGCCACATTATAATAGCTCGCACAGACACACAGTGAAACATAATATCCCTTATGGACAGTTCATCCGGCTTAAACGTAACAACAGTAATAGTAATACATATATATAGCAAGCCAATGAGCTAGAAGAAAGATTTAAAGAACATGCATTTCAAGAAAAAATAATTAAAAATGGCAGAGAGAAAGCAGAAAAAATCAACAGAAAAGATCTTTTAAAAGATAAAAATCTTCGCAATAAGAATGAAATGGGAAGGAAAAGATTTACATTCATATTTCAAAACTCACCAATGAATTCCACAATTGAACAAGCAGTCAGGAGAAATTGGTTCTTGTTGGAAGCAGAGGAGGACCTGAAAGAAATAGCGCAACTTAAACCCTGAATAACATATAGAAAAAACATCACCATAGGGGAAACTATAAATAAAAACAAGAAAAAGAAAAAATCCATGGAGAAAGAGACGTGGTTGAAGGACCTCACACCTAAAGGCATTTACAAGTGTAGGAATTGTAACCAGTGTAAATATAGTTGGGAAACCAAACACATTAGATTGGGACCCGTACACCATACTATACAAGGATTAATAACGTGTCGTACGAAAAATGTCATATATGCTATCACATGCCCTTGCGGCTTCTTTTACATTGGACAAACAAAACACCAGCTCCAAGTGCGTATAAGAGAGCATATGTATGCCATACGCACGGGCAAACCAGGCGCAGCACGATTACAGTCCCATGTAAAGGAAAAGCACAACGGCAACCCAGAAGTCCTGAGGTTTCTAGGCCTAGAAAAAGTTTATTATAATAAATATGAACGTATAGACCAGAAACTATTGCGCATTGAAACATTATGGATTGTTAAAGGAGTAGTCCAGTAGTGAACAAGTGGTGAACAACTTATCCCCTATCCTAAGGATAGGGAATAAGTTGCAGATCGCGGGGGGTCCTTGCCCCCCGCGATCTCCTGTACGGGGCCCCGACAGCCCGCGCGAAGTGCTGCCTTCGGCAATCTCCGGCTCTGCCATAGAGTTGTACTGAGGGGGCGTGTCAGCCGCTGCTTCGTGCGGGGGTCGACACCCGCTATGTGGCCGGAGAGCCTGGCCCCCGTACAGAGAGATCGCAGGGGGCCCCAGCGGTCGGACCCCCGCGATTTCAAACTTATCCCCTATCCTTAGGATAGGGGATAAGTTTTTCACCACTGGACTACCCCTTTAAGACCAATGCTACAGGCAACATTGGGTTAAATGATAGGACAGAGTTAACAGCTTGCTTCTCATTTTTAAATCACGCCCTTCTGCCTTCATGTCATCTGATTACGCGATCCACGTCCAGAGGCGGGATAGGCAGAAGATCTGCACTCACCTCTACATATACCTTGCACAGGTAGGAATTAGTATGGCCAGAAGAAGCACGCTAGTCGTGTGAAGCGGAGCTCGGGCGCTCTTCACTGTCCCCCCACTACCCTCTTCCTTGTAATATGTGTATGTAAGTGTACTTCAATAAAGAAGAATACAGTCAGCTGAATTGGTGAGTCGCCGATGTTTCCTTTTCTTCTTTGAAAATATACGAACTGTTGCTACATACATCAGAGCACCACTATCAGCATACCTTGCTGCATCTATATCCAGCATACATTCCCGTATACCCATTGCTTCAAGCAGTGCCCTGTTACCCTTCTTTGTGAAAAAAAAAAAATGTGCTGAGTGCTTCTTTAAAAGTACTAAACATAAATCAATAATGTACATTGTAGCTACAGTACATTAATCACTGTAGATACATTAACCATTTCTACATGTGTGCTTTTAGTTCAGAAACGTGACCCAAATTATTGTTTTTCATCAGGGATGGACAAATGAAGTCAAAATATCATAGACATATATGTTCTGTTGCAAATATACACTTATTCATAAGAAATAAAAGCAAATCATTTAAGGCTATGTAAATGGACCTTGTATTCCTGTCTCCACTTACAGAATATGAAATAAATCATCTAACAGTTTGAGAGATATGGTGCGCTCGGGAACGAGCGGTGATCTACAATGCAATGATCTGTTTTACATTAGTAATTTCGACAGCAATCCTATTGTCTTGCGCTCTTTAAATGGCTCCATTAATCCATTGTATTTTATTCCTATATTCTGATGACGGAAAAATTATTTCCAGGTGACTTCACTACACTGGCCAGACAATCTCTCAACTAGATAGGCTGTTACTTTCTAAGCCCTAAAAGCTTCCAACAACACCAGCCCATGGCTGCACTAAACCAAGTTTTTTTATATGAAGGCAAACTACACTTTTATCTTATGCACTTATACCAGTTTCTCTGGTTTCATGCCCTGGTGCACTAAATGTATTTTGAATGCTCGGTGTGCAAATGTATCCAAATCTAATCCAATCTCGCATAGAAATAATACTAGAAATATTTAACTAATATAGTCACCTGTACATTCCACACTGTTTGGGAAAACACTGCTTAAAGTTAGGGTCTCACGTGCCCAATTTTCTAGATATTTTCTGAAGCTGATTTTGCTACCTATTGACTTCAACAGGTAAGAAAATATGTAACAGCAAACGCAGTGTATTTCACACTGTGTTTTTCATGCTGCGCAAAATTTGCGTCAGCAGCGGGAAATACGCTGCGTATTCCTCGCTCATTATACACACAGGGCTTTCCAGCGGCAGTCCTATGCGTGCAGTGAGTTTTGGAGGAGGAGCCATGCGTCACAGTCACGCCGGCACTCGGCCCAGTCTCCAAAACTCACTACACGCATAGGGCTGCCACTGGAAAGCCCTGTGTGTATAATGAGTTAGGAATACGCAGCATATTTCCCGCTGCTGCCGCAAAATTTGTAGTACCTGCATTGATAGACAGATCGCAGCGAGTGTCACTTCTGACACCTGTTGCGATCTGTCTATTAATATAGGTACTACAGCTGCCAGCATGGAGCAGAGTGTGCTCCATGTTTGGAGTAGTAGTACCTGCAGTTAAGGAAAGTCACTCCTGACACCCGCTGTGATCCTCCTATATAATGTATAGATGCGGCTGCTCTTCTATGGTCCCCTGCACTGACATATATATACACCTATTCACATTTCCCACAGAGAGTTGTGATTGGCTGGAACCATCTGGCCAATCACAGCTCTCAGCGGGAAATATGAATAGGTGTATATATATGGCAGTGCAGGGGACAATAGAAGAGCGGCCGCATCTACACATTATACAGGAGGATCACAACAGACCCCGGGACAATCTGTCAATTAGTGCAGGTACTACTACTCCTTTTATGGAACAGTGTGTTCCATGCTGGGAGTAGTAGTACTACCTAAAAATTTAAAAAATAAAGAAAAAAAGGGAAAAACACAAACACACACACACACACTACATTTTTTTTTCAAAGTAAAACTTTATTGAGTGTTATAAGTAAATACGAGAACAAACAGTAGATTGACACACTACATTTTTATTATTGTCGGCTACATTTTTAGGTCCCCGCCCGGACACATAAATTGATCCGTGTTATAAAAATGAATAAACATTTTGTTATAAAAAGATACATTTCATTAGATAAAATTTTTCCATCAGTACTGTATCTTTTTTATTTTCTTTTGTAATGGTACCCGACGAAATTTTATTAAAAAATGGTATCTCCATCACTTTTTTGGATCGCTAAAGTCCAAAAAAAGAATAAAAACCACCTGCAAAAATGCCAAAGTTAAAACCAACACGTCGTTTTTCTTAGCGTTTTTTTACTCTCATAGACTTCTATGGGAGAAAAACGCCATGAAAAAAATGCCATTGGCTCAACATTTGCAAAACCGCCAAGGAGCTATATAAAAAAAAAAAAAAAAAGAGTGAAAAAATGGCAAAAGGATAAAAAAATGCCAAACTGAAAAATGCCAAGTGGAAAAATAATTTTGCAATTTCTCATTGATTTACAGCTAACATCTGGCCACAGCGTTTTTTGGCCCAAAAAACACCATGCGGTAGATTTGGTGTTTTTCTCTGCATTTCCCTCCCAAAAAAACAAGTAGAAACTTAGCCTAAGGGTACATTCATACGAGCGGATTTTTTTGCGGGTTTTCCGCTGCGTATTTGAAAGTGGGCGGGCTCTTCTCGGCTGTCCGCAGCAGATTTTCCACGGTGGAATTTACGCTGTGGAAAATTCCCCGCAGTCCCTACTGACTTCAATGGGGCATGCGGCGGATTTTCCACAGCATAAATTCTGCCAAGGAAAATCTGCTGCGGACAGCCGAGAAGAGCCTGCCCCCTTTCAAATACGCAGCTGAAAACCCGCTAAAAAATCTGCGTGTGTGAACGTACCCTTAGGGTCAGTTTACACCCCTTATTATGGTCCAACTACCAGATTTCCTATGATCTTTAGAATGAGGGGTCAGCAGCACTACCTAGATGCTGGATTGGCAGGGTTTCTTAGGCTCAGACCACCAGCAATGAGAAAGCTATGGCTTATCAATTAATAGGCCATAATATTCTATGATAGGAACTCCCACTAGAACACAAACTAGGCATATTGATTCTCATGACCGGCAAAGCTGAGTGGCAACTCCAGTAAAATAAACAATATCATTTTAACAATCTGGCAAAAGAGGACAACTCAACCTGCATTTTTTGAGTATCTTATATTTAAAAGCATGTTATATACCGTGTTTTCCCGAAAATAACACAAACCCATAAAATAAGCCATACCTATGTACCATATCTATGTATTTGTTTAATATAAGCCATACCCCTGAAAATAAGCCATAGTGGTAGGCATGGCATATTGAAGGTAATGAAGATGGCCAGTGCTTCATCTGCCCCATCTTGACAGGTACCTAGGGATGTCCCGATACCGTGCAGCAGCAGCTTCCGTGCGACGGCGGCTCCTGTGTCTCAGCTGGGGACGCGAATTCTGTGGGCGGCGGTGGCTCCCAAGTCCCTGTGGTTGCCTAGCACTGGAAGGAAGTTAAAGCCACTTCCTCCCAGTACTCTATGGTGCATCCACATGGGAAGGAGAATACCGTACCGCAGGGCATGTGGGTAATGTTCATGAAATGGAGGGGAAATGTAGATTGTTGTACCATAATTACTGTAATAAAAATAATAAACCCCCTGAAAATAAGCTATAGTGTGTCTTCTTGAGGAAAAATAAATACCGTGTTAATCGGCGTATAACACGCATTTTTTAGGCTAAAATTTTTAGCCTAAAGTCCACCTGCGTGTTATACGCAGATAAGCCACTGCAGTTCAATGATTTAAAGCAGGCGCTTTAAATCAATGAACTGCAGTGGCTTTTGCAGGTGCAGAGATCCTGCCGCTTCTCTGCCCCTGCTTGTCGTGGGGTCCAGAGACTGCCGGCGCCGCTGCCCCATTGCCTCCCCCATTCCCCTCAGTTTTTCTGACCCTGTGGAAGACCCCAGGAAAGGCAGGGGGAGAGAGGCTGTCGCTGCCCACTTCTCTCCCCCTGCCTTTCCTGGGGTCTAGAGCCCTGGTGCCGCCACTTCTCTCCCCCTAGCTATCGGCGCAGCTGCCCCATTGCCGGCGCTGCTGCCCCATTGCCTCCCCCATCCCCGGTTGTATGATTACCTGTTGCCGGGGTCGAGTTCGCGTCGTTGCTATGCGCTGTACAGCGCAATGACGACTGACGTCATGTTGAAGGCAGCACATAGCAACGACCAGGGGACGCCACACCGGAGGCCAGAAGCAGAGCGGACCCGGCCCCGGCAACAGGTAATTCTAAAACCGGGGATGGGGGAGGCAATGGGGCAGCGGCGGTGATAGCTAGGGGGAGATAAGCGGCGGCAGTAGGGCTCCAGACCCCAGGAAAGGCAGGGGGAGAGAAGCGGGCAGCGACGGCCTCTCTCCCCCTGCCTTTCCTGGGGGCTTCTGCGGGGTCAGAAACAGTGTATCGGGGTATATACATGCACACACACGCACCCTGAAAAAACTTTTTTTACCCAAATATCCTTGGTAAAATGAGGGTGCGTGTTATATGCCGGTGCGTGGTATACCCCGATAAATACGGTATATGACAGTGGGGGTCATATTCAAAACTCTTCACATCAAAAATTTCACGTTTTGCGCCAAAATGTTGATGTGAAAATTCACATCAGATTTTCAAA
This sequence comes from Hyla sarda, assembly GCF_029499605.1. Classification (NCBI taxonomy): domain Eukaryota; kingdom Metazoa; phylum Chordata; class Amphibia; order Anura; family Hylidae; genus Hyla; species Hyla sarda. The sequence continues at coordinate 104,542,342 of NC_079192.1, read as the reverse complement.
GTGGTTTACATGAGAATTATCCACACCAGTTTTTCAAAAGTAGGTGTGGCTATGTAAATTTTATATATTACATGATATTTTCAAAGGGGTGAGAGTCCATTTTTCATAAAAAATTTCACACCAGCTTTTTGCTAGTGCAGAAATCATAGAAATGGTTGTAGTTTTTTTTATTTATTTTTTTATTGAGTTTTTTGGAAAAAAAAATAAATATATATATATATATATATATATATATTTATTATTATTATTATTATTATTATTATTATTATTATTATATTTTCTTTTCTTCATGGTCACTGCACCTGAACTCACATTTAAGCCCTAGAAATGTTTTATGCAGTTATAGCTTGTCTGGGCACTAGTAATAATGGAATATTACATAAGATGCTTCGTCCAGAGTTTTGGATGTAAAACTTGGCACCAAAATTGTCGATTTTGGTGCCAAGATCAGCAATTGTAGCACCAAAAAATCCAATATGGCTGCAACAAAAAAAATTGGCGCCAAATTTGAACATTTTTGGTGCAAAAAAAAAAACTAAAGTGGCATGAAAATAAACTCTCACTTATTTTCATAGCAGAACAAGAGATCTTTGAAAATGAGAGAAAATAAAAGTGTAATTAATTCCGCTGTAACAGAAATTACAGTAGTTTTTCAATATCTCCCCCTGTGTCTTATTTTCGGGGGAAACACGGTGGTAAGCTACTGTTTCAGCAAAGCTTATTACTTGTACAATAAAATATTATACAATATACATTCTATTAATTGCTCATGGGATTCAAGGAGTATACTGTTAAAACAGAGCTGTCTACAAAAAAAAGGCTGCACACACATATGTCAATCACAATTCTAGGACAGATATTCATTCTCTTAACCCCTTAACGACCACGGACGAAAATGTACATCCTGGTTTGGCAGGACTTCCTCGTGTCATACACAGCAGGAACGGTGTTCGTGTCATACACAGCAGGTTCCGGCTGATAGCAGCAGCCGGGGACCCGCTGGTAATGGCCGACATCCACGATCGCGCGGATGTCCGCCATTTACCCCTCAGATGCCGTGATCAATACAGATCAAGGCATCTGCGGCAGTGAGGTACTCAATGGATGATCGGATCGCCCGCAGCGCTGCTGCGGCGATCCGATCATCCAGCATGGCGGCCGGAGGTCCCCTCACCTGGCTCTTGCCGTCTCCCGGGGTCTTCTGCTCTGGTCTGAGATCGAGCAGACCAGAGCAGAAGATCACCGATAATACTGAGCAGTGCTGTGTCCTATGCATCGCACTGCACAGTATTAGCAATGAACTGATTGCTATGAATAGTCCCCTATGGGGACATAAAAAGTGTAAAATAAAAGTAGAAAAATGTAAACATAAAAAAAAAGTGGAAAATCCCCTCCCCCAATAAAAATGAAAATTGTCAGTTTTTCCCATTTTACCCCCAAAAAGCGTAATTTTTTTGAATAAACATATTTGGTATCGCCGCGTTCTTAAATGTCCGTACTATCAAAATAGGATGTTAATTATCCTGTACGGTGAATGGCGTAAACGTAAAAAAAAAAAAATGCAGCTTTTTTTGTCACATTTTATGTTAAAAAAAATTAATAAACAATGATCTAAAAGTTTTATATATGCAAATGGTGTATTGATTAAAAGTACAGATGGTGGCGCAAAAAATTAGCCCTCATACCGCCCCATATACGGAAAAATGAAAAAGTTATTGGTGGTCAAAATAGGGCGATTTTAGATGACTGATTTTGAACAAAAAGTTTTAGATTTTTTTTTTTAAGCGGTACAAAAATATAAAGGTATCTAGCCATGGGTATCATTTTAATTGTATTGAATAAATTGTATAGAATAAAGAACACATGTAATTTTTACTGTAAAGTGTATAGTGTGAAAAGAAAACCCTCCAAAATGTGCAAAATTGTGGTTTTCATTAAAATTTCCTCCCTCGAAATTTTTTTGGGGGGGTTCGCCGTACATTTCATGATAAATTGAGAGGTTTCATTACAAAATACAATTGGTCACACACAAAAAAAAGCCTTTATATGGGTCTGTAGATGGAAATATAAAGGAGTTATGGATTTTAGAAGGCGAGGAGGAAAAAACAAAAATGCAAAAATAAAATTGGCCTGGTCCTTAAGGTGAAAATGGGCTTGGTCCTTAAGGGGTTAAGGATGCAGGGTTTTTCCGTTTTTGCATTTTCATTTTTTTCCTCATCTCCTTCTAAAAATCACAACGCTTTCAATGTTGCACCTAAAATTCCATAATATGGCTTATTTTTTGTGCCACCAATTTTACTTTGCAGTGACACTAGTCATTTTACCAAAATATCCACGGTGATGCGGAAAAAAAATTAATTGTGCGACAAAATTGAAGAACAAATGCCATTTTGTAATCTTTCGGGGCTTCCGTTTCTACGCAGTACATTTTTTGGTAAAAATGACATCTTATCTTTATTCTGTAGGTCCATACGGTTTAAACTGATACCCTACTTATATAGGTTTGATTTTATTGTACTTTAAAAAAAAATCATAACTACATGCAGGAAAATCTATTCGTTTAAAATTGTCATCTTCTAACCCCTATAACTTTTTTTATTTTTCTGCACACGGGTGGGTATTAGGGCTCATTTTTTGCGCCGTGATCTGAAGTTTTTATCATTATCATTTTATATTGATCAGAATTTTCGATCACTTTTTATAAATTTTTTCATGATATAAAAAGTGACCAAAATGACGCTATTTTTTACTTTGGAATTTTTTTGCGTGTACACTATTGACCGTGCGGTTTAATTAGCAATATATTTTTATAGTTCATACATTTACGCATGCATCAATACCACATATGTTTATTTTTATTTACACAGTTTTCTTTTTAAATGGGAAAAGGGGGTGGGTGATTCTTACTTTTATTAGGGAAGAGGTTAAATGATCTTTATTAATTTTTTTAACACTTTTTTTTTTTTTTGCAGTGTTATAGCCCCTCCTAGTGCAAATTACACTGCACACACTGATCTGCTACACAGATCATTGCTGTGCATTGACACGGCAAAGATCAGTGTTATCAGCGGTCAATTGCTCTAGCCTGGATTTCGCCGATCTGACCTGACGGAGGCAGGTAAGGGGACCTCCGCTCGTGTTCTAGATGATTGGGACATTGTGATTACACCGTGATGGTCCCGATCAGCCCGACTGAGCTGCCAGGAAGCATTCACTTTCATTTTAGACGCAAATTTGAACGCCACGTCTAAAGGGTTAATAGCGCGAGGCACAATGATCGGTGCTGCACACTATTAGCCCAGGGTCCCGGTATATAACCCTGTGTTATATACCGGGATCGGGAGCAGGGCGTTCAGGTATTCCCTGCCTCCTTAAAGGAGATGTCCGGTGCAGACTTTTTCTATTCCATCCTACCCGGGCTGCAAAAAAAGACAAAACAAGCTTTCACTTACCTTCCTACGTACCCCCAGAGCTCCGCGACAGCTGATCGGTCGGCCGGGCTGTCTACTTACTACTTCCCTTAGCCTGGTACGTCACATGGCGCTTCAGCCTATAACCGGCCGCAGCGATGTCCCGCCCCTTGGCCGGTGATAGGCTGAAGTGCCGTGTGATGTACCGGGCTAAGGGAAGTAGGAAGTAAACAGCATGGCCAAACAATCAGCTGCTGCGGAGCTCCGGGGGAATGTAGGAAGGTGAGTAAAAGTTTGTTTTGTCTTTTTTTGCAGCCCGGACAGGATGGAATAGAAAAAGTCTGCTCCGGACATCTCCTTTAGCCTGTTGGGGACCACGGGCATATGGATATGCCCTTGCGTCCTGGCACTTAAGGACCAAGGGCGTACCTGTACGCTCGTGGGAATTTAACCCCTTAAGGACTCAGTGTTTTTCCGTTTTTGCATTTTCATTTTTCCTCATCACCTTCTAAAAATCATAACGCTTTCAATTTTGCACCTAAAAATCCATATGATAGCTTATTTTTGCGCCACCAATTCTACTTTGCAGTGACATTAGTCATTTCACCCAAAAATCTACGGCGAAACGAAAAAAAAATCACTGTGCGACAAAATTGAAGAAAAAAAATCATTTTGTAACTTTTGGGGGTTTCCGTTTCTATGCAGTGCATTTTTCGGTGAAAATAACATCTTATCTTTATTCTGTAGGTCCATATGGTTAAAATGATACCCTACTTATATAGGTTGGATATTGTCGTACTTCGGAAAAAAATCATAACTACATGCAGGAAAATTTATATGTAAAAAATTCTCATCTTCCAACCCTTATAACTTTTTATTTTTCCGCGCATGGGCCAGTATGAGGACTCATTTTTTGTGCCGTGTTCTGAAGTTTTTATCAGTACCATATTTGTATTGATCGGACTTTTTGATTGCTTTTTATTCATTTTTTCATGATATAAAAAGTGACCAAAAATACACTATTTTGGACTTTGGAATTTTTTTGCCGTGTAATTAAATTAATGATATATTTTTATAGTTTGGAAATTTTCGCACGCGGCAATACCCCATATGTTTATTTTCATTTTTATCTACAGGTTTTTTTTTATGGGAAAAGGGGGGTAATTCAAACTTTTAATAGGGAAGGGGTTAAATGACCTTTGTTAACTTTTTTTTTTTCACTTTTTTTTTTGCAGTGTTATAGCTCCCATAGGGAGCTATGGAAGTGCACACACTGATCTCCTATGCTGATCCCTTCAAAGCCATAGCTTTGCAGGGATCAGTCAGATAGGGGCTCGATTGCTCAAGCCTGTAGCTCAGGCTTGGAGCAATCAATCCCCGATCGAACGCTGCGGAGAGAGGTAAGGAGACCTCCGCCTGCGGCCCAGCTGATCGGAACATCGTAATTTTATCGTGATGTCCCGATCAGCCCGACTGAGCTGCCAGGAACCGCTTACTTTCGTTTTCAGACGCGGCGGTCAACTTTGATCGCCGCGTCTGAAGGTTTAACAGCGCGCGGCACAATGATCGATGCCGCACACTGTTAGCCCAGGGTCCCGGCTATCGTTAGCAGCCCCGTGACCCCGTTTTTCACACCGGGACCGGGCTTAGGGCGTACAGGTACATCCTAAGTCCTTAAGAGGTTAAATCCCAGCCACTAGCTGGACAGGGATCGGAACGGGATGCCTGCTGAAATCATTCAGCAAGCATCCCGTGCAGATGCCTGGGGGGGGGGGGGTCCTGAGTCCTTCAGATTGGCGATTCACGGCTATTCCGGGCTGATCGGATCTCTGATGACCCAATAGCCCAGAAAATAGGGATGATCGTGTCAGAGAAAGCCTCGATTATACTAAAGGATAGGAGCGAGGTGGCAGGGGTGCCACCTTCTCCTATCCCTTGCGATTGGCCGATGCGGCCAGACGGTGAATCACAGGGCAGGGGGGGAAGTTAATTTCCCCTGCTCTGCCCGCCCCTGGATGTTGGGGCAGAGCAGGGGAAGATGGCGTCGATGTGCGGGGGCCGTTGTGCCTGTTACCTGGGCTCACGCGGCGACCGAGGACCAGGGATGACAGGAGGCGACAGGCAAGTGGAGGCAGCGGCGGCGGTTTCCCAGATACAGCTGTGAAGATTGCGGTAAAGAGATCTTCACTGCTTTATCTAGGAGTTTCAAAACTACAACTTCCAGTATGCCCAGACAGCCTTTAGCTGTCTGGGCATGCTGGGAGTTGTAATTTTGCAACATCTGGAGGGCCAGAGTTTGGACACCACTGTCCTTCCAGATGTTGCAAAACTACAACTCTCAGCATGCCCAGACTATCCAGGCATGCTGGGAGTTGTAGTTCTGTAACATCTGGCCCTTCAGATGTTGCAGAACTACAACTCCCAGCATGCTTGGACAGTCTCGACATGCTGGGAGTTGTAGTTTTGCAACAGCTGGAGGCACATGGGTTGGGAAACACTGAGTTAGGAAACAGAAAGTGGTGTGGAAACACTGCGGTAGTCTGTTACCTAACTCAGTTTTTCCCAATCCCAACCACTGTGCCCCCAGCTGTTGCATAACTACAACTCCCAGCATGCATGGTCTGTCAGTGCATGCTGGGAGTTGTAGTTTAGAAAATTTAGCGTTTTTCTAACTTTGAAGCTCTCTGCTTGTAAGGAAAATGGATATTCCAAATAAATTCTATTTTTATTCACAAATACAATATGTCCGCTTTATGTTGGCATCATAAAATGGACATATTTTTACTTTTTGAAAAAATTAGAGGGCTTCAAAGAAGAGCAGCAATTTTCAAATATTTCAAGAAAATTGCAAAATCTGAAGGGACAGATGTTACAGAACTACAACTCCCAGCATGCCTGGGCAGTCTAGGCATGCTGAGAGTTGTAGTTTGGCAACATCTGGAGGGCTACAGTTTGTACACCACTGTAACAGTGGTCCCCAAACTGTGACCCTCCATATGTTGCAAAACTACAACTCCCAGCATGCCCAGACAGCCTTTGGTTGTCTGGGCATGCTGGGAGTTGCAGTTTGGCCTTCCTAGTGGTTGCCACAGTAAAAATCACTTTACTTTCAGTTTCATTTCTCCCCCCCCGTCGATTCCCTACCTGAGCCGGGATCTCCGGTGAATATCTGGGATGATTGCCGGGCCCCACGAGTCTTCTCCTCCAGGTGCCGGCCTCGATGTTCTCCTCCCGTTCTGCCTGACATCCAGGGGTGGGCAGATCAAGGGGTTTCCATGGCAACCCACCATCCTGCTCTGCCATTGGTCAGAATCAATTCTGACCAATGGCAGGGGATGGGAGGAGATCGCAGCATTGCGACCTCACTCCTACCCTGCAGGATGCTGGGGCCTGTCACTGACAGGTCAGAGCATCCCTATTTTCTGGGTGATCGGGTCACCAGAGACCTGATCAGCACGGAATAGGAGAAAATCGCATGTCTGAATTGACATGCGATTTTCTGCCATCGCCGACATGCGGGGGTCCCGGGACCTCCCTAGGCATTTGCACGGCACGCCTGCTGAACGATTTCAACAGGCATGCCGTTCCGATCTCTGCCCGGCGCGCGGCAGGGACCGGAAAATGCTATGACGTCCTGGGACGTCATTGGTCCTTAAGTGGTTAAGGGTGCGTTCCCACATGGCATATTTCATGCTGCTCAAAATTTACGACAGCAACGGGAAATATTCATATTCCTTGCTCACTATACACACAGGGCTTTCCGGCGGCAGCCTTATGTGTGCAGTGAGTTTTGGAGGCGGAGCCGCGCGTCACAGTCACGCCGGCACACGGCCCCGCCTCTAAAACTCACTACACACATAGGGCTGCCGCCGGAAAGCCCTGTGTGTATAGTGAGCAAGGAATACACAGCGTATTTCCCGCTGCTGCCGTAAATTTTGCGCAGCACGAAATACGCACCCTAAATCTCTGCCCGTGTGAATGTACCCTAAAAACACTACACTAACCCTAAAATTAAGAGTAAAACATTACATATACACTATACCCTTACACTGTCGCCCCCCCCCCCCCCAATAAAAAACCTCTTGTACGTCAGTTTTTCCAAAACAGAGCCTCCAGCTGTTGCAAAATAACGACTCCAAGTATTGCCGGACAGCCATTGACTGTCCAGGCATGTTGGGAGTTTTGCAACAGCTGGAGGCACCCTGTTTGGGGAAAACTGAGTGTGACATGCCCCCCAAAAAACCATTTCACCAAAATTCGCTTTCCAAAAGCCCAATGTCGCTCCTTTCCTTCTGAGCCCTCTAGTGCACCCACAGATCACTTTACATCCACATATGAGGTATTTCCTTACTCGAGAGAAATGGGGTTTCAAATATGGGAGACATTTTCACCTATTTCTCCTTGAGAAAATGAAAAATTTTGGGTAACATCAGCATTTTAGTAAAAAAAAATATTTTTCATTTTCACGTCCAACTTCAATGCAAATTCGGACCAAAACTATTTTTTGGGGAAAATTTTGCCAATCTGTCAAATCCAATTTTTCAAAAAAATCACTCATCTCTTTTTTGTATCTGACAGTGCCTATTTAAGTTTTACCTAACGTATATCCTTAATACTTACTTGTGCACACTAACACTTTTACAAAAGATACTGTTTTATTCTGCCTACCTGCCTCAGCTACTATTCTGATCCTACCACCCACATGATGCCATACTCCTGATGCCAAGTTCTCCCTTTTTCACCCACCTTAGTCACCAGGTACTAGTTTTGCCACTCATTATACCACTCTGTCATCAGGTCACTATCAGGACTCCTAATGCTGCTGCTGCCACCTCCAGGCTGTCTTATTCTGCCACCATATGTTCTCCTCATGCTGATGCCACCTCCAGGCTGTCTCATTCTGCCACCATATGTTCTCCTCATGCTGATGCCAGCTCCAAGCTGTCTCATACTGCCACCATATGTTCTCCTCATGCTGCTGCCACCTCCAGGCTGTGTCATTCAGCCACTATATGGTCTCCTCATGCTTCCACCACCTCCAGGCTGTATCATTCAGCCACTATATGGTCTCCTCATGCTGCCGCCACCTCCAGGCTGTGTCATGAAGCCACTATATGGTCTCCTTATGCTGTCGCCAACTCCAGGCTGTGTCATTCAGCCACTATATGTTCTAATCATGCTGCCGCCACTTCCATGTTGTGTCATTCAGCCACTATATGGTCTCCTTATGCTGCCACCACCTCCAAGCTGGGTCATTCAGCCACTATATGGTCTCCTCATGCTGCCGCCACCTCCACGCTGGGTCATTTAGCCACTATATGGTTTCCTCATGCTGCCGCCAACTCCACGCTGTGTCATTCAGCCACTATATGGTCTCCTCATGCTGCCGACACACACCCAATGCGTGTTACAGAGAGGCAAAGTGTTCTACACTCCTATTTAAGCTCTCTGTAGGCCAGAAATAGCTGTTTTTAATAGTGATTTGCCTCATGCTTTGGGGCTGCTTTTCAGCTAAGGGACAAGGACGACTTATCCGTGTAAAGGAAAGAATTAATGGGGCTATTTATCATGAGATTTTGAGTGAAAACCTCCTTCCATCAGCAAGGGCATTGAAGATGAAATGTGGCTGGGTTTTTCAGCATGACAATGATCCCAAATACACAGCTCGGGCAACGAAGGAGTGGCTTCATAAGAAGCATTTCAAGGTCCTGGAGTGGCCTAGCCAGTCTCCAGTTCTCAACCCCATAGAAAACCTTTCGAGCGAGTTGAAAGTCTGTGTTGCCCAGTGACAGCCCCAAAACATCACTGTTTTAAAGGAAATCTATATGGAGGAATGGGCAAAAATACCAGCAACAGTGTGTGAAGAAAACTTTGTGAAGACTTACAGAAAACTTTTCACTTCTGTCATTGCCAACAAAGGGTATATAACAAAGTATTGAGATTAACTTTTGTGATTGACCAAATACTTATTTTCGACCATAATTTGCAAATAACTTCTTTAAAAATCAGACAATGTGATTTTATGGATTTTTTTCTCATTATGTCTCTCATAGTTGAAGGATACCTATGATGAAAATTACAGGCCTCTCATCTTTTTAAGTGGGAGAACTTGCACAGTTGGTGGCTGACTAACTACTTTTTTGCCCCTCTGTATGCCATGTCTCCTTTGTCTCCAATTTCATTTAGGAAGAGAAATACAAATATTTATATAAAAAATAATCATAAACAAAGTATATTGAAAACCAAAATCCCCCTTTAAATATGGATCAGAAGTTTTTGCTAATAGATGACAATACCAATGAAATACTGTATCACTGCACTCAATTCATTGTAGGCACGGGGTAGTATCAGTCAATGGTATTTGTGGAAATAAGGAAGCTTGGACCTAGCTGTGCGCTGGTTTCTATTAGCATTACTTACTAAAGACCTAAGAGTCATTATGGTAAAATATTGCACCTCACCCACCATTTGTTGAAAAGCACTTCCCAAATCACCTGTTCTTGCCAGCAGATAGAAAGGGGAATACACTATCCTGACAGGCCGAGAAGACAGATGATCAACCTGGCCGTCTTAAATCTACTTGCCAAAACCATCTATCAGGGAGCTGGAGGCAGTGACCCCAGCATGTTAGTGTGTTTTTATTATTACATATAGAAACAACCATATGACACTGGACTTGTTGAGAATATATGTTTCTCGTTTGTTATTTTACATCTGGTAACAAGTAACTCCTAATATATACAGTATCTTGCTTGACTTAAAGCATGCTATATTTGTTTTAAATTCTTAAACACATTTGAAGGTTTGCCAAATAGAATTTCAGGCGAGATGCCAAGGCTCCTTGTGTTTTTTTTTTTTTTTACTTTTTCTACAGTCACTAGGAACATATCAAAATGTGGCGAAACCCATTTGCTAAGGTATAAGCTCGAAAACATCCTTTGATCTTTGGAGCCACTATAAATATGTAATAAATTATGCCACCACTCGGCTGACATGTCCCAAACACTCGACTGGCTCTGAGCTGGGTTGGATGGGATCTGGGCATGACGGAGTTAAAGCTATTTATTTCTGTGCGTTTCCTCTAAGACAGCGCCTTGTTGTTTTATACAAATATATAAAATATGATATTTGACAAATAGGAAAAAAAACATCACCTCTTTCCCTCCACTTAACACAAGGTGTTGGCAAGCAGTCCTTTCGTTTTTCCCTGGGAATAAATATGGTGTCACTATTATTCTTCAGCAATATGAGGATTTTTCTTTTTTTTTTTTTCACTTACAAATGAAGCAAATGTTAGTCTAAGAAAAATAGGCTGTCTGTGCTGGTTTGAAGGACAGACATGGAAGTAAAGTCCCATTTATAAGCAAAGAATATTGTCTAACCCTTTCTCACAGAAGAATGAAGAGACACAAGCTATTGGGGAAAGATTACAGATGCCAGGCTGGTGCCAGCAGAAGTTGTGGAAATGGATTTAAAGCTGGCTTGTGTGCTGATAAGGCATCACCTGCTGTCAACAGACTCTATATGTCTTGCATTGCTATTAGATTCCAAGGCTGTGGTCCAATTCACAGCTATTGTGTATAATGCAGAGCACAGCCTGTGCAGGCCAGTGAATCTATACACGGCAGAAGAAAGACTATGGAGATGTGTCACTGATACCTATGATTGGTGCCACTGGCATACGGATAGTCCTTACACTTTTAGCCGTGGGATGGATTACATGATGCACAATGAGATAGGAGGCCTCCATTACTGTGAATATGGCATAATCTCAAAAAGGATAATTGCTAGAGATGCTAGACCGTGCTTGGTAGGATTCTCTGTCTCACTGCCACATTAGGCTAAACACATGAAGAAGTTTGGATATGCATAAGCTATGTAACTCGCAAATGCTCTTATGATCTCCCCTAGTTTTTGTCCTTTTTTTTGGTGAGCGATTGCTGTTTCACGTGGAGATCACAAGAGCCCTATTGTTCCAATAGATGTGGGTCATAGGAATTTTAGATTTGTACATATATACACAGTAGGGCAAAAAAGTGTTTAGTCAGCCACCAATTGTGCAAGTTCTCCCACTTAAAAAGATGAGAGAGGCCTTTAATTTTCATTATAGGTATACCTCAACTATGAGAGACATGATGAAAAAAAAATTCATAAAATCCCATTGTCTGATTTTTAAATAATTTATTTGCAAATTAGTGGAAAATAAGTATTTGGTCAATAACAAAAGTTCCTCTCAATACGTTATATACCCTTTGGCAATGACAAAGGTCAAACATTTTCTGTGAGACTTCGCAAGGTTTTCACACACTGTTGCTGGTATTTTGGCCCATTCCTCCATGCAGATCTCCTCTAGAGCAGTGATGTTTTGGGAGACATTCAACTCACAGACTTTCTACTCCCTCCAAAGGTTTTCTATGGGGTTGAGATCTGAAAAATGGCTAGGTCACTCCAGGACCTTGAAATGCTTCTTACGAAGCCACTCCTTCCTTGCCCGGGCGGTGTGTTTGGGATCATTGCCATGCTGAAAGACCCAGCAACGTTTCATCTTCAATGCCCCTGCTGATGGAAGGAGGTTTTCACTCAAAATCTCACGATACATGGCCCCATTCATTATTTCCTTTACACAGATCAGTCATCCTGGTCCCTTTGCAGAAAATCAGCCCCAAAGAATGATGTTTCCACCCCATGCTTCACAGTAGGTATGGTGTTCTTTGGATGCAGCTCAGCATTCTTTCTCCTTCAAACACGACAAGTTGAGTTTTTACCAAAAAGTTCTACTTTTGTTTCATCTGATCATATGACATTCTCCCAATACTCTTCTTGATCATCCAAATGCTCTCCAGCAAACTTCAGATGGGCCCGGACATGTACTGACTTAAGCAGGGGGAAACATCTGGCCCTGCATGATTTTAGTCCCTGGCGGCATAGTGTGTTACCGATGGTAGCCTTTGTAACTCTGGTTCCAGCTCTCTGCAGGCCATTCACTAGGTCCCCCCGTATGGTTCTGGGATTTTTGTACACCGTTCTTGTTATCATTTTGAAACCACGGGGTGAGAGCTTGCATGGAGCCCCAGATCGAGGGAAATTATCAGTGGTCTTGTATGTCTTCCATTTTCTAATAATTGATTTATTCACACCAAGCTGCTTACCTATTGCTAATTCAGTCTTCCCAGCCTGGTGCAGGTCTACAATTTTGTTTCTGGTGTCCTTTGACAGCTCTTTGGTCTTGGCCATAGTGGAGTTTGGAGTGTGACTGTTTGAGGTTGTGGACAGGTGTCTTTTATACTGATAACAAGTTCAAACAGGTGCCATTAACACAGGTAATGAGTGGAGGACAGATGAGACTCTTAAAGTAGAAGTTACAGGTCTGTGAGAGCCAGAAATGTTGCTTGTTTGTAGGTGACCCAATCCTTATTTTTCACCATAATTTGCAAATAAATTCTTTAAAAATCAGAAAATGGGATTTTATGGATTTTTTTTTTCTTCTCACTTTGCTTCTCATAGTTGAGGTATACCTATGGTGAAATTTACAGACCTCTCTCATCTTTTTAAACTTGAGAACTTGCACAATTGGTGGCTGACTAAATACCTTTAATATTTTATGCTGGGGACCCACTACTTACAGGTGGCCATGACGTGGCTAGTGGGCTTGCACTTCATGATCATAAAGTACACTAACAACCTGTTAGTTTAATAAATGTTGCTGAGAAGCATTGTATCAAGGTGCATGTTGTTTATGTGCGACCATGTCTGTTTTACTCTAGTTGAATTCACATTGTGTTTTCTATCCCTTTTTTTTTTTTTTGCTTGGTCTGCACTCTGCCCCTCCCCCTCAGCCCATGCCTATATAATTGGCAGGAAGCGCAATTAGGGTCCTATTCCTCCTGGCAGCCTCCCAGTCTCATACTGGGAGCAGATGGTGAGTGAGCTTTTTACATATGTTCCCCCTGGTGCGGTGCTTTTTGCCATCTGTTGCTTCCCAAGCACTGTGTGTGTGGTGTGGCACGGCCCAGGGACTGGTTTGAGTGGCATTGGGGCTGTTCTGCCAGTTGGCTTGTTCCTCCTTTAGGCACTGGTGTTGGCGCGGTGGTGGTTACCACTCAGTGTTGTGCCATTTTATGCTAGGGACCAAGTATTTACAGGTGGCCATGACGTGGCTATAGGGCTTGCACTTCATGATCATCATAAAGTACACTAACAACCTGTTAGTTTAATAAATGTTGCTAAGAAGCATTAGATCAAGGTGCATGTTGTGGATGTGCGACAGTGTCTGTTTTTTTTCAAGTTAAATACTTTTTTGCCCCAATATATATATATATATATACAAAAAATGGCAACCGCAGCACTCCAAATAAATGTGAAAAAGAATTTATCCCAAGGTAAAAACAGGCAACGTTTCTGTGGCCTCACACCACCATTTTCAAGCGGCTTGAAAATGGTGGTGTGAGGCCACAGAAACGTTGCCTGTTTTTACCTTGGAATAAATTCTTTTTCACATTTATTTGGAGTGCTGCGGTTGCCATTTTTTGTTTCTATTGCCCTTTGGACCCAGGACCGGGGTCCCAGAGACTGATTGCACCCACGCACAGTTGGCTTGGGAGTGCTGCTCTTCAACTCGTGTGTGTGTGTGTGTGTGTGTGTATATGTGTGTATATATATATATATATATAGCCACCACACTTCCTGGATATGTTCCCTGTAAAACATCCAGCCTGATATGCATGGCTTCTGTGGCCCCTGTTGTATTCGCTGGCTGCTTGACATTCTTTGTCATCCTTTCCTGATTGGCTAAGGCTGCACACACCTCCGAGTTCTCAGCACCAAAGAAGGCATGACTCATCAGTGTAGGGCAGAAACCGCATGGTTTGTGTATCTCCGGAGGCTGGGGGCTGCTTTCAGAGAGGGATTTGGACAGAAACAGAGTGAATGGCTGGATTATGTCATTCCAAAGAGGGAAAACCAAAGTGGTGAAACTGCTCTATGTAGCTAATAAATGATATTTAGACAAATAAATGGGTTAATGAGAGGGAAAGGGTGGGCTATGGGTTTAGTTCCCCGGAGTACCCCTCTAAAGGCCCTTGCGCACAATGGATATTCTGCTAGCAATAATAATGAATCATTGCTTGCAGGAATCTGCAAAATCTGTTTGTCCCATTGAGTGCAATGCAGTTACAGGCAGTATTCCGCAGAAAAAAATGAACATATTGGAAGAACATCCATGGAATTTCTGCTACAGAATTTCCGTAGTATGCACAATACAGCAGAATCCCATTGAGATCAATTGTATTGAGCTACAAGCAGAACTCTGCTCAGACTAAATCTTATCAGATCTGCCAAAATTCCACATCCAGTTCTGCAGATTTCAAAATTTGAGGCACGGTCATTATTTTCACAAACTGTACAACAAAGAGGAACAGTGAATGAACGGCAATATGAATTCAGAGGCAGAAATCCAAGATTCAGTTTTAGTCTGAATATTAGAAGAATACACGCTACAACGTATCCCTGATTAATTAAAGCATGTAGGATCACCTATGGCAATGTGAACGGAGCCCAAATACTTGAAACCAGCTACCACTACCTAGGAAACAGCGAAGTGCAATGGCATAGTGTAATACAATCTGCAGCCAATGCATAACAAAGGAAGCTGTGTACATGTGTGGATTAGGAAATGGAGTGAGGGGCACTAGTGCAATAGCGCAGTGTTGGGACATCTGCAATAAAGTGAACAGTGAATACATAACCTGGTGCTAATATAGGGACCCGATGTAATACACAGGACTTTGTGCAATTATACAAGAAGGGTTCTGACATCAAGGCAAAGTTATGCATCTTATGTTTATGAATGCGCAGTTTACACAAAAAAAACCCAGTAACACCTAATTATATATGCACTTTGAATAACACTAGAGCAGTGGTCTTCAACCTACGGACCTCCAGATGTTTCAAAACTACAACTCCCAGCATGCCCTGACAGCCGTTGGCTGTCCGGGCATGCTAGGAGTTGTAGTTTTGCAACATCTGGAGGTCCGCAGGTTGGAGACCACTGCATAGAGGCTCTGCATCTATGATTGTATGAAGTGCACTGTATCAGTTGCTCTATTTGTGAACTAAACATACAAAGGACATTAACTCGCATATAATTGGACTGCAAAATAAAGAGCAGTAATAAAAATTCATAGAAGTAACTGCATAATAGTGTGTCTATGTGAAAAGGGTCCAGTAGAGCAGTGTTTCCCAACCAGGGTGCCTCCAGGTGTTGCAAAACTACAACTCCCAGCATGCCTGGACAGCCAAAGGGAGTTGTAGTTTTGCAACATTTGGAGGCACCCTGGTTGGGAAAAACTGCAGTAGAGTAAGTGTATTGTGACTAAAAGCCCCCACCCCACACGATTCCCCATCCCAAAGTACCAAAGAAAATAACAAAAAAAAAACTCACCTAGTCCAACGCAGCGATCTCCAGAAGAGCCGGGCCGCCTTCTCTCTTCTCCACAGTGCAGGCGCTGATTATTGATGTCATCGGCGCCTGCGTCTGGGAAGGGCTCACGGTCTTCTCTGAACTGTGTGCGCACGCAGTCCAGAAGCTCCGGCCGTGAGTGACCAGCTATAAATGCCTCCCTGGGTTAAATAGACCCAGGGAGCATATAATACAGCAAAGTCTGCGGGCAGAACTGGGGAGGATTCCCCCATGATCTGTCCCCCTGCATGAATTTCTGGGGGGATGTGTCCCCCCGATTCCTACGCTCCCTGGATATCCCGAATTTGACGGGAGCCTGGGCTTGATTAGGGTGTGCCCAGGCACACCCGGCACACCCCGTGCGCACGCCTATGTTGAAGATTGAAATAACTTTTATTGCAGTCTATGTGCATAGTAAGGCAAGCAATGAAGAATGCCACAAGTGTTTTTCTTTTGTCCAAATCTACCATAAAAGCTCTGTATGAAATCCGAGGTATACAGAGGATTTAATACAGCCTTGTGTATAAGATCTAAGAGTAAGATTTCACTCTAAGAGTAAGTGGTAAATATTTATAGGGGTATTCTGCTGGAAAACATTATTTTTTTGAATCAACTGGTGCCAGAAAGTTAAACAGATTTGTAAATTACTTCTATTAAAAAAATCTTAATCCTCCCAGTACTTATCAGCTGCTGTATTCTACAGAGGAAGTTATTTTCTTTTTTAATTCACTTTCTGCCTGACCACAGTGCTCTCTGCTGACACCACTGTCCATTTTTGGAACTGTCCAGGTAGGAGCAAATCCCCATAGCAAACCTCTCTTGCTGTGGACAGTTCCTGACATGGACAGAGGTGTCAGCAGAGAGCACTGCGGTCAGACAGAAAGGAAATTAATAAAGAAAAAAATCCTCTGTAGTATACAGCAGCTGATAAGTACTGTAAGGATTAATAATTTTTTAATAGAAGTAATTTACAAATCTGTTGAACTTTCTGGCACCAGTTGATTTAAAAGAAAATATTTTCCAGTGGAGTACCCCTTTAAAGAAGCGTTATAGCTCCGTAAAGCACAGTACAAAGAAGTTGCGTCCCTGGTCCCAGCAACTGTAGGTATGGGATATTCTTTTTAATACAACCAATAATCACATTTTGTAGACATGTATATAAAACAAATATAAATGTTATAATTTATACACTACTAATTTTACTAGGTCATGTGAATGTAGCTTTTCAGTCAGGTAATTAAAATACTAAAGTAATTGGTCTTCTATAGTTAAATGTACATTTCATTATCTTATCAGTTTTATTGCCAAATAACTTTCACTATTTTATTTTTAGGATAAGCAGATTGTACATTGTGTATAATAGGGGGTGCCGTGAACTGTATAGTGCCCATTGTAATGTTACTTCACACCACTATACAATAATGGGCTTCTAAGTGGCTTCCAATATTATCATTTCTGCTGTCTTGTACATTATCCGCTGTCAGATTCTTCAACTGCTTGACAAATAATGGTTTTCTTGTACTTCTCTTAGCCGCATTTCCCAACAAATAAAACCTAATAAACGTAACTGTATTTACAATTGAGTTTATTGTAAAATCCTGATATTTGTGAAGTCTCTGTAGGACGGCAGATAGCAGGTGGGAAATAGCTGAGTAAACCAGGAGGAGGTAAATGACTCGCTGTTTAGTCAGTAATTGGTTTATTTCGGAGCTGGTAGGAAGAGAGTGAGGGTACGGGTAGGCACCGTAGTTCTTTAACCAGAAACGCATGGGTAGCAGAAAACTGAACACAGCTGGGACAGATGAATACTGAAGACTATTAAAGAAAAGTCTCCAAATTAATCTTCTTTTACAGGATGAAATAACAGTATTTTTAAGAAAATTAAAAGGAAAGTTGAAATCACAGTTACGGGGAAAACTGATATGTTCCTAAACCAATGTTTTCCTAAGTAATGAAAGTGATAACATTTCCTGCATAAGAGCCTGACAGCTTAGAATGTAGAATCATGTATAGAGTAAACGTTGGGGCTCATATACCAAGGATATATTTGCTGTTATAAACAAGATCTTATTTCATCGTAATTAAAGAAAATCCTTCACTCACCGCCATTAGAACTCTTAATGTATCCAAGTGGACAAGACCACACCTACCGGAGTCTCCAGCTGTAGACCGGTCTTGTCCACATGGATATATGAAAAGTTCTAATGGCGGTGAGTGCAGAAACTTCTACCTTTATATTTTTTAACTATTATACCTGACTCTGATCACTCCTGGTAACTACTGAGGTCAATGATTGGCTGCAACGTCTGAGTTTACAGGGATGGCATGGGAGCATTTCTGCCAGGCAGTCAGTACCAAGCTGATCGATAAGTAAATATTATAAACATTTTTACCGCCATATTCTGTTATTTCATTAGGTAATTTTGTTAAAAGGTTGGAAAACTCCTAATTTCTTCACTTTATATATTTATATCCTTGGACCTAAACCTTTAACTCTCCAGCTGTTCTGCCATGAAGTTCTGCGGCTGTCATGTAAAGTATGCCTGGAACATATGTTAGGTAAGTTGCACAGATGTTGATGTTCACCACATGATCACTGTTCTTTATTGAGGTCATGTATGAACACACTGTACCTAATGATGGTGGCTGTAAGGTATATCTGTGTGGGACACTTTGATGGTGGCTACCATGGGCTAGTGGTTGGTCATGGTAAGCATGGATGCCTATGGCATGAAGCTCCACCAGTGTCCCTGAGGCAAGAGGAGCATATATGAAAGAAAAGGCTATTTTATCAGCAGTTTTATCTGGGTCAAGAGAGCACAGACAAGACACTTTGAGTCCCATTTATAGGAGTCGTGTCAGAGAAGTGGTTAAATATATAGAAAAAACTAAGCATTATAAGGAAATGCGTATCACCAGAGAGGATGATATATTGACTTAGTACCCTATTGCTGTTAAAGCTAAAATTGTAGACATCAATTAGTTTACTGCAAGCTGAGGCCTTGTCAAGTGCCATTCTGGTGTCCAATATTAACTTCATTTTGTGCATTGCAACCACCAAGTTTTAGTGCCTGAGAGTAGGAAAACCAACAAGCATTGTGCTGTAAACTGTGAAACGACAAAACATTGTAGAATAAACTATATAACATGAAGAAAATTATTTTTATTTCCACTATGCAGGGGTAAAAATGTGGTGACCACAGGGTGTTGCAGTGAGTGGTGGGGTCGGATGGTATTAACCCCTGGGGCAAGATGTTGTTAACTCCTAGTGTTCGTGATGCCAGGATGTGGTTGTTTGGTGTAAGATACCACCAACAACCAGCCCAAAAACTGCATATGATGAATGCGAGTCCAAAGCATGAATTTTATGCAACTTGAACACTACTTGTGAAGAAGGCAGAAAACGGTCCTTACAATAGCCAACTTCCACAGAGGTGACCGGGACACAGGGAACCTCTCAGGCTTGCTTGGACTTGTAGTTATTATAATAATGATGCAGGCCACTGTACTACTGTTATGACTTGGTAGGGACAGTAGAGACTTGACTTGTACTCACAGATGTGATGTGGCTGCAGGTTTATAGGCTTTGGCCTAGATATGCTGGACTTGACTTGTACAGGACTTGTGCTTGGTTTTGGGTCCAGGAGATAAGAGAGTGAATGTGGAAACTACAGCTCCTTATATATCAGGGGGCTGGACTAAAGCCCATTGGTAGCTGGTTGCCTATGGTTACCTGTGCCCATGGAACTCTGGGTATATCGTGATCACACATCACATGACTCATCACAGGACCTTTAGGAAGGTCCTATACAGGGTAAATATCCTAACAACCTTCATATACAGTTTACATTCCCTGTACAATGCTTCTAATAAATGTACATACCTTATATACAACAGAATATAATATAATGTGTACTCAAGTAGAAAACGGACATGGTGCACATCTACAATCTTGCACAATGATCTTGCACCGGCGGTGGTGGTCGCCGCCCAGTGCTACGCCATTTTATGCTAGGGACGTTAGGGACCCACTCTAAATAGGTGGCCTTGATGTGGGCTTTGTACTTTTTGATCAAAACGTATATACTAACAACCTGTTAGTTTTGAAATTATGCTGAGAAGCAATTAGATCATTGTGCAAGATTGTAGATGTGCAACCATGTCTGTTTTCTACCTGAATTCAGAATATAATATAATACCATAGGGGGGAGTCCTGCAGGAGAGCCCCTTTGGACCTGAGGGACTCTACCTGAGGGGACTGTGTTCTGTACCGGGACACTACAAAAACATCTAACATCGTAGCTTCCTGGGTTTTGCAATTTCTCAAGAGAAAAAGAGCAAAAGAGCATGAATTTATGGAGCCATATGAATTCTTAGTTATGGCATCTTGCACACTTGTTTCGCTCGTTCTCAAAAAAAAAAAAAAAAAAAAAAAGCAAAATATAAAAGATCCAGGGCTACTCCGCTGCTCAGCATTTGGAACAAACTGTTCCGAATGCTGGAGCCGGTGCCGGGAGCTTGTGACGTCAGAGCCCTGCCTCCTCATGACATAACACCCCACCCCCTCTATGCAAGTCTATGTGAGGGGGCGTGACATCATGAGGAGGCGGGGCTATGACACCACAAGCTCCAGCGTTCGTTTATTCCAAACCCTGAGCAGCGGAGTACCCCTTTAATGTAGTGATAAGGCCTAGGCTGCACCGAGTCTGTTTGTATTGCCTCTAAATGATTTTAACTATTGAGCTACAGCAGCAGTGCAGAGCAATACACTGAGCTCTATGCAAACTCAGGGACTGCAGCTGTGAATCAATAGTAAAAATTAATTAGTAGCATTACATACAATCAGTGTAGCTCTGGCCTTGTTAATGATGTCTATATGACTATAGACAATGCAGGAATGCATTCATTTAGATATGGATCTGCATAGAGAAAGGGATGAGTTGTCTCATAGTGATTGGTTATCAGTGAAAGCTGGAAAGAGTAGAGGGATCTTTACATGCAAATACAGACATGCAGGCTTTCTGCAACTTATAAGGTTATCCCCAATGAGAAGTAGGTGAATTACAGGAAGAAGTTACTTCTAAAGTCTGAAATTGAAGGTTGGACAAAACTGGAGGCCAAACAGATATGTTTACAAGAAGGATACAGTCCATGTAGCCAGTGTCATCTTGATCCCTGATGCATTAGGATAACTTATGTCAACATCAGTGAAAATATCTTAACACATTGCACAAACATTGCCCCTCAATTACTCATACCAAGGGCACTTTACAAAACCAAAATAATAATAATAATCATTTCTAGTGCATTATGGTATTCCAACATGTTAAAGGAAAAGTATAATGGAAAAAAAAAACGTATCCCGTATCTGAAGGATAGGGGATAAGTTTTTGATTGCGGGGGTGTCTGAGCGCTGGGGGCTCCCTGCAATCTCCTGTTTGGAGCCCCGGCTCTCCTTCACAGTGATGAGTCACGACCGCCACCTGAAGCGGAGGCCAACACGGGGCGAGCTATGGGAGAGCTGTTCCGCATTCTTCCGCTGTCCCATAGAGCCATATAGAGGGAGCGTACCGCCCTCCTCGCTTCGGGTGGGGGTCATGATTGATATGCCGCTGTGAAGGAGAGCTCGAACAAGAGAACATGGGCGGCCCTCTCCTTTTGGATGGGGGATGACTTTTTCTTCCATGATACTTTTTAAAGGTTAATGTGATCAAGATAACCATGGCTACATCTCTAGTTATGACATAAGCGGATTCACAAGCACTGTCAAATCTTTTTTTCTGAGGAACACACTAACCTATTGGTAATAATAATGGGGGAAATGTATCAATGTTTGCTTATGTATTCCTTTTTCTAGTTATTTTTTCCTTACAATATTTTTGCTCACTTGCAACTTATTTATCAACTGGGTGTAGCCTGTTGATGATTTTTTTTTTTTTGCTTTGGTAGCGTTTTTTTCTGCTCCATGTTTGAGCTAGAGTAAAGTTGGTAGGTTTTTTCATTTGATGCGACTTTATGCCACTTTTGCACTTGATAAATCTCTGACCACTACAAGTAAAAAATCACTTTTTCTTGCTTTGGTAAGCAAGTTTTCTTTTTTTTTTTTTTCATAGGGCACTGCACATCAAAAAGTCACACAAAAAATAAAGTCATTGCACATGCGACTTTTTTTGTGACAATTTTAACCCCTTAAGGACCAGGCACGTATGAGTACGTCCCTGCGCCTTGGGTCTCAAGGACCAGGCACGCATGAGTACGTCCATGGGAATTTCGCATCCCGCCTGCTGAAATCGCCCCCCCCCCCCCCCCCCCCCATGACGGCGATCGCAGAAAATCGCATGTCAATTCAGACATGCGATTTTCTGCTATTCCGGGCTGATCGGGTTGGGTGACCCGATCAGCCCGGAAAATAGTCATGATCTGACCTGTCAGTGACAGCCCAGATCATCTTGCAAGTTAGGAGTGAGGTCGCAGTGCTGCGATCTCCTCCTATCCCTGCCATTGGTCAAAACTGATTATTACCAATGGCAGAGCAGGACAGTGGGTTGCAGGACAGTGGACTGCTGGATCCTGGCTCAGGTAGGGAAGCGACGTTGGGGGGGGGGGGGGAAATGAAAGTGAAAGTAATGTGATCTTTACTGTGGCAACCACTAGGAAGGCCAAACTGCAACTCCCAGCATGCCTAGACAGCCAAAGGCTGTCTGGGCATGCTGGGAGTTGTAGTTTTGCAACATCTGGAGGGTCACAGTTTGGGGACCACTGTTACAGTGGTGCCCAAACTGTAGCCCTCCAGATGTTGCCAAACTACAACTCTCAGCATGCCTAGACTGCCCAGGCATGCTGGGAGTTGTAGTTCTGTAACATCTGTCCCTTCAGATTTTGCAATTTTCATGAAATTTTTGAAAATTGCTGCTCTACTTTGAAGCCCTCTAATTTTTTTCAAAAAGTAAAAATATGTCCATTTTATGATGCCAACATAAAGTGGACATATTGTATTTGTGAACAAAAATAAAATTTATTTGGAATATCAAAGTTATTGGAGCTTCAAAGTTAGAAAAATGCTAAATTTTCAAAATTTTTATGAAATTTGGGGATTTTTCACCAAAAAAGGATGCAAGTAACGACAAAAATTTACCACCAAAATAAAGTAGAATATGTCACGAAAAAACTATCTCAGAATGAGAATATTCGGTACAAGCGTTTTAGAGATATTAATTCTTAAAGTGACAGTGGTCAGATGTGCAAAAAACGCTCTGGTCCTACAGTTAAAATTGGTCAGGTCCTTAAGGGGTTAAGCAAAAAAAAAAAAAAACAACTTAATGTCCTCCAAATTTTTTTATTTTTTTTATAAGTTGTTTTGTACCTTCTCTCATAAGGGATTTATAATTTGTCTGAAATATTACACATACATTACACAATATTTAAAATAAAACAATTTCGGGGTTACAAATAAAGACAAGTATCAGACATTACAACCTTAAAAGGGGTATTCCGGCCTTAGACATCTTATCACTTATCCTGTCTGGTTGCGGGGGTCCCACCACAGGGACCCCCGCAATCACGGTGCAGCTCCCGGCATTTTGTGCCAGGCACTGCTCCTGAGTCGTGATGTCACGCCATGTCCCCTCTATTCATGTCTATGGGAGGGGGTCTGACGGCCACCAGGTGTGCCTTCAGGAGGCGGTGTGGTGTCATGTCATGAGGGGTGTGGCGTTATTTCATGATGGGGCATGGCGTGATTTCACATCTCCACCTCGGGAGCAGCACCTGCCACAGAATGCCGAGAGCTGCAACGAGATCACGGGTATAAAATGTCTAAGGCCAAAATACCCCTTTAACCCCTTAAGGACCAATGCAAATAAACCTGTACGCCCCTGAAAGACCAGGCCTGTTTTTTCAAATCGGGGATGTCTGTCTTTATTAGAGAATAACGTTTTGCCAATCACGATAATTCTGACATTGTTTTTTTGTCACAAGTTGTCCTTCATGTACATAGTAAAAGTAAGCCGATATCATTTGTAGTTTTTTTTTTTTACAGTGCAAAAAATCATGAAATTTTTACAAAAAAATTAAGATTTTTTGCTATTTTAACACTAATTGGTTGCATATATTTATACATACTGACCAAATAGTTTATGAAACTTATACTTTCAGATGTCTACTTTATTTTGACATCATTTTTTAGTTTTTAATTAACATTTTAAATTAGTTAGAAGCCTAACAATTTAACTTGAAATTTTGAAAATTTGAAAAGTACATCTTTTTTTATGTGCTATGCAATGTTTGCAGAAATTAAAAGGTAGTAGAACATAGGAACACCCCCCCCCCCCAAATGACCCCATTTTAAAAACTAGACCCCTCAAGGTATTCGCTAGGGGGTACAGTGAGTATTTTAACACCATAGTTATTTGGCAGGAATTATTACAAAGTCAGTGTTAAAAATTCGAAAATTGCAATTTTTCACAAATACATCATTTGGGGGGCATATTTTTTGTACATCACTTCTGATATTGAAAGAAATGCACCCTATATTTTATTTAGCTGCTTGTTCCATGTTCGGAAAACCCCCCGCTTTGGCCATATATGGTTCCTTGGCCGCGTGGTAGGACTCAGAAGGAGAGGAGCGCCATTTGGCTTTCAGGGCAGAACAGTACCCCCACCCCCACAAGTGGTCCTTGGTCGGCTGGCAGTATAACGCATCTGTCTGTGACAGTTAAGGCTCCTGATGGATATATCCGCCATGTTGTGGGAATAAGCACCCGCTCATGGCGAATATATCCATTACTGCTGCGGCTGGGTAGCTCAGTGTGTCCGCTCATGACTGCTGGCGGAAAATCCGCCGCTATGAGTGGACGCACAAAGCTACCCAGCCGCAGCAGCGAGCTCATTACTGCTGCATAATGTGTAGGATCACGTGGCGGACATCCGCAGCATATTACATGCTGCGGATGTCCGCCAATGCGATCCTACACATTATGCTTTTTTTTTTATTAGATTCATTTAATAAATGTATTTTTAATATATATATATATATATATATATATATATATATATATATATATAATATTTTTTTTTTTTTTTTTTTTTTTTTTTTACACTTTTATTAAATTTTTATTTATTTTTACACTTATTTTATTTATTTATTTATTTTTACACTTTTTAATGCTTTGGAATACTTAGTATTCCAAAGCATTGCAGTTATATGCTGCCTGCCAGTTTTCACTAGCAGGCAGCATATTTCACTAGCAGGCAATACCCAGGGCAGACCTGGGGGTCTTTGTAGGACCCCTGGCTGCCCAGGTATGCAGCAGCACCCCGCGATGCTCCGGGGTGCTGCAGGAGAGACAGAGGGAGCCCCCTCCCTCTGTCAGAACTCCTCACAGCGCGCGGTCACTTCTGACCGCGGCTGTAAGGGTTAAACTGTCAGGAGTGAAGTGAACTTCACTCCCGGCAGTGCGGCCATACACAGCACCCCGCGATCGCGATGCGGGGTGCTGCAGAGGAGACAGAGGGAGCCCCCTCCCTCTTTCAGAACTCCTTACAGCACGCGGTCACTTCTGACCGCGGCTGTAAGGGTTAAACTACCGGGAGTGAAGTGAACTTCCCTCCCGGCAGTGCGGCAGGCCCCGGCCAGCCGCGTATTACACACAGCATCCCGCGATCGCGATGCGGGGTGCTGCAGAGGAGACAGAGGGAGCTCCCTCCCTCTGTCATAACACTTACAGCCCGCGGTCGTAAGGGTTAAAACTGCCGGGACCGAAGTTTACTTCGGTCCTGGCAGTGCAGCAGGGTCCCGGCTGTGTGATACAGCCGAGTCCCGGCCGCGATCTCGTGGGTGCACTGGGCAGCACCCACGAGAAGAATGGACAAATATAGACGTCCAGGTGCGGGAACGCCCGCCAACCTGGACGTCTATACTCGTCCATGGTCGTTATCAGGTTAAACGCAAAAAGCAGCAGGTGCTTTATTGATACAAATTATAAATAGGGCAGATCACATAAAGGTAGGTAAACCGGTCACCAACTTAATTTGTCTTGGAGACAGGAGTGAGAGGTTCGGATTATAGAAGATGTTAGTGTGAGATCATTAGCAGAGCGGAGAGGACGTGTAGGATGGTAGACGGAGATGAGAGAGGAGATATACGGAGGTGCAGCACTGTGGAGAACTTTGTGTGTGAGACTGAGGATTTTGTACTGTTTTCTGGACGGAACAGGTAACCAGTGTAGTGACTGACACCGGGAGGAGGCATCGGTGTAATGGCTGGAGAGGAAGAGGAGTCTGACTGCAGCATTGAGTATGGACTGAGGAGAGTTTAGAGATGGGAAGACCTATTAGTAAAGAGTTACAATAGTCAAGGCGGGAGTGAATCAAAGCAATAATGAGAGTTTTAACAGTTTCAATAGTAAGAAACAAGTAGATTTTGGAGATGTTTTTATGGTTCATGTGACAAGAAAGTGAAAGGGATTGAATATAGGGAGAGAAAGACAGACTAGAAGGACTCCAAGACAGTGATCTTGCTGCCCGGGAGTTATGGTACCACACAATTAGATGGAAATGTCAAGTTTTAGAAAGTTTTAACTTCAGATATAGGAAGGACATGATGTTTGAGACAGCAGAGAGACCGTCACTGGCATTTTTTAGGAGTGCAGGGTTGATGTCACAGGAAGAGGTATAGAGCTGAGTGTCATCAGCATAGAGGTGGTACTGAAAACCAAATCTACTGTCCAATGGGTGGTCCTGTTCTAAGGTCAGTACTACGAAACCCAATATATTTCTGTATACTCTTTGCTGTGCATGTCATGTGTGTATACAAACATAAAACCGAGCACCATTCTATTTATGGTTCTAATAGTTTCACAAAACTTATGCATGACCTACATATTACCAATTCTAAAAGAGGGACATGCCGAATTTAGTAAAAGAGAGAAAACATTATTAACTTCCATCCCCCCTCGAACATTTAAACCGTGGGTTACACTCATACATGAAAGGCCGGCACATCTCACTGTCCATGAAGTCCCCGCGAAATGGACTCGAAATGGCTGAAAACATTGGTAATAACGGAGGCCTGGCATTAAAGGGGTGAGAGCCGGACTTCAAAAGCTAAAGTGAGACTGCAGCACATCCACGGCTCAAGAGTTCAGTCTCCAACTTTTATTTTGTTCTCTTTGAAGAATGAAAATTGGCGGGGGAAAAATCAAACATTTTTGACATAAACTCTGACACCGAAATTGCAAGAGAGTGAGAGATGAAAAGCAGGCTGCCGTGATTGTCTACAAAATAAGAAAGGAGTACCCATTGATCCTGAAATGTTTCTTCCAAGATTAGTGCTCTCCATGTGAAGTATATTGGAAATGCTGGAAAAAGCCATTCAGAGAAAAAAAAGGATACACTGCACTGGAACAACACTTTAACCCCAAACCTGCCAACCAGGATTGCAACCTAAAGTCATGGAGTGATGCTGCTCTATTTGCCATAATTAAGCCTAAACAACAAATATCTACATTAGTGTTTCCCAACCGGTGTGCCTCCAGCTGTTGCAAAACTATTACGCACAGCATGCCCGGACAGCATTCTGCTGTCTGGGCATGCTGGGCATTGTAGTTTTGCAACAGCCGGGGGCACACTGGTTCAGAAACACTGATTTACACTATGGGTTCATGTATACAACCATGTTCCAAATGATAGCAATCATACAGAAGTAACATTAGATATGAAGGTTTCCATATAAAGGTATTTTTGGTACACACACCATGTACCATGCTCCATCGGATGCCAAACAGGAGTTGATTTTTCCCTTTAACCCCTTAAGGACCAAGCCCATTTTTACCTTAAGAACAAGAGCATTTTTTGCACATCTGACCACTGTCATTTTAAGCATTAATAACTCTGGGATGCTTTTACTTATGAATTTGTTTCCGAGATTGTATTTTCGTCAATACTTTCGTTGGTGAAAAATTTGAAAATGTCATAAAAAATTTGAAAACTTAGCATTTTTAAAACTTTGAAGCTCTCTGCTTATGAGGAAAGTGGACATTCCAAATAAATTATATATTGATTCACATATACACTATTTCTAATTTATTTTTTACTTTTTGAAGATATTAGAGGGCTTCAAAGTATAGCAGCAATTTTTCACGTAAATTTCTAAATCTGAATTTTTCCGGGACCAGTTCAGTTTTGAAGTGAATTTGAGGGTCTTTATGTTAGAAATACTCCCATGGACCCCATTAGGAAAACTGCACCCCTCAACATATTCAGAAAGTTTGTTAACTGTTTAGGTGTTTCACAGGAATAGCAGCAAAGTGGAGGCAAAAATTCTAAATCTTCATTTTTTACATTAACATGTTTTTGTAGACCCATATTTTTTATTTTTACAAGGGGTAAAAGGAGAAAAAGCCCACCAAAATTTTTAACCCAATTTCTCTCGAGTAAGGAAATACCTCATATGTGAATACTAAGTGCTCTGTGGGTGCATTAGAGGGCTCAGAAGAAAAGGAGCGACAATGCAATTTTGCAGAGCAAATTTTGTTGAAATGGTTTTTGGGGGGCGTGTCTCATTTAGGAAGCCCCCCATGGTGCCAGAACAGCGATAAGCACCCTACATGGCACACTATTTGGGTAACTACACCCCTAAAGGAACGTAACAAGGGGTACAGTGAGCCTTAACACCCCACAGATGTTTGACAAATTTTTAATAAAGTTGGACTTGAAAATTATTTTTTTTTATTTTTTTTCACAAAAATGCTGATGTTACCCCAAATTTTTCATTTTCACAAGGGGTAATAGGTGAAAATTTCCCACAAAATTTGAAATCCTATTTCTCTCGAGTAAGGAAATATCTCATATGTGGATGTAATGTGATCTGTGGGTGCACGGGAGGGCTAAGAAGGGAAGGAGCAACATTGGGCTTTTGGAAAGTGAATTTTGCTGACATGGTTTTTGGGGGGCATGTCACATTTAGGAAGCATAAAAGACAGAGCGCTCGGCACAACTCCCGTGAACCCACAAATGGCCAATATGATGCTCCAGGACACCTAGTCTGTGTATGCTTCAGCGGGGTGCTCAATCCAGAAATCAGAACAAAATACACATGAAAGAACACCTTAACACCCCACAGGTATTTGACAAATTTTCAATAAATATGGATGTGAAAATGAAAAGTTTTATATATTTTTTTTCATTAAAATGCTGATGTTACCCCAAATTTTTCATTTTTAAAAGGGGTAATAGGTCAAAATGTCCCCCAAAATTTGTAAACCCATTTCTCTCAAATAAGGAAATATCTCATATGTGGATGTTAAGTGCTCTGTGGGTGCACTAGAGGGCTCAGAAAGGAAGGAGCGACAATGGAATTTTGGAAAGTGAATTTGGTTGGAATAGAAGTCTCGGGCCATGTGCCTTTACAAAGCCACCATGGTGCCAGAACAGTGGACCACATGTGACCCCATTTTGGAAACTACACCCCTCATGGGACGTAACAAGGGGTGCAGTGGGCATTTACATCCCACTGGCATTTGACAGATCTTTGGAACAGTGGGCTGTGCAAATGAAAAATAAAATTTTTCATTTTTATGGACCACTGTTAAGAAAATCTGCCTCAAATGTACATAGTGCGCTCTCACTCCTGAGCCTTTTTGTACACCCGCAGAGAATTTTATGTCCACTTATGGGGCATTTCTGTTCTCAGGAGAAATTGCGTTACAAATTTTGGGGGTCTTGTTTTTCCTTTTACCTCTCATGAAAATGAAAAGTATAGGGCAACACCAGCATGTTAGTGTAAAACATTTTTTTTTTACACTAACATGCTGGTGTAGACCCCAACTTTACCTTTTCATAAGGGGTAAAAGGAGAACCCCCCCCACACCCCAAAAAAATTTTTACGCAATTTCTCCCAATTATGGAAATACCACATATGTGCTCCTAAACTGTTGCCTTGAAATACGACAGGGCTCCAAAGTGAGAGAGGGCCATGTGCATTTGAGGCCTACATTAGGGATCTGCATAGGGGTGTACCCAGATGCAAGCGTTACACTTGCCTCCTCCACCAAAAATACTTGGCGTCAGTTTTTCCCAAACAGGGTGCCTCCAGCGGTTGCAAAATTCCCAACATGCTGGACAGTCAATGGCTGTCCGACAATACTGGAGTTGTTGTTTTGCAACAGCTGGAGGCTCCATTTTGGAAACACTGCCGTACAGGATGTCGACAGTGTAAGGGTGTGTGTATATGTAGTGTTTTACTCTTTATATGTAGAGTTTGAGCTGCAGGGGAAAATTTGCCGCATCTCAAACTTAAAGCGAGAAATCCCCGCCTGTGTGAATGTACCCTGTGTGGGGGGGGGGGGGGGGCAAACCTTCAGCTATTGCAAAACTACAACTCTCAGCGTGCACTGAAAGACCGAGCATGTTGGGAGTTGTAGTTATGCAACAGCTAGAGGCACGTTGGTTGGAAAGCTGGTGTTTCTGCACCACTGTCTGTTTCCCAACTCAGTGTTTCCTACCCCCGTGTGCCTCCAGCTGTTGAAAATCTAAAACTCCCAGCATGCATTGCCTGGAGGCACACAAGTTGAGAAACACTGAGTTAGGAAACAGACAATGTTTCCCAACCAGTGTGCCTCCAGTGGTTGCAAAACTACAATTCCCAGCATGCCCAGACAGCTGAATGGCATGTTGGGAGTCGTACAGAGAACAGAGAGAACGGATAACTGTTTGGAGACCACTGTGTAGTGGTCTCCAAACTGTAGACCTCCAGATGTTGCAAAACTTTAACTCCAAGCATGCTCAGACTTCCCAGGCATGCTGGGAGTTGTAGTTCGGCAACATCTGAAGGGTCAGATGCTGCCAAACTACAACTCCCAGCATGCCTGGACAGTCTTCGCATGCTTTGAATTGTGGTTTTTCGACATCTGAAGCGCTACAGTTTGGACACCAAACTGCCTGCCCTCTTTTTCTATGGTATCTGCGGCCGTTCCCCCCCGCCATGCTGGCCCCCGCAACTATCGCCGCCATCTTCCCCCGCTCTGCCCGGACTTCCAGAGTGGGCAGAGTGGGGGTCTCAACTGTAAAGCCCCCCCTCCCCTGCCCTGTGATTTGCCGGTTAGTCCTGACTGGCCAATCGCAGGGGATAGGAGGAGGTGGCAGCCCTGCTCCAATCATGCCTATTTTCCAAGCGATCGGGTCACTAGAGACCCGATCAGCCCAGAATCACAGCAAATCGCCGATCTGAATGGGGGGGGACCCCCCAGGGGTTTGCACGGGGTGCCTGCTGAATGATTTCAGCAGGCAACCCGGACCAGTCCCTGCCTTGCGTGCAGCGGGGACCGTAATTCCCACTAGTGTCCTTAACTACCAGGACGTCAGGGCGTACCCCTATGCCCTATGTCTTTAAGGTGTTAAAGGGGTGCCCTGCTGGAAATATATATATATATATATATATATATATATATATATATATATATATGTATATATATATATATAATATTTTTTTTTTTTTTTTTTTAAATCAACAGATGCCATAAAGTTAAACAGATTAGTATATTACTTCTATTTAAATAAAATTGTAATCCTTTCAGTACTTATCAGCTGCTATATGCTCCAGAGGAAGTTGTATATTTCTTTTCTGTATGACCACAGTGCTCTCTGCTGACACCTCTGTCCGGAGAAGGAGAGGTTTGCTATGGGAATTTGCTCCTACTCTAGACAGTTCCTAAAATGGTGAGAGGTGTCAGCAGAGAGCACTGTGGTCAGACACAAAAGAAATTCGAAAAGAGCTTCCTTTGAGCTTGCAACAGCTGATAAGTATTGGAAGGATTACGATTTTTAAATAGAAGTAATTTACAAATCTGTTTCACTTTCTGCCACCAGTTGATTTAAAAAAAATAAAAAACGTTACCCCTTTAATGTCAGACAGAAAAAAATCCTGTGTATGTCCTTTTCCCCATAAGCTACCTAGGAACTGATTTTGCAGCAGGAACACATTGCTAGGGTATGTTCAAATGGCAGAAAATCTGCTCAGCAAAGCTTGGAATTACTGTGATCCAAACACTAGTCTTATATTCTGATGGAATGCGGAAAGCAGAATTTCAGCGGTGGGATGCCCATCACGGAAATTCTGCTGTCTGAATGGGACTGTGTACATTTTTACAGTGTAAATTTTCAAGTGCCATGTGTGCATCCATTACAATTACATCCATTACAATTACATCCATGCCAATTTTCCAGTTGGTTGTTCGTGTGAGGCCTAAAGCTTGCCATGGAGTTGGTATACTATGTTTATTAGTCTTGCCAGAAGGAGAAGAGGAGCAGCTTTTTCTTTTATTGATGAACTATACTTAGGCATCCACGCTCTTGGTAGCAGTTGTACCTGGTATTGCAGCTTGTTTCTTTCACTCCAAGGGGGCGAGCTTCAATGTTTTTTATGCGAATGTGGAGAGCTGTGCAAGGTAGCAAGTGAACAGGCCACAGCACTCACCAAAGTGATCTTGGAAAACACTGTGCTTGGGTTAATATAAAAATTGTTATAAAATTGGGGCATTTTTAACAGCAGAAATAGTATAAACTAGGTAGTGTTGAGCGCGAATATTCGAAATGCCAATTTTTACCACGAATATCGGGACTTCACGATTTTGCAAATATTTAGAATATAGTGATATATATTCGTAATGAAGAATATTCATTTTTTTTTATGTGAATATCGGCATTCCAGACTGGACACTGATCCTTCCCTTCTTTTAGGTGATATAATTGTGCATGCGCAGTATGCAAATTTCATTAAGAATTTTTGCATGGAGAAAAAAAAGAGAAGGAACAGAGCGAATATGCAAATTTCACGAACATAGGACAAAGATTTGTCCATATATTAGAGAAATATCGCAAATTTGAATATGGCCCCTGTTGATGATCACTAAAAACTAGTAAACCAGCAGTTCTAATACACTAATAATGATGATCATGATAATAATAATAATAATATTAATAACAATGTTTTTTTTTTTTTTTTTTTTTGGGGGGGGGGGGCCCCCCCCCCCCCCCCCCCCAAAAAAAAAAAAAAAAAAAAACATTGTTATTAATATTATTATTATTATTATCTGCCGCATGGCGTTTTTTCGGCCAAAAAATGCTGCAGCCAGATGTTAGCTGTAAATCAATGAGAAATCGTTAAATTCTCATTCCCCTTGGCATTTTTCACTTTGGCTTTTTTTTTAATCCTCTTGGTGTTTTTTTCACTCTTTTTTGGCATTTTTCAGCTTCTTGGCGGTTTTCCAAAATCACAGCATGTTGAGCCATTGGCCATTTTTTAGTCAAAACCGTGGCGTTTTTCTCCCACAGAAGTCTAAGGAAGTGAAAAAACTCCAAGAAAAAAACGATATGTGGGTTTTAACTTTGGCGTTTTTGCAGGCAGTTTTTATTCTTTTTTGGACTTTAGCGATCCAAAAAAGTGATGGAGATACATTTTTTTTTATAAAATTTCGTAGGGTACCATTAAAAAAAAAAAGATACAGTAGTGAAGGAAAAAATTTTTCTAACGAAATGTATCTTTTTTTTATAACAAAATTGTTATTAATTTTTAAAACGGGGATCAATTTATGTGGGTGGGCGGGGACCTAAAAATGTAGCCGGCAATAATAAAAATGAAGTGTGTGTGTGTGTGTGCTTTTCACTTTTTTTCTTCATTATTTCCATTTTTTTTTAGGTAGTACTACTACTCCCAGCATGGAACACACTGTTCCATGATGGAAGTAGTGGTACCTGTACTAATTGACAGATCAGCCGTCACGATCCTCCTGTATAATGTATAGATGCGTCCGCTCTTCTATGGTCCCCTGCACTGCCGTATATATACACCTATTCATATTTCCCACAGAGAGCTGTGATTGGCCAGATGGTTCCAGCCAATCACAGCTCTCTGTGGGAAATAGGAATATGTGTATATATACGTCAGTGCAGGGGACCATTGAAGAGCGTCCAGCTGCATCTATACATTATACAGGAGGATCACAGCGGGTTTCAGGAGTGACATCCATTGTGATCTTTCCTTAACTGCAGGTACTACTACTCCCAACGTGGAGCACACTTTGTACCTGCATTAATAGACAGATTGCAACAGATGAAATTACACTCGCTGCGATCAGTCAATTAATGCAGGTACTACAGCTCCCAGCATGGAGCAGAGTGTGCTCCATGTTGGGAGTAGTAGTACCTGCAGGTAAGAAGAGATCACAGTGGGTATCACTACTAATACCCGCTGCGATCGTCCTGTCTATTGCCGAGATGGGGAGCGGCTTTCTCCTGCGCTCGCATCTCTTTACTATACTCTGGCCGGCCACTCACTCATTCATATTTCCTCTGAGAGCTGTGATTGGCAGCAACCATCCGGCCAATCCCCACTCTGGGATGAAAATATGAATGAGTGATGTTCTATTCATATCACTGGCCGGAGTATAGTGCAGAGAGGCCAGTGCTGTATAGAGCTGCTCTGCATCTCTGCTATATTATGGACGATCGCATCGGGTGTCACGACTGACACCCGGGGAGATATGTCTATTAGTACAGTCTGTTCCATGCTGGGAGTAGTAGTACTACCTAAAAAATTTAAAAAAATAGAGAAAAAAAGTGAAACACTCACACTTTATTAACAATTAATTGAAATTTTGTTATAAAATATATAAATTTCGTTAAATACATTTTTTTTCCCATCACTACTGCATCCTTTTTTTTTTTTTTGGTACCTTACAAATTTTGGGTACCAAAAAAAACTGCCAAGGTGCAATTTCCACACAAATGAAAAAATGGCAGAAGCAGGAAATTGCACTGCCGTTTTTTCAGGCAGTTTTTCAAACCAAAAAAACGCAGGACAAAAAAACAAGTAGAAACTTAGCCTTAGGGTAGGGTGCCACATACAAGAAAATTTGCAGCAGAAAGTAAGCAGCTAAATACGCTGGGAATGCTGTACATGTGACCCTAACCTAAAAGGGTTTTTGCCAACAGAAATTATGACATATCACTAAAATAATGCCATAAGTTTCTGATCATTATGGTTCCTGTAGCCAGCCCCTCCACGAGTTCTCAGACTGAATTAAAGGGATACTCCACAAGAAAAGCTAAAACATCTCAATAGTGTTAAATACATAAGGTGGACATTCTGAAGAACACCAGAGGGCACCATAGCAAGTGTGTAACAGCAATATCTAGATATAGGATGGAGAAATCTAGTTAAGTGTACGGAGCTACTGAGCAAGTGTGACCACAAGCACTGAACACATCAGATGGACATTCTTAGAGGGAATCAAAAGAACACCAGAGGGTGCCATAATAACCATGCACAATCTATACACTGGAGCATTTCTGAATGACTTATATTCCAAAATTCCTGTTATTTAATTTAATTAACAACTTTTTTTTTTGCATTTTGTTAACCCCTAAGAATTCTAATCCAGTTATTGGCAACTACAGAATTTAGATATTTTTGTGAAAAATTAAGAATACCAATAATCCAATTATTTTTATTAGCAGTGTAAAGAATGGTAGCAATTGTGGTTCCTCTAATGCAGACATATGTCCTGTGATTATATTGTAGCTTTGTGTTTTCTCTGCATTATACTCCGCTGCCTGCCTACACTGGCGCAGAATCACAATGAGATTTTTCTAAATAATGCGTCATCATTAATGTAAACGAAAATCAAATAGCTGCTCCAGCAATCCCGTTAGATGTTTGGTTGCAATCCATTAGCATATAACTAAAAGTGGAGCAGATGTAAGTAAACACATTCCTTAAGGGAGCACATATTTTTACATATTTTGTAATAAGAAAACTGTCGCTCCCAGATGGCAGCCTGCGATTACTGCTGGTATTCTTACTGGCGAGGCCCTAAAAAACAAATTAATTGTAGTCTGTTTCACGGCATGCAAGCAATAAGCCATCATAGGACACTCGTAAAGTAAACTTGCCCAAAAGATAATTTACCACGCACCTTAAAACCACAAAATCGATTAACCTTAATAAGAGAAAACAGCTGGCAACAATACAATTACCACTTAGAAACAAAAGATCCTCATCATGTAGCCATTTTAACAGGCAGATTCAGTATCCTAATCTGTTTTTTTGAGCGTCGGCTTGTTTTAGTGTTTCATTCACTTCATATGTTCAGTTTCTACCTCTCAACACATCAATATCTGATCCTCGGAGTCTATATCTCTCGCATTCACTTTCCCTCTCGTTCTTATATTTCCTGATCACCTCAAGGTGCATCTAACCACCTCTCACAAATAATTTAGGCTAGAAGCGCTCACGTGCAGCACCTCTGTCTGCTCCTCTATCACTGCCTATTCATTTTAACAGTTACATGTCTCAGGCTCTATTGCTTGTCATCTGGATCTAGTGCTGTAAGTATGCCATCTCGGGCAGCAATACCATTCCCACTTGAAACTATTTACAGAAATAGAAATGGTACAGAGTGAGTGGTATACATTATAAGGGTGCACAAATGATATATGAAGTGGGCAGCATTTTAAATCAATGTGGTTGAAACCCCAGCACTGGGTCCTGGGCTCTAATACGACCGGGGCAATTTTCCTGACCTCTCGGTGCTTGTATGGTTTTCTGCAAAGTATTACTGATTCTTTCCATAATCCAAAAAACCTACTGATAGATTTGCCCAAGTTTTATGAGAAAATTAGATTATGGGCCCTCATAGGGATAGGCAATGAATATGTTTCCAGTGCATATGTTCCATAGTAAGTTAAATTATATATTAAATAAAATACAGAAATCAAACAAAAACCTTACTCTGCAAAATAAATGACTCACATATATTCAAGAAATAGTTCAATGGGATGTCTGCAAAAAAAAGAACTTAAGTGTACACAGAAAGTAAAGAATAGAGATGAGCGAGTCAAGCCTGTAGAATCCGGTCTTGCTCAGGACTTTACCTTAAAGGGGTATTCCAGGATTTTTATTTTTTATTTGAATATGCTACAGGGGCTGTAAAGTTAGCGTAGTTCATAATATAGTGTCTGTACTTGTGTGTGATGGTTTTCTCACAATTCTTCTGTGATTTTCACTCTAATATTTATTTTTACCAGCATACAAAATGACTGTTGTCCCAGATTTTTCCCAGGTTGCAATGCGGCCGAAACCTGACTTACTAGTCAGCTGATGACAGGCAACCTGTCTGCTTCAATGGGTGGAGGGATCGCTTGGTGGGAGAGGGATCAATCTGTAACTAATTCAACAGCTGTATGCACCCTGATTGAAAACCACAGGTCCTTTGAATGGATGCAGCTCATTTATGTTTCAATAGGTGGGGTGGCTGATGTGTGGGAGGGGAAAATGGAATTGTGGGATTTGTGGTCAAAAAAAGAAAAGTCAAACAGGAAATACTAGTTCACAAAAAGCTAGCCACAGTATTATGGTAATCTCACAACATAGCCATTTAGTCCCAAGACAAGCGCAGATCCTTCCTAAGAATGTCCATTACTGCCTGCCAAGTACGTACTAAAATCACCTTATGGTGGATAACCCCTTTAAATGTTGTTCAGTATACACTAGAACCTTGCCTGGCAATGACACTTTTATAGGAGAGGGGATGATAAACACATGGCATTATGGATATAAACCCATATAAACCCTTGGTGGAGCTATTTCAGTCTTAGTCTAATCTCTGCTGAGGAACAGTCAAGATCTTAGAGTGTCTGGTGTCCTGAGGAGACCCAAGGCCTACCATGCAGCCACACTACCACTAACCAAGTGCTCCACAGGTGAACGTCAAAACCTGGTTAGATACACAAGGGGTGAAGTGTAGTCAGTCCTAGTCAGATCAGTCAAGATCAGTCTGTCTAAATACAGCATGGGTCTGCAGCAATTATTCCAAGTCCACTACAAGTCCTAGCGAGTCTGCAAGTCTCTAAAGTCACAGGTCACTTTCTTGGGCCTAACTGAGCTGTAAAGACTATTTCATCTGTCTACTTTAGTAAAGCTGCCTTTGTTTCGTAACTTGGCGTCGGAGTCATTATTTGCCCCATGCCTAGCCCAGGATCCAGCGGCCATACCTTCGGGTGGTGTAGAGGTAAAACCACGCTCTGGCATCATGAACACAAGGGGTTAATGAACTTTACCCCTAGGGTAATAACATCTGCCCTCATCACACCCCACCACATCCTATGAACAGGATACAGGTGTGCGCCTTATGCAAGAAGTACCCCCCTAGTCTGAACTGTGTCCAGTAATGCAGAGTAAGACAGATATTGTGCCAGAAAGTGTACAGGACTTTATCAGGGAAAAGTGTTTATCTTGTGAAATAGAGGAGGAGATGAAGAAAAGTCCGTTATCTGCCATTGTGAACTGCATAAAGTGTGTACCTGAAAGGGTTAATCTGGTCCAGTGTTTCCCAGCAGGGAAGCCTCTTCAATCCAGCAAGGAGGAACCAAAGAGCCGTCCAGTGTTTCACAGGGGAAGATATTTCTGACAGGACCTAAACAGGAAGTTCCCTGGGCGCAGCCATCTTGGAGGTTCCAGTTACTGCGCTCAGCTCCGGCTGTCACCTGCAAAGTCAGTGTTACAGTGCAAGCTCTGAAGACACCAGCAGTCATCAAAGCCAAGTCTCCGGTACCTGAATCTGTCACTACTGTCCCATTATTGTCTGCAAGTCTGGTCGCAAGGCTGTTTATCACCGGGTGCCTGCAAATTAGAGGGGGAGTGTCTGCGATAGTACTCCCATCATACAAACCGGAGCCGCTGCAGCACATCATTAGTTCTCTTAAAGGGGAATGCACCTCATTCTTCTTAAAGTAACAGTACACTCAAAAGTCCACAAGATGTCTGAACCCAGCAGCACAGATGAGCCACAGATGAGTCCGGGACTGAGTTAGAGGAAGTTTGTACACCCCTTACACCTGTTCAAGAGCCACTAGGGGCGGTAGCCAGGCCTATACCATCACAGTCCCCTGTCTCTGCCCCAGTGCAACCTACTTTGCCAGTCACTGCAGCCTCAGATCTATAGAGTGTTGGGCAGGACATTGAGCAATTGACAAAGGCTGTTAAAGAGCTTGCCACCTGGCCTGCTCCACCTGACTGTGAACCACCCTTGCCTAGGAAACCTGCTCCTGCTCCCAGCAATCCCAATTACCATAATCCTCCACCCAATAGATATTCGGGGACTCAGAGACCTTTCTGCACCTATTGTAAGAAGCCCGGCCATTGGAAGATGCAGTGCTGGCATTTAAACGGATTCACCCTGAGGTCGAGGATCCGCCCCCAGGAAAACAGTCACCAGGTCCAACCCCTGTTATGTTGCCTCCTGCCCCTTTGTAAAAGTTATTGTGGAAGGTGTACCTTTAGAGGCGTTAATAGATACAGGGTCACAAGTGTCTACCATATTTACAAGTGTTTTCTACCAACTTTGGGATGCTAGTTTATTGTGTGAGCCTGATGATGTTAATTTCAGAGTAGTTGCAGGAAATGGGCAACAAGTCCCCAGGCATGGATACTGGGAGCCATCTATTCAATTAGAAAGAAAAAAGATCGGGGAACGGCGCCTCGTGTATTACCCTTAAACACAAACAGCAAGTGTAAATGTGGGAGAAACCCACGGCACTTATAGGTGGCTGCTCACCAGATGTAAATAGAAGTAACGCATATCACCCCAAATAGGGGTACTCACTGATGTCCAAAGGAGGGCTGCAAGCCGGAGGTCACAGGCACATACGTCCTGACGTAGTCATCAAACGGAAAATGGAAAAGGACCTCATTCATCCAGGCGCTGCCGGTTAGGTCATCAGGTGCACAAAATGATGCAATGTATACCTTGGAATATTGTATACATGAAAGTTTATTAAAAAATAATAAACAACATACAGATTACGCGTTTCGAGGGTGACTCCCCTCTTCCTCAGATCAGGTGTGCTGTCATACAACAAACAGGAAAGTATTTATGTGAAAAAAGGGCGCCAAAACACCTAAGGGGGTGTGGCCAGGAAGTGGGATGTAACCAAAAAGCAAGTGTAAACAGGTAAAGTAAAAAAAAAAATAATAAAAAAAAAAAAGTACCATATTAGATCCAAGATGAACGATGTATGTGTGTGTATCTGTTACGCCTAGCGCTCCGGGTCCCCGCTCCTCCCCGGAGCGCTCACGGCGTCCTTCTCCCTGCAGCTCCCCGGTCAGCGCTGACCGGGAGCGCTGCTCTGCCATGGCCGTTGGGGATGCGATTCGCACAGCGGGACGCGCCCGCTCGCGAATCGCATCCCAGGTCACTTACCCGTTCCCGTCTCCTGCGGTCATGTGCTGGCGCGCGCGGCTCCGCTCTCTAGGGCGCGCGCGCGCCAGCTCCCTGAGACTTAAAGGGCCAGTGCACCAATGATTGGTGCCTGGCCCAATTAGCTTAATTGGTTCCCACCTGTTCCCGGGCTATATCTAGTCTCCTCCCTTGCACTCCCTTGCCGGATCTTGTTGCCTTAGTGCCAGTGAAAGCGTTCTTTGTGTGTTTATACCCTGTGTACCAGTACCTTTGCTATCTCCCCTGACTACGAACCTTGCCGTCTGCCCCCGACCTTCTGCTTCGTCCGACCTTGCTACTGCCTACTCCCTTGTACCTCGCCTATCTTCTGTATCTTCAGCAGCCAGAGAGGTGAGCCGTTGCTAGTGGATACGACCTGGTCACTACCGCCGCAGCAAGACCATCCCGCTTTGCGGCGGGCTCTGGTGAAAACCTGTAGTGTCTTAGAACCGGTCCACTAGCACGGTCCTCGCTATCCCTCTCTGGCACAGAGGATCCACCTCCTGCCAGCCGGCATCGTGACAGTAGATCCGGCCATGGATCCCGCTGAGGTTCCCCTGCCAGTTGCCTCTGATATCACCACGGTGGTCGCCCAGCAAGCCCGACAGATCGCCCATCTAACCCACCAGATGTCGGAAATGTCCACCATTGTGCACCAACTTCAGTCGCAACTTCATCAGCAATCATCTCCTCCGCCAGCTCCTGCACCCCTTCCGCAGCGAGTGGCCACTCCTAGCCTCCGCCTGTCTTTGCCGGACAAATTTAATGGGGACTCTAAGTTTTGCCGTGGCTTCCTTTCGCAATGTTCTCTGCACTTGGAGATGATGTCGGACCTGTTTCCTACTGAAAGGTCTAAGGTGGCTTTCGTAGTCAGCCTTCTGTCTGGAAAAGCCCTGTCATGGGCCACACCGCTCTGGGACCGCAATGACCCCGTCACTGCCTCTGTTCACT
This sequence comes from Hyla sarda, assembly GCF_029499605.1. Lineage (NCBI taxonomy): Eukaryota > Metazoa > Chordata > Amphibia > Anura > Hylidae > Hyla > Hyla sarda. The sequence goes on along the minus strand of NC_079192.1, from coordinate 104,501,252 downwards.
CCTTCTTCTCGGAAATTCGAAGTGTCTTTGAGGAACCTGCCCGAGCCTCTTCTGCTGAGACTGCCCTGCTGAACCTGGTCCAGGGTAATTCCTCCGTTGGCGAGTACGCCATACAATTCCGTACTCTTGCTTCTGAACTATCCTGGAATAATGAGGCTCTCTGCGCGACCTTTAAAAAAGGCCTATCCAGCAACATTAAAGATGTTCTGGCCGCACGAGAGACTCCTGCTAGCCTGCATGAACTCATTCATCTAGCCACTCGCATTGACATGCGTTTTTCTGAGAGGCATCAAGAGCTCCGCCAGGAAAAAGACTTAGATCTCTGGCCACCTCTCCCACAGTCTCCACTGCAATCTGCGCCTAGGCCTTCCGCCGAGGAGGCCATGCAAGTGGATCGGTCTCGCCTGACCCTGGAAGAGAGGAATCGCCGTAAGGAAGAGAATCTTTGTCTGTACTGTGCCAGTACTGAACATTTTCTGGTGGATTGCCCAATCCGTCCTCCACGTCTGGGAAACGCACGCTCGCACTCAGCTCTCGTGGGTGTGGCGTCTCTTGATGCCAAGTCGGCTTCTCCACGTCTCACGGTACCTGTTCGGATTTCCACTTCAGCCAGCTCTCCCCTCTCAGCCGTGGCCTGCCTGGACTCTGGAGCTTCTGGGAATTTTATTCGGGACTCCTTTGTGAATAAATTCCGTATTCCGGTGACCCGTCTTGTCAAGCCACTCCACATTTCCGCGGTCAACGGAGCCAGGTTGGACTGTACCATACGTTTCCGCACGGAGCCCCTTCTTATGAGCATCGGATCTCACCACGAGAGGATTGAACTTTTGGTCCTCCCCAATTGCACCTCGGAAATTCTCCTTGGACTTCCCTGGCTTCAACTTCATTCCCCAACCCTGGATTGGTCCACTGGGGAGATCAAGAGTTGGGGGTCCTCTTGTTCCAAGAACTGTCTAAAACCGGTTCCCAGTAACCCTTGCCGTAACTCTGTGGTTCCTCCTGTATCCGGTCCCCCTAAGGTCATTAAGGACTCTGCCTGCCACAGGAAATGCCCCTCCCCCCCTCCCAGTTCCATCAGGCAAGCTTCTGTGTCCCCTCATGGCCCTCGTCCTGGTGTCACACTGCCCCGTGCCAGGTCTCGCCCTCTGCCCTCTCTCCCCATTCCTACTCCTGCGGTTCTGCCTGCCGTTGAGGAGTCCCTCCATCCTTTCCCGGTGTCCTCATCCCAGGGGAGGCAGTTACCCGATAAAGAGAAGGGGAGACCTAAGGGGGGGGGTACTGTTACGCCTAGCGCTCCGGGTCCCCGCTCCTCCCCGGAGCGCTCACGGCGTCCTTCTCCCTGCAGCTCCCCGGTCAGCGCTGACCGGGAGCGCTGCTCTGCCATGGCCGTTGGGGATGCGATTCGCACAGCGGGACGCGCCCGCTCGCGAATCGCATCCCAGGTCACTTACCCGTTCCCGTCTCCTGCGGTCATGTGCTGGCGCGCGCGGCTCCGCTCTCTAGGGCGCGTGCGCGCCAGCTCCCTGAGACTTAAAGGGCCAGTGCACCAATGATTGGTGCCTGGCCCAATTAGCTTAATTGGTTCCCACCTGTTCCCGGGCTATATCTAGTCTCCTCCCTTGCACTCCCTTGCCGGATCTTGTTGCCTTAGTGCCAGTGAAAGCGTTCTTTGTGTGTTTATACCCTGTGTACCAGTACCTTTGCTATCTCCCCTGACTACGAACCTTGCCGCCTGCCCCCGACCTTCTGCTTCGTCCGACCTTGCTACTGCCTACTCCCTTGTACCTCGCCTATCTTCTGTATCTTCAGCAGCCAGAGAGGTGAGCCATTGCTAGTGGATACGACCTGGTCACTACCGCCGCAGCAAGACCATCCCGCTTTGCGGCGGGCTCTGGTGAAAACCTGTAGTGTCTTAGAACCGGTCCACTAGCACGGTCCTCGCTATCCCTCTCTGGCACAGAGGATCCACCTCCTGCCAGCCGGCATCGTGACAGTATCTATGATTAACATATCTATGTAGAAAGCAATCTAGTAGAGAAAATTGAAAAGAATGTAAAGAGCAAGGAGAACGCATTGCAGCGTGATTCACAGGCTCTATAGGAGTATAGTAGCCAGCCTGATGAATGAGTGTCGGCATTAATGGGGTATATATAAAAAAAAAATTTTTAAAAAGTGTGCAAAAATGCATAACATATAGAATGCATAACATAGTAAATTATGAAATATAAAAAATATACATATAAAATATATAAATAATAATAATAATAAAAATACATAAAGATGGCCTATAAAAGATAAAAAAATAAAAAAATACAGATCCATGTATGTATACTTACTGGGCAGGGAGTGATTGTAACTAATGTGACAGATAAGGGGTCTGCTGAATTTATATTGGGGATGAACATTATGAAAAATATGCCTTGTATGACTCTCTTCCCCAAATAACCCCTTTACACCAGCGAGATGTGCAGTACCACTTGAGAGTTCTACAGGTGGAACAGAAGTTTGCCAACAAGCAAGGTGAATTCAAGTGCGAGTTCAAGATATCAGGTCGGTGACCTTACAACCCAACACTGAAACCATCATCTGGTGTTGCGCATGTCTCGGAGTCAAGAATCGGGACTATCAGGCCCTGCTGGAACCAATGCGGATAGAAGATCATCTTCTCGTCTGAGCTGCGAGAAGTCTTGTTAGTGTCACCAACGGGAGAGTCCCGGTACGGTTAGGGAACTTGTCTGATTCTGCTACTGTCTTACCCAAGTACACCCCAGTGGCTCAGTTGAACTTCCTAGTGTCAAAGGACATCATAACAGAGCATCTGGTGACACGACAACATGCGGCTCAAGTTACCGGTGGATCCAGTACTAATCCCCCAGAGCCCTGGTGGACACAGCTCCAGGTTGGGGACGACACTACCCCATGGGACCAGGTTAATGAAGTCATCAAACACCCCACAGACTTCAGGAAAACTTCAATGATCCAGCACCAAATCCTCACAGGTAAAAGCCTGCCCATCAACGAGAGATTCTTTGGTAAAATGACTGTCACTGCAAAGTAGAATTGGTGGTGCAAAAAATAAGCCATCATATGGAATTTCATGTGCAAACTTGAAAGTGCTATGATTTTTAGAAGGTGATGAGGAAAAAATTTAAATGCAAAAACTGAAAAACCCTGCGTCCTTAAGGGGTTAAGCTTCCAGACCACAATCAACTCTTGCCTCACTTCATGAACACATCTCTTTTCTGGTGTACAGGTGTGACATAAACATCTTGAAAAATGTTCAAAATTGATTGTCGAAATATGTTTTCAAAATGTATGCAAGAGGCAGGAGCAGCTGCAGCAGTAGCTTCCTTATGTTGGTGTACATGATGGCAAAGTTTTTACATCTGGTATTGCAACCTGACACATGAATTTTTACCAAAGGGATGCACTACTACCAACAGCCAGGCCTACAAGTACACAACTTGCCATGAGCACAAAAAAGGGATTTTTTTTTTTCATTACTCTGAAACACCATCACCAATCCTGTTGCAACTGCAAAAAAAGGGGGGGGGGGGGGGGATTGCATTTTAACACCTGCAGTCAGCCAACAAAATTCCATACTTTATACACCTTTATTTTAATGTTTAATAGCATACAAATAAAAGTGCACCGTTATATATATTTTTTTTTTGTTTAGTTTTTTTAAGCTGCATAAAAAAAAACAAAAAAACTGGACTTACCTACATTTATTCCCCCGGAGGCTCTGGGATGTCGCTCCCGGCCTACGCTGCTGTCTTCTTTCTGCCTCTTGTGGTTGACTTGGCGTGCTGTGGCGCTCTCCGGCCACAGTGATGTCTCGCCTTGGCTGTCATAGGCTGAGCAGCAGTACGTTGTACTAAAGGGGTACTCCAGTGGAAGACTTTTTTTTTTTTAAATCAAGTGGTGCCAGAAAGTTAAACAGATTACTTCTATTAAAAAATATTAATCCTTCCAGTACTTATTAGCTGCTGAATTCTACAGAGGAAATTATTTTCTTTTTGAAATACAGAGCTCTCTGCTAACATGACAAGCACAGTTCTCTCTGCTGACATCTCTGTCCATTTTAAGAACTGTGCAGAGTAGGAGAAAATCCCCATAGCAAACATATGCTGCACTGGACAGTTCCTAAATTGGACAGAGATGTCAGCAGAGAGCACTGTGCTTGTGATGTCAGCAAAAAGCACTGTGTTCCAAAAAGAAAAGAATTTCCTCTGTAGTATTCAGCAGCTAATAAGTACTGGAAGGATTAAGATTTTTAATAGAAGTCATTTACAAATCTGTTTAACCCTTAAGGACCAAGCGTTTTTGTTTTTTGTTTTTGCACTTTAGTTTTTTCCGCCTTGCCTTTTAAAATTCAGAACCCTTTCAATTTTGCACCTAAAAATCCACAAGGTTTTTTTTTTTTTTTCGCCACCAATTCTACTTTGTAATCACATCAGTCATTTTACCCAAAAATCTATGGTGAAACAGAAAAAATAATCATTGTGCGACAAAATTGAAGAAAAAACACAATTTTGTACATTTTGGGGGCTACCGTTTCTACGCCGTACATTTTTCGGTAACAATGACACTTTATTCTGTAGGTCCATATGATTAAAATGATACCCTACTTATATAGGTTTTATTTTGTCGTACTTTTTGAAAAAATCTTAACTACATGCACGAAAATTTTTACATTTAAAATTGTCTTATTCTGACCCCTATAACTTTTTTATTTTTCTGCGTACGGGATGGTATGAGGACTAATTTTTTGCACTGTGATCTGAAGATTTAATCAGTAACATTTTTGTTTTCATCAGACTTTTTGATCGCTTTTTATGGCTGATGTGTGGTAGGGAGGAAGATGGAATTGTGGGATTTGTAGTAAAAAAAAGAAAAGTCAAACAGAAAATACTAGTTCACAAGCAGCTAGCCACAGTGTTATGGTAATCTCACAACACAGCCATTTAGCCCCAAGACAAGGGCAGATCCTTCCTAAGCATGTCCATTACTGTCTGCCAGGTACGTACTAAAATCACCTTATGCTGGATAACCCCTTTAATGTGTGTGTTTTAAAACTTTTTTTTCTTACACTTTTAGTCCCCTTAGGGGACTTTTAGGAGGAATCAATTGATTCCTCATAAAGATCAATGGGATTACATACAATCCGATTGATCTGTGTGCTCTGCGCTCGATTGATAAAGCCTGGCCCTGCCTGGGAGTCTACTACCTTGCCCTGGTCCAACGAGGGTCCCCTCAGGATCGGTGGCGGCGACAGGAGCAGTAGAGATGTCGCAAATTGTTCACCGGCGAACAGTTCCCGGCGAACTTAGCATGTTCGCGTTCGCATCACCGGGCGAACATATGTGAAGTTTGATTCGCCCCCTATACTTTAACATTGTGGTAAACTTTGACCCAGTGAGTCAGAGTCAGCAGACACATTACAGCCAATCATCAGCAGTCCCTCCCTTCCAGACCCTCCTACCTCCTGCACGGACGCCATTTTACCTTCATTCATTATGCTGCAGGCTTAGAAAGTGGAGGGACAGAGAAGCTGCTCCTGCTGTATAGGGAAAGCGATAGCTAGGTTGCTTCTAGGTGGTGTATTCAGGGTCCACTTTACTCCTAATGCACTAGTCTAACATCTGCCTTAAGGACAGCACCCAAAAAAGCCCTTTTTAGGGCTCAAATATCAGTCAGTGTGTCTTGCAACAGCTGGAACTCTTTTTATTAGAAAAATATAAAACTTTTACAAAACACAAATACAATGCTTAATCAGCTGAAACATAAGCAATGAAAAAGTAACAAATATAAACTCTTTGTTACAGAATAAAAGGACCTACCTAACCGACCAGCCCAGCTTAACTCAACTAACAAATAATGCCTGATACTGCTAATTCTTACCTATTATCCTTCCAAACACACACACACACACACACACACACATTAATTACCAACAAAACATAAATATAGCTTTCCTTAATTAAGTTTTAACTGAAAACATCCGAATAGGAAACTTATCCCCACATACCATACACAAAATGCATTAAACAAAAATAAATAGGGCTAACTGCCATAAAAATAAGGAAATAAATAAAATAATTCCATCTTGGAAATACCATTAATTTTACACACAGACAACAACCAATACTCACAATACATATTATATCATAACAACGAAAAAAAATTATAATAAAAAAAATATATATATAAAATAATTTTTTTTTAATTTTTTTATTTTTTTTCCCTTTCTCCTTTCCCTTCTCTTTAAACTATAGTAACACACACATGCATGGATACATTACCATAAGGGGGAAAAAAAAAAACACAATAATATCAACTAAAAGCTGGTCCGACTGCCTTTACCCTACAATGAGGGATAACACTATACAAAAATATATAAAACTATTTATACTTATGAAATACATGTAAACAAGAATAAAACCTAAAGAAAAATAACCTACACTATGAACTCTCCCATCACCCACACCACCCCCACTGGACATGGTCAGAGTTCGTGTATCACAGTTTATTTTTTTTATTTTTTTATTTTTTATTGAAACAGTCATTGTCCATAAACTGACCCAAGTCAGACCCAAAACATCACCCCCTCCCCCCAACAACCCCCACCCAACCTAAAATTAATCCCCCCCCCCACTATTATTAACTAACTCAACAATGTACTAACTCACTACAACCACAGGAATAATATGAAAAACAAAGTAATACAGTACTACAAACCCCCGCCAGGCCCAAGATTGGTTGCCTGCAAGCCCTTTACATTCAAATTACAGAAAACAAAACAAAAAGATAGAGTGACATGCATAGCCCACCACCAGGAAGAAGGATGGCAATCCTGATAAAACTAAGTTTCAAAATGCTTACCCTATGAACCTTACTTCTAACCCTATCGCTATCCCTTTATAAAACTGACCCTATACTCACCCTAACATCTATATACTGTCCCTAACCAAAATTAAGGTACATCAAAAGAAAACCCTCTCCACAGGAGAGAAGCCCTACTGGTACCAAGACTGCCATACTCCAAAGACCTGATCTTCCCGAGGTCACCAGTGATGTTCCTACATACCTCCACCTCGGAGAGGACTTTCTGTTGGGTCGATACTAAGCACCGTGCATTCCACGTGTAGTACCTAACCACTAAGCTAACTAAGAATTAAGTGCCCCGATCACGGCCACCCGGTTCCTGAATGCCCCATAAGCCCACTCCGGATAGGAAAGGCCGGCAAGTTGACTCCAGCCGATGGAAGCGCCCACCCTGTTGTAAACCCCTATATTAAAGGGACAATGAAGCAGGAAATGGTCCATGCTTTCCAGCGTGTCCCCGCACTCTTCTCGGGGACATCCCCGGTCATCAGAGTTCCTGTACTTCAGGTTGTCCCTCACATATAGCTTCCCCTGAAAGCAGCGCCAGGCCAAGTCCCAAAACTTCTGGGGGATCCTTTTCATATTTAAAAGATACAACCCCACCCTCAGATCCCGAACTGGGCAGTCCCTGAGCGCCAGAGGCTTCTGGAAGTGGGTCAACAGAACCCGTTTGTCAAGGAACTGCCTTGACTGGGTCCTGATCTCCCACACTCCCAGACCCCACCGACGTATCGCCTTCAGAGTCGGGGTAGCGTAAGCCGGAAGATATCCATGTGGTGTACGGAGTTCCTTCACTTGCCCTCCTGTCTCCCATTCCTGGAAGAAAGGCCGAAACCATTCCCTTCAGGAGAGTACCCACGGAGGAGCCCTCTCTGACCAGAGGTTTGCAATGTTGGCTTTCAAGAAGGTGTTCGTTAAGAACACCACAGGGTTTACCATAGATAAACCCCCTAGTCTCCTCGTGCAGTACGTAACCTCCCTCTTGACTAGGTTCAACCTGTTCCCCCATAACAGTTGGAAAAACAGGCTGTAGATCCTAGTGTAGTAAGCCTCTGGTAAGATACATACGCTGCCCAGATAGATAAACAAGGGGAGCAGGTACGATTTGATCAGGTGTACCCTTTCCCTGAGGGTCATATACCAACCCTTCCACTGGTCCACCCTCTGAGTGGCATCCTGGAGCTTACCATCCCAGTTTTTGGTGGGATAATCATCCTGGCCGAATGTGATGCCCAAAACTTTTGCTGACTCTTGGGGCCCTGGAAGGGTGTCCGGGAGATCAAACGTGGGGTCTCCCCCTCCCAGCCAGAGACTCTCACACTTATCCTGGTTGATCTTAGACCCGGATGCCTCCGAGTAGCGGTCCACTTCCGACATCACCACATCAGCGTACGCCACCACTCTCTGGGCGACACCCGGCTCCTTTAGAATCATCCTGACTCCCGCCAATGGTCCGCAACTCACCCTCCTAAGGAAGGGATCGATCGCAAATACATATAAGAGCGGGCTCAAAGGACAACCCTGACGGACTCCGGACCCCACCTCAAAAGAGCGGCCAGACCAACCGTTCACCAGCGGGAAACTCTCTGCCCCTGCATACAAGATCTTAAGCCAATTAACAAAAGTACACGGTAAGCCATATCTCAGGAGGACAGACCAGATGTAGTCATGGTTCACCCGATCAAATGCTTTGGCCTGATCCAAGGACAGTAAGTACCCCTTCCAGAGACCCGCACTACTCCGTTCCACTGCCTCCCTGACACTGAGGACAGCATTTAAGGGGCTTCGGCCTGGAACAGAGCAGTGCTGAGCCCCTGAAAGGAGCCGGGGTGCAAACATCACCAGCCAATTAAACAGTATCTTGGCCAGAAGCTTCCTGTCTGCATTGAGAAGAGCTATGGGCCTCCAATTCTCAATACGGCTGGGATCTTTACCCTTTGACAGAAGAATCAGGGCTGACCTCCTTATTGACTTTGGTAGAGTGCCCGAGGAGAGACACTCATTGAATACCTCAGTCAAGAGGGGAGCTAAAGACTCCTTAAAGGTCCTGTACGACTCGGATGTTAAGCCATCCGGACCTGGCGACCTCTTGGGGGCAAGCCCCTCGATCGCCAGTCTCACTTCCTCTTCCCTGATTTCTTCTGCCAAAATGCCAAGAGAGGGGTCTACCCCTGGCTCAGGAATGGTTTCAGCCAGGAAAGCCGACATCCCGTCTCGATCTAGATCCTTCCTCCCCAAGAGGTGCGAGTAGAAGGATCTGACGACCTCCAGGATCCCTGATCTGGACCGATTCAGAGATCCCGTACTATCAATCAGTCCTGAGACTACTTTACTACTCACTGACATCTTGCAGTTCCTGTAAGGGTTGGGCAAGCGGTACTTCCCGTAATCCCTCTCAAAAACCAAAGATGCGTGCCTATCGTACTGACACCTCATCAGCAAGGACTTCACTCTGGAGATATCCTCTCGGCTACCTCCAGTCGAGACGAGAAGCTCGAGTTTCCTCCTCAGTCCCTGATACAGGCTATACCTGCTCAGGGACCTGAGGCTCGAGAGCTGGCGGAAGAACCCCGCAACCCGCTTCTTGAATATCTCCCACCACTCAGACTTAATACTACAAAAGTCCAGTAAAGGTACCTGACTCAAAGGACTGTCTTATCTCCGCTTCCTCCAGGAGGGACGAATTCAGCTTCCAATAACCTTTTCCCATCCGGGGGGTCTCTGAAACATTCAGGGAAAACAAAATCATACAGTGGTCGGAGAACTCCACCTCAACCACGGACACTGCGGAAGAGACGGCTTCCTCCTTTAAATAAAACCTGTCTATCCTAGACCTGCTGCTACCTCGATGAAAGGTGAAACCCGCGTGGCCTGAGGGTCTCCGGATGTGGGCATCCTCTAGGTGAGCTTCCCTGACTATATTACTAAGGGCCACACAGTCATAAGCCAGCCGATCATTGGAACCTCTCCTATCTTGGGACCTCGTGACATTATTGAAGTCCCCTCCAAAGATCACTTGCCGGCTAGTAAAAAGAAAGGGCTTAATCCTCATTAAGAGATCCTTACGGCCCCACTTTGTTTGTGGGGCGTAGATGTTAATGAGCCGGAGCTCTTGTCCCTTCATGAAGACATATAAGATCAGGCACCTCCCCATTTCTAACTCAATGACCCGTCTGCATTCGACCGGAGCGGTAAAAAGGACCGCCACCCCACTATACAGCTCAGCCGCAAGAGACCAGTGGGAGGGCCCGTGCCTCCACTCTCTTCTGGCTTTCACCAGAGAGTCTAGATCTGACAACCTGGTCTCCTGTAAAAAGAAAATGTCGGCTTCAACACGGCCGAGAAAATCAAAGGCTGCGAATCTAGCCGTATCAGACTTTATACTGGCACAATTAATAGATGCCAGCGTCAATGGGGTGAGTGCTGCCATCCTGGGTAATTGAGTTAGACGGCCTTACCCATTATTTTTTCTTGCCCTTCTTCTTCACCGCCTCATTCTTACTTTCTTTAGATCTCTTTTTTGACTCAGACTGATCCATCTGGCTCCCATCTCCATCTAGCCCTGAGTTAGCCCTGCCCTCCGAGGAAGATGCCTCAACAGGACAGGACCCAGTTCCCCCTGGAGGCTCCAATCCCTCAGGCACCCCATCCTCGCCACCCCCCTCCAATGAGGGGGAGGAGATGGTATCAAGGACAAGGTACCTGTTCGATAGGTCAATCAGAAGGGGGGCAGGTAAGCTTCCTTTTAGGACCTGGCCTTTAGCACCTGAAATAGAGGACTGAGACTTCCCCTTTACAACTTTTTTGCCCTCGTCTTTTTTCGGCCTTTCCCTCCCCTCCTCATCCACACTTTCATAGTGGGAGGAATCAGAAAGATCAGCCTCTTTGCCTTCCTCTTCGTGAATCCTCCTAATCTCCTCATCCAACACATCATCCCCCAGGGTCTCAGCAACATCTGGGCTAGTGACAGGAGCAGGGCCAGGAGCTACCCCCGCCACCTGAGAACTCTCCAGCTCCCTGCTCCTTCTGGGGTTTTCCTCTCATCTTAGTTTGGCAGGCCCCTTCTTGCTCTTCAATAACCCTGTTGCTCCTTCACCCATGCCCGTACCCTCCCCAGCCGGGGCAACCCTAAAGCTCTCCCCAGCTGGAGCGGCCACCACACGGGAAAAGGCGCTGGGGCAACGGCTGAAAGGGTGTCCTAGGACACCACACAGATGACACCGGATCTGCCCACAGGATGCAGCCAAATGACCAGCCCCACCACACAAAGCGCAAACCTGCACAGTGCAGGCTGCGCTAAAATGGGTAGGACTACCACACCTGTGGCAGACTTTAGGCTGCCCCTGGTAGAAGACTTGGATTCTGTCATGTCCGAGGAAGGCTGCCGATGGGATGTGGGCAACTGTGCTCCCTGAACGCCTAAGTTTGACGGAAAACGTCCAGGCCCCAGACCAGATCCCGTGCTCATCAAGATTTTTCTTGGGCATGTCCGTCACATCCCCATAACGACCGAGCCAGGTCATGATGTCGTAGCAAGAGAGCGACTCGTTACTGGGCAAAACGGTCACTCTCTTGGTTTGGTTCTGCCGGGATATCGCTTTTACAGCGAAATCCCGCCAGCCGGGCTCGTTCTTCACCATCTCGTAATTCGACCAGAAAAGTTCAAGACCCTCTGGCCGAACAAAGCTGATGTCGAACTCACAAGAACCATAGGGGTGAATCAGGGCAAAGATGTCACTCGCCCTGAACTCCATCTGAAGGAGGAGCTCAACCACCCTTGCCCGGGGCGGGCACGCATCTTTACCCCTCCAAATCAGACGGGCCACATTCCTACGGTTACTATCCTGCCCGGGTGTCAGGAGGGACCACATCACCTCCCCATTCTGTTCTCGGAAGGCACCCAGACCATGCCTCTCCATCCAAAAAGACAGGTCAACCGAACTCCTCCCTTCTACCTCAATTGACCTATCACCCTTACGCAGAGCCTCCAGGAGGCGCCGCTGCAAGTGACCCCCAGAACCAGATGGAGACGGGGAACCTCTTGATTCCCCGGCAGCGACGCTGGCATAGCTTCTAGCAGTCACCACCGGGGGGGCAGCCAAACCAGCCCCTACTTCCTCAGTACTCTTTACTGATCCAGTGACATCCCTTTGCCCGCCTCCAGCACTCTTCTCTTGCACACCGCTAGCATCCCTCTCTTGTACACCTCTAGCACCCCTCTCTCGCACACCGCTAGCATCCCTCTCTCGCACACCGCTAGCATCCCTCTCTCGCACACCGCTAGCACCCCTCTCTTGCACACCACTAGCACCCCTCTCTTGCACACCGCTAGCACCCCTCTCTTGCACACCGCTAGCACCCCTCTCTTGCACACCGCTAGCACCCCTCTCTTGCACACCGCTAGCACCCCTCTCTTGCACACCGCTAGCACCCCTCTCTTGTACTCCTCTAATGCCCCACTCTTGCACACTGCTAACATTTTCATGCAACATACCATCACCAAAATTTTCACTCTCTTTTCCACTCTTCCCTTTCACACTATTATCCTGGCTAAACTTTCCTGAGCTGGCCGGGTTATTTGCGTATGCCACGGGGGTTTGTGCTGCTGGTCCCACCCCCGATGACCGCTTTTTCGGTTCTGGCGATGTTACTTCCAGTTCCAGTGATGACACTTCCTTCAACGCCGATGATGTTCCCAGTGAGAACTGCTTCACACTGGGTGGGAGCTGTCCCTCCGGACGCACCCCCACCTCTCCTACAGCAGCCAACGTGCAGGGATTCCCCACAGCGTCAGTGCAACCTTCAGGAGCCACCTCACCCGACCGCCCGGGCTTTTCTACCAATCCAGACGCATGGACACTCCCCCCCCCCCCTCACAGAGGAGTGCACTGCTATGCCCAGATCGCTCGGGGGACCGCCCCCCGAGCAGACAGCAACATCACCAAGCTCCGGCACTAGGACACGCCCCCTGCCCACCTGGGGTGGTCCTGCAGCATCGGAGTCACCCACCTTAAGCCTGTCCTGCCCTTCCCTACCGGCAGGACAGGCGGGCTCCTTGGCGTCTGCAGCCATCTTAGAAACCTTATCCACCATGTACCCCCCATGCTGGCCCCGCTTTACAGCAAAAGCACGGGTCGGGCAGACTGGGGGGCCCACCAGCCTGAACCACCTTTTCAGATGGCCCAGACTGCTAGAGAGAAGAATAAACAAGTCTGGTGACCTCTCCTTTTTTCCTTTTATTTCTCCTCTTCCTCTTGCCCTTCACCTCAGTATCTGGGCCCAAGTCATTTCCAAATGAGAAGTTCTCAAAATGGGTAGGTGACTCTTGGAGCACAATCGCCTTCAGCAATCCAACACCAATTAACCCATTGCTGCTGCCGCTGTCGTCACTGCTGTCATCTGACGTTACAGGCAGGGCTACCTGAGCAGGATTTATGTATGAACTCTGGGTTGTGTCCTCCTCCATTTCACTCTTCTCTGCACCACCATCATTCTCTTTAGCGTTTTTTTTTTAGAGTTTTTCTCTGAAGATACCAGCCCCTTCCATGATCTCCATCCTCACCCTTTCTACCTCTTCAACCTCTTTTTTCAGGGTGCGCACTTTAGCCGAATACACTGGCCTTAGATTTTTTGAGGTGTAATCAGCCTGGTAACGGGCAAATTTTAAGTCCTCTCTTAGCCCACGAAGCATTTTGCCAAGACGCTCATACTCCGCCATTTTTGCTTGGAGTCGGGACCCAAAAGTGGCCAAAGACTCCCTGGGACCCAATACCCCCCATTGCTGGGGTTCAGAGGTACCTTATATTATGATCTAATTGCTTCTCAGCATAATTACAAAAACTAACAGGTTGTTAGTATATACGTTTTGATCAAAAGGTACAAAGAGTGGGTCGGTAACGTCCCTAGCATAAAATGGCGTAGCACTTGGTGGCGCCCACCACCGCCGCGACACCAGTGCCCACAGGGGGAACGACCCACTGGCAGAGCGGCCCCAGTGCCACCCAAACCAGTCTCCAGGCCGCACCCCCTGCAGACACGGCGCCGTGGCAGCAACGGACGCCGCACAGCACCACACCAGTGTGAACAAGGTGTAAAAGAACACTTACCCTGTGCTTCCAGTCAGACTGAGAGACTGCTAGAAAATGAAAGGGCCCAGGTGTAGCTAACTGTGTTTCGCAACCAATGTGCCTCCAGCTGTTGCATAACTTCAACTCCCAGCATGTATGGTCTGTCAGTGCATGCTGGGAGTTGTAGTTTTGTACTACATGTACATACACATGGGCAGGTTTACAACGAGTTCTGCTGCAAGTTTGAGATGCGGCAAATTTTCTGGCGCAGCTCAAACTTCCAGCGAGAAACTAACTGTAAACCTCCGCCCGTGTGAATGTACCCTAAAAACACTACAACTACACTACACTACACAACATAAAAAGTAAAACACTACATACCCATACACAGTCCGCCCCCCCCCCCCCCAAATAAAAAAAAAAGAAGTCTTGTACGGCACGGTTTCCAAAACGGAGCCTCCAGCTGTTGCCGGAGAGCCACTGACAAACACTGCCATAGGGTATTTTTGTGGGGGATTCAAATCCCCAATCTAGGCCTCAAATGCGCATGGCGCTCTCTCGCTTCGGAGCCCTGTCTTATTTCAAGGAAGCAGTATAGGGCCACATATGTGGTATTTCCGTACTCGGTAGAAATTGCGTTACAAATTTTGGGGGGCTTTTTCTCCTTTTACCCCTTATGAAAAGGTAAAGTTGGGGTCTTCACCCGCATATTAGTGTAAAAAAAAAAAAAGTTTTTACACTAACATGCTGGTGTTGCTCCGTACTTTTAATTTTCACAAGCGGTAAAAGGAAAAAAAGACCCCCAAAATTTGTAACACAATTTCTCCTGAGTACAGGAATATCCCATATGGGGGCGTAAAGTTCTCTGCGGACACACAACAAGGCTCAGAAGTGAGTGCGCACTATGTACATTTGAGGTCTAAATTGGTGATTTGCACAGGGGTGGCTGATTTTACAGCGGTTCTGACATAACAATAAATACCCACATGTGACGCCATTTTGGAAACTATACCCCTCATGGAATGTAACAAGGGGTATAGTGAGCCTTAACACCCCACAGGTGTTTGACAAATTTTCGGTAAAGTTGGATGTGAAAATAAAAAAATAAAAAATAAAATTCTCTAAAATGCTGGTGTTACCCTACATTTTTCCTTTTTACAAGAGAGAATAGGAAAGAAGCCCCCCAAAATTTGTAACATCATTTCTTCTGAGTAAGAACATACCCCATATGTGGATGTAAATTGCTCTTCGGGCGAACTACAATGCTCAGAGTAGAAGGAGCACCAATGGGATTTTAGCAAGAGAAGGTGTCTGAAATTGAAGGCCAAGTGTGTATACAAAGCCCCCATAGTGCCAGAACAGTGGACCCCCCCACATGTGACCCCATTTTTTAAACTACATCCCTCACGTTATGTAATAAGGGGTACAGTGAGCATTTACGCAACATAGGTGTCTGACAGATTTTTGGAACAGTGGTCCGTGAAAATGAAAAATTTTATTTTTCATTTGCACAGCCCACTGTTCCAAAGATCTGTCAAATGCCAGTGGGGTGTAAATGTTCACTGCACCCCTTATTAAATTCTGTGAGGGGTGTAGTTTCCAAAGTGGGGTCACATGTGGGGGGGTCCACTATTCTGGCACCACGGGGGGGCTTTGTAAACACACATGGCCTCTCACTTCTTTCCAACCAAATTCTCTCACAAAAAGCCAATGGTGCTCCTCCTCTTCTGAGCATTGTAGTTCTCCCGCAGAGAATTTTACATCCACATATGGGGTATTTCGATACTCAGAAGAAATGGGATTAAAAATTTTGGGAGGCTTTTTCTCCAATTACCCCTTGTGAAAATGAAAAAGTTGGGGTAACACCAGCATTTTAGTGAAAAAAATAAAAAAATTATTTTCACGTTCAACTTTGTCAAGCACCTATGAGGTGTTAAGGCTCACTGTCTGCCTTTTTACATTCCTTGAGGGGTGTAGTTTCCAAAATAGTATGCCATGTGTTGTTTTATTTTTGCTGTTCTGGCACCATAGGGGCTTCCTAATTGCGACATGCCCCCCAAAAACTATTTCAGCAAAATTTGCTTTCCAAAAGCCAAATGTGACTTCTTCTCTTCTGAGCATTGTAGTGCGCCAGCAGAGCACTTGACGTCCACACATGGGGTAATTTCATACTCAGAAGAGATGGGGTTACACATTTTGGGGGGCATTTTCTCCTATAACCCCTTGTAAAAACGTAATATTTGGGGGAAAACCAGCATTTTAGTGAAAAAAAATTAATTTATACATCCTAATTTAACGAAAAGTTTTCAAACACCTGTGGGGTGTTAAGGCTCAGCGGACCCCTTGTTATGTTCCTTACAGGGTATAGTTTCCAAAATAGTATGCCATGTGGGGGGTTTTCTGCTGTTCTGGCACCATAGGGGCTTCCTAAATGTGACATACCCACCAAAAACCATTTCAGAAAAACTCACTCTCCAAAATCCCATTGTCGCTTCTTCCCTTCTGAGCCTTGTAGTGCACCCACAGAGCACTTGAAATCCACATATGAGGTATTTCCTTACTCGAGAGAAATTGGGTTACAAAATTTGGGGGACTTTTTCTCAAAATGAAGATTTTGAATTTTCTCCTTAACCTTGCTGCTATTCCTGTGAAACACCTAAGGGTTAACACACTTTCTGAATGTCATTTTGAATATTTTCGGAGATGCAGTTATCATAATGGGGTCATTTATGAGGTATATTTAATAAGAAGACCCCTCAAATTTACTTCAAAACTGAACTGGTCCCTGAAAAATTCAGATTTTGAAAATGTTGTGTTGGAAAATTGCTGCTGAACTTTGAAGCCCTCTGATGTCTTCCAAAAGTAAAAACATGTCAACTTCATGATGCAAATATAATGTAGACATATTGTATATGTGAATAAATATATAATTTATTTGCAATATCCATTTTCCTTACAAGCGGAGAGTTTCAAAGTTAGAAACATGCTTTTTTTTTAATTTTCTTTAAATTTTGGGATTTTTCACCAAGAAAGGATCAGAATAATCAGTAAAAGGATCCCAGAGTTATTAATGCATAAAGTGACAGTGGTTAGAATTGCAAAAAAGTCCTTAAGGTGAAAATAGGCTCTAAGGGGTTAAGCCCCGGACTGCTTCCTGGTACCAAGGCTTAGTACCTTACACTGCCCTTGTTAAAGACATCTAATATCATACTAGTCCATGGGTTGCAGGATAAAACTTACCAGGAAAGGTTAAAGTACCTTAACATGTATAGTTTGGAAAAAAGAAGAGACAGAGGGGATATGATAGAGACTTTAAAATACATAAAGGGAATCAACACGGTAAAGGAGGAGAGCATATTTAAACAAAGAAAAACTACCACAAGAGGACATTGTTTTACATTGGAGGGGCAAATGTTTAAAAGTGATATCAGGAAATATTACTTTACTGAGAAAGTAGTGGATGCATGGAAAAGCCTTCCTGTAGAAGTGGTCGCTGCAAATACAGTGAAGAGTTTAAGCATGCATGGGATGGGCATAAGGGTATCCTTCATACAAGATAGGGCCAGGGACTATTCATGGAATTCGGAATATTGGGCAGACCGGATGGGCTGAATGGTTGTTCTTTGCTGACACATTCTATATCTATATACATACAGTATGTATCATACCTCAAGATTTAAAGAAAGATGAAATGCATACCTGTACATACGTGTGTGAGTGTGCATGTAGTGTGTGCATGTGTTACTAAACTACATAGGTAATTTCCTGTCATGGCCTTGTGAATAAAAAGAAATGTACTTGTATCACCGTGATACATAATATTATGATGATATTATCATGTCACTGTATTACAGTTATTTCATGAACACTGCTAAACACATTTGTAGATGAATAGAGAAATGCAATAAAACTATTCCTGTGGGACATCCTTACCCAACAGATAATACAATTACAGACAAAAGTACAGAACATAGCAGAGAGGGGGATGCTAGAAGACTACATTTTATAACAGTAATAAAAAAAATAGCTGTGGAAGCTGTACATAATCATTAAGTATTATTTCAATTAGGAAATGTCATAAAACACAGGGATAATATTAACATTATTCCTGATAGAGAACCATAAACAATCATCATCGGTAATAATTTTATGATAATGTATTCTATGATTAAGAAATTGTAAAAAAAAAAAGGGGCCAGGCGAAATAATATAAACAGTGACTGACAATGACAATACACAGCAGTCAATCTATGGTGAACAAATAGCTTCTGCAGGTCAAAGCCAACACCATGGTGTGTTCATTTCATCTTAAAAATGGCTTCACCGTAAAGCATTTTTTAGGCATTCTAATGTTATCCAACCTGCGGCTCTCTAGCTATTGCCTTCATAGGCGACACATCTCCTGTGTAATGTGCAGCGGATGGATGATTAACATTCGGGCCCCTACCCCACCATGACCCTGTAATAGGCTCTTTAGACAAGACTCACTTAAACACATTGGCCCATGTAACAGGGCCCTGATTTTCTCCAATTCTTGGTGTATAATATTTTCAATCCACCAAACCATGAAGTCCCCCCGCCACCTGTTAAAACCACAAACTTTTCAAAGCATCGACTGGTGTAAAAATTAGGAAAGTCACCAATTCCAAAGTCTAAATTTACTGAATATAATTTCAACATTATGGCCCTGATTTACTATTGTAAACCCAACCTGTTTTGTCGGGTTGTGCAACAGAAATCTGTCTGAGCCAGAATGAGCGCTAGAATGTGTGCCAGAAATTCTCTCTGCGCCCGAATTTGCACCAGAAATAAAAATAAATACATTAATTAAACAAAAACAAAAAGAAACAACAACTCTCCATTTTACTGAGAAAACCTGAAAAAGGGGCATGACTGCCAGGAAAAGAAGGTGTGGTCGTCAAAAAGGGGGCGTGTCCCCAACATTTTAAAAAAATCCCAACATATTTACAAAGGTTTCCAGAGAAAATGTGGTGGACTTGAGCTGAGAAAAACCCTACAGATCAGAGCATGTGTAAAAAAAAAAAAAAAAGCAACATGTAGGGAAACATTAGTAAATACTGTGGAAAAATATCTGTTGGGAAACAAAACCCACAAAGAAAACTATGTCTTTACTTACAAAAGAAAAACTTGGGTAGCATTAGAGAAAAAGGATGTAAGATGCTCTTTACATCTGTGTTGTGTCTTCCATTTATAGTTAAATAGTAACATACATAGTAGCGTAGTTCATAAGGTTGAAAAAAGACCAGAGTCCATCAAGTTCAACCTATATATATAATGAGTCCCTACTGAGTTGATCCAGAGGAAGGCAAAAAACCCTCATACTAGAGGTAAAAATTCCTTCCCGACTCCAAATATGGCATCAGAATAAATCCCTGGATCAACGTTCGGTCCCTATAAATCTGGTATACATAACCAGTGATGTTATTATTCTCCAAAAATGCATCCAGACCCTTTTTGAACTATTTTACAGAGTTCAGCATGACTACCTCCTCAGGCAGAGAATTCCACAGTCTCACTGCTCTTACAGTAAAAAACCCCCATCTGTGCTAGTGTAGAAACCTTCTTTCCTCTAGACGTAGAGGATGCCCCCTTGTTAAAAATACAGTCCTGGGTATAAATAGATCATGGGAGAGATCTCTGTAAGGTCCCCTGATATATTTATAGATAGTTATTAAGTCTCCCCTAAGTCTTCTTTTTTCTAAACTAAATAACCTTTACTGATAATCTTTCTGGGTACTGTAGTCCTCCCATTCCCTGTATTACCCTGGTTGCCCGTCTTTGAACCCTCTCCAGCTCCACTATATCTTTCTTGTACACTGGTGCCCAGTACTGTACACAGTATTCTATGTGTGGTCTGACTAGGGATTTATACAGCTGTAGAATTATTTCCTTGTCATGGGCATCTATGCCCCTATTGATGCACCCCATGATTTTATTTGCCTTGGCAGCAGCTGCCCGACACTGGTCACTACAGCTAAATTTACTGTTAACTAAGACTCCCAAGTCCTTTTCCATGTCAGTTGTCCCAAGTGTTCTCCCATTTAATACAAAATACCAGCCCGGATTTTTCCTCCTCATGTGAATTACCTTACATTTATCTGTGTTGAACCTCATCTGCCACTTCTCAGCCCAAACCTCCAACCTATCTAGATCCATTTGTAACAGTGCACTGTCCTCTATTGTGTTTACCATTTTTCAGAGTTTAGTATCATCTGCAAAGGTTGCTACTTTACTATTCAACCCCTCTTCAAGTTCATTAATGACCCCAAGGGTTGTCCTTCACTTCCTTTGTAAGGGTCAATGTTTGCAGTGCTCAATTTCCCATTAAAAGTGATAGGAATACCTAACAAAAGCTGTCAGATGCCTCCAAGGTGTCCATCATTTTAACAGTAAGGCTATGTTCACATGTCCAGAATGTCAGCATGGATTGTGCTGTGCTGTGCGCGTGGCAGAATTCCCATGCTAGATGTTTTTGGCAAGAGCACAGCAGAATCCGGTTGAATTCAATGGAAATCTGCTGCTCTTGAATCTCTGGTGAAACTCTGATGCGTGTGAACATGGCCTAAAAGTAGTACTGCAAGCAGTCTTATGTTCCCCATCAAAAACAATGCAATCTGTGATAGTGGAATAAATGTAAACATTTACAATATTTGTGCAAAGTTTTGCTATCTTTCAATACATTTTTATTTTAGTATATCTGAGTTCTAGATCTCCAGATGCGCAGTCCTAGACTATACATCAACAAAGTCCTTGAGCAGTGAGCTGACTTACAGTATGTGAAGTTTTCTTCTACATTTGTACATCATTAAAAGAGGATTGTAAAGTTGTGGCTGCCTGATAACAACCTGGAACTCAGAGGCGCACGGGCCGTTGGCGGGCTAATCATTGCAATAACTGTTTTTTCTTTCCCCTCTATCTAGCAGAGAAGGTATGTCAAGCAAAACTGTTTCCACCTGTGCGAGACGCTTGCATTTTAAGCAGGGTTAACTATGGAGCAGCATTTGGAAATGGTTTATAAAAATGCCTGAGCACTCTCAAGGGAACCTGTGTGCACAGTGTATCCTGCCTTGTGGTTAGCTGAATGCTTTGGAGTTTATACTGTATCTCGGAGTCAGTCAACTGGGATCAGGGGAGAAGATTGGATAACAATTTTACTAATCAAAACAATTTTGAGAACATTATTGAGCTCTAAAGACATTTTCCATTTAGCTGAGAAGATAGTCACAACAAGTCATTGAATCGAATTAAAAGGAGAGTTCTTTAAATACATCGAAAAAATATATATTTCCCTCTCTGTAGTTTGTAAAAAAGAATGGTGTCAATTCCACAGTCAATTCCACAGTCCATAAATGAAAAGATGGTAGAAAATATTTAGAAATTTAATGTAGAGTTCTAATGGAAGCTCACAACAAGAAGTCATTTGTTCTACACATAAGGTTGAAAATAGACAAGAGTCAAATTCAACCAATACATAAACTAAATACCCATTACTTATAAAGCATTCCCTGCTTTAGCAGATGATATTGATATATGTATTCTCCCCTAAAAGATGCCAGGGAAAGACTTGGAAGTTGGATTGTAGAACCCCCGCGTTCAGACATCTTATCCCCACACACTATAAGACAAGAAAACACATCTACCTTTGGCCAAACATTTCTGTAGCCCAGGACATAATGAAGATCATACAAAATTTATAATAAAAGGCAACTTCAAATCACAAAATGACAGAATGTGAGAAGGTAAAAGATATCGTGGTGGATGGGCGTTATGTGCCACCAAGGCTCCTGGCTTTGGTGAAGTAAGAGCCGGTATTCATTCAGTGTCTGTGCTGCAATGCAGACTGACACTATGGCTGGAAAGTCAATCCGGGACGGCTCTTACTGGGAATGACCAAGTGCAGGGTGGGGGTCATTCCCCACAATCCAGGCCACCTTTTGTTGGCCTTAAAGGCAACCTGTTTCACCAGCTGAGGGGGATTTTGCTAGTTGCAGCTCACACTGCCAGAGAGAGCTGAGAGGGGAGTTCTTCCCTCTGTTTGCTCCAAGGTTGGAAGCTGATGAGCAGCCTGCCTGGAGGCTTGGAAAAGACTTGCTTGATGCCACATGGCATAGTCCGAGGTGTGAACAAACACCTAACAAATACAGGTGGACTTTTTGTTATGTTTTCCTTTGTTATGCATTTAAAGACTGTTTGCTGTGTGACAAGTATGAATAAAACACTGAACTTTGATTTAGAAAATACTGCTTCTTAGCCTCTATACTGCAACTGCACCTATTTGCAAGAGCGACACATTTGGTGGAGGATGCAGGCAACGCAGTACGCGGTGGCCAATAACCAAGTTGCGAAGAACCCGCTGGAGTTGCTGCTAGGGGCAACGAACTGCCGATAAGAGACCAACCAGCTACTACTACAGCAGGTGATGGTGCTTCAAGCCGGACCACCCCAGATGCCCAGAAGGCTGTTTAGATGGCAATGCCAAAGATGAACCCCGCAGATGATGTTGAGACCTACCTGGCGGTCTTCGAAAAAGTGGCCGTGAGGGAGAAGTTACCCCGAGACCGGTGGGCTGAGGCCATCGCTCTGTTCCTGACATCCGGATCCCAGCAGGCATATTTTGACTTACCCAATAACCAGGCTGCGGATTATGACATCGTCAATGGTGAGATCTTGGCAAGACTGGGGGTAAATGTGTGGGTCTGGGGGAGCTCATTCCGGATGACGTGGGACGATGTTGACACCTATGACTATGTTTTGTGATTTACAATGTTGTAAGTACTTGTTCATGCTGACGAGATGTTTCTTCTATTGCCCTGTTGTCATTGTTGTATATGATACTTAATGATAATAAAACGATATTTTGGAAAAAAAAATGTGTGGGTCTGGGTCCAGAGAGAAAGGCAGTGGGAATATAAGCCGGCTGAGCCTGCCCAGCCGCAATATTATGACTTGTTGCAGCTGCTGCAGAAGTGGCTACAGCAGGAGGTTCTGGTTCCCACTGCCATGCTGGACCATTGGCCAGGTGTCCCCTAGCAACGCACTGGTATGGTTGACCTCATAGAGAGGTTCGAGGCCACCGTAAAATTGCGGGAGGGAGCGGTAAACCCAGGAGGTCCCCACCTTTGCCCAGGCGTCTGGAAAGCCCTAAAAGTCCTGCCCCGTTGTTATGTTGGGACTGTCACGAACCGGGACATATTAGGGCTAATTGTCCCCAGTGGCATGAACCAATGGACGTCCCTGTATGCCCAGAGACTATGTGCCACTGGTATCCCCAGGGCAGGAGACTCGGGTCACCTCCGCAGGTGAAGGTGGGAGGTTGTGTTGTGGAGGCGTTGTTGGCCTCGGGGAGTATGTTGACCCTAGTGAGGTCCAACCTGGTGCCGCACACGGTCTACACAGGACGTCAGGCTGGGGTATTTTATATCCACTGTCACCACGGTCAAGACTATCCCACTGCCCTGGTGACCGTGTCAACCCAAAACGGCCGATGAACTCATGTAGTGGCCATGGGTACAAAGTTACCACACAAACTGATTATTGGGAGAGACTTTGCAGAATCTGTGTCTTTGTGACCCCAGATAAGTGCTCCCCAGACCTGTGAGGCAGGGATGTCCCCAATAGACGGGTGATCCCGGAACCCTGGGAACCTGAGTTGGAAGCAACGACAGTTGGGGTGACCACTAGTGTTGAGCGGCATAGGCCATATTCGAATTCGCGAATATTCGCGAATATATGGACGAATATTCGTCATATTCGCGAATATTCGCATATTCGTAATATTCTCGTTTTATTTTCGCATATGCGAATATTCGCGTGTGTGAAAATTAACATATGCGAAAATTTGCATATACAAAAATTAGCATAAGCGAAAATTCGCACACCAGTCTCACACAGTAGTATTAGAGCCTTCTTACACCACATAAGCTGGAAGCAGAGAGGGATGATCACTGTGATGTGTACTGTAAAAAAAAAAAAAAAAAAAAAAAAAAGGAATATTCGTAATTACGAAAATATAGCGCTATATTCGCGAATATTCGCGAATTCGCGAATATGCAATATTCGCGAATAAAATTCGAATTGCGAATATTCGCGAGCAACACTAGTGACCACCCCTATGGTGGAAGAGACGGAAATGTCTCCACTGCATGTAATGGTAGGAGATGTGGAGGTGCTGCCGTCGGGTCCCAAGTTGGCAGACCTCAATGTCCCCGGAGAAAATTTCGGTACAGCACAGCATCAAGACCCGACATTATATTGAGCCTGGGAGAATGTCTTAATTGTAGAAGGTGCACCACAACAATCGGGGGCCAAGACTGTGTACCCCTGCTATGTGGTCCATCAGGGTATGTTATACCGGGTAAATCAGGTGCGGGGTGAGAATGTGGAACAATTGGTGGTACCTAAAGCATATCGGAGATTGGAGTTAGAGTTAGCCCATCAACATATTCTAGGGGGCACCTGGGACAGTAGAAGACACAGGACCGAATTTTGTATCGTTTTTACTGGCCCAGTGTGTATAAAGAGGTTGAGAGGTATTGTGAATCTTGCCCAACATGCCAAATAACTAGCCCCCAGCCACATTACCGTAGTCCCTTGGTTCCGCTCCCGATAATCGGGGATCTCATTTGAACGGATCGCTATGGATCTGGTAGGCCCGTTGCCAAAATCAGCTAGAGGAACCATACCTCGGCCAAACTCATAGCTAAGCAGCTAATGAAGATGTTTTCCTGAGTGGGCTTACCTAAAGAGGTGTTGATTGACCAGGGCACCCCATTTATGTCAAAAGTAATGAAAGAGCTCAGTAAGTTACTGCAGGTAAAACAGCTACAGACCGCAAACGGATGGCCTGGTAGAACGGTTTAACCAAACATTAAAAGATATGTTGAAGGGTGGTGGCAAGAGATGGAAAAAATTGGGATCTTTTAGTGCCCTATCTCATGTTCGCAGTATGAGAAGTTCCCCAGGCTTCTACTAGGTTCTCTCCTTTCAAACTGAAATACGGCAGACATCCACGTGGTCCGTTAGACATAGCTAAGGAGGTGTGGGAACAACAGCCCACGCCGCATAAAAGTGTAATTGAATATGTCACTCAGTTGCAGGAACGGATGGAAACAGTGTTGCCCCTGGTGAGGGAACATATGGAGGCAGCTCAGCGAGCTCAGAGCAGAGTTTATAATCACCAGGCTCGGGTTCAGAATTTTAACCCAGGAGATCGGGTTCGGGTTCTGGTACCAATGGTCAACAGTACATTTCTGGCCAGGTGGCAGGGTCCCTACGAAGTGATCGAAAAGGTAGGGGAGGTGATGTACAGGGTACACCTGACCGGGCGAAGAAAGCCAGAGCAAGTGTACCATGTAAACTTGTTGAAACCTTGGAAAGATACGGAGACTAGTGTGGATGACAGCTTATCTAGGTATTCTATACCTTTTCATGGTTTTTAAATTATTTATTTTTCTGCCAATATTAACCCAATTTTGTTTTAAAACATTCATGCACTATATTGATTCCTAGATATCATGCAAACTGTCCCTTTAACATCTCTGTTCACATCAGAGATACAGATTCCTTTCATCCAACCTATACAGAGCAGCGCTAAACCATGCGCTTGCTCTGTAACATAAGATCTGCAGGGACCCGCTCCTTAGCGACGCGTCCCTGGTAGCGTACACGCCACATCTCCGCTCTGTTTGTAAACAGAGTGGTGACATGTGGCCGTTGTTTACATACAGTGGACCCGCTCCTTAGCGACGCGTCCCTGACAACTTACACGCCGCATCTCCGCTCTGTTTGTAAACGGAGCGGTGACATGCGGCTGTTGTTTACATGCATTGGAACGCACGGCTATGCTCATAGCGAGTGCGCATCAAGCCTCCACTTAATATATGAACCGGATCTAGTAATATATCTCTCCTTCATATTATTTAATAAAGCATACTTCTTTCTCCTAATTTGAAGTTACTACCATCCCTATGTATAGGTAAAAAGTATAAGACCTAATCTAAACATACAGCTTCCAGTTTCTCTACATTTCTATTGTTTTTGCTGTACCTCCAATCCTGAACCTATGACCCTGCCACCATTTTGCTTTTCAATCAATGTGTGTATAAAAAGCTCTCTGTTGCATTGTACTGTACAAATCTGTCAATCTGAAGAAGGGGTATGCTAACCCCGAAACGCGTTGTTGCATACTAATAAAGCTTGAATTCGTATCCACCTCCATGACCTGGTTGTGAGATTTCCTTGGATCTCCGAGCGCCTGATAAAAGGTCATCTTTTCTATTATTAAGCTCATCAACAGGATCTCCCTATAGGCTTGCACAGATTCCCCCTTGATTACCTCAAACTGAGGTTATATGCGTATATACTATACGCTCCAGGTGAGCGGCCATCTATTAGACCCCTTATTTTGGGTTTTTTTGAAAAAAAAATTCTTAGGGTAATGCACTAGGCGCCTCTTTGGGCCTTTTCTCTTTTCTCTTTTCTTTTGCTTACAGTTTTCCCTGCACAGACTCAGGAGGCCAGGGAGTTCGTCAGTAGTAACACCATGTTCTCAGACCTTCCTGGGCGTACTACTGTCATCCGCCATGACATTTTCACTGAACCCCAGGTAAAAATGTGGTTGAAACCATACCGGGTACCTGAGTTGCGGCGACAAGCCATCTCGGAAGAAGTACAGCAGATGTTAAAACTGGATGTCATCGAGGAATGCAAGAGTGATGGTACGTTTCGGTTCTCTAATGACTTCCGCAAACTTAATGAGGTGTCCAAGTTTGATGCATACCCCATGCCCCGAGTTGATGAGCTCATTGAAAGGTTAGGACAGGCTCGGTATTTTTCTGTTTTGGACCTCACCAAAGGGTACTGGCAGGTGCCCTTGATAGAGGCGGCCAAAGAGAAAACAACCTTTATCACACCAGAAGGTTTGTTCCAGTACAAGGTATTACCCTTTGGTTTACATGGCACTTCCGCTATGTTTCAAAGGCTAATGGATATTGTACTTCGGCCACGTCGTCAGTATGCTTCAGCTTCTCTGGACGATATCATCATTCACAGTACAGACTGGGAGAGTCACCTTCAAAAAATACAGGCAGGGGTAGACTCCCTTAGGAAGGCCGGGTTAACTGCTAACCCCAAAAAGTGTAGGGTTGGAAGAGACCAATACCTGGGGTATGTCATTGGTCGTGGAGTTGTCAAACCCCAGGTAAACAAAATAGAGGCCATTCGGAATTGGCCCCGACCTGTCACTACCTGACAGGTGAGGTCATTCTTGGGAATGGTGGGTTTGTAACAGTGGCCGCGCCCTGAACAAACCTCCTGAAGGGACGCAAGTCCGTCACAGTGTGTTGGAACGAACAGGCAGAGCAGGCATTTTCCGCTTGGAAGTCGGCCCTATGTGGGTCTCCGGTGTTGGTGACACCCGACATCAAAAGGGAATTTGTGGTACAGACCGATGCCTCTGAGGTAGGCCTCGGTGCTGTACTCTCCCAGGAAGTCAACTGGGAAGAGTATCCTGTTGTCTTTCTCAGCTGAAAACTGATCCCGGCCGAGACCAGGTATAGTATAATGGAGAGAGAGTGCCTGTACATTAAGTGGGCACTGGAGTCTCTCCGCTATAATCTGTTGGGCAGGAAATTTTGTCTTGTCACGGACCATTCCCCCCTTAACAGGTCTATAATTCCTGGGGTGACCTTTTGACCCCTTTTTAAATATTGGCACCACATTTGCCATGTGCCAGTCCTGGGGAACAGTCCCTGTTACTATAGAGTCCCTGAATATTAAAAATAGGGGTCTGTCTATTACATTACTTAATTCCTTTAGAACACGGGGGCGGGGGGGGGGGGGGGTATGCCATCTGGACCTGGTGATTTGTCTCTTTTGATTTTTTTGTAGGCGGCACTGTACTTCTTCCTGGATTAAACAGGTCACCTGTACTGGGAAGTTTACCTTATCTCATTGTATTTCACCTGGCATTTCATTTTCCTCGGTGAATACAGTGGAGAAGAATTTGTTTAATATATTTGCTTTTTCCTGATCCCTGTTTATAATTTCTTCTAGGGATGTCTCGATACCATTTTTTTTTTAAGACCGAGTACGAGTACCAATACTTTAATTCTAGTACTCGCCGATACCAATTACGAGTACTTTTATTTTAAAGGGAATCTGAGACCAGGGTGACGTTGTTTCTGGCGCTGCTTACCGTGCTGATATGTGGGTTCCTTGTTGTGCACAATGGAGGCAGCTGCTGTAGTATGAGCCAAGATTTCTCTCTTCTCCATTGGGCAGAACAAAGAATTTGCATTTGCAGCGAGATCGATGACCACATGGTGAGCAGCGGTAGAAACTGGGTCACCTGCACTATGTACCTATACATTCAAGTTTGTGCCTCTGCTGTAAGATTGTCTTTAATTTTAGGTAGTATCCCCTTGCAGACATTTGCAGCAGCCCCCTGTAGACATTAGTAGCAGTCCCCCTGTAGAACGCAGCTCCCCTTGTACACAGCCCCCCCTTGTAGACAGTGCCCCCCTTGTAGACAGCAGGCCCCCACTGTAGACATTAGAAGCAGCCCCCCTGTAAATCTCAGCCTCCCCATGTAGACAGCAAGCCCCCCTTTAGACAGCAGCCCCCCTGCAGACGTTAGTAGCAGCCCTCCTGTAGACCGCAACCCCCCCTTGTGAACAGCAGCCCCCCCTTTAGGCAGCAGGGCCCCCTCTTTAGACACTAGTAGCAGGCCCCCTGTAGACTTCAGCCGCCACCCTTGTAGACAGCTCACCTGCGGCTGTCCTCTGACGGGTGCTGGCGCTCTGCTACCCCGCCCTCCTGTCCGCATCATGGCGTTCTATGGAGGAGCATGTGACATACACATCAATCTCCTTCCTCTGTAGCGTTACGCTAGGCACACTGGAGGAGGTGGAGTGACGTGTGTGTCACATGCTCCTCCATGGAACGCCATGATGCTGACGGTAGAGCGGGGCAGTGGAGCGGCAGCAGGTATCGGATTTGGTATCAGGGATATTGAACGAGTCCCCGATAACAGGGAAATTGCTAGTATCGGCCCTATCGGATACTAGTAACGGTGTCGGGACATCCCTAATTTCTTCCTACACTTTCATTTTTGACCTTTTTGCTATTTATAAAGTTAAAGAACATTTTGGGGTTAGTTTTACTCTCTTTGGCAATGAGCCTTTCTGTCTCTATTTTTGCAGCTTTTATCAGTTTTTTACATATTTAAGATTTTTCTCTATAGCTTATTAATGCTTCTTCACGGCCGTCCTGTTTTAGCAGTTTAAATGCTTTATTTTTGTCATTTATTGCCCCCTTAAAGTTCTTATTCATCCATATTTGTTTTATATTTCTGACCCTTTTATTCCCATAAGGTGTATGCATCTTACAGTGAGAATTTAAGATATTTTTAAAAGTCTCCCATATAGTGTCCATATTCTTGTTTTTGAGGACATTATCCCATTTTATATTGTTAAGGGCTTCTCTGAGTTGATCGAACTTTTCCTTCCTAAAGTTCAATGTTTTTGTGGCCCCTCGAGAGATTCCCTTATTGAAGAACTAGTTATAATGTATTATATTAATATCACTATTTCCTAGGTATCCTTCTGCTTGCACATTAGTTACTCTGTCAGGTCTGTTGGTTAATATTAAGTCTAGTAGGGTGCCCCCTCTGGTCAGGCCCTGCACCATTTGGGACAGATAATTGTCTTTAGCTATAGTCAGAAACCTGTTTCCTTTATGAGATTCACTGGTCTCAGTCTCCCAGTTTGTATCAGGATAGTTAAAGTCCTCCATTATTATCACCTCTTTCTGATTTGCTGCCTTGTTTATTTACCTCAGTAATTGATCTTCTGCCTCTTCCATTATGTTTGGTGGCTCATAGCAAACCCCCATCAGAAATTTTGTATTCTTATCTCCATATATTTCTACCCATAATGACTCCATATTATCATCTCCCTCCCAAATATCCTCCCGCAGTACGGCCTTCAGACTGGACTTTGTATAAAGACAGACCCCTCCCCCTTTCCGTTTTGTCCGTTCCTTCCTGAATAGACTATAACCCTGTATGTTGAGTATGCCCAGTCACAGCTATCGTCCAACGAAGTCTCTGTTATACCCACTATGTCATAATCCTCCTCAGACATTTTCAACTCCAGTTTGTCAGTTTTATTGGACAGACTTCTGGCATTAGTCAACATGCAATTCAATGGTGTATGTTTTTTTTTTTTTCCTATGACGCCTATCCCAATTAACTATTCCAACCCCACTCCGCTCCACCGCCAGGTACATTATTAAGTCCCCCCCCCCTCTCTATATACACTATCTTCCCCCCTCTATGTTGCAGCCCATCCCTACGGTAGAGCCGGTATCCGACAGCAAAGTTGGCCAAGTTCTCCATGAACCCAAACCCCTCCTTCCTACACCAGCTTCTGAGCCACTTGTTTACCTCTCTGATCTCCTGCTGCCTCTCTGGTGTGGCTCGTGGTACAGGTAATATTTCAGAAAATATTACCTTGGAGGTCCTTGCCTTAAGCTTGTGGCCTAAGTCCCTGAAATCATTTTTAAGGACACTCCACCTACCTCTTACTTTGTCATTGGTGCCAATATGTACCATCACTGCTGGGTCCTCTCCAGCCCCACCCAGCAACCTGTCAAACCGATCCACGATGTGCTGTACTCGAGCGCCAGGATGACAACATACTGTTCGGCGATCCCGGTTTTTGTGACAGATCGCCCTGTCTGTCCCCCTAATAATTGAGTCCCCCACTACCAGTACCTGAGTACCTGTCTGGCCTGCCCTGCACTCCTCCCTCTCTCCTTCCTTATTGGAGCAGATGCCCCCCTGGCGGTCAGAGGCAGAGTACTGCTGCAGTACTGCTAGCTCTGAAATGGCATCCCCCTCATCTGCCAACCGGGTAAACTTGTTAGGGTGGGCCAGTTCAGGACTAGCCTCACATTTTCCTCGTCCCCATTTTCTAACTGTAACCCAGCTAACTGCCTGACTGTCCTGCACCTCGAACCCACTATCCTCCCCCACCTCTACCCCAGAGAGTACTTGCTCAGTGAGCAGGAGACTCCTCTCCAGGTTGTCAATGCGTCTCAGTGTTGCCAGTTGCTCCTCTAGATCCAGGATCTGGGCTTCCAAATGAACAACTCGCACACATCTCGCACAACAATATGCACCCTCAAACTGTTGTTCAAGGATTGCATACATTGCACAAGATGTACACTGGACTGCCTTTTCCAACATGGATGCTGTACTAGATTTGGGGATTGCAAAAATTTACAGTAAAAAAACAACAATCAAATATTTCAATTTAAATTCCCTTAATTTTAAGTCCCTCTCACTTTTATACTTACACTCACTTGTATACTTCACACTCTTGTATATAGACACCCAATCGTTAGCTCAACAATCGCTTAGTGTACTTACTTTTATATTTACCACAATCCACCTCTCTCTTCCACTGCCTGGAAGTGAATGCAAACATGGTTTCTTATATTATGCCAGAAAAGAACCCAAAGTTGAATCTAATGCTGGGTTAACACAACATTGTTCAGCAAAAATAGAGCAACAAAATCATAGCTGCACATCCACCATTTGTATATTGATCTACTTGCTTGTCAGCATAATTTCAAAAACTAACAGGTTGTTATTATACATTTGATCAAAAAGTACAAGCCCACTTGCTACGTCAAGGCCACTTAGTCAGAGCGGGTCTCAAACTTAACACTGGCGTAGGGTCTGGTTGTGACCACTCACCCCACGACACCATGCCCACAGGGGGAATGAACCAAAGGCCAGGAAGCCCCACTGCTGCCCGACCAATCAAGCCCCCGGCTCTGGGCCACACCATCCC
This sequence comes from Hyla sarda, assembly GCF_029499605.1. Lineage (NCBI taxonomy): Eukaryota > Metazoa > Chordata > Amphibia > Anura > Hylidae > Hyla > Hyla sarda. Next base: position 104,469,418 of record NC_079192.1, on the reverse strand, counting down.
ACAGACAAAGCATCAAAGTAAAAATGGCCGCCACGAAGCACCACAACAGTGTGAACACCTACCATGTGCTGCCTGCCAGAAGGCTGGGATAATGCTTGGAGGAAACCCATATGCAGTTTCCTGCTTATTAAATTGCATGGGCCAAATGGGTGGAGTGGAGTGCTGGCTATGAAAGAGGGGATAGACTACAAATGTAAAACAAAAATAGTGTATACGGGTTCCCTCCTAGCATTCTCCCAGTCCTCTGGCAGGGAGCACATGGTAGCTGTTACACTGGTGTGGTGCTCTGTTGCGGCCATTGTTACTGTGATGCTTTGTCTGTGGTGTGGTGTGGCCCGGGGGCTTGGTCGTGCAGCAGTGGGGCTGCATGGCTACTGGGTCATTCCCCCTGTGGGCATAGTGTCTCGGGGGCTGTGGTCGCCGCCTGGTGCTACGCCAGTGTTACGTTAGTGATCTGCTTTACTAGGTGGCCTTGACGTGTTGAGTGGGCTTGTACTTTTTGATCAAAATGTATACTAACAACCTGTTAGCTTTTAACATTATGCTGAGAAGCAAGCAGATCAAAATAAAAATGTTGGATGTGCGGCTATGTTTCTGTTTTTCTATATTTTTGTTTTATAAAAATTTCAGTGCATATTGGGGGAGATTTGTAAAAACCTGTGCAGAGGAAAGTTGCCCAGTTGCCCATAGCAACCAATCGGATTGCTTCTTTTATTTTTCAGAGGTATTTCAAACATTTAAGAAGCAATCCGATTGGTTGTTATTTGCAACTTTTCCTCTGCACAGGTTTTGATTAATCTTCCTCATTTTATTTTGCACATAGATATTCCAGTGAAATACAGGCACATTTTATTTTGTAGACACATTTTGCGGCAAATCTGCTTGTAGTATAAAATATGCACATGTGAATTTTACACAGTGTTAACTCAGCTAAAGGCTCATCAGGTGACATTATTATTATTACTATTATTTTTTTTAACAATTAAATTTGCAAGACTGATATTTTGTCTCTTTCTGAGAGAATAAACCTTTTTATTAACTGGCTTGCAGGGTACCAAACCCTTGTCTTTTCAAGAGTAGTAGAGTTGCATAAAGTCTAGCTTTACACCTGCTCCTAGGATAGATAGATAGATAGATAGATAGATAGATAGGCCTCTAAAAAATGAAAGAATCAATCTGATTGTTTTTTATGGGCAACTGCTCCACTTTACCTCTACAGAGGTTTGATAAATCTCTTCCAGAGTTTTACCAACTATCCATTCAGTGAGTAGGAGTGATACTCAGTTTCCATCTGAGTTACACTTAGGCAATGTTCTCATTGCCATTGTGCTCTGCCCTGTTCTGGGTCCCCTCGGCCCAAAACGGGTTGAAGTTCAACTGACTCCATCAGGTCATCACTCGGTCCCGACAGATCCCATTGACATGAATGGGATCCGTCTGGGATCCGGATGTTTACTGGAGTTTGTGGAAGGAAAAAAAATTGTAAATTTGCCGACCAAGCTCCATATAGCGAAGCCAGACAGCAATGTGAAAGATGCTTAAGTCATGTAAAATCTAAGGGTTAATTAGGAAACTTCTAGAATGTAATATTGTTTTGAAGAAACCTGCTATAATGATTTTAGAACTTGGCAAGTGAGATATAACTTTCTAGGGTTTCTGTTTATACACTGGTTGCAATCTATCCTGTAGAGGATTCTGTATGTGGAGTACATATGTAACCCAGCCCTGTTCTATTCTGCCCATTTTCTATATTATGTATTTTTTTAGGGTATTCTGATCATTTTAGTGTGCTGTTAGGATTTTAGCAGCAAAATTGAGAATTAAAAAAACTGTAATTGACCTGTAATTGTTTTGTTAAACCATGAATACATTATTCAGTCATGTATTAGTAATATCTGTTGTTACTGCTATATATATACACAGGTTATTACTAATATCAAATACCTATTTTTGTAAAAGTGACAACCAATGTGGCCCTGACAAATCTGCTGACATTACATTAGCAAAGGCAGATTTGTCCTTCGGTGCTTTAGAACAGATAAGTGGTAGGTAGGACGTGTAATGATAAATATATTTTCACCCTTCTCTACTAGAAAAACAAAAATTATAACCTAATTTTTAACATGTTAACAAAAAAGGCACATCATATAGACTTTACTGGTTTATACTGGTGTATACTGGTCTATACAAGTATAAATGCTTGGTATCATTCTGTGTCTAATACAGGCCTGTCCTTTTAACTAGAAAATATATGATGTGTAAATAAAACAATACAGCACAAAACTAAACTAGGGCATATTCTGTGTCTCCTCTCCTCTAGCACCAGGAATAGTGAAGGTCTCTGTAGGGGGACTGTGGACAAAACACAGCAGATTGTACGTACCCTGAAGGAAGAGCTGGAGATGCAGTTAAGGTTTTCTCGATCAGCACTGCCGCATGTTCTGACACTGGCCCTTGGGGTGAACATGATCACGTCAGTTCAAAAATACATATAACCTTCTTGGTTAAAGGCACCTCGCTTACTAAGTATGTCAGTGATACCAGGCTTTTGGCTGTTTGATGTCACTTCAAGAAGTTTCACTGGGCTTGAAACATAAAGAAAGGAGCACAACAAACAACAGCTATCTTCATGTTTCTATTAAGCTTAAAAGTATCCAGTGGAGAAAAAGATGTTTGGTTAAGTTTAATCCAGTTTATATCTGTCTCATACAGGATGCAGTAAAAGTGGGTGTTATTCACACCAGGCAGCAAGTACTTACAAATGTCTCCAACTGAGAGGATATTTGAAAAAGAAAAAAAGGAACCAGCTCTGGAAATATTGTACTTATTTTGGATGCAATTTACTCTTTTTGTTTTAATACTTAAAAGTTTAATACTTTTTTTAGTACGTTTTATAGAATCATTACAAAAGATAAATTGTGTTTAAGGAGTAAGTATTTAAGGACTTTTAACCCTTTCCCGCCATAGCAACCAATACACATACGTCCAAGCTAGTTAGCGCAACTGGACGTATGCATACATCCTAGCGATCTCCTTCACAGCACGATGTGCTGCAGAAGATTAGTGTGGGGGGTCTGGCTTTATATCGCAGCCAGGGTCCCACCACAGCTGCCGAGACTGGGATTTTGCCAGTCTCGGCAGCATTAACCCAATGGGTGAATCTATGGGGTTTACAGGGGAGGGGGCTGAGCATACCCCAAACCACTGGGCGATGCTCTCTACGCTGAGCTAAGTGCATGGGACATCAGAGAAATCAGACAGGCCAGGTCAGGAACACATAGGCAAAACAGTACCAAATCGGAAGGCAGTGGGTTAACTGGGACAAGTTAGAGAGTCAAAATCAGCAGGTGAAGGCAAGGGCAATAGCAGAGGTCAGGTCACAGGGAATAGCATTAGTAACTTGAGTGAAGGGATTAACCACTCTCACAGGCAACTCAGCTAGTGAGCTGCCTGATTTCATTCCCCACCGCAGAGAGGTGTGAGCTCTGCAGCTCTCACCTTTGGGTTGGTTAGGCCAGCCTTAACACTAAATGACGAATACTCTTGCAAAGAAGAGCACAGTCATCAGGGACGATGGAGGACGCTGCCAGTAGCGCCGAGTGGGGATTCAAGATGTCACAGCAAAAATAGAGAAACAGAAACATAGCCGCACATCCACCATTTGTATATTGATCTATTTGCTTCTCCACATAATTTCAAAAACTAACAGGTTGTTAGTATACATTTTGATCAAAAAGTACAAACCCACTCGCCATGTCAAGGCCACCTAGTCAGAGTGGGTCCCTATCATAACACTAGCGTAGCGCTGGGTGGCGATCACTGCCCCTGCGATACCAAGCCCTCAGGGGGAATGATCCAGTGGCCCAGCAGCCCCACTGCTGCCCGACCAAGCCCCTGGCCACACCACCACACGGACAAAGCATCACAGTAACAATGGCCGCCACAGAGCCCCACACCAGTGTGAAACCTACCATGTGCTCCCTGCCAGAGGGCTGGGAGAATGCTATGAGGGAACCCATATGCAGTCTCCTGCTAATTAAAAACACCTGGGCAAAATGGGTGGAGTGGAGTGCTGGCTATGAAAGAGGGAACAGACTAAAAATGTACAACAAAAATAGTGCTTCAAGATGGTGCTAGACCCCGGACAGGCACATATGTGACAGTTTTTTTTTTTGTGTTTTCACATAAAAAAATGCATTTTGTGGTGTTTTTCCAGCAACTTTTTTCAAACACTGCACTAGAACTGTGCGATATGAAGAAAAATGTATATCACAGTATTTTTCTAAATTATGGCGGTTTCACTTTTTTTTAATGGTATTTTTTTTCATGCACGGCTGGGGGTTAACCTAATTTTCTAATAATTTAGACAGTAATTACTGCAGTAAATTGCCTTACAATGACCTATTTTACTGTCATTAGTACTGAATATTGTAGAAAAACTTTAATGTTCACACAAGTATTAATACAGGTTTAATACAACAGAAAGTTCTTTTGTTTCATTTTCTGCCCGTTCTGAAACTTCAGTTTCACTTCTTTCACCGGGGTTGTCCATTTTGTTCACCAGTTGCATTTTGTTTGGTGCAACTGCAAAACCAGGCCCCTCTCAAACAATGTCCTGCAGCGCGACGTTCCGCCACTCTGCTTTCCAAATGTTTTGTATACACTCAACGGTATTGCGGTATATGAAAATTCATATAAAAAAATAAAAAACCCACCTGTATTCGGTATGAACTGGTAGACCGCCCAACACTACACTGCACACAGATGTAAGCTGTAATACAACATGCAAAACAAACATTGTATTTTTTGTAACTTATGTTTTTTAATTGCAGCATAGATGTAGTGTTTTTAGCCATTTTTGTATTCTTAGGTTTCTCTACAGAGAAGAAAAAAAAAACACCTGAAGAAAAAAGTATGTCTAAACCCAATAAACCCAAACGCAGAACAGAAATTATCACAGGGGCATATACTGTAGGAGTACACAAGCTATATTGGCCTGTTACTTCAAGAAAAGATAATTCCACAATTAAAATAATAATAATATGTAAAATGATATACATTCAAATTATGGATAATAGGCAGCAAGCATCAGTAATCTATAATCAATCAAGGGTTCCATATCCGTTTAATCAGCTATATCAATAGCTGCTTGACGGCCCCTCTCATCAGGTTCTATTTTCACTGTCTGATCCTATAGGATCCCCGGAGATAAAGAGCATCATAATGGCCTGGCAGCCGCTTATCATTCCTCCGTTACATAAATAGCGCACACACACAGATTCCGTTATTTGAGCAAATAGCTGCCAGACAAATGACTGTTATGCCAACAGCTATGTAATGATCTTGGCCAATTTTAGTTTAGGTTCACAATTGTTTGGCTTTGAGTCCCTATTTATAGCTAAATGTATTGCTAAAATATTGTTTTCCATATTAACTAATAAAAAGCATACATGCCCCCCAATTTTTTTTTTTCTTTTTATGCATTTTAAGCAATGGATTATACAGTGAATATTTAATACTGTTTACTCTGGGCTTTATGGTTTGTGAATAGAATGCAAGTCCTATAGTGAAGAATGACATTGGTGGAAAAATACAACTCAGTAACTCCGTATATTAGATTCGATTTATATGTCATTATAACTGTGAACCATGTATGAGTCCTGTAACAGCGAAGAGTAAGTGCCCGTACAGATATCTGACTACTATTCACTGTCAGCCATGTTCTCTACTCATTACTATTGAATCTGATGTTTCTCGGTTTGTTGATGAGAAAATAAATGAGACACCACTTCCTGAAGTTGTATATTAGCTGATATTGTTTCTTCTTAGTCAAACAGAGAAAGAATTGGGAAGGGATGAAGCTTCGGTCTTGAATATGATCCAGTCTTCTCCCTAAAGGCAGTTCAGGAAGGTAAAACGAGGAAAGTCTTAAACTTCACAATTTCCAATAATGAACAATCATTACTCAAATTACACCGAGCACTGATTAGGTTTAAAGTAATGAAGAAAACAACACAATCAATCACCATCAACCCTAAGGAAGTCAATCTGTACTCTTCACACAGCAGGTGGGGAGGGATAACAGCGCCATCTGCAGGATTCTGCTTATGACAGCTAAATAGGAATCTGTAGCTACTCTATAACAGAATATCAGTATAGAGTTTACAAACTGCAGCATGTAAGAGAAGATATTTTGTAATCTTGTTAGAAAAATAAAGACACAATATATGGAATGCTTTCAAGTGTGAAATATCTGACCTATTGAATTATGAAGAGTGCATTCATTTCTTATTCAAGTAATATCATTCAGTAGACAACTCTGCAACAGGAAACAACTTGTTTTCACACAGTACAATGAGTAAAACATAACAAGAAATTGGTATTTTATAATGACTGACCTCATTTTTACAAGCTCACTACAAGTACCAGCTCTTCTACAACTATCCTTTCTCTGGCTGTGATAGAACTAATGGCAGTAGGAGTCCCCCCCCCCCCCCCCCCTTTTGCCTTTTCTGCTGTAGGGCAAAACTGGGTCAGGACTGGGACCTGCATTTAGCCCTGGCAAGGCCCACATTCAGACCATACAAAAATGTATGTTATGTTGATGCATTGCAAAAGGCCTGTATTACATTCATCATTTAATATAACACATTGCAAAAATGTGATATATGGAACAATATGCCCCCTAGGGTAAAATGCAAGAATGTTAGCTGTCACTTTAAAAACTCACAACCATATAGAAGCTTAAGGCCATGGGCTGAATTAGTTTATATAGCAACAAAACTGTAAGATGACTCCTAATATTCTGTATTTATAGTGGTGAGTACGTTACTCATTATAATACGAGCCTGAGTTAGTGCAGAACCTCTTTATTGCCGTAACCAATCCCTACATTTATTCAGACCCCAGACCATACTCTGAAATTCATTATGATATCAGAACAGATTGAACTTAGGCCCAAGACCAGACCTGTTACGTTATGCACTCTGGCCGCACACGCTGGGCGTGAGCGCATGGTCCCATTACCTGCTGCTGCTGGCGGGGCTGGGATTTGCATCGTGGGACGTGCCCGCATGCGAATCCCAGCCTGCCACTCACCTGGTGTTTCTCCTGCCCCCGCCTCTGCCTTTCTGCTCTGGCGCGCATGTCCCCTAGGCGTGCGCTGGAGCATTGAGATTTAAAGGGCCAGTGCGCCCATTAGTGAACTAACACCTGTGGCTCATTTATAAATTCCTCCACCTCCTACACTTCTCTTTGTTGCCCTAGTGCCTTAGAGAAAGCATTCCTGATGGCTGCCTTGCCGTGTATCATACCCTTTACTCCGTGACCTGACCTTGCTCCATTGCCGCTTGCCTACTGACCACTTGCTATGTCCCTGACTACGCTACTGTGCCACCATCCCGGACCTTCTTCTATCCTGACCACGAGTTGCCCTATCCCACTTGTGCCTCGAATCTCCTCAGCTGCTTGTGTGGTCAAGCAGTGCCCGAGGTAGCGACCTGGGTGCTGCCTGCTGCACAAGTCCATCCCGCTTTGCAGCAGGCTCTGGTGAAAACCAGTGGCACCTTAGACTCTGCTCCTTGGTGGGGTTCGAGCCATCTACCACACAGGTCCAGCGGATCCACTATCCTCAGTGTTCCAGTCTACTGAAACGTGTTACAGTAAGATCCGGCCATGGATTCCTCAAGGACTGTACAGTTCACCCACAGTGTCCGGGAAACGCCTGCACCTAAGGTACGTGGAAGAGTCGTCCCTGTGTGTGAATACTACCTCTCCATGCTTAACTATTTCTGTACAAGTCTTCGCTTCAGCCAAGTCTTCCTTCAGTGCTACAGCATTTTTGGACTCTGAATCAACAGGTGACTTTATTGATGCTTCCTTGGTCCCCATGTATCATCTCCCTGTCATTCGGCTTTTCAAGCCCTTGTTCATCTCCTCTGTTAATGGACAAAATCTGGACTGTATGGTTCACTTCCGTATAAAATCTCTCGTCATGCAAGTTAATGTATTGCATCATTTTCTTTATGCAATAAATCAACTTGCATGACGAGAGATTTTATACGGATTGATTTTATACGATTGAATTCTATGTTCTGCCACACTGTACTGCCACACTGATTCTTCTTGGCCTTCCTTGGCTGCAATGCCATTCTCCGCAACTGGATTGTAGAATTGGAGAAATAATTTTCTGGGGACAATCCTGTCAAAATCTTTGCCTCCAACCAGGCAAAGTTGTTTCTCGTCTTCTTCCTTTACCTGGCCTGCCACCACCTTACCAAGATTTCTCTGACGTATTCTGCAAGAAACAGGCTGAGTCTCTGCCTCCACATTGTCTTTACAACTGCCCTATAGATCTTCTGCCTAGTACCACTCCTCCTCGTGGAAGGATATACCCTCTATCAGTTCCTGAGACCAAAGCCATGGCTGAGTATATCCAGGAGAATCTCCAAAAGGGATTTATCCGTAAGTCCTGTTCTCCTGCTGGAGCTGGTTTCTTTGTTGTAGGGAAGAAGAATGGCTCACTCCGTCCATGCATTGACTACAGGTGACTTAACAAAATCACGGTCAAGGACCTTTACCTACTACCTCTTATCTCAGAACTTTTTGACTGTCTATGTGGTGCCAAGGTTTTCTCCAAGTTGGACTTATGTGGAGCGTATAACCTCATTTGTATCCGCAAGGCAGATAAATGGAAATTGACCTTCAATACTCGTGATGGAAATTTTGAGTATTTCGTAATGCCTTTTGGTCTCTGCAATGCTCGAGCCATTTTTCAAGAGTTTGTCAATGACATCTTCCGTGATCTTCTCTACACCTGTGTTGTTGCATACCTAGATGACATCCTCATCTTCTCTTCCAACTTAGAGCAACATTGTACTCATGTTCGTCTGGTTCTTCAGCGACTATATAAGAATTGTCTCTACGCCAAACTGGAGAAATGCCTGTTCGAGAAATCTAGTCTTCCGTTTCTTGGCTACATTGTCTCATCGGGGCCTGCAGATGGATCCAGATAAATTGTCTGCAGTATTGGATTGGCCTCGTCCTTCGGGCATACATGCTATTCAACGCTTTCTGGGATTTGCTAACTATTATTGTCAATTTATCCCACATTTTTCGTCCTTGGTTGCTCCAATCGTTGCTCTCACTAAGAAGACTTCTAATCCTAACTCTTGGCCTCAAGAGGCTGAAGAGGCCTTCTCCCTTTTAAAGTCTGCATTTGGCTCTGCTCCTGTGCTTATAAGACCAGATCTGGAAAGGCCCTTTGCTTTGGAGGTTGATGCCTCATCTATTGGAGCGGGTGCCGCTCTTACTTAGAAAAACACCAAGGGCAAGACTGTAACTTGTGGGTTCTTCTCCAAGACCTTCTCTCCTGCTGAGAGGAATTACTCTATTGGAGATCGTGAACTCCTCTCTATTAACCCCTTAAGGACTGGGGTTTTTTCCGTTTTTGCATTTTCGTTTTTTTGCTCCTTGCCTTTAAAAAATCATAACTCTTTAAATTTTGCACCTAAAAATCCATATTATTTCTTATTTTTTGCACCACCAATCCTACTTTGTAATGACATCAGTCATTGTGCCCAAAAATCTACGGTGAGACGGAAAAAAAATCATTGTGAGACAAAATTGAAAAAAAAAAACGCTGTTTTGTAACTTTTGGGGGCTTCTGTTTCTACATAGTACATTTTTCGGTAAAAATGACACCTGATATTTATTCTGTAGGTCCATACGGTTAAAATGATACCCTACTTATATACGTTTGATTTTGTCGTACTTCTGGAAAAAATCATAACTTCATGCAGGAAAATTAATACGTTTAAAATTGTCATTTCCGTGATCTGAAGTTTTTAACTGTACCATTTTTGCATTGATAGGACTTATTGATCTTTTTATTCACTTTTTCATGATACAAAAAGTGACCAAAAATGCATTATTTTGGACTTTGTAATTTTTTTGCGCGCACGCCATTGACCGTGCGGTTTAATTAACTATATATTTTTATAATTCGGACATTTATGCACGTGGCGATACCATATATGTTTATTTTTATTTTTATTTACACTTTTTTTTTTTTATCGGAAAAGGGGGGTGATTCAAACTTTTAATAGGGGAGGGGTTATATGATCTTTATTCACTTTTTTTTTTCACTTTTTTTTTGCAGTGTTATAGCTCCCATAGGGACCTATAACATTGTACCCACTGATCTTTATCATTAATCACTGGTTTCTCATAGGAAACCAGTGATCGATGATTCTGCCGCTTGACTGCTCATGTCTGGATCTCAGGCACTGAGCAGTCATTCGGCGATCGAACAGCGAGGAGGCAGCTAGGGGCCCTCCCGCTGTCCTGTAAGCTGTTTGGGATGCTGTGATTTAGCCGCGGCTATCCCGAACAGCGCACTGAGCTAACCGGAATGGTTTCAGTTTCACTTTAGAGGCGGCGTTCAACTTTGAATGCCGCGTCTAAAGGGTTAATAGCGCGCGGCACAGCGATCAATGCCGCGCGCTATTAGCCACGGGTCCCGGCCATTGTTAGAGGCCGGGCCCGACCCGCTATGACGGGGGGCCACGCCGTGGCCCCGCGTTATAGATCGGGAGTGGACACCTGAGGCTCCAGTACGTCATGTGTCCTTAAGAGGTTAAGCTAGCCTTGGAGGAATGGCAACATTAATTGGAGGGTTCTTCTCATCCGGTTAGCATCTACTCCGACCATAAGAATCTTCTATACCTTCAGTCTGCTCAGCATTTGAACCCCTGCCAGGCAAGGTGGTCACTGTTGTTTACTAGGTTCAACTTCTTCATCCACTTCCATTCGGCAGATAAGAACATCAGGGCAGATGCTCTTTCCAGGTCTTCTGATGTCATTGATTTGGACTCCATGCCTAGACATATTATTCCTCATGACCGTTTGATTCCTGCTGATCCTGCTGAAATTCAGCAAGTTCTTCCGGGAAAATCCTTTGTGCCCGACAGATTGAGACGCAAGGTCATCCTGGTATATGCAAGACTCTACTCCTAATCTCCCGCCACTACTGGTGGCCCCATTTTGAACGTGATGTTTCTGATTTTGTTTGTTCCTGTGAAACTTGTGCCCGTGACAAAACTCCTTGACAGAGACCTGCAGGACTCTTACAGCCTTTACCCATTCCGGACACTACCTGGTCCCATATTGCCATGGATTTCATCAACGATTTGCCACCATCTCATAATAACACTGTCATTTGGGTCGTTGTAGTTCGGTTTTAAAAGATGGCTCATTTTATTCCTCTACCAGGTCTTCCTTCTGCCCCACAGCTGGCAAAATACCTTTTGTTGCATGTCTTTTGTTTACATGGTCTTCCTCAGCATATTGTTTCGGAACGTGGTGTGCAGTTTGTCTCTAAGTTCTGGCGAGCCCTTTGTAACTGTCTGGACATCAATCTGGACTTCTCCTTGGCCTACCACCCTCAGTCCAAGATCAGGTGGAGAGGGTTAATCAAATTCTTGAGACTTATCTTCAGCATTTTGTTTCAGCTCGCCAAAACGATTAGGTCGACCTTCTCCCCTGGGCTGAAGTCTCATATAATCATAAGGATTCCGAGTCCACGAGGTCGTCTCACTTTTTTGTTGTCTACGGACTCCATCTCCGTTCTCCTCTTCATCTCCCAGTCTCCTCCGCTGTGCCTGCTGTTGATGAGCTGGTCCGTGACTTCTCCACCATCTGGCAACAGACCCGACAGTCATTATCCCAGGCTTCTTCATGCATGAAGGCGCAAGCTGACAAGAGTGGAACACCTCCTCCGTCCTTCTCTCCTGGTGACATGGTGTAGCTTTCATTCAAGTACATCCGCTTCAAGATACCCTGTTACAAGCTTGGTCCTCGCTACCTTGGTCCCTTCCAGATTCTACAAAAAATATACCCTGTCTTCTACAAACTCCATCTACCTGCTATGTTACGTATTCCCAATTCCTTCCACGTCTCTCTCCTCAAGCCTCTTGTCATAAACCGGTTTTCACAAAAGAATCTTGTCCCCACACCTGTCTCCGGCTCTTCTAACATCTACAAAGTTAAAGGGATTCTTGCTACAAAGACCGTGAGAGGTAAACAATTTTTTTCTGGTCGACTGAGAGGGTTATGGTCCTGAGGAGAGATCTTGGGAGCCTGAGGAGAATATCCTGGACCATGACCTTCTCAAGAGTTTTCTGAATCGTAAAAGGAGGGGGAGACCAAAGGGGGGTACTGTTACGTTATGCGCTCAGGCTGCACATGCTGGCTGTGAACGAATGGTCTCGTTATCTGATGCTGCCAGTGGGGCTGGGATTTGCATCGTGGGACATGCCCACATGCGAAACCAGCCCGTCACTCACTTGGTGCTTCTCCTGCCCCTGCCTCTCTGCTCCGGCACGTGTGTCCCCGTCCCCTAGGGCCAGTGCACCCATTAGTGAAGTAACACCTGTGGCTCATTGATAAATCCCTCCCCACACTTCTCTGAAGGATCTCTGTGGCCCTAGCGCCTGAGAGAAAGCATTCCTGAGAGTTGTCTTGTCGTGTATCATACCCTTTGATCTTGCTCCTTTGCCGCCTGCCTACTGACCACTTACTATGTTCCTGACCATGTTACATTGCCACCAGCACTGACCTTCTGCTATCCTGACCACAAGTTGCCTCATCCCACTTGTGCCTCGAATCTTCTCAGCCTCCTGTGTGGTCGAGCCATGCCAAGGGTAGCAACCTGGGTGCTGCCTGCCGCAGCAAGTCCATCCCACTTTGAGGCGGGATCTGGTGAAGACCAGCGGCACCTTAGACTCCGCTACCTGGTAAGGTGCGAGTCATCTACCACACAGGTCCAGCAGATCCACTATCATCAGTGTTTCAGTCTTCTGAAACGTGAGTGTTACAAGACCCCTAAATTAATCAGACCTTAGAGCAATGCAACAAAAGAATGCCTTCATGTACTCAAACATTTTCTTAATTGGTATTTCCAGGAGGTGATGAGATAAGAGGCAAGAAAGGAGCAGCGCCAATCTTCTCACCGCCTGGATGCCACAGTCATTATTGGCCATGGCTTCAAGGAGGTTTAACAATTAGCAATTAAGTGAACTCTGATGCATGTCACTGATGGCTGGTGTCAGCTGCAGATAGCAGCTAGCAGCCACCAAATGTGGAGAGGATTTAGCTTCTAAGTTTGCTCCACACTCACTTACTGAAATTATGATGTACATGAGTTTAAGTGTCATCTTAATGTTTTCTTTCTAGAAATTTTTTTTCCCAGGACCTAACCCCTGAATATACAAAATGTGTGTGTGTTTGTATGTATGCATGTGTAAGGGGGAAGAATGTCCAAAAGTGGAAGGGTAGAACTAAAAGATAAACACATAGGGGGAGATTTATCATTAGGTGACCATTGTAGACACAGATCTGCCCCTTTACACTGCTTGCCTAATTTACACTCCTGCTCAAGATTTACAAAAGTTGTGCACTCCTTTGATACATTTTGTGCAAATATAGAACCCCCCCCCTCGCTCTACCGTGCACTCCTTCTCTGCCACACACTTCACAGAGCTGTGGCATTTTCCCGGAGTACACTGCTCACATAGCTAGAAGTGCTGGAGTATGTGCCGAACAAAACTCTGCACAATAGTAAAATCATAAATCTTTATAAAGTACAAAGAGGGAGAGATTTTCAAAGAATTTTGCACCCCCCAAAAAAAATCTATTTTGGTGCCAAAAGTATTGAGAGCTTTGTGCTGCGGTTTACACTGTTCATGTCAGTTTTGTAAAATTGGGCGTGTCCACCCACGTATATTGTCTACTTTACATGATATTTTCAAAGGGGTGAGAGTCCAGTTTACGTAAACAATTTCACACCAGCTATTTGATCACAGAAATGGTTGTAGTTTTATTGTTTTAGTTTTCCTCTCATTTTAGATGCATGAATGCGGAGGACTACGTCCGATTCGGTGGATTGCGATGATGAACAGCATTTTTTTAAGTGTCAATAAAAGGGTTAACAAGGGCTGTGGGGGGAGTGTTTTTTAAAAAAAAGAAAACATTTATTTCAATGTGTTGTGTTTTTTATAATTGAATTTTCAGGCTTAGTAGTGGAAGCCATCTTGTAGACAGAATCCATTACTAAGCCGGGGCTTTGCGTTAGCTCCAAAATCAGCTAGCGCTAACCCCCAATTATTACCCTGGTACCCAGTGTCACAGGGGTTTCGGGAATAGCCGGTACCAACAGGCCCGGAGGATCAGAAATGGTGTTCCTGGGCCTAGGCGGTAACAGGCTCGCGTTATTTAGGCTGGGGAGGGCCAGTAACAATGGTAACATAAGGCTGTTGCTGCTTGGTTGGTATCTTGCTGATACTGACAAAATGGGGGAACCACAAACATTTTTTTATTTATTTATAAAAAAAAACGCATAGGGTTCCCCCTATTTTCAGTATCAGCCAGATGCCAACCAAGCAGCAACAGCCTGACGTTACCAGGGTGGGCGAGGACCATTGTTACTGTTACTGTCCCTCCCCAGCCTAAATAACGCCAGCCTGTTACCACCTAGGCCCAGGAGTGCCTGTTGGTTACGGCTCTTCCCAGTACCCCTGTGGCGGTGGGGCTAACACTAAGCCCCAGCTTAGCAAGGGATTCCGTCTATAAGAGAGCTTCCACTGCTAAGCCTGAAAATTCAATTATAAAAAACACGACACATTGACAAAAAAAATGTAATTACAATACACTCCCCCACAGTTATCCATTTTATTGAAATAAAAGAAACTCTGGTCATCGTCACAGTCCACCAAAACTTACGTAGTCCTCCGCATTCACGTATCTGAAATGAGAAGAAAAGAACAACAAGGAATATGGGTTAGTACATTTTTTGTGCTCTCCCCTGGGGAGAGCGCACATACTCAAGCTGTTGCTTAACTACAGCCCCCATGATGGGAGTTGTAGTTTAGCAACAATTGGAGGCTCCCTGTTTAAGAACACCTTAAACAGGGAGCCTCCAATTGTTGCTAAACTACAACTCCCATTATGGGGGCTGTAGTTAAGCAACAGCTGGAGTCTCCCTGTTTGGGAACACACTGCTAAAAATGCTCTGTTCCCATTATGCAAAACACATAATGAGAACACAGTCAGGACTGGACAGTGTAGCTCCGCCCAAAATTACATCATCACTAGGGGCGGAGCAGTAAAGGTCACAGGGGGTTTCAGGAGTAAAACCTCGTTCCAATCTGTCCCTATTGCCTTGGACTACTACTCCCATCATGGGACAGACAGTAGTTGTAGTACCGCAGCACTGAGGGATGGCACATCCCCCGGCTGCGGGACTTTTAGAACTACTACTCCCATCATGGACAGACTCCACACATGATGGGAGTTATAGTCCAGGGGCTGAGGTGCAGATTGCAACAGGTCATTCTGCTGAGACCCACTGCAATCTGCATGTATTAAGTTAACAAGTCTGCGGCACATGCGCCTCCACTGCCCTCCCCGCCGGCTCCAGACGGGGAATACTGTATATACTGTCATAATTCATAATCCCCGCTGCCGGGAGACCAGAGCTCTGATTGGTGAATAGCTTTTCACCGATCAGAGCTCCCGTCTCCCGGGCAGGGATTATAACAGTGTATACAGAAGCCGGCGGGAGGGCAGTGAAGCCACATGTGCTGCCGGCTTTTACAGTTAATAAATGCGGATTGCAGTGGGTCTCTGGAGAATGACCTGCTGCGATCTGCACCTCAGCCCCTGGACTATAACTCCCATCATGGGCAGAGTTTGTCCATGATGGGAGTAGTAGTCCTAACTGTCCCAAAATAGTTAATATATTATGTTTCCAAAATGCAAAGGGGAACACAAGTTTCCCATTCTCAGTTGCTTTCTGACACTTTGATACGTGTCCTCCGAGGTGGTGTATATTTGCGCATGAAAAGTGCTTTTGCGCATTTTTTGCGTTAAAAAAAACGCAGTTAATAAATTCAATTCTACAGTAGAAAGTTCTCTAACCGTAGACATGGCTATGAAGAATTCCATCAGATTTTGCACAAAAAAAACGCAAAAAATACTCTTGCGCAAATTTTTGCATTAATAAATACACAAAAAAAGCTCTAAATACAATGATAAATTCCCCTCATACTGAACTTGAAGCTCCTTGGTCCCAATACAAAATCTGTAACATGTATCATGTGCTATTTAAAATTCTGATATATCCCCATGCAGCAGAGGTTCCTTTGGACCTTCTAATTCTGCACCTACCATAGTTACAACACTGCAAATGAAAGTTATAGGTAAAGTCCCACACCCCTGTATAAGCCAGCAGTTAAGTGGGATTTGGTTGAAGTTTTGAGCCCTATACAGAGGGTAGAGAGAAGAGTGTAATGGTACACTGTGTTAAAACTTTTTTGATTACCCGATTGTTGCTAAAATAAAGAGGTAACAAAACAATTTTTTTTAATCAACTGGTGCCAGAAAGTTAAACAGGTTTGTAAATTACTTCTATTTAAAAGTCGTCATCCTTCCAGTACTTATCAGCTGCTGTATACTACAGAGGAAGTTGTATTGTTCCTTCTCAGCAGTCAGCGAGGTTGAGCCGTTGCCGGTGGATACGACCTGGTTGCTACCGCCGCAGCAAGACCATCCCGCTTTGCGACGGGCTCTGGTGAATACCAGTAGCATCTTAGAACCGGTCCACCAACACGGTCCACGCCAATCCCTCACTGACACAGAGGATCCACATCCAGCTAGCCGAATCGTAACAGTATCATTACATTCCTCTCCCATTCTGCTTTATTGGCCCTTATATATTTTATAATTTTGCACATACACTATATGGACAAAAGTATTGGAGCCCCTATTTAATACACCCACAGGAGCTTTCAATACATCACATTCTAAATCCACATTAATATAGAGTTGGTGCCCAGTTATAATAGCATGCACTCTTCTGGAAAGGCTTTCAAAGAGCACTGGGGAGGTCATACACTGATTTTGGATGAGATAGCCTGGATTGCAATATCCTTTCTAATTTCTCACAAAAGTGTTTGATGGATTGAGGTGAGAGCTCTGTGTCGGCCAGTCAAGTTTTGTCACACCATAGTCTCTTTACCATGCTTTACTGTGTGCATTGGGGCTCAAACATGCTGAAATAGAAAAGGGCCGAACCGGAATACAAGGTTGGAAGCATACAATTGTCCAAAACGTCTTGGTATGCTAAACCATCAAACTTACCTTCACTGGAACGAAGGGACCTATAGACCAACCTCAGAGAAACAACCCTTTATCCATCCTAAACCAAACTTTTCTCTGGCATTTGTCAAAACCTCAATTCATCCATCAGCATTCTAGACAGGGAAGCATGATCTGTCACTCCACAGAGTACATTTTCCCTACTCTAGAGTCCAGTAGTGGTGTACTCTACACTAATTCATCAGACACTTGGTATTGTGCTTGGTGATAAAAGGCTTGCATGCTGCTGTCCTGCCAGGGTAACTCATACCATGAAGCTCCTGATGTACAGTTTTTATGCCGATTTTAATGCCTGATGACGTTTGATCCCTGCAGTTATTGTATTAGCAGAACATTGGTGACTTTCATGCACTAGGTGCCTCAGCACCCCACTTTGTAAGTTTATGTGGTCTCCACTTTATAGCTAAGTTTCTGTGGTTGCTAAATGCTTTGACTTTCCAAAAATATCGCTCATAGTTGATTCAGGAAGATCAAAGAGGGAAGAAATTGTAATACTCACGTTTCTGAAGACAGGAACTCCGGTGGATGTGGATCCGCTGGACCTGTGTGGCAAATGACTCGGACCGTGCCAGGGAACGGAGTCTAAGGTGCCGCTGGTCTTCACCGGAGCCTGCCGCAAAGCAGGACGGGCTTGCTGCTGCAGGCGACACGCAGGTCGTAACCCCTAGCAACGGCTTGACCACACAGGCGGCTGAGGAGATGCGAAGCACAGAAGGGATGAGACAACTCGTAGTCAGGATAGCTGTAGGTCAGGGCAGGCGGCACAGTAGCGTAGTCGGGACATAGCAGAAGTTCAGTAGGCAGGCGGCAGAGAAGCAAGGTCAAGGTCACAAGAGGAGGAGATCTGGTACACGGCAAGGCAATACAAAGGAACGCTTTCTCTAGGGCACAAGGCAAAGATCCGGCAGAGAACAGAGGAGGGTGGAGGAATTTATCAACAAGACACAGATGGTTACACTAATGAGTGTACTGGCCCTTTAAGTCTTAAAGCTCCGGCGCGCGCACGCCCTAAGGGACGGGGACACGTGCACCGGAGCAGAGAGGTGGAAGCAGAGGCAGGGGAAACACCCGGAGAGTGACGGACTGGGGCTCGCATGCGGGTGCGTCCCGCAGTGCGAGTCCCAGCCCCGTCGGCAGCAGAAGGTAAGGGGACCATGCGCTCACAGCCAGCGTGTGAGGCCGGAGCGCATAGCGTTACAGAAATTTTATGAATTGATTTGTTGCAGCAGCGACGTCCAATTACAGTAGCATGCAGGAATTCAGCAAGCCCATTAGAATGGCCTGTTTAATCACTGATTTGTAAAGAATGACTGCATTAGTAGGGGCTGGATACCCATATACCAATAGGACCAAATTAAGTACCCAAATTCAATGATTTAAAAAAGTGCCCTTGTAAAAACATTTTTTTCCATATAATATATACATTGTATAATATTCCAAAACATGCTTATACTGGTTCACAACAATTGTATACCTTTATTTCCCAATATTTAACTTTTTCTTTGTTTTAAATCATTTTGACACTATATATTCTTTTAGGCAATATATATACAATTCAAACAGTAAAAGGTAAAACTATTTTATACATTATTAGTAGAGAATCTGTTTGGAGATACTATTTAAATGCTGAGAGCCGGCTATGTTGTGTTAGTTAGTGACAGGTCATTGGTACAAAATGAGAAATAAGTTACTTTGTAAAAAGACTGAGTTATAAAATGTATCTGTGCCTTCTAACTTTGCAAATTATGCTTGCTATTCACTTTCCGTTTATTTTGTTGCCTCTGAAAATGTGCTAAGTGGAGGATTGTGACAGTTTCACTAGCAAAACTTTTCCTTGTTAGAGAATAAAGTTTTCTTTTGTCGAGGATAATAAACTATTTCCATGGAAACACTTGGAAAGAACAAAAGAGGATCATCTCAGAATGACAGAAAAAGTAACAACCTTAAATAGCGTAGAAAACAAGCTGCCATAGGAAAGTCCATTCATCTGTGCTTTCAAGAATTATCAGAATGAAACAAGGGCCCTTCCAGAGAGAGCGGGGGGCTCTACATCACCAAGTAGATATCCTTAAAGTTACCCATTAGCTTTAATTATTTATTATTTCTACCAAACTTTGCAGTTTCCTGACAATAGTGTACATTCCAGCAATTTTAGGGAACAGACATGAATAATCTATTCTGTAGCTTTTTAGTTATCACCTTCAGCTGATTTGGTTCTGTCATTTCCCAAAGTAGAATAATATCATCCCTTACCCCTCTTTCTCATGAGGCCAGCATTTAGAAACAGAAGGCATGAAATCAATTTCTTTTGTCCGGTGCAGTACAGATTGATGAAAGCTTTCTAAAGCAAATAGGAGGTCGCTTGCTGAGGCCAAATGCAAACACTATAAGGAAGGCGAGTGGTCACAGCACCAAAAATGACGTAACTGTATAACAGAATGAGGATTTTGAGATTACAGAGATTACAAGCAAGTCACAGGATTAAAAGTGGCCCTGATATTTTTGGACATATCCTGCTACCAGGAGAACCCCTTAAAGGGGTACTCAACCGCTAGACATCTTATCCCCTATCCAAAGGATAGGGGATAAGATGTCTGATCGCGAGGGTCCCCGCGCTAGGGACCCCCGCAATATAGCATGCGGCACCCAACTGTTTCTTGTCCGGAAGCGCTGGAGGGTCTGGCTCTTGACCAATGAAATGGAAGTCTGTGAAGTCACGACTCCGCCCCTTTGTGACATCACGCCGCATCCCCTCAATCCAAGTCTAAGGGAGGGGGCGTGACGGCGGCAGGACCCCCGCGATCAGACATATTATCCCCTATCCTTTAAATAGGGGATAAGATGTTTGGGGGAGGAGTACCCCTCTAAGGAAAATGGATGCAAATGTACATCCTGATGTGCTAATACTTAGGTGCCCGTGTCATGCATGGTAGGTCCTGGCTATCAGCAGCCAGGGACCTGCCGGTAATGGCGGACATCAGTGATCGCACTGGCTATGCCCCTTTTCAGGTTTTCTCAGTAAAATGGAGAGTTAGTCAGGTTTTTTTTTCAATTCTGGCGCGAATTCTGGCACAGACAGAATTTCTGGTGCACTACCCAACAAAACATGTCTGGTTTACAATAGTAAATCAGGGCCAATGATTTTGTAAAAAAAAGTTAGAGATTTTTTAATAGCAGTACAATAATAGAAAAGTATATAATTATGGGTATTATTTTAATCATATTGACCCACAGAATTAAGAAAACATGTCATTTTTATTGTAAACCCTCCAAACATGTCATTTTTACAGAAACCCTCCAAAAGTTGCAAAATTGCAGTTTTCATAAAAATTTCCTCACATAAATAATACGTTTTTGGGTTCGCCATACATTTTAAGGTAAAATGAGTGATGTGCTTACAAAAAACAAGCCCTCATATGGGTCTGTGTATGGAAATATAAAAGAGTTATCGATTTTAGAAGGCGAGGAGGAAAAAACAAAAACACAAAAATAAAATTGACCTGATCCATAAGCCAAAATAGGCTCGGTCCTTAACCCCTAAAGCACCTAACATTTTTCCGTTTTTGCACTTTGATTTTTTCCTCCTTACCTTTTAAAAATCATAACCCTTTCAATTTTGCACCTAGAAATCTATATGATGGCTTATTTTTTGCACGACCAATTCTACTTTGTAATGACATCAGTCATTTTCCCCAAAAATCTACAGCGAAACAAAAAAATTATAATAATTGTGCACCAAATTTGAAGAAAAAACAAAATTTTGTAGATTTTGGGGTCTTCCTTTTCTACGCAGTATATTTTTCAGGTAAAACTGATACCTTATCTTCTATAGGTCCATACGATAAAAATGATATCCTACTTATATACTGTGGGTTTGATTTTGTCATAACTACATGCACGAAAATTAATGTTTAAAATTGTCATCTTCTGACCCCTATAACGTTTTATTTTTCTGCGTACAGGGCGGTATCAGGGCTAATTTTTTGCGCCATGATCTGAAGTTTTTAACGGTACCATGTTTGTATTCATCTGACTTTCTGATCGCTTTTTATTCTCTTAACCCCTTAAGGACCAGGGTTTTTTCCGTTTTTGCACTTTTGTTTTTTCCTCCTTACCTTTAAAAAATCATAACTCTTTCAATTTTGAACCTAAAAATCCATATTATGGCTTATTTTTTGTGCCACTAATTCTTATTTGTAAAGACATCAGTAATTTTACCCAAAAATCTACGGCGAAGCGGAAAAAAAAATCATTGTGAGACAAAATTGAAAAAAAAAAAACCTATTTTCTAACTTTTGGGGGCTTCTGTTTCTACACTGTACATTTTACAGTAAAAATGACACCTTCTCTTTATTCTGTAGGTCCATAAAATTAAATTAATTTTTTGCGCCGTGATCGGAAGATTTTAGCGGTACCATGTTTCTATTGATCGAACTTTTGGATCGCTCTTTATTCATTTTTTCATGATATAAATGGGGACCAAAAATACGTTATCTTGGACTTTGGAATTTTTTTGCACGTACGCCATTGACCGTGCGGTTTAATTAACAATATATTTTATAATTCAAACATTTCCGCATGCGGAGATACCACATATGTTTATTTTTATTTACACAGTTTTTCTTTTTAAATGGGAAAAGGGGGTTGATTAAAACTTTTATTAGGGAAGGTGTTAAATGATCTTAATTCACTTTATTTTTCACTTTTTTTTGCAGTGTTTCGGGGGCTATAGGGGGCTATAACACTGCACACACTGATCTTTTACATTGTTCAATGGTTTCTCATAGGAAATTATTGATCAATGATTCTGCCGCTTGACTGCTCATGTCTGGATCTCGGCGATCGGACACCAGGTAAGGGACGCAAAGTAAGGGACCCTCCTGC
Organism: Hyla sarda; assembly: GCF_029499605.1. Taxonomy (NCBI): domain Eukaryota; kingdom Metazoa; phylum Chordata; class Amphibia; order Anura; family Hylidae; genus Hyla; species Hyla sarda. The sequence goes on along the minus strand of NC_079192.1, from coordinate 104,447,320 downwards.
TGTGTCTCAGCTGTTCGGGATGCTGCAATTTTGCCACGGACATCCCGAACAGCCCCCTGAGCTAGCCTGCAACGTTTTAGTTTCACTTTAGATGCGGCGTTCAACTTTGAACGCCGCATCTAAAGGGCTAACAGCGTGCGGCACCTCGATCAGTGCCGCGCTATATTAGCCACGGGTCCCGGTCCCAGCTGTGGCCCAGCGTTATAGAACGGGAGCGGACTCAGGATGTACCGGTACGTCCTTGGTCCTTAAGAGGTTAAAGGGATACTCCGGTGCTAAGACATCTTATCCCCTATCCAAAGGATAGGGGATAAGATGTCTAAGCGCCGGAGTACCCCTTTAAGGACTCAGCCTATTTTCACCTTAAAGACGCAGCCAATTTTTTTTTTTGCGTTTTTGTTTTTTCCTCCTCGCCTTCTAAAATTCATAACTCTTTTATATTTCTATTCCCAGACCCATATGAGGGCTTGTTTTTTGTGTGACCAGTTGTACTTTTGTAATGAAATCACTAATTTTACCCTTTAATGTATGGTAAACCCAAAAAATAATTTTTTTGTGTAAGGAAATTTTAACGAAAATCATAATTTTGCTAATTTGGGGGGCTTCGTTTTCACGCTGTACACTTTATGGTAAAAAATACATGTTTTCTTTATTCTCTGGCTCAATACGATTAAAATGATACCCATGGTTACATACTTTTCTTGTACTGCTTTTAAAAAATCTGATTTTTTTTACAAAATCAGTATGTTTAAAATAGTTCTATTTTTACCACCTCTTACTTTCTTATTTTACCATATTCAGGGATTTGTGAGGGCTAATTTTTTTTGCTATGATATGTAGTTTATTTTGGTACCAGATTTGCATATATGTGACTTTTTGATCGCTTTTTATTAAAGTTTTTTGCAGTTTAATGTGACAAAAAAGCAGACATTTTTGACTTTTTTTTTTATGTTTACGCCGTTCGCCGTAGGGAATAATTAACATTATATTTTTATTATATTTTTATATTTTTTTTTAACATTTATTATACACTTTTTTAGTACCCATAGGGGACTATTATAGCAATCATTAGATTGCTAATACTGTTCAGTACTATGCATAGAGCATAGCAAAGATCAATATTATCGGCAATCTTCTGCTCTGGACTGCTGGAAGGCAGATCAGTGCAGAAGACCCCAGGAGACGGATGGACCTCCGTCCACCATCTTGGCTGATCTGACCCCCGTGGCAGTGCCACAGGCGATCAGATCAGTCATTATAAGTGCCGCACTGCCGCAGATGCCGTGATCTGTATTGATCATGGCACCTGAGGGGTTAATGGCAGACATAAGCATGATCGATGATGTCTGCCATTAACGAGGGTCTGAGGCTGCTGAAATGAGCGTATCTCCTGCTATGCAGCTCTGTACATTTACGGTGCGTGTCCTTAGGGGGTTATTAATTTTTTCCTGATATAAAAAGTGACCAAAAATATGATATTTTGGAAATTGGATTTTTTTTTTGCGTATGCCATTGACTTTTTTTTAAATGGGAAAAGGGGGGTGATTCAAACTTTTATTAGGGGAGGGGTTAAATTATGTTTATTTACTTTTTTTCAAAAAATGTTTGCAATTTTTTAGCCCCCATAGGGGACTATAACATGTATTACATTGATCTCTCATACGGTTCAATGCTTTGCCATAGCATAGCATTTATCAGTGTTTCTGCTGCTTGACGTCTCCTGCCTGCATCTCAGGCACGGAGTAGTCATTCAGCGATCGGACAGCAAGGAGGCAGGTAAGGATCCTCCTCATGTCCTGCAAGCTGTTCGGGATGTCACAATATCACCGCGGCGGTCCTGAACAGCACCACTGAGCTAAACGGCAATGTTTACTTTAGTTTTAGACGCATCTAAAGGGTTAATGCTGGACATCAGCCCGATCGGCGATGCCCGGCATTAGCCGTGGGTCCCGGTGGCTTATAGCCACCGGGTATGATGCGCACTCACCTGCTGAGCGTGTCATACCTCAGGAGCCACAGATGGACGTTAATGTACGTCTATTTGCGGCAAAGGGTTAAGGAGTTAAGGCCAGCTTCACATTTCAGAATTTCCAAGCAGAATCAATGAGAAAAAAATTGCTCAGAAATTCTGTTGCAGCCCTTTGTCTTCAATAGGCTAAGTTTCCATTAGTTTTTTTTTTTTTCTGGCAGTTTTTTGGAAAACTGCCACTTCAGTTTTTGAGCCAAAGTCAGAAGTGGATCCATAAGGGAGGAGAAGTGTAAGTCCTTCCTATATATGTCCTATTCTTTTTGAATACATTTCTGGCTTTGGCTCAAAAACTGCAGTGACAGTTTTCCAAAAACTGACAGAAAAAAAACAAGTGGAAACTTAGCCATAGCAGTAGATTATGACCACGGACTGGAGGAGTAGTGGTCAGAATACTGAAGTGGGGCAGTAAACAGGCATACAGCCTCCAGCCATACACTGTATATGGCTGAAGGCTGTATGTCTGTGGGGAACTGTACAGCACCTAATGTGGGGAACTATACTGCACCTAATGCTGGGAAGTATACTGCACCTAATGTGGGGAACTATACTGCACGTAATGTGGGGGAACTATACTTTACCTAATGTGGGGGGAACCGTACTGTACCTAATGTGGGGAACTATACTGCCAACCTAATGTGGGGGAACTGTACTGCAGCTAAAGTGGGGGTATTGTACTGCACCTAATGTGGGGGAGCTATACTGCACCTAATGTGGGGAAGGGGAACTATACTGCACCTAATGTGGGGGAACTATACTGTACCTAATGTTGGGGAACTGTACTGCACAGTCTTGTGTAGGGGGGCAGGGTCTTGTGCAGGGGCATGGGGTCTTGTGCAAAGGGGCGCATGGGGTCTTGTGCAAAGGGGGTATGGAGTGTTGTACAAAAGGGGCATGGGGTCTTGTGAAGGGGGTCATGGGGTCTTGTGAAGGGGGTCATGAGGTGTTGTGCAGGGGGGCATGGGGTCTTGTGCAAAGGGGGCATGGGGTCTTGTGCAGGGGGGCATGAGATGTTGTGCGGGGGGGCATGGGTTGTTGTGCAAAGGGGACATGGGGTGTTGTGCAGGGAGGGCATGTTTTTTTTTTTATGTGGGCCACATAAACTTCAACCTTGTTTTTTTGGCCCATGTTAGCCTTTGAGTTTGACATGCTTGCTCTAGGGCAACAAAGATCCGGCAGTGAAGTGTGGGAGTTGGAGGAATTTATCAATGAGCCATAGGTGTTACTTCACTAAGGGGCACACTGGCCCTTTAAATCTTAAAGCCCCGGCACGTGCACGCCCTAGGGGATTGGAGCAAGCGTGCTGGAGCAGAAAGGCAGAGGCGGGGGCAGGAGAAGCACCAGGTGAGAGGCGGGCTGGGATTTGCATGCGGGCGCGTCCCATGATGCGAATCCCAGCCCCGCCGGTAGCAGTAGGTAAAGGGGCCATGCGCTCATGGCCAGCGTGCACGGCCAGAGCGCATAACGTAACACCAGGTTAAGGTTAACGGTAGCTTTACTGAAGTTGAACAGGTCTAACAGTCTTTACAGGGTAGTAAGGTTCCCAGAGAGGTGACCAGTAACACGAGGGACCTTGCAGCTTGCTGGGACTTGCAGTGACTTGACAGACTCTAGCACAGCCACGCTGACTATAACTGACTTGAGTTGACTGAAGATGGTGACAGCAGACAAAGATGACTTGACTTACTGATTTGTGGCTGCAATTTAGGCTTGAGACCTCCAGATGTACCGGCCACTGGCTCTTAGATGTCTGGACTGGACTTGACCTCAGCAGAAAGTGAAAACACGAGAGAGTTATTGTAGTACCTCCCCCTCATATAAAGGGGGGCTGAGCAAGGAGCCCACAGGCCAACTGTGGGTCACCTGGTGCTCTCTGGGTAACAAAACATATGACTTGAACATGTGACAACCCTTATCATGTGACCATATCAAAGGTTCTTTACCCTTAATATATAACTTATGCACATTACGGGGGAACACTGCAGGTGAGCTCTAAAGGACATACAGGGACTCAACCAGACAGGACTGTAGGAGCATATCCCGTAATGGGACATCACACCAGTGGTATACAAACTGTGGTCCTCCAGATGTTGCATATCTACAACATCCAGAATGCCAGAGTTTGGAGACCACTGGTTTAGACCAAGGCCACTGCCAACTTTGGTGAACAGGTTTCTAAACAAAAGTTTACAGCCATCAGCTGGGTCTAGTACCTGAAACAAAAGGAAACAGTTGATATTGCTGAAGGCTGCAGATGGTACAGGGAAGATGTGGTGTAACATTGAATGAACTATACACAATGAGTGCTCCTCCGGCTCAATGCTCTTTCTCATAGAGTTGGGTGAGGCTTTCTTGGTGGGACTATCCTTAACTTTGGTAAGTGTGCCATGATTTACATATCTATATACTCTAGCACTATAACAATTATCATCGTTTTGCAGGATACACTGATTTTTCTCCGAGAGTTAACCCTTGTGCTCAGCAGAATTACCAATCCTATACATGCACTTGGCAGCTTCCCTGCTTAACTGCATCAGGATCCTGGCACACAGACTAAAGGCAGGTGTCCAGAACAAAGAGTAAGTGCACACACATACAGATTAGTGGTGAATGGATATGTCAGCTGATATGAAGATAGGCAATGATAAGAATATTGATATGGATAAAGCCAGCCCTATTGATAAGTCTGACACCGAGGGCCCCTTTCTCCAGTCATTTACTGTATATAGACTTTCCTTCCATTATTTGCTACTGGGAAACAGCTGTTACATAAACCACTGGTGAATAAGAACCTTAATTAATTGTAGCAATATGAAGGGTCATAAATATCACAAAGCGGCAGTATCAATAGCCGACTTCCTTCCCCCAAGCTCTCTGAAAAACAGCTAAAACCTATGTAAATACCACTTTATTTGGCCGTATGTTCAATATATATTGCAGAAGTGTGTTTCATCCTAGAAATCTACCAAGACTCATATAAATATGATATAAGTTTTAGACTCACTCAGGTGACATAAGGACTTCCTGAGAGCATTAAAGGGGTACTCCGGTGGTCAACATGTTTTTCCGTGTTTGACTTACCCTATTTGTTTTGTTTCATTTCTATTCTTGTTGTTTAGGCTACTCTATTTCCGTTCTTTGTTGTCTTTTTATCCCCCACTTTGTTTTCCTATCTTTGCTTCTATTTCCTGTTTCTTGCTGTGCTGAAAACTACAAATCCCAGCATGCCACATGCCTTGCTGGTTTGGGGCGACTCCTTTTTTTTGTTTGTTTGTTTGTTTGTTCCGCCTTTTACCTACCCAACTATTTTCCCCGGTCGGCCACCTTATACAAAGCACACTAATATAATCAGCCCTGGTTGGGATACACTGGCATACACACACAAAAGGGACTACAACTCCCAGCATGTGTCATTCAGGAGTCTTCAGTCTGTGGTATAACACCAGCATGCTGCCTCTGTAGTCTCCTGGGGGTTGCAGTTCACCACACCTCTATAGGGCATATACCAGTGTTTCCCAACTGGAGGGTGCCTCCAGTTGTTGCAAAACTACTACTACCAGCATGCCCGTACAGCCAAAAACTGTCTGGGCATGCTGGGAGTTGTAGTAGTTTTGATACAGCTGAAGACACCCTGGTTGGGAAACAATGCACTTTGTTTGTAGTATACTGAATCGGCTAGAACAGTGTTTCCCAACCAGTGTGCCTCCAGCGGTTGCAAAACTACAACTCCCAGCATGCCCAAAGGCTGTCAGGAGTTGTAGTTTTACAACAGCTGGAGGCACACTGGTTTGGAAACACTGGTGTAACATGATGTGTATGCTGAATAGGCTAGGACAGTGTTTCCCAACCAGTGTGCCTCCAGCTGTTGCAAAACTACAACTCCCAGCACGTCCAAAGGCTGTCAGGGCATGCTGGGAGTTGTAGTTTTGCAACAGCTGGAGGCACACTGGTTTGTAAACACTAGCATACACACACATAACAGGGACTATAAGTCCCAGCATGTGTCATTCAGGAGTCCACCCCACCTCCCTTCACACATAGAAATCATCCCCCTGCAGTCTATTCATCTCCAGCCGTGCACTTTGTCATCCTCCCCTTCAGATAACACTCTTATCTGATCTGTCTTCTTTCAGTGCAGACCTGCGTCCTCAAAAGACAAAACAGGGGGAGGGGAGATGAGGAGCTGTGTATGTCCTCTCTCTCCCTGCTCTGGCGTATTTCTCTCATGCAGACCTGCGTCCTCCGGGAGGGGGAGATGAGGGGGCGTGGCTTCTTTCTCTCATGCATACCTGAGTCCTTCGGGAGGGGGAGATGAGGGGGCGTGGCTTCTTTTTCTCATGCAGACCTCCGTCCTCCTGGCTCCTAAAGAACAGAGAAAAAAAAAGCCCTGACGCGTTATCCACAGCCTAATCCTAACATGGCCAATGCTGTAGACGACAGTAAGAGATCCAACACAGAACTGCAGAACTTCCTGGCCACCAAACAGGTAAGAAAAAAAGACAGATGCTACACAAACATATAATACATGTCAATTGCAAAAAACATGAACATTAAAAGAAGATGCAATATAGCCAAAAATCTTAACCACCGGAGTACCCCTTTAAAAGGTATTAACATCACTAGACCAGTTATACAGCCGACATAAACAGTGCACCAAATGGCCAAATGCATAAAAACAAATTGGCTATGGAAAGTCACACAGAAAATCTGCAAAAAGTTAATTAAGTCCAGTGCTATGAAATGTATCCCTTATCTTCAGGAGCCATTTCCAAGCCAGTTATAAAAACTGTGCCAAAACCTGCACAACTCAAAAAATGTATGCAGCAAAACTGCCTAGTGTGCAAGAACAAAAGGGTTGGAGCAATGACAATCCAATGTACCAGACCCTTCTACCAACATCATCTGTCTGTAGAAAAATCTGGATACAGTTGACTTTTGTGTATAATTTATGGGCACTTTTAGGAAGCATACACATTATTATTATTACTACTATTATTATTATCATTATTATGACCTAAGAAATGTATAAATATATAAACCTATAACGAAAAGTTTTTTAGATGAAATAAAAATATTCATGAAGTATAGCAATGCTGAGAAGATTTTCCCTTATTCTGCCCTTGGAAATATACAGATATACAATAGAAATTTGTGAATGCTGCAAATTGGGATGGAAAAAAGATGTTCTTCTCTAGTCATGTGTAAATTCCAACATGGTGGCTAAGAAATAACATCTGAATTCACCTGCATCTTGTCAATTAACAATGCCTCATTACACAAGTCATCGAGAAAGCTGATAAGGTTTTATCTAACAGAAAGGCCAGGTCAGTCAATTGACATCAGGGTATAGATAATCAGTGGACACTGAAAGGTTAACTCAGTTCTAAGAAGCCTCCAACATGTCAGCAAAAATTAACAAAAAAGGTGGCCTGCTTGTCAATAAAGGACAGATGCAATTAGTTAATGATAAGGATAGTAACACTTAGAAATCGATGATAAAGTGAGCCAACTTGTACAAATTTGCATGCATTAATAGAAATCTATACTTAACAAAACTTAGAAAACAATACCCAGCACATTAGATAATGTGGAGCAATACTGAGAAACTAAGGCGACAATCTGCAAATATGTGATTGGCTTCTATTCTTCTGTTCTGGACCTGAACACTGAATGAGGCTGGGTTCACACTACGTTTTGTCCCATACGGGAGCGCATACGGCAGGAGGGAGCTAAAACCTCGCGCTCCCGTATGTAACCGTATGCGCTCCCGTATGTCATTCATTTCAATGAGCCTAAAACCGGGGTCAACCACGGTTTTAGGTCCGGTTGTAAAAGCGCATACGGCGCAAAAATGAGCCGACCGGACCGAACGTTTCACTCCGGCCGGCTCATTGAAGTGAATGACATACGGGAGCGCATACGGTCACATACGGTAGTGCGAGGTTTTAGCTCCCTCCTGCCATATGCGCTCCCGTATGGGACAAAACGTAGTGTGAACCCAGCCTAAGCAGAGTTGGGTAGCCGTGGGCAGTGGTTTTCACCAAAAGGAAGACCCAACACTGTTGGAACACAACTCGTGCTCATCTGGAGGGGTGCTCACAAAGAAATCTCTAATTTATTGTCTTAAAAGTTCTGCTTTCTTAGAGTACTTGCCTCTTTATCCCCCTGATGACACTGATGGTCAGCGAATCATGTTGATGGGGGCATGTGTTATATTTATAAACGGTATATAGTCCCGTGTATTAGTATTGGTTACAGACATTATTACTACAGACAAAAACAGACATTAATCAAGTAAGATCAGGGCTTTTTTTTCTTTTCTATTTGTTCAAAACTCAGGTATGCTTTAAACACCGATTGCAGGATATGACAAATGCATCACTGGATTTTGTGAATCAGTTTATTTTAATTTTATTTTCTTATACATTGCTTCCCATATAAATAGTGGACTTCGTGATCATGACATGTCATTCCTGGATGTATTGTGGTGAAAACTTAGAGAATTAACCCACCTTTACTATTTTAGAGGGCATTCGACATAACTGGAAGACTATTTCTAACCTTTCAACATTATATATATAATATATATATTTACATTTCAAGTTGGTAAATTCCCACCATAAGCTCTTTTACAACCTTCATGGTTTGTTCTGTGCCTTTCTTGGGAGTTTATTAGACATTTTTAATCAAAAGAATTCTGACCGTGTCAGTTTAGATGCCTCAGGATTCCGCACAACTGACATCACACACCTGCAATAAAATGTTACCTGACGTGCCTCTTCTCTGACTCCATCTCATATGAGCTGCAGTTTGATGTGGGAGATCAGCACGGTCAGAGCTGAATCCCAGGGCTCCCCGTTCTTGTGCAGACAAGTCTGTTAAAGAGAGTTTGAAAAAAAATATGTTCAAAGAAGAGCTCCCACAAGAACACCAGCTGACAAACTTTCCATTTCTATCTTTATTTTCTTAGTTACATATCGCATTGATAGGTGATGGGCTGTTGCACATAAAGATTTGTTTGGTAAACTTTTTCAAGATAATGGAAGTATTCGGCACATGTTTACTTGTATTTTGTATATGTGTGAAGTAAATAGCCATCTTTTTACATCTTGTGGTTTAAGACTCAAAATAGATCTATGCTACTCACTTTCTAAATCTATCTTTATAGCGCTCTGAGATCTGTTTTTCTGCATAGAGTTTAAGATCAACATGCTGGTTACTTGCAGCCACCACTAGACGATGGATAGTGTATTGTTATTCAGTTCATTGTGTGTAAGTATGTGGTTAGCTACTTAGCTCCCTCTAATGGTGGCTGTAAGTAGCAAGTATATTATCTTTCAAGTCTACGGAGGGTATTGATCATTGTTTTTATCCTGTTTTTGTGGTGTAATGTCACACATTTTCATTGCGACTTTTTGCTTTGAAAGCTTTTAAAAAAATTGGGAAGCTATGCCATAGCCTGGTTAACTTTCTGCAGTGGACAGGGATTTATCATGTGCAATTGTCGCACTGTTTGTCACAATTTGTCGCAAGTCTATAGTAGCCCTGAACTGGCTTACAAAATTGACTCTGGACAGCAGGTTTAAAAAGTCACACGTTTGTTTTGCAGGTTAAAAACTCACACAAAAAGTGGAGTACTGAAGTAAAAAAATGCGTACCACACATTATTTATCCCATGCCCTGCACCATTTAATAAATGTGGCGCATGTACACAGTTTCCACATCACGAATTGAAGGAGTAAAAAGACATGCACTACACCAGTCTTGATGAATTCCCCCCTATGTCTTGGCTGGTGTGTATAGACAGGGACATGCTGACTAGGGGTGAGCTGGTGTGGATGGATCATGTAGAATGAGGATCTGCTGACAAACTGAGGAGCCAATGATGGTCGGGCGTCAGACTCGTAGAGGGAAGTTATGGCGGTCTGGACCAGATAAAGAAGAAAAAAGACTACAGAAAAGACATCACCTGTAAGTCACTTATATAATTGTGTATTTTCCTGACTGTGTCCCATCAGTGCTGTAGTCACTGATATCTTTGTGTGGTCAAGGCTGGGGGAAGGGGCTTGTCGGGGGTCGGGAGAAGTGGGAGTTGTCAGGGATAGAGGGGCCCAGGGCAAAATTTTTTTGCATTGGGGCCCTTTGATTTGCAGCTATGCCCATGGCTGTGGTTGGCACCAATCAAGGCATCTAAAGCGCAGCCCTGCTCCTGACAGTTTTAGTGGAAACCCAGTAACATGTCAACTCCCACTGCAGATGACTCTGGCAACAGCTCCTGTACTCATTTTATTCTTGGATACAACTTGAGGTCTATAGGTGGAAATGCACCATACAGTTATGTCCTTGAGTGCAAACAGGATATACCACAGTATAGGCCCTGCATTACAGATAACAACCTAACAACTATATGTGTTGTAAGGTAACCAGCTCCAAATATTAATAATTTCACCATCTCTTCATCTACCACATACTTCGCAGCCTGGGCATAAATGATTATTTATTTCTTTTTCAGTCTTTTCAATTTTAACCAAATGTTTTAATATTTCTTACAGAAATAATGAATGTAAATGCAAACATACTTTGATTTTTCCTTTATTGCGGTCTGATATATTTTTTTAAATATTTCCAATCTTCTCTTGCACACAGTCCATTTAAATAAGGAGATAGGGTTCCATCTTCTCGATCAGCCTTCAATGTTTGACTTGCCAGTAATAACACCTGGGATGAAATTGTACGCTTGCTGTACTAATTTAGTAATTATTGACAGGGTGAAAAGTAAGAAAGAATGGCAAACACATGAAACCGCCGAGAAGAAATGAAAAGACAGAAAAGCGTCTTATTGAAGAATGGTACTTTAATGCCTTGCTATAGGAAAAGGCTCCTTTTCCATCTCTGCTTCTCATTTATTATTTATTCTTTGAAATGGTCCCAAATATTTTGTACAGTAGAGAATATTTGAGTAGTCTCTAATAGCAGGGGAAAAAGGCAAAGAATGTTTGTGGATTTTTGGAGTCCGGAGAGGATAAGTAAAAAAAGTCATTTCATACAAACCTGTTCTTAAAGTCTTAGTGAAATATAAAAATATATTGTTTATATTAAAATTTCTGATCTGAAATAGCCAGGTTTTCTAGGATATATTTGTTCAGACAGAGTAAACAGTATAGTTATTTATGGAGAAGCATAATGGCTAGCAATAATGCCACATTGGTGTCATGGGTTAGAAACCGTCAAGGGTCTGCATGAAGTTTGCATTTAAACTTCTAGGCCCAATGAAAAATTTGTAACAGGGCCACATGCCTACCATTTGCCATGTATAATACTGGGGTCTTATGGGGCAGATGTGCTTTGGGGTCCTCTCAGGCACAAGGACTCAACGCAACTGCAAATGTCTACACCAGCTGAAACATTAATACAGATGAAGTAACACAGGGTAACATTTCCTAAAACCTGCAGATCCTGCTATCAAATTTTTAAGAGGTAAATACCTCCTAATAAATTTGCCACTTCAGCAAGGCTACTCACTTACCATGCTGGCAGCTCCAAGTTACCGTAGATTTCAGCTACAACTCATGAGCGTAATGATATGTTGCAGAAGCCACACCATTTTACATTAAGCCCCATACATTTGCTAAAAAGTGGCAAGGGCAGCATTAATCCTCAAAAAGTTGCAAATTTTTGTTCATACCAGGGGCTTGTGAAAACAAAATTATGATTTTTTAATGCCAAAATGCTGGTGTAGTAGGTTGATAAATGTGCCCCATCATCTT